>NC_137969.1:76504950-77223695 GCF_963924665.1 Micromys minutus
ACCAGCTGTGATGTCTACTAGCATACCAGCTGTGATGTCTACTAGCATACCAGCTGTGATGTTTACTAGTATACCAGGTGTAAAGTCTATAATATACCAGCTGTGATGTCTACTAGCATACCAGCTGTGATGTCTACTAGCATACCAGCTGTGATGTCTACTAATATACCAGCTGTGATGTCTACTAGTATACCAGCTGTGATGTCTACTAATATACCAGCTGTGATGTCTACTAATATACCAGCTGTGATGTCTACTAGTATACCAGCTGTGATGTCTACTAATATACCAGCTGTGATGTCTACTAATATACCACAGAAATATAAGGCCTGAATGTCAGTATAGGTACAATCTGTGATCTGAACAGTATTATAATTTAAACCCTTACCTTCCCACAAAGGCTTATGTGTTGAAGTTAAGGTCTGCACCTGTGCTTCCATTGGGAGCTGCTGGAACTGTGAGGATTTAGAATCCAATTGAAAAAGTTTGCTTTAGAAAGATTATGCCCTTGACAAAGTACTGAGATCTTGACCCCCTTCCTGTCAGTATCTCATTTTTGTCTTCTTGTTTCTGTGGGGTAAACAGGCCTCCTCTGGCTTACACTACCACCATGTCACACTGTCTTGACATGGGCTCAAAGTCAATGAAGTCACCCGGCCATGAACTAGAATATTCTGAAATGGAGCCAGTGCTTCATCCTAAGGCTGGAAAATGGGTTTGGTATGAGTTTGTAAGCAGGTAAAAAGGAATGATAGATTATTTTCTATGGTGGAAAATCAGTTGCCAAAAGTTTCAAAGTCAAGTGGCAACAGGCATCAGGTATTGAGGCTCACATATAAATTTTAGCAACCAGGAGAACTACGAGGAGCTTGAGTGGTAACCTGGGCTACAGTGTGAGAACCTGTCTCAAAAGAGAAACAAAAAAAAAAAAAAAAAAAAGTAAAGGAAAGAAAAGTAAACAGCAATAAGCAATATACTATTTATCTAGTAAACTGAGGTTTGAGGTTATGACTGCATTTTAGATTACAGAGAAAGATTATTGATACAGTTGAAAATCAGTTTTAAAATATGAAGCAAATTATGTACAGGGAATTTTGATGCTGAATAACTAAATATTTGGACATGATCATGTAGAAATCTGAACCTAACTGCATATTTGAGAAGCATTACAGACTCACTGTCAGATTCCGCCACCTCCTGCATGTTTGCTGGAGTTGGATGGTCAGTTGCCATGTGAGTCCAGGGTAATTTCTGTGGTCAGTTAAAGCTTTGTCGGTTAGGACAGCTCAGCTACCTCTCCAGTGCATGTGCTGCAAAGCCAGAGAACTGGATTGAGCCAGTGTTTACAGAGGATATTTTTACTTCTCATAAAATACTCCTCTGCCAGCCACACTGTACCGCTTTGTTCTAATGGGATATTTTGCCAAATAGCCAAGAGTTACTTATAGGTTAATGATTGTCCTGTGCTGATGGAAACTGAACGTAAGTCATTACCAAGAATGAGGAAGTTCAGCAAATAGGGGCAACATGTCCACATCTCGACTCTGTCCTTCAGCTCTATCAACAGAAATCAGATGGACAGTTTTAAATGGCCTTGTACAGTACTTGGGAGATGAATTTGATCATTAGACAAGTCAAAGATTAAAATAATTAGTTTGAAATCTTGGCTGTCAGTGTGAGAAAGTTGGTTTCTACCCTCCTCTATTTAAAAAGCAAACTCGGATTTTAAAAAAATGCACAAGGGACAGGAAATGAATCTGGTTTCATACCAAGAGCTAAATTGTCCAGCCTGATCTAATTGTTCCAGGAAAAGTTCAGTGCCATAGGGAAATAAGAAATGGCCAGAGAAGCAAATTAGCCTTTTCCAAAATGATTTGGCTTACATGTTTTAAGCTAAAAATAATCTACTCCAGTCTTTTCCCTTCCCATCTGAAAGTGTAGCCAGAGGAGCTCACTTTAGCTTTTGAATCTACTTGCTAAATGCTCAATGTATAGCTTTAAAAGTTAAAGTTTGTTGGTTGGGGTTAAGCACTCCAGGATCACTTATTCTCTGCATTTTGACCAGTTGGGGTTTTCTGTAATGGTCTGAGCACTTAGAGAGGCAGCCAGTTTGGAACCTGAACCACACCCTGAAGGGAGATTGTGCATTTTTATAGAATGAGACCACATAACAAGGGTGATCGGGTGGACTGTTGCATTAACCAATCATATTTTGACACAAGGGATTAAGCGAAAAGAAGGTTCTTGTTAAGGGGTGAAAGCTATGCTTATCTGAGAGCATTAGGGTAAGTATTTAGATTTCGGTAAGAAATGGTACAGTTTAGGACAGTGGCGTGAGTAGGTGCTCCTCTAAGATCTATGACCTGATGAGCCGAAGGGAGTTGCTTAGGTTTATCGAACCAGGCATGATTTCCCTCTTGTTACATACATCTACAACAAAATCCCTAATTATGAGGCTCAGTGAACCTCGTAGGGTTGGGTTCAGGGTGGAAGCTGAGAAAACTCACTTCAGATATGGAGGCTTAAAAACGAATGCTTTATTTTCTGAGCACTCGGGGAGATGGCCAGTTCCAGGTCTGATCCATGTCCCTGAAGGGTGATTGCACTGCATTTTTATAGGATGGGACCGCAGAGCTAGGGGGATCGGGGTGAACTGTTGTATTGACCAATCATTTGGACACGAGGGATTAAGCAAGGAAGTTAACATTGCTGATGGGCCTTATCTGGGTCACCTGATTTCAGGGTTCTCAGTCAGCTTTAGCAGTCGGGTTCCCTCTGGACTGATCTGGCCGAATCCAGGACCTTGTGCTTGCTAGGCAAGCCCTGTACCACACTGAGCTAAATCCCGTCAGGAACTCAGAATGATCAGAGAACAAAGGAGCAGGCAAGCAGTTCCGCTGCTCGTGCTCAATTAAACGAAGACAAGCAACACATTTACAACTTGCATGCCTTAGTTTAGACAACGGGATAACAGCAACTTCCCTCTTTCCCGACGTGAAACGGGATATCCTGAAGGAGCAGGGTAGGAGTTGGCTTCCAAAGCCTGGAAACCTGAGCTCAGTTTCGATCCAGTCGGCAAGGTTGTTCCTGAGATGGCTGGACTCAGGAAACTGTCTCCTAACAGTAGAAAAAGAGGGACAGGAAGAGTGGAAGATCCAGGGGACCATTTGCTGGTCTGTAAATCATCTTGGAGTCTCTGCTGAAGATGCTTGGGCTGGGAAACCACTCAGTCAGGAGGTCAGTGCGCACTGTAAGTGTGCTGACTGGTGTTAAAGCCTGGTGTGTTGGTGAAAGTGTGCAGACCCTGGAGGCTGAGACTAACATACCTCTGAGGCCACCATAGCCTACCTATCTGGTAATCTCCAGGTCTCTGAGGCCACCATAGCCTACCTATCTGGTAATCTCCAGGTCAGTGAGGAAAAAAGAAAAAGAAAAAGTAGTTGATGCCTGAGGGATAACACTAAAATTTGTTCTTTGTCCTACAAACACACACATATATATATACATACACATACACACACGCATATATACATACACACATACAAACACACACACATACATACAAACACACACACATACATACATACATATACATACACGTACAGTCACACACACAAACGCATGTTCATACATATATGCAAACACAAAAACCAAATGTAGATGTTAAACATAGGATACTCACTTGACTGAGCAGAGATTTATGTTACACAAAAACAAACATACAAGGAATAGGGAAGCCTTTTGAAGGCTTAACCGTTTTGAGAAAGAAGTTAAAGAGGATGTTTGGTAAGGACTCATTCAAACCTAAAATTTAAGTATTAAAGAGCCCACATATTACAGGCAGAGGTGAGAATGAGCAGCCAGTTTCTCTGAGATCTGAGAAGCAAACCCAGACAGGGATGCTGGTTCTCGGACAGTCTGAAGGATGGAGGAGTTTCATTTGTTGGGATTTCCTGTTCTAGTTGCAGGTGCATTCTCTGATTGAAAGGAACAATCACTTGCCTGACTCCCACCAGGTCTACTGACTTTAAGCACTGTTACTGCCTTGCCATTGTTGGAATCAATTTACTAAAAAGGTCAGCACCATTAATATGTGGGCCGAGAGTAAACATGTCAGACAGAAAATCCATGAGCCTCTGGGACTTTTCTCCAAAACCTTGTTCCAGTGTGCTCACTTGACACTTATTGGCTCCTGGAAGCAAACTCTCCAAGGGGAACTTTCAAGACCCAGGGTCATGCAAGCCCTTACTGCTGGACAGACACCCCTAATTTAAACTACTGAACCCTCCATGATGGAAGGGTGTCTGCCCCACTGTATCAGAGTAGTTGCCTTGCTACATCCATAAACACCCAAGGGTACATTAGGTTTTTTAATTTAATACATACCTGAAGGTGGAGACAGTGTAGAAAACAAGTGCCCACTGCAGAAGTCTGTGGGCCTGGGGCAAAGTCTTCACACTGGAGGGGTGATTTCCAAAGACCTTGTGATTGTAAAGGTCTGTGATTCTAAGGAGAATCTGACAATATATCGATGAGCTCTATATTTTGCTACTAGTCACAATCACAAAATACAGTTCTCAATGCTGTTTAGTAGTGAAGCAAAGGGAGAATCTAGACAGCTAAAAGTTTGGAAGAAGAGAGGAGAGAATGAGAAAGGAAGGAAAGAGAGACGGAGAAAGTTTTCTCTCCCTCCCCGTCCCCTTCCTCCTTCCCCCCTCTTTTCCTCTCCTCTCCTCTCTTTCTTTCTGTCTCCATCTCTCTCCTTTTCCCTCCCTCCCTCTCTCTTCTTCTTCCTTCCTCTCACCTTTTTCTCTTGTGTGTATCTGTCTGTCTGTTCCTGTGTGTCTGAGACAGGATCTTACTGTACATCTAAGGCTGGCCTCCACCCGATGACTCTTGAATCACTGACATGTACCACCATGCCTGCCTATCTCCTTACTATTCTTCTTTTCTAACTCATTGCACTCTTCCAGAATGTATGCATTACCTATGTGTTTTCAAGATCTATATGAAATAACATTTATTTCATAAAATCATTGATCATTCCGTTCTCTTATTGTCTTTCCTGCAATTTGATCAAACAAGAATTTACTTAAGACTTGGTGTGAATATAGACCCATGTGTGATGCTACACAAACTGATCTCAGTCTGCTTTCTGAAATCATCATAGCACTTTTCCTACGATAATACTTGACTTCCTATTCGTACGTAAAGCATGCATTATGCTCCAATGTAATTAGAGTGCACTTGTTTTCCCATTGTAGTACAAGCCTAACACCATACTTTGGACATAATAGGTGCATAATGAACATTTGGAGAATGACAATAGATGTACTAACCACTTCCAACTGTTGGCCATTAAACAATAATAAATACTATTATCTCTAAAATCATAATGTAATTGAATGAAAAAATACAAATTGATCTATAAAGATTCAATTATGTAAGACCTTTGGGGATAATTTCTGCTGCCTGTGCCCCTATTACCACTTTGAATAAATAATTTTCTCTCTTTAAAAACATAGTATAAGTGAAGCAAAATATCAACCTATATTCATAAACTACATAAACTAATCCAGCACCATTAGCCACAACACTGCCCTATAAATCAAAGATTTTAAGAACAGCTGAGGATAACAGATACCAAAAACAGCCTTGTAAATTTTCAGCCTTGCTTGTGAGCATGTTCACATAGATACACACACACACACACACACACACACACACTTCTATAAATAACAGCTACAAACAAAATCCAAGTTCTGCAAGGCATGAGAAAGTCAGAGTCACTAAAACAGGCTTTCTGTGTACAAAGCTGGGAACAGGGGACACTGGAGATCAGATTCATTGGTTGAGGAGTTCCCTCAGCTAGGATACATTGAGTCCTAATGCTTCACTGGTATCACACATGACAGATAACTGAATGTTAACTCTTTGAAAGTGGCCATGGGCAGGAACTGGAGAATGTTTGCTGCACAGCATAAAGACGACCCAAATTCAGATCCCCTACACGGTTTCTATCCCCCTACAGAAAGACAGGCAAGCCAGTATGTGCTTATAAACGCAGTGTTGGTAGGCAGAGACAGGAAGTTCCTGGGACTCACTGGCCAATAGCTCTAACCAATTGCATGAGTAGATGGATGGGTGATAGGTACATGGAATTAGATAGGAATTTATTTAATAGAAATTAATAATATGCAAGAACAATCAGAATGGGAAATAAAGGCTGGAAGAGTTAAGAATAGTTGTTTGACTTGTCTTTTTGAACAAAAAAAAAAAAACATTTGAACAGAATTTGAGCAAGTGACAGGGTAGAATTGTAAAAACATCTGTTGAACAACATCCTACAGTGAAAGAACATATCATGTTAAGTTCAATGACAGAGACGAATGCTGGGTGTTTTAATGCAATAAACCCCTTGTACAGGCTGAGCTGAAAGACAAACAGAAAGAAATAAAGTTGGAGAACAAGGCAGGACCGGATGATGCCCCCAACCCAGAACAGTCTTGGAATTCTAAGAAAAAAAATTTTTTTTTTAGATTTAAGTTAAATAGGTTGCATTTGGAGAGTGAACTAACCAAATGATTGATGTGTGTGTGTGTGAGAGAGAGAGAGAGAGAGAGAGAGAGAGAGAGAGAGAGAGAGAGAGAGAGAGAGAGAGAAGGAGGGAGAGGGGAGGGAGGGAGAGAGAGAGAGAGAGAGAGAAGAGAGAGAGAGAGAGAGAGAGAGAGAGAGAGAGAGAGAGAGAGAAGGAGGGAGAGGGGAGGGAGGGAGAGAGGGAGAGAGAGAGAGAGAAGGAGGGAGAGGGGAGGGAGGGAGAGAGGGAGAGAGAGAGAGAGAAGGAGGGAGAGGGGAGGGAGGGAGAGAGGGAGAGAGAGAGAGAAGGAGGGAGAGGGGAGAGAGGGAGAGAGGGAGAGAGAGAGAGAAGGAGGGAGAGGGGAGGGAGGGAGAGAGGGAGAGAGAGAGAGAGAGAAGGAGGGAGAGGGGAGGGAGGGAAAGAGGGAGAGAGAGAGGGAATCTACATAACCATGTTTTTGTCTATCATGGGACCTGTGCTGTAGACCAGGCTGGCCTCAAACTCACAGAGATCTCCCCGTCTCTGTTGCTGCCTCTAAATTCTGGGGTTAAAGGCATGCACCATCATGATATTTTTCCCCTATTTCTCTGAGCTTAGCGACTGGAAGAGAACAAGATAAGGAAAACCTGAAAAATCATTATTTATCTAAACCACGGTCCGCCCTCGAGGGACTGAACACCAAGGAAAGTGGCAAAGAGCAGTAACAATGAAGAGGATACGGGCACCTCATGTGTGAGGGTTATACTAGTAACTGTGCTTATGGGAAAGAACTGAGAAAAGCAAGTTCAGAAGGAGTGTTTATCTTGGCTCACAGTTTGAGGCGGTGCAGTCTGTCATGGCAGCGAAGGCATAGAAGCAAGAGGGAGGTGGCTGGTCACACTGCACTCACGGTTGCACACTATCCTCAGACTTCCTCTGTCAGCCGTGCTGTCTTTTGTGTATGAACTAAGACTTCACTCTGCCCATGATATAGGATGGCATGCATTCAAAGTGGGTCTTCTCATCCAAACCACCCTTTAAACCACATTTACAAACATACCCACAGATGGTTCTAAATCTAGAGGGAAGGTGTCCTTTGAAGAGCAAGCATAGGATCTAAATCCTCGAAGATGCTAGATTCCCCCTGTCTTAGTTAGGGTTTTACTGCTATGAACAGACACCATGACCAATGAAAGTCTTAGAGAGGACAATAATTCACTGGGCTGGCTTACAGATTCAGAGGTTCAGCTCATCATCATCAAAGTGGGATCAGGGCAGCATCTAGGCAGGCACGATGTATACAGAGCGAGAGTTCCACATCTGAAGGCTGCTAGTGGAAGACTGACTTCTAGGAAGCAAGGAGGGTCTTAAGCTCACAGTGACACATCTATTCCAAGAGACAACACCTCCTAATAGTGCCACTCCCTGGGCCAAGCATATACAAACCACCACATCCCCCACAAATGAACAGCCAGAAACAAGAATTCTCCTCCCACTACACTTACTCCAGACTTGGGTCTCCTACTCCCTGCTTTTTCCCCTATTCTCATCTGTACATTTCCCCTCCCACCATCTTCTATTTCTTCCATTTGACATACTCCTTACGTTGATCACTTCTCCCTTTAGGTCCCATGCTCTGCATCTTTTGTCTCACTTCTTGCTCATGCCCTCTAGCAAGTGGAGCACGATTATTTCTCTCTCTCTCTCTCGCTCTCTCTCTCTCTCTCTCTCTCTCTCTCTCTCTCTCTCTCTCTCTCTTCTCTCTCTCCTTACTTTTGTGCCTTCCCCTGACTTTGGTCACCCTCATTCTCTGAGGAGTGTGGTTAGTACATCCAGCAGAGAGAAGAGGTACCTCTGCTCCACAGATCCAGGAAGGAGATCAATACCCTCCCTTGCTGGAACCATTATGGTCTTCCATAAATGATGGGAAGCAGGAGCCTCACCCCTGCAGTATCACAGTGGAAAAGATTCATTGTCTCCACACTGAAAGACATGCCACCATCTTCACAATATCTGGCACATGGGGGATGCTTTGCAAATGTTTATGGATGTCACAAATGTGCTACTGTTGCTATCCTAGCTATCCTGAGGACTTTATAGTGAGTGCTAACACATTAAGGAACATCTCAGAGTTATTTTTCTTTACTATTTAAAAATTCAAGGGGAAAGTTGTCTCATTGTGTTTTGCAGGTAAAGACTCAAATAGCAGCACAGAAACTGGTTTTTGTGTTCTTGCTGTTGAAGAAAAGAAAATGTGACAGATAAGATACAAACAGCATCACCTCAAATGATATTTCCAGACAAGAAAAACAAAAAAGGAAAGGTCTGGAAGTTGCCACGGAAACAGCAAATAGTTTGCATCTCTAGAAACCGGCTGCAGCAGGTTCTCAGTTTTTCTCTGACTTCCATTACCATCTTAAGCAAACATTTCCTCGTTCTTCTCTGCCACTGTGGCAGCAGGGCTACGAGCATGTTACCAGAACTTACCAGAAGGGGCCAGTTTTCTTCTCTGATTCAATCATTAAATACCTTTTGAGGCCTTTCAAGGTGCCAGAGAGTGGTTGGCGCTGGCACTTGACTTCACTGTATGTCCACAGGGAGCAAAAGAGCAAGCAAGAGACAGTCATCCAATGACAATGTGCAAAGACACAGCAGTGGACTCCATCAGGGAGTACCATGGAAGACTCGGGGTGCTGTTCTTTGAATGTTCTCTCAAGGTTCATATGTTGAAAGCTCAATTCTCAAGGTTAACTTAATAGTATTTGAAGATAAATCCTTCAGGGGGTATTAAAATTAGACGAGATCACAGACTAACATCCCGTCTTCCTCTTTTTCCTGTGATGATAAAGAAAACACTGAGGACACTGACTCATCTTACCAGCTGCAGCCCTGGACCATGTGGTGATCCCCAAATGAGATTTCCTAGATCTTGGACCTCTGTGCTTTATAAATCACTGAACCAGGAATACTCAGTTATAGTAACAGAAAATAAAGTTTAGGCCCAAGGGATGTAAGAAGAGCCCAGATTGAGATAAGGCTATGGAATTAATCAGATGGAAAAATCACTCCTGAACCTATTTATCTGAGAACTGCATTATGATTTTATACTGGAAAACATATTAAATACACCCTCAGCCTGTTACAGAATGATGTGACCTCTGTGTGAGACACATGCACGTGCATATAAGTCTACCCAATCCACCTTTCAACCAGGAATTACAGAATCCGTAGATAGTTGGTATTGCTTCTGAAGACAGATGATTTTTTAAAAGAGGATTTTACATCTTTGGAAAGTTTGCTACTTTTTTTTCACTATAAAAGTCAGCACAAGTTTTAATTATAGAAAGTTAAATAAAGCTGAGTACAGAGATACATGCCTTCAATTCCAGCTCGGGAGACATTAAAACGGGCAAGTTTTGAATTGGGGTCAGCCTAGGCTACGTAGCAAGTCCTACAGTTGCTTCAACTACATAATGAGAACTTGTCTCACATAAAAGAAAAACAGACAAGCCAAAGAAATGCCAAATAACAGAAAGTTAAACTAATGCATAGCAGAGAAATAAAAATATGCACAGCTCTCGAAAGTTCTCAGGGTTTGGATTCTTTTGCCTGTACACACATCGTTTACTTATCCACGTGTTAAGGCTGAATGATTTCTTTTTCCTTCGCTATAGAGAAAGAAATGGTTTAATGAGATTTCACCACAAATAGAGAACTACAAAGGTCATTCGACAGTGTTCATTGATTTTCTGTTATGTGTCTGCACTGTGCTGAGAGCCCTGTAAAGGGTGGTAAACACAATACACACAGCGCCTGCTCATGCTGGTTACTATGGCAATGTGAAGGCCTAGGAATAAACAGGCTTGTTATGGGTCCACCTGGCAAAAACTGCCTGCTGGCACTCAGTTTGTCCCTTTCCCTCTTAGTCTTGAAGTTGTCAATTCAGAGCCCACTTTGGAAGGCCTTGGTGCTCTTGTCCTCTGCATAATTGTGTTTCTCAGATGAAGCAAACAGGACATGCTCAAGGGCAAACTTTGTGCTGATTCCTAGACCCCCGTGGACTTCCTGAAGCTACCCTTTCTCTGGTAGCCAGTGCTACCCCCTGAAATGTACCCCCTGCCTACCACTGTGGCATCCAGAAGAAAAGAAAAGCCAGAGATGGCTTCTATGTAAGTCACCAATCCTGTCAGGCTGATTCCTCCCTGCTACAGGGTTGAGAAGATACAGAATCAACAGTGGCAAACATCTCACACACAGATGCCATGCGTTGGGTTTTTGGCTTATACAAACAAAATGGTCACTGCTTCATCCCAACCCAAACAGCCAACCGCCAGCAGTCAGTCAACCAATCCGGGAGCAAGTGAGTAGGAATTGCTGTTACACCACATTGAATGAAACAGACAGTTCCAAAACCTCTACTGGCAAACAGGCTGTCTTCAGTCTTGGGCCCCAGAATACTTGAATTATGATATAGATGTCACCTTTATGAGTTAGGGGACTGCAGCTTTTGTAAACTCTGTGCATAAGTGGACTAACATTTACCTACAATGAGCCACTTGGAACAATTACGACATATGCACCTCGTCTTTGTAACATGCTCAGAGCAGAATCCCTTGTGACCCGATTAGTATCACTAGGATACAGTGTTGATGGGAGACAGTGATGATAATTTAAGAGCAGGTCTAGGACATGGATCAGGCAATACTGGTGACTTTACCACAGTGGGGCTCAGAAGAGCTCGGACCTTCCAGGAATCTGGAGAAAGCTGTCTTCCTCTTCGTAGCTATGATCCTGAGGGCATACGGTTATTTTTTTTCAGGAGCTGGTGGCTCCATGAACTTTAGAACTATTCAGGCAATCACGTGTCTCTGTCACCCCTACTAAATGCCTTTGAAGCAGGGAAAGTCATTTGACTATAGTTAAACATTACACAATCCATGCCTGCTTTGAACGGGCAAACCATAAAACATACCACAAAGGGTGAGAGAAAATACCTTGAACTTAGAACAAAAGGATACAAGTTAAAGTCTTCTCAGGTGGTCTGCCTTTGAGTATGCAGTGCTTTTGTTGATTTAATACCATTCAACACGTTTTCTGAGGCTCTTCCACTTAAAATACACATTAGTTGCTTTTCTCTAAAATAGACATGTGTGTGTGTGTGTGTGTGTGTGTGTGTGTGTGTGTGAGCATGTGAATTGTGTGTCTGTGTCTGTATGATATACACATGTGGGTGAATACTCAAAAGCTCATGTACATGTATGCTTTTTATCTTTTTTATTAAACTGATTCCTATAAGGCCAAGACTTGACACCATAATTTCCCTGACCACTATAGAATGAGGCTGTGATCAGCATTTTGTGAGGACTTTTAGTAGGCTCAAAGTACATGGTGTTTCATAAAGCCCTGGGTGCTCATAAAGTATGGTCTGGACATCCATAAATCATTTCATGAAAACCTCAGAACTGATTGGCAGTCAACACTGGAGGTGGATCTGAGAGACCAATATGTTGATCTTTAGAGTTATATGTATTAATAATCTCTAGTTAGGAAAATAAAATGCATGCAATGCCAGGCAGCTCCTTTAAGAACTACCCAGGAGGCCCATGGACAGATGTCAAGTGCCCACTGCAACTGAGGCCTTGAGCTACTGTTTACTACACTGTTGTTGATATGAAATATAACAAGGCATACTTACTTTTACATAGCACCTACATTTTCAAAGATGTTTTTATTGTTAATATTATTCCACTAACACTTCATGTTATCAGATAGTTATTCATTACATCTGATGAATATTAAAAAGTATCAGAATCAAAACTTGAAGGCAAAGGTGAGACTTAAAATACTCCATCAGCGCCCTTTGCAGAAAGTAAAATCTTTGGAGAGCTATGAATGGGTAGAATGCCCTTCAAAATAGTGTTCTGCAGTTAGAATCCCAAAAAAGCTTCTACCTGGGGCAGATCCTATTCACTGCCACTCCTGAACCAGTCACTGAGTTCAAGGACGTGGCTGAAAGAGCGACTAACCCCTGGCTTGCTACTAAATGAGCTAATTGACTTTGAACAGTCACTTAACTCTTCTGAAAGTCATTTCCTTCCTTCTGACTTCAGAAGAACATCATATTTCACACATGGACAGGTTAAGAGCAACTCATGACCTATGTGAAACTTCTTGGTAGAGAGTATTATCATCATTTGTTTTTCTGTTGCTGGGCTGAAACAGTCTGACTTAAAGAAACCTAGAGACTGAAGAGGAGCTCTTTGGGTTACATCTCTCAATCAGTCTGTCGTTGAGGGATGCCAAGACAGTAACTCAAGTTAGGAACATGGGAGCAGGAACTGAAACAAAGACCACAAGGAATGTTAATTATTGGGTTGCTTCCTTATACAACCCAGAACCTGCTCAAGGATGGCCCTATGCATAATGGTCAGTGCCCTCCTCCATCTAGACCATGTCCCAAGACATACCCATAGGCCACCCTGATGGAAGCAATTTCACGGTTGAGGTTGCTTCTTCCTAGGTAAGTATATCAAGTTGACCTTCTTAACATGACACAAAAATACTTCATTTTAATCCATATCCTTAGCTTTCCCATTTTCCCCTATAACATTAATATCATAATATAAAATACAACTTTAGAAGTCCTCAGTCTTTAGGAAGTCAGATGGCTTAAAAGTTCAATTCTCTTCAAAATATCTGAAGTCTCTTAACTGTGGACCCCTATAAAATCAAAAACAAATTAAATACATTTATGCTAAAATAAGAAAGAACCAGAACACACACACACACACACACACACACACACACACACACACAGTGGGGTGGTGAAAGCAAAACCAAAATCCAGAAGCATAGCTTCATGGCTAATATCTGAGGCTCACAATTTTCTGGGCTTCAAAGAACTTAGATAGCTCCTCCTCTCCAGATCTGCCAATCACAGCACACACAGTTGTAAAAATTTGGTCTTTCTATATTGGCCCCAGTTCCAAAATAATGACACAGAGGCTTATCTATTCAGGCCTTAAACTAGGCTTGTTCCTCCAACTATCTTATAACTCAATTGACTTATTTATACTATTTTATGTCTGCCACCTGGATAGTACCTCCCCTCAGTTTCATACAACCAACTTTTTCCTCCACAGCTCAGTAGTGAGTCCTCCCATGCCTAACTGTTTCCTGAAGTTCCTAACTTTCCCAGGAAGTCCACCCCATTTTCCCTTGCCTTGCTATAGGCCATCATCTCTTTATTGACAAGGGATGCTCTTACGCAGTGCACAAGAGATTATCCTACACTCAGTAAGTGTAAGCTGACTGGCTCTATGTCACAGTGTCTCTGTTCTTGGTAGATGTCATCAAAACCTGCCATCTCCTCTGTCATGGAGTCTCCACTGAAACGACAGCTGCCTTCACCAATAGCCATGCCTTGTCTCTCAAAATATCAAGCTGCAGCTTCTCTGCATGACCTCTTCAATTATGAGGTCCTTACAGCAACTGGGGCTCCACTTCCTTCAACATTTCTATCTTGCAAGCTTCCATAACAGGTCAGTATGCTCTGAGCATGCAATGTTGTTTTCAACCCTAAGTTCCAAATCCTTTTATAGAATTATTTTATAACTGTAATGCTGCTATCTCTAGTCAACGAAAGAGAACATAAAAATACTTAGTATGCCATTAATGTTGGAAAAAATTTACTTTTACTAAACAATGTAGTCCTTTAGTGTCAACCATGTGTATAGGTTGACACAAAATCCATCTATAGACTGGATGCTGCCTCAGAAATACTTCTAAGAATCTCTGTAATCATCCTGATCTGAATGTCCAAAAGAGGCAGGCAGTACTCTGAGAAGACATCATACAACACAGTCGTCATTGTGAGCTTACTGACAATTGAGAGAATTCATCCAGGAAAATGGCAGCCTCTATATAGTCCCAAACCAAGTCCAGGTCTGACAAAGGGATGGCTGGAGCTGGGGGTAAATGATGCCCATTGCAGTATGACTCAGTACAGCCTAAGACACCAAATTGTTCCCTCTTCCTCATGTGCAGATAGATTCTTTGATTCTGTTGCTGCTATAATCCTCAAAGTTTCTCAAAGATCCCTTTGAATAGCTTGTCTGTAGATAAAAAAGATAGCACTTCTCCATGTCTGATCTTTATACATCCCGGTTCCTTTTCCTGCTTCTCCATACCAAGACCTTCAGCATAGTGATAGAGTGAAGCCACATCAGGCATCTCTAGTTTTAGAAAAGGCCTTGGGTTATGAATGTGGTGTTTGCATAAGATATTTGCTCAGCTCTTTAGCCAGTGAAAGTTTTGTCTGTTTCTTGTCTGGTCTTTTAACTGCGGTTTTAAACTGTGGTGATGAATTTTGGAAAATATCCCTGTTGTCTCTATTGGCTGGCTTACATGATATTTTTTTTCTTCTTGAATATGCTGATGTACTTGCTTGACAGATTTTCTAATGTCAACATTTCTGGAAAAGTTCTCTCATGATCACAGTGGATTTAAAGTTAATAATTGGCCAGCTTCAGTTCCTTTATGCTTTATGAACTCTTGACTCCTGTGAAGGTCACACATACTCTTGTCTTGCGCATGCATTTTCTATTGATTTCAGGATAGCTCTAAAAGTTAATTAGGGAGCATCTCCTCTACTCTCTTCCTCTTAAAAGGTACTTAAAATATTAAGAACAACTGCTAAAGTCTCTATTTAATGAATAAAGCACTTTTAAATATGTCTATGCAATCAAGCTTAATAATGCTATCATTAAACACTTGTGGCACTAAGAATCGAACTGATAAACATCCATGAATCATTTTGCCTTTCATTTTGAGATAGGCTCAATATTAATCTAGGTTTTCCAGAGGCACAGAATGCACGGACTGGATATACATTGAAAAGAGGGGTTATTAGGTTGGTTCACATGATATAAGGCCGACTTGGAGAGAACAAGAAACCATCAGTTTCTCAGTTCATATGGCTGGTTCCTTAAAATTTCCAATCTGGTTCTCAAAGTCTAGAAGATCCAAAGAGTGTTAATGATCTTCAGTCCATGTTGGAAGTTTGAAGAAGCCAGACTCTGGTATCAGTGAAGCAATGTTGTTGCTGGGAGCAACAGGATAATTGAATTTGCCAGCAAGAGTAAAGGAAAAGAGGCAAACCTCCCCATCTTCCAACTTCAAATTTGCAAAGCCCCCGCAATCTTCCATTTCCTTTTTATTTAAGCTGTTACATAAAGTTGCTGCTCGTGTTTAGGATGAGATTCTCTGGTCAAGAAAAATCTCTGAGTATGTCTTATTTACTTGCCTTTAGATGAATCCAGATCCCGTTGACAGATTAACCACCAGAGGTCTCATTACATTTTCAAATTTTGCCTTAAACTATGTAATGAAGGCAGAGCTTTCATCCTCCTCAGCCTTGGCACATCTGGCATTACAGCCATTCCCCACCACACCCAAATAACCATCTACATCTCTCTTTTTTAATGTTTATAAAAGATGTATCTATTTATTATATGCATGAGCACACTGTCACTGTCTTCACACACCAGAAGAGGGCATTGGATCCCATTACAGATGGTTGTGAGCCACCATGTGGTTGCTGGGAATTGAACTGAGGACATTTGGAAGAACAATGCTCTTAGCTGCTGAGCCATCTTTCCAGCCCCAACCATCTGCGATTTATCAATATAACTCTGCTTTATCTGTCAGTTTATGAAAGAGGATTGACTATCAGCTCCTAAGAATTTCCCAGTTTTCAGTCTGTCTTTGTCACGTGTGATTATTGCAGGTTCCTAAAGAACTGTTCTTAAAATTGTAAAGTTGGTCCCTCTGTAACTATTAATAGTTTTACCTTAAACATCTAGAGATGCCAGAGATGAACATTGTAGTATTGGCTTTCTTTTTTCTAATATTGGTTTTTAAATACCTTTGCTTGAAATTTCATAGTTTTTTTCAAGTATACAAATAGCAGAGTCTTTCAACTTAATTCTACTATTTCTGTTAATAGAGTTTCAGCCCATCACATATTTATTGTAATTACTAGTACATATATGGTCTTACTTTTATCTTTTTCTGTGCTTCTTATTTTCCAAATTTTCATCAGCTTCTTTAGCATGTACTACCCAATCTTCATTTAATCCTTGTTTTTCATCTGCTTATTGGAACAGACATGAAGGAAAACATGTGGTTTTTGTCTTTCCAAGTCTGGGTCACCTCACTTGATATTATACTCTGCAGATCCATCCATGTTCCTGCAAGTTTCGTACTGTCATTGGTTTCTTACAGCTGAATAAAACTTCACTGTGATATGTAGCATATTTTCATGTTCTATCTATTGATAGACATCTGCTTGCTTTTCCTAAGTATGTGAATAATATAGCAGCAATAAAAGTGCCTCTGTGCTAACTTCTTAATGATTGAGTTTAAATGAACTAGATGACTTCTACGGTAGAGGATGTTGAAATTACATGGTACTCCTCTATTAATTTTAAAAGTGGAATTCTGTGGTTGATGTTTTTTTTTTTTTTTTTTTTTTTTTTTTTTTTTTTTTTTTTATCCAGGATCCCTGGAATATATTTATACCATTTCTTCCCCTGGCCCTCTAACCCCTCCCATGAGCCACCAACTATCTCTCAAATTCTTGACCTCTTGTCAACTATTATTTTGTATGTGTGCATATATAGACTACCAAGAATGTTAAGTGTTCCTTGTGTGTATGTGTGTTTAGGGTTTAGCTCTGGGGATTAGATAAGCTTTCATAGAGTTCACCCTTAAAAAAACCTAACTCTCCCTTTTTTCCAGCACCATTTATTGCCTATAAGTTTTCAGCCAAGCTTAGTTGCCTTGGGAAACATCCCCAGTCCACACTGGCATGTCAACTGTTGTCTTGTGAATGTCTTGCTTAGCCAATCATACTGTTAAAATTTCATAAGGGCGGTGTTCCTGTCATGTTAGTGATCTAGCACAATCTAGCAGCAGAGATCCTGGTCCTTTGCCCTTAATCTTTCTTCCTCTTCTCCCATGATTTTCCCTGAACTTAAGATGTAGGGATGTTGGAGTTGCAGATGTACAGCCATGGCTGGACAGCCCTTGGCCACTTGTTCTTTGAACCTTGACCAGTTTCAGATCTATGTGATAGTCTCTATCTGTTGCAAAAAGAAGCTTTTAGATGGTGAATGAGAGCTACACTCCCCATGGGTATAAGGATATGCATTTAGAATACTGTTAGAAATTATATTGAAAATGGAGATTGGTCTTTTTTTAATCAAATGGTTCAGTTCTATTATTGAATTCCAAGACTTATTTTTATTTGTTCTTTCCATCTGATTTAATTAGCTGTGTTTGAATTTTCAGACACTAAGTGAGTTTTAAATTATGAGTTTAAAGGGAAAGCCATCAATCTTTTGGTACATGGAACTACCGGTGCTTCAGAAAGAAAAGTTTCTTTTCTGTCATTTCTATTTTTTCTGTCACCTTTTAACTGTTACTTAAAGCCACAACCATGTTGTTCATTGGATGGAGAGTCCCAAACAAGTCATTTTCTTTCTCAAGAGTCTGCCATCGACTGTCAGAAAAGCTGTTGCTGCGCATTTCCATCCACTTCAGGAAGCTGTACTGTGGAGGAGTGTAGGAAGGCCAGTGTTACACACCACAGCTGGTTCTCAAGGACCCGAGCGGAAATAGTGAGGCTTCCCAAAGCACGAAAATCAGAGCTGGGCAATGTGCCACCAGAAGAGAAGTGATGAGAATCCGTACCTGGTTCAAGGACCTGAGCCCAAGTGGTCACTCTTGGTGTAGAAACAGGGCTGCTTTGTTAGGTTCTTCATCAAGGTCTATTCCCAGCAAATGCTCCTCTCCTCTCCCCATCCCAGAAAAACTCTCGATCCTTCTCTTTGCTGTACTTTCTACTATGGCTATGGGATACACCAATTCCTTTCAGCCAAAGAGGGGTGTTGTCGGTCTAACATGAGTAAAGAAGGTGTGTGTTCTCTATAGGTTCTTCCATTCCTAGTGCACATGTGGCCAAAACCCCTGACCACTTGTTAGCCATTACTGAGAATAAACTGAGTCTTTAGAACTCAGGAGTGAAGTGATAAGAAACTATTTGTGGCTTGCCTTTCTCCCATGTTGTCTCTTACTCTCATTAACTAAAAAAATGTCAATACTAAACCTCATCATAAAGTGGACAGAGCTCAGTTGCAAGATCATGGTCCCAGGGAAAACACAGCTGAAGTGAGGATGAGAAAGAGGGGAAAGCTTTCTTCATGGAATTCCTGATTCTAGATACTAATATGGAATTGCATAGTGCTCTCTTGATTTCTGTGCAGATTTATTGAAAACCTGCAAATGATGGTGTGCTTAGAAAACACACTCATGCATCTCTGGTGCCGCCTCTGAAGGAAGACAGGCTTGTCATCTGTCTCTACTGGCAGGGGCTGCTGACACTCTGTGTTTTTCTACCACAGTATTTAAATGAATCTCAATAAAATCAAGATTCCTTTTATACTGAGATTACTCATCGCTCCTGCCTTCCAGCCTCCTAACATTTTCCACCCCCAGAAGCAGTTGTACCCAGTGGGAGGAGGGAATCTGGGACAAATTACTTTGTCATTCTGTGCCTTCCTGTCCCCTGTACATGGAAGAATAATCGTACCTCTCTGTAGTCTTCTGTTATATCCTCCCCCAACATGGCACAATTCCCTTTTTTCTCAGGCATCCTTTCTGTGAGGAGTCGATGGGTTTCTGTACATGAGTAAAGAAGGTGTGTGTCTTGAAGGGACTGTGTCTCACTTTTATTGCTCTATTGTTTGCCTCTACTGTAATGCCTAACATCAAGTATACACTTTTGTCTAACCCAGAAACAAACAACAGAGTCAGCCTTTATGAAGTCATTGCAAGCAATGACTTAGCTAATGATAATTGACAGCTCCAAGAAGACCTATGGGTTTCCGGTCACACTTCTGTTACGTGATCAATACACAACCTTTTGATTCTGATTAAAAATATCTCATTTGATATCCACAGGAATTATGTTTATTGATATTTGGCTCACAGTTCTTTGCTCTTGCTCAAATGATGTCCTTCACACTCCAATTTCAAGACTCCATTCAAGTTTGAGTTCTGAACGGTGGATTGTTCTTCTTCCTTTCCCAATCTTCTTCTCACTTGTTCAGCTTCCCCCACTTCCTTCAAGGTCTTTCAAGTCACTCAAGTATCATCGTCCTAGGTGGATTTCTGTTTCTGTGATAAACACCATAACCAAAAGCAACTTAGAGGAAGAAAGGATATATTTCAGCTGACACTTCTATGCCATAGTTCAGCACTGAACTATGGTCAGGAATGGAAACAGAAACATGAAGAAAACACTACTCCATGGTTCTCACTGACTCATTCTAAGCTACCCTTCCTGTCTGAGGATGGTGCCATCCACAATGGAAAGGGCCCTCCTACATCAATCAATCAATACAAGCTCTTATAGACATGACCATGGGACAATCTGACCTGGTCAGTTTCTCAGCCACAGTTCCCTGTCCCAAGAAGATTGTAGTTGTGTTTAGTTATGATAAGAAATTAACCAGTATAATTATTATGATCATAATTTCCTTTTTAAAAAACTATTTACATAGGGTCACATGTAGCCTAG
Source organism: Micromys minutus (assembly GCF_963924665.1). NCBI lineage: Eukaryota > Metazoa > Chordata > Mammalia > Rodentia > Muridae > Micromys > Micromys minutus. Next base: position 76,525,149 of record NC_137969.1, read on the forward strand.
ACCCACATCAAACTTACCATATAGATGAGAAGATAGCCTTGAACTTCTGATCCTCCCACTTTTACCTGCCAAGTTCTGGGATTATGGTGTGCCCCACTACCACTGGTTTTATTAAAAAATGTTGAGAACTTAAACCAAGGCTTTGTATATTGCAGACAGGTGCTCTACCATCCAAGGTCTATCCCAAGCTCATATCTTGTAAGATAGCTTCTCAGATTCATTGACAAAAAAAAAAAAAAATCTCTCATGAGATATAATTGTGACCATGTTTCAGTGATCACTGCAGTTATTTAGATGTTATTCATTCTGATCACTTTACGAATTTTTGAATTCAAAAAACATGTATTTTTTTTATCTTTGGATTCCCAACATTGCTAGCATTGATCTTTACATATAAGTGACCAATAGTTGATTTAAAAACACCAATTTTGATAGGTTTTTCTCTAAGGGTTAAAAGTAGATGAAGAGCTTTCAGATCTCCTTTGCACCAGACTATTTCCCACTGTCTTATCTCCTCTCAACATAGTTAGAGTGCCAGGAAGCCTGGTTACCTGACCTTGCCCCACCCCTACCTGGAAGTCTCCTCATTCTCAAAATAGAAAAAGAATTGCTGGTCTACTGTAGAAACCCAGGCTTGCCCTCTATAAAGTCTGAAGTTACATATAAAGCTCCTTTCTAATTGGAAAACTCTTGTTGGAATTCTTATTGGAAAATTTAGATCCACCAACTGGACACAACCCTTTCACTTTGGAATTAATAGGCCGTCAGATCAATCAATGTTGGGTATTTAAAAATTCCTTTCTCACACTTCTTGGTGAATAGTCACACAGCATTCTAGTCCCTCGAGATGGTAAACTTACTTTTGTGAACAGTGTTTCAAGACTTCTTGGTTCCCTTGCTATGGGATAAAAGATGGCCTCCTTCAGAGGCATGTGCTATGATCCTCAGAAGGCTAACAGGTCATTATGGATAACAAGAAAGTACCCCTTGTCTACTTCACGTTGCTTTGACATACTAGATATATCTGACTCATTTGCATTCTTGGCCTGTTTTTTCTTGAATTGAAATTGGCACTGAAGAGATGGAAAAAGTAGAGGAAATGATAAAGATGAATATAAAAAAGATGCACAGGTTTTTCAGAATCATTGATCACATCACACATTCATGCTCTATGTTAATTAGAACTTATTTCTAAAGCACTCTCACATGATGATATGGAGTTGACGAGGAAATTAACATGCTTTCTGTGAAGTTCAAGTAAAATCTCCTAGAAAGCCTCAGTCCATTGTCTAATAAGCTCTACTTCCCAAGGACCCACTAGTTAATCAACACTTATGAAGAGAGAATTCAATCTTCACTTCCAGTGACTGAATTCCAAGAAATCATGTTCTCGAAATTATTGAGATTCAGAACTGAAGAGGCCATACTCTGTCTAAATCTAACCACAGTTCATTTATAAACCCAACTCTGTGTAAGTGTAGAAGTTACACTTCAGAGGAGACATGAATGAATTTTCTAAAGATACAAGCCAAGATCATTTCTATTCAGATATCCTAACAAGTTGAAAGTTTTCCCCTAAAGATCTATTTATCACCCTTGTATATTGCCTTGTGTATTGGTTTAATGCTCCTCTCCTGATCTATATTCCTGTCCTGATTAGTTTATGACATTTGAGGAGAGGGAACATCAATTGCAATAGTGCCACCACACCCTATTGACCTATGAGCAACTTTGTGGAGAATATTATTGATTAATGATTTCTGTGAGAGAACCTAGTCCCTTGTGGACGCTGCCACCCCTGGGAAGTTGGTTCTGGGATAGATAAGAAAGCAGACTAGGGCTGGAGAGGTGGCTCAGATGTTGAGAGTGCTGACTGCTCTTCCAGAGGTCCTGAGTTCAATTTTCAGCAACCATATGGTGGCTAACAGCCATCTGTAATGAGATCTGGCATTCTCATCCAGTGTGTATGAAGACAACAGCAGTGTATTCACATATACATGAAATGAATAAATAAAGTCTTTTTAAAAAATGAAAAAGAAAGCAGAATAGAAAGCACCCCCCCATGGATTCTGCTTGTGTTACTGCATCTTGGTTCCTGCCTTTAGTTCTTGCTCTGATTTCTATCAGTGACAAAGTATGAACTGAGAGTTTATGAAAACCAAACTAACCAAACAAACATAAAGAAAAACTTTCCTCCTTAACTTGTGTTTGGTCTTGGTCTTTTTCTCACAGTAATGGGAACCCTAACTAAGACAATGCCCAAATATTTTACTGTACCTGTTTCCCCAAGGCCACAACCTGCAATCTACATTTCTTAGAATTCCAACCAACAAGGTTCAGAGTTAGACACCAACCATAAGAAACAAGGACTGGATCTGGAAAAGCGGGAGAGAAACAAAGAAGATTAAGGTTCCTGAGGCAGCAACGGGCCTAGTGGATGGGTGGTGTGCTGTTTTTCAGTGGCTTCCAAGTATCTATCAGTGAATCACACCATTTGCAGCAGTAGCAGCCGAGAAGATGGGTAATGCTGTCCTGCAGCTCTTTAAGTTCCCCAATTTCTGAACAACCACTGGTAACTTGCCCACACCTCTTTCTGAGCCTATATTAAGTCTTTCCTGCTTCAAATATCCCATTTGTTCTCAGAGTTTTAATACTACCCACATGCCATTTCTTCCTCAGGGTTGTCTCTAAATGTCAATGATATTTTTTTGGTTTCCAAAGACTATGACTAGAGTAGAGAGCAAGACCAGAGTTATAGAAAATTTTTACCCACAAGTTATTCAGAAAAAAAAATGTTTTGGTTTCTTTGGGTAAAGAAGCAAGCTTTGTGAGTGGTTAGCTTTCTATTGCTCAGATAAAACACATGGCTGAAGCAGGTCATAGAAAGTATTGTCACTTGGCATTTAGGAGTGTAGAGGGATGGGTCCATCACCATCACAGCTGGGAAGTGTGGGAGCAGACAGTCACAGTGACTTAAGCTGGAAGCTAAGAGAAGGGGAGTCACATTCCCAAAACCAAAGAGGAAGCAGGGAAAGGAAATTCAGAACAGCCAGGTTCTTAAGTTCTCAAAACTTGTCCTTCTGTGACCACACTTCTACTAGCAAGGCTATACATTCCAAACCCACCCACATAGGGGGTCACCAACTGGGAACCAAATATTCAAATTGTACATTTGGATATCTCGTGTCTATAGAAGATATCTCATTTAAAGCATCACATCTTCTTTAACAAAATCCAAGTCATGCTACAGAAGAATATAATTCAAACTTCAGTGAACTGATTCCTTAAGACTAAGCTTGCTAGCAATGCCGAAATAGCAGCAGCCATTGCAAGAAAGCAGGTTCGACTTTGGAAAATGTTTGGTGTGCTATGGACCCCTTTTGATTGTCTAGAAAACCTCTTTTTCTAAAAAAAAAATTAAGTATATAAAATAAAATACAACATTATAATAGAAAGCAATTATATTAAAGTATAAAAACAACTTTTTAAGAGTGTGTGTGTGTGTATGTCTGTGTGTGTTCATATGTCTGTATGTGTGTCTGTTTATATTTATATTTCTGTTTGTGACTCTGTGTGTGTTTGTGTATGTGTATATATGTGTGTCTGTGTGTGTGTGTGTGTGTGTATCTGTCTGTCTGTCTTTGTGTATTGTATATATGATGATTCCTATAACTTCAACATAATGATAAGAAGGAACAAAGATTTTAAATAATTCTTACAGTGGTAATACAATAATAAACTCAGAGTCACTATCAGATTTTTGATAATCTGTATTTATAGAAAAGGATAATCAAGAATCTTCATTTGAGATTTGCAAAAATAAATTTGTGAATTTTTTTCACCCAAGTTCACAGAGCCAGTGTTAAGAATTTAAATGTGTGGGAGGTCGTTTCTTACACTCCAATGTACTTGGGGAAAAAAAAAACTGGATGCTAGAATAAGCTCAATGTCTTAGATACCAAAAATAGAGAGATGTTTGCAGTCTATGGTCTATAATGTGTACATGCAGTATTCTTGGGGTAAAAGAAAAATCAAAAGAACACTCAGACATGGTCAAGGAAATTTCTAGAAAGCAGAGAAAGGTCAAAATATTGAAGAGAGAGTCAGTTTCTTCAGCACCAGCACTGTTTGCAGGAAAACTGGGCACAACAGAGATGGCATCTCTTTATTGAAAGGCCAGACAAGATTGTCTGTGAATGGACCTCCCCACTTAAAGAGGAAGAAAAAGCGACCCCCCCTCCTCCTCTGGAGTACTCCTTGATAATATCTTCCAAAACATCAGGGGGAAAATAAATATAATACAATCATTTCTTAGTCTCCTTTTGGAAAAATATCATTGTATCTGGTGTAAAGATTAATTCCACTGCCTCCAACTTTGAAGAATATGGCCATGGTGGGAATTCACACAAGGAGAGAAATGTCAATTTCACTCACATGATCTGAATTACATGCTAGAAATTTCAGTTCTGAACAACAGAAAATTGCTTTTATATTTAAGCAAGCATTTGTTCTTAGGAAACAAAATGTTCAGCTCTAGTGGTTGCCACAGCAACTGCTTGGGCTAAAAATACCAGATATTCCATAAGAAGAAAAAGTATGTACTGAGCAAGAAAGAGAAAAGAAAATAGGAAATCTCCCAGTGGAAGGTCAGTGGCAAAAATTAGTCTCCAAAGATAAGGAATGGCATGTGTCTTGTGAACTGCTTTTTCCCGTGAAGCAATATGTTTGATAGAAACCTGCCTCCTCTGCATGTGTCTTAGTCAGGGTTTCTATTCCTGCACAAACTATGAGGACCAAGTAGCAAGTTGTGGAGAAAAGGGTTTATTCAGCTTACACACACATTGCTAATCATTACCAAAGGAAGTCAGGACAGGAACTCACACAGGGTAGGAACCTGAAGGCAGGAGCTGATGCAGAGGCCATGGAGGGGTACTGTTTACTGGCTTGCTTCCCCTGGCTTGTTCAGTTTGCTTTCTTATTGAACCCAGGACTACCAGTCCAGGGATAGCACTACCCACAATGGGCCCTTCCCTTCATTGAACACTAGTTGAGAAAATGCCTTACAGCTGGATCTCATGGAGGCATTTCCTCAAAGGAGGCTCCTTTTTCTGTGACAACTCCAGCTTGTGTCAAGTTGACACAAAACCAGCTAGTACAGTATCCTTCTCTTCTATCTTTATCCACATCTTTCTCTTCCCTCAAAATCACATATTCTAAGTATGAGCAGTCTACCTCTCCAAGATCATCCTTGTCAACAATAAAGGCATTATCTAGCAAGGGTGGCATCTGCAATACAATCTCTAAAGATAAGCCTCTTCCCATTGTTTCTGCTTTTGAATTGCCTGATTTTTTTTTAATGTATCCTAACTGAAAGAATTTCTTAGGGGCAGGGGTGATAATAATGTGCTTGTCCAGCAAGCAGAAGTACTGGAGTTTCCTTCCCTAGAACTCGCATGAAGGGGGGGGGGGTTTCCTTCCCTAGAACTCGCCTGAAGGAAGGGGGGGGAGCCTGACAGGATGGCTCATGCTTCCAATTCCAGTGCTGGGGAGGCAGAGACAAGAAGATCCTTGGTGCTTGTCAGCCAGCCTGATCGGTTTGGTGAGCTCCAGGCCAGCGAGAGTCCCTGCCTCCTAAAACAAAGTAGAACCAACTGAGGAACTACTATGAAGGTTGTTCTCCAGCTTCCACATGTATGTGAACAGACAGACAGACAGACAGACACACACACACACACACACACACACACTATACATATTTTTAACGAAACATCAAGCAACCTATTTTCCCTCTTGCTCCAGTCTCCAGTGTCTGACAAGCTTTGTCTAATGTTATTCCTTCACTTGGTGCTATGCGCCTGCCCACTTCGGTCTACTTACCTCTTCATTGATGTCCACTTGTAAGCAATAGGCCCTGCTTGCTGCAATTTCTCTTCTTAGGTGCCTTCTTTCTTGGGAACATCCCTTCCAAGAGAACTGGCACCACAGATTTCCTACGTGTGCATTTAATAGTCTCAATTTTAGGCTCCTGGGAGCTAGAGCTTTGCAATAAACCTCTCTTATATTCCCCATAGTGTCCAGCGTGGTGCCCAAACCACACTTGTTGACAAAATTTGTTCTGCTCCCAAAGGAGAGGAAGAGGAAGGCTGGGTGATAGAAAGTATTGGGTCCTATGGTAAGTACAAGTCAGGTCACTAGATACACCTACAATAGGAATTTCTTGAAAAACTATCTGCCCTAATAATAGTTTTGTATAACTTCTTTCATACAAGAGTGCCTAGTCCAGTACAAAATCCTTAGACCTACACAAATATCATTGCACTCCCAGTGTTTTGGTTTAAAGTTAAGTAACATGCCAGAAATAATGTAATAATAATATCCTATTCCAAATACATTGCATATTTTCAACAGGGACTCTATACTCCAATGAAAATGCTGCTAGGATTTGGAACCAGAAGAGTGGATCTCAGTTTTCAGCCCCCCACTGCCTTCCATAGACAAAAGGTAATAGACAACGGACCCATGCTTAGATACCTAATTTCTTCACTTGGACAGCTGGGGTACTCAGAGTATCACATTAGCTGACAGCATTAGTGTGTTTTGAAAAATACATTCTGTTTTACAAGCCGTATACAACACCACGAGTTAAATCTTTCTACTAAATAAATCCCCAAATGCATTCCACTTAATCTCTTAAACCTATTTTTAATTCCTATTTCCCTGGGTTAAGGCAAGGTCTCTAAATTCTCTTAAGTCCAATTAAATTAAGAAAGCCAGTTTTCATGACTGATTTCATCGTAGGTATTGTTCCTGCATTTATGCATAATTACTTTGCAACTTAACCTTTACCATTCCCATCACAGTATATGTAATATATGATGTAATGATTTGCATAGCAATTTTTCATAGAAGCTATAGTATATAAAACCCTCTCTCCTCACGGGAGGCAGCAAGTCCCACCTGTTCCATCAATCACTACCCTGGAATGTGAAACTCCAGGCAGGCTGCTGCTGAAACCGAGAAGAATTGGACACTGAGGTAATATATTATGAAGACACCGTGTACCATACAACAGCTTCTCCTCCCCTCCTCCCCATATTCTTGGCTATAAAGTCAAGAGAAATATGTCCCCAGGCAGCAAGATAAAGCTGCCTCCAAAGGGCTACCCTAGAACCGAGTCTGCCTTCTAGAATCAGGCATGTCATGTCCGCATTCTACAGTGATGTGAGTTTTGGCACAGCACCAAGGAGGCTGCTGAGAGATGCTGAGAGGAAGGAAATGGTGCCCTGGTGTTCAACAGCCTCTAGGGTGCTACTAGGCACTCTCTTCACAGGCCAATCTCTTCTAGAAGATTATTTGACTTCCTCAGATCACAGTGAACTTGTGTGTAATATTTTGGTCTTTATCCTTTCATGAAAGGGAGGCCACTATGCTTAACATACTGGCACTTTCTTGTGCCTATAGAATACGCATGATTGTGTTCAGTGAACGGGCAGAAAGAATTTTCTTAAAGCCATTTTTATACAAATACCTGTAAACAGCTCAGATCTGTTTCCACGAGTCTAATTCACACCTAGATCTTAAAGAGATTTGAACCTCTTATTAAGTTATCTAGCCCATTCCAATTTCATTCTACCTTGGGAATATTGATAACCCAGATACTTGCTTGCTAAATCTATGCTTGATGACATTTTTATTTTCACTTACTTTTCTAGATTGTTTAGAAGCATTTACTGTGCGTGATCATTGTCCAGAAAGTCTTCTATTGGTGATGACATGGGCATCAGTGTTCGACTCTAGATTGTAATTGATGGAAATTGGGAAGGGAATGGCACCAGCAGATGTTGAGAAGTCTGTTATTCTGTGCATTTGTGATAAGCCTTTGTGCTTTGGAGTCAGCCTAGACAGTGCAGCTGCACCCTGCCACTTTCTGGTTTTATGATTTTGAGAAATATAAAACCTCTGAATCTTAATATATTCATCTTTAGAATGAGGGTGACACAGGTGCTTCCCTCATTGATTAAAGAACCTAAGAGTCAATGCTTGGCTGATCCATAGAAGAACTCAGAAAATACCAAGGGGGCTATTCAGTGAGGTGTATTTATCTTTGTCATGTAACTTACCCATAAACATGTGCTTGCAAAGTGTCAGGCATTGAACTCAGCAAGAAGACATTAAATATAAATAATCTCCAGTTTCAGCCTCTAGATATCTAGTACTTAGAGTGGTCTGTGAGGAGGTGAGGTCATAGAGAGGCTAGTACAACACAGCAGTGTACCAGCAGCTAATGTGGTCACAGCCCAGTCTGTGGCCATGAAGGGTTTCCTTGACAAGTTGGGTCTAAGGTATTTTGGAAGAGGTATGTCAGAACTGGATGAAAATGAGGGTATAGTAGAGGTCAGGAGGGAAATATATCAGCCAGGCACGTGTCACAACGTGGAGAATTTAAAGCATTTGTACAACTGCAGGTTCTATCAGTGACAGGAAAACAAGAAAGGTTGCATGTTCTATCATGAGAGCATATCCTAAGGTCATTGAATTTCAAAGACCTGCCAACACTCCAAATAGTCATAAGACCATATTGTAAATCTCTATGGTAACCACAAAAAGAATATTTAAAAATGAATGATGAAGGAAAGTATCAAATAATAAAGACGTTTATTAAAAAATAAACAAGGAAATATGAGGAATAATCAAATAAGCATTTAAAACAGAAAAATGCATGTATCAAGATGAGAAATTATACCCATTACACTAAATGTACGTAGAATAATACATGAACTAAAAATCAAATGCATCACACTGGATGTAGCACATTCTATACTCTTTATGAAAAGCTTGTCTTAAATATAAAAGCTAGAGAGGCTGAAAGTGAATGGGTGAAAAATAACATGACTTGAAATACTGACTGAGTAAAATCACTTAGGCTAGAATGATTTTGAGAAAAGTAGAGCTCACCCCCAAAGCATTTAAAACATGTCATAAGCAGCCTTAAGACATAGATGAGGACATGAAGACATAGAGATGTGTCCATAAAGATAGTATCTTTCTATGTAGATATAGTACTAGCTATCTATAGTAGAATTACAACTATACATATCTATATAAATCTAGATCTAGATGATATGCTCTACATCAGTATACTTATTATTAATGCATATACATAAAATCTGTATGTAGTATTTCAAAGCATATATGTCAGACCACAGTGGATTTAAGTGGAAATAATAGCAGAAATATTTTTAGAAGTCTCTCAGATTTATAGGAATTCATAAGTCCTCCCTCAAACAACCACTAGTTCAGAAAAGTAATTACAAAAATGGAATATTTAAAAATAAATAAGTAGAAAGGCATAAAAATGTAGCTATTGAGATAAAACCAAAATGGTGCGTAGAGCTAAATATAAGTGTACGCCTTAACGTGTTCAGAATGAAAAATACTAAGTGCTGGCATAAATAAGCTCTCAAAAAGAGCAAACTAAGACAAAATAACATCAAATTAAACCAGAAGTAAAAGGGAAAAGATATAAAAATAGCAACAATGGGACACTGAGTCGAGACAGAGGAAGTAAGTCTCTAGGGGGTGGGTTCTAGGTGGCAGGTGAATATTCCCTTCCCTTAATCTTTACATTTCTCCAGAGAGGTCTGTTGGGAAACGTTGTCTTTGATTGTGGGAGGGGGCATATCACCCTCAGCTATTTCTGTCTTGCTTATGTCTTGGACAGCCATGAAGCGAACGCCTCCTTCTACCACATATTCCTGTCACCATGAGCTACTGTTCCAACCTCACCTTCTGCCATGCTATCCTCACCATAATGGACTCCCCGAAATCATGATCCCAGGCTTACTCTCAGCCCTAAATTAATTCTCTTCAACCCCAAGTCTCACTCATTCACTCCCCCATTTCTGTGGAACCCTGTGCGGTGCGCCTCATGCAGTCACTCTGTACTCTTTGTTTGGAGAATTAATTATTTTTTAATCTTTCTGAGCTTGGAGTCCTTCTTAGCTCCTCTATAATGGTTTTAACATGGCAGGCTCCTCTTGTGATTAAAACTGTAGGAAACGTCAGACATCCATAAGCTTCTAGAATCAAAAATCTGAACTTGGACTAAGAAGTTGTTTTCTAAAAAATTAATAAAACATTGCTTCAGACATTAAGTGCCCCTGGGGATAAGAATTCGGCCTCTTCTGCAAACAAAGAACTCAATGAAAGCTAAGACCTATGTGTAAATGTATTTTTGTTGAAGCTTTTCCACTGAAAACTAGGGAGAGCAAACTGCTTTAGATAAAATGAGAACTGACCTCAGCTGACCCAAAACTCTTGCCCAGAGCAAAAAACAAAGCCCCAATCAAACTCTGGTCTCAGGAAAAGTTCAAGAAAAGGTCACAAAGGGAGGGTAGGTGAGGGTGGGGACTAAGAAGTAAAAACATTGGTATGATCTCCTCTTCCTGACCAAAAGCTGCACAGGCAGACTGTCATAAGAAAGGCTCTGTGTACAAACAGTCATGTTCAGCTGAAGCCAGCACAGATATCAACTCTCTAGAATGTTCTACTTCATCCCTTAAAGAAATGGTTCACTTGGGCAGGTTCTTAGATATTAAAACATTAAAAGTCTCACACTTCTCTCCTAGCAAGATGTGTTGCAAAGATTTTAGAAGAAGAGTAGCAAAAAGCCAAAGGCAGCCATTGTGTAGACAGCTTCTTAGGGCTGCTAATATACGTAGGCTGGACCTTGGTCAACATCCCTAAGAGTACAGCAACTGTACAGTCTTATCCCAAGAACTATGTGTGACTTTGATATTCCATGAAAGAATACCAAGAAACATTAGAAATTAATGTGTTGAGAAACCCATGTGGTCATAAGAACTGTTTAGTTTTCAGCCTTAAATCTATGGCATGAAATTATAAATCACTATTCTCTGCCCCAAGCTTTACCTTAAAGGATCATTAGGGAGAGAGGACTGGGTTGAATGTATCGATGTTTTTATTTAATATGACATGGATCATATTTTATTGAAGATTCAGGCAACCATTTGAAGGGGAAAAAAAATAAATGATTTGGGCAAAGCATCCTTTGGGTAATGGTCATCAAACTTGTACTTTAATCACTTAAAATAGAGCTTGCCTGAATAAGCTCAGTACATAAACAGTGAGCATGTCTGCAGCTCTCGGAGTTCGGCCTTCACCACTGTGCTCCTCTCCCACTGAATTATAAGCTTTTCAAGGACAGTCAACTCTTATTCTGTACCTGTAGTACATAGGATGAATTGAAGATGTGGCCCCCGCCAGAACAAAGAATAGGAAATTGTTCAAAGGACATGAAGTTCTTTCACTGGCTTGGCTGATCTTTGTAGGCAAAACTCTGTACTGGCTATTTAGAAAACAAAAATCAACAACAACAACAAAAAACCTTTTTGGTCAACTTGACACAAGCTAGAATCATCTGAGAAGAAAGACTGAAGTGGAAGTTTCTGGTGATGCAGATTCACAAAGTGTCTTGCTGAGGCAAGACCTGTGGGAGGACACATGATGTTTGGAGAAAGTATAAACGAGATTCAATTGACAGTGACAGGGTGCTTGCATAGCTAGCTTTCTATCAACTCTTCACTTTCTCAGATCTATCATAACCTTGTTCCAGCATTCATGCTGGTTCTGGTTGTTCCCACTGACTTGTGCAGATTTGGTGGAGGCCTCGCAGTTTCTGCTGGATGGTGCCACCTCGGCTGATTCGTGTTTGGTATCCTGACACTAATGAATTAGATTGCTGGGATCCTGACAAACAGCGATTAGAATCACCCCCAAGGAACTACTAAACAGGTCCACATCCTCTTGTCCTATTTACCAACTTTTTCTCCTGCTTTTGGATGGTGGGCAAGAATGAGGTTCAGTGCATTTGAGGACCCTTAATAAAGTAGGTTTGAAAAAGTTAAGCCTAAAAACGACCCTCGGTTAAGGGATTGCCTCTATCAGATTGAACTGTGAACAGGTCCATGAAACATTTTCTTGACTGATTAGTGAATGAAGACCCAGTCCACTGTGGATTGTGTTATCCCTAGGCAGGTGGTCCCAGGTATGTATGAAAGTAAACCGAGGGGTCTAAGGAGAGTAAGCCAGTAAGCAGCTTTCCTCTGTGGTTTTTATCTCTGCCTCTAGCTTGAGTTCCTGCCTTGACTTCCCTCAGAGATGAGCTGTGTTCAGGACAAGCAAGCTAAATAAACTCTTTCCTTCTCAAGTTGATTTGATTATGGTGTTTATCACAGCAATTAGAAAGTGAACTAGAGCAAACTGACATAGGAAAAGAGATGAAGACATTTGATACTCTGATTAGGGAAAAATTAAAATGTGCATTCCAGATATTTCAAATACTTTTAGTTTCTACTTTTCTATCTTGCTATCTATACAAACAATTATGGCTTTTATATAATAATGGAGATAGCAATAGATAGGCACATTGAACGCTTATTCTGTACTGTGTTTTACAGAAAACAGGAGAGAAAAGTTAATTCAGTTATAAATATATGTTGAGCACCTGTTTTTTAGCTAGGAATTTTACATTGCAGAAGGAGAAATGAATAAGATTTGTCTCAGCCCTTGAAAAAAAACATGTGGTCTAATAAATAAGGATATATGTACAGTGGTAAAGCTCCAAGAGTTGCAAACATGCCCAAATCCAAACAAGGAGTCTACAAGGAGAGCTTCAGGAAGAACTAGTAGAGTAGAATAAAAGGCAGCTAAACCAAAGCACAAGGTGCTGGAGTTGACATACTATGAGAGCTGTGCTCTGCTTTCAAAATTCTACCTGTGCTGCATCCTCTGAAGCAGATAAGGCACTCTCATGTGTGTAATAAGAAAGAGACTTAGTCATCTCCCAGAGGCCCCACCTGTCAATGATATTCTATGAGGTTTACTTCAACATGAATTTGCAAGGAAACAAAATACTCAGAACATACTAGAGAATATTAGGCATGTGAATCCAGGGGCAATGGGGGGAGGAGAGAGAGCGGGGTTGGGGGGGAGGAAAGAGATCTTTCAGTCACGTTTAATCATTATAATAAACTTTAGAAGAGTATTTTACCACTTTTACTGATTTACAGAGAATTTAATTCATTTTCTTGGGTCAACCTTACTTGTAATATTAATGTTAAGACTATACATATACTGACTCGGGTTTGCTAAGTGAATACCACTGTAGGGTCACATTACAGTAAAAAAAATGAAACTTTGAGAAGGTAGGGGAAGAATGAACTGCTTTCCTGTACAGCCGACAAATGTCATATTTAGCATTTAAATCCCAAACATAGGCCCAGCCATCTTAGTTAGGGTTTCTACTGCTGTGATACAACACTGACCAAAAGCAGCTTGGGGAGGGAAGGATTTATTTCAGCTTCCAGTTATAGTGGACACCAGAGATGTCCACGCAGGAACTCAAAGTAGGAACCTGGAATCAGGAACTGGTAAAAAGCCATGGCGAGGTGCTGCTTACTGTCTTGCTTTTCATGGACTGCTCATCTTGCTTTCTTACACAACCAAGGACCACTTTCCCACGATTGGCATCACCCTCAGTAACCTGGACCCAGCCATATTTATCAATAATCAAGAAAATTCTCCATGGGTTTTCCTATAATAGGTCCATGTTATGAAGGAATTATCTCAGTTGAGGCTCTGTCAAGTTGACAAAAATCAACTACGACACCAGTCACTGGCCAGCCTGAAATATCTTACTCTGCTTGACTCTAAAACCCATTTTTCTTTCTACACAGCCCATCTGTGGCTGGGCAAACAATCAGCTTATATAATCATAGCAACTTATTTAACATAAGAAATAACTTCTTAAGAAAAAGAAATGTTCCAAAGGGAACAGATGATAAAGAGCTGCCAACTTCCTTGGACGTGGATGTAACACTACAGAGGTAATGTAGCAATTAGAAAAGCCATTGCAGATAGAAGTCAATGTGTTGAGCTAAATTACTCCTATGGGTTGAAATCCATGAGTTCCCAAAACAGTAATAAAGCAAGTCTCAATTTGGCATTTTTCCATATGATTTATAATTAGTTAATTTGGAATCTTTGTTATAAGATGCTAATCAAGCAGCTTCATTTCCTGCCTCCTCCGAACATTTTAACCTACTTAAGACATGAGTAAGGAGGATGCTACCTGGTACCATTGTGTGCATTGGAATTACTGAAGTTGAGAGCAGAAAAGGAAATGGATATTGGAGGCATGGTAACCTCACTGGGGCACTAAACTAACCAGCTTTGGAAGTTCTCTCTCATCTCACCTTCCTCTCAAGAAAGAAACACAGTCTTATTTGCTTGCTGTTCATCTGTTGATGTCATTTGTCTTTAGGGGTTTTGATATTAGCATATAAATGCAAAAAATGATGAAATTGAGGTACCACACTTAGTCATAGAAAACTGATTCTCTAAAAACCACATAATAAAAATGTGAATTTGTCTAGGAAAACTATGAAATCGAGAGAGAGAAAGAAAAAGAGAGAATAGTTTATAAACCAAAATTATTTTCATGATCATTGGACTTTATGAAAAACAGGGATCTAGGAATAAGATAACTTTAGATTTTAAACTCATGTCTTCATTGAGCCAATTCAGTCATCTTGAAAAACAGTATTTAACTTCTGTGGTACTCATGCATTAAAGATTAAAAGTAAATGCTATAATAGTATTTTTGCAAAGTTTTATGAAATGAAATTATGTGCATATGGTGCATATTGAACATCAATAATTACTCATTCTGTCTATTGATTTGTTGCTTTCCTGCAAAAAATAAAAATGATACAAGAACACCCAGCTCACCTGGTCCACAGATGTACTACAAAGACAGCTAATATACTCACCCAACATGTTATATACCATGACATGGTCTGTCTAGAAATTGAACTGGACTGAGTAGGTTGTTCAGAATGGAATGAAGGTGCTGCTTCTTGAAGAGGGGGTTGGGAGGTACCAGTGCAAGCGAGGATGTTGGAAGATGTATAAACACAATTAGCAAATTGTCCCAGAGCAGCCTGTGTCATCTTTGGTGTCCTCCCAGCTGTTGGGTGTTCTTTAAACTAGAAAATAGGAAGTAAAAACCATGCTATAGACACCTGGACTATCACAACCAGTAATCCAGAACAACTCTGGGAAAATTTTTGTTGTGATTTTGGTGGGGAGAAAGGGTGAGGAAGAGAGAGACAGAGAGACAAGGAGAAAGACAGAGACACACATACGGAGAGGGGAAGCCAGTTGGGAAGGGAGAAAGAAAGGGACTCACAACCGTATGGGATGAGTCTGGATTCATCGTGGAGCCTAGATTAGTTTCACATTTGTGGTGACCTTCCCACCTCAGCCTACCAGGCACTGGAATTAAAGTTTGTGTGACCCACCGTGACGGACTGTTTTACCCTCCTAGTCTCTTTGGTGCTGCCATTCTCTTATTAAATATGATTCTGTGCTCTTAGACATTTGATAACATCCAACAGTTCTTCAGAACTCCAAGTTCTTGCACGTTTTGTTTTATCAGTTCCATTTAAAATATTAAGTTGATACCTTTAACTTTGCTCTTAAACTAGGGCCAAGTCTGCTTTTCTCCAAAGAATGTTGGCCCGGTGATTCCACTGTAAGAATGCCAGGATACACACTGAGCAGAGAGGTCTAGCTTCAGATAAGCAGTTGATAATGTATGGCCATTCCTACCTATTTTGTACCTGACTTGCCTTTGAAGCAAGAGTGCTAAAGTGTGTCCTCTAAGTTTACCCAGCCCCTCATCATGGCCACTTAATGCCACTAATGTCTTCAGTCTATGCCTAGTAATGTTTTCCCATGAAGCTACCATACTTCATACGTTTATACCTTTATCTATTTCTGCTGTAGCTAGATAATCTAACAGAAATTACCAAACTCGTTTCCAATTCATCCTGACAGAGTTGCAATAACTTCCTGGGCTGCCTTGTTGAGGTAAGCCCAACTCCTAGAGATTGCATTATGCAATAAACTTACCTCACTCCGGGAGCCACCCTGTGCATAATTTTCCTCTTCCCTCGTCTTATAGTAGAGCCAAAAGACCTACTAGAGGGCTCCAGGGGCCTCAGATTTGTGGGTGCATGAAATGGGGGCCATCTATCTACCTCATACCTTCAGATCTCATCCTTCCTAGCTCTCTACTCTGCCACCTCCTTCTGAAGCAGGGTATAAAGGAAAAATGCCTTTTTATTATGTTAGGTTACTGAAATTTGGGGCTGATTTAGTGGTAAGTTTTGGCTTACTCTAAGTGTATATTCAATTATAAATGACCTCTTTAAAACCAAGTGATGTTTGGTCTTCTCATTAAAGTAGATTATAGGTCATGTTAAATTACTTGATTTCCATGTCCCTCCCCCAAAAGTGATCTATTTTAAAGAATTAAGGAAAAAAAAAACAGTTGAGGGTAACAGCAGAGACTTGTAGGTCCAGCACTTGGAAGGCAGAGGCAGGAGAAAACATGAGTCTGAATGAGGCCAGCCTGGCTATAGAACAAGTTACAGATCAGCAAGCAAGAGAGCTGAATTTACCTTCTATATGAATCCCACTCCTGAGACAACTTAACTATATCCTCAGAAAACAGCTTAGTCTAGGCTACAGGCCAGGGTGCCCTTGACCTCTGCTCCCTTTTAAATTCCAACCTCCAACAATGTGTTAATATTGGAGAGCTGATGCATCAACTTTCAAACTAGAGCATGAGACTACTTACCCCATTCAGTTCTCTTTTGCCTCAAAACCAAACAAAACAAAACAAAACAAACAAGAAAACCTTTATATAGCTTGAACACATATTGCAAATAGAATAAACAAACTAAACTAATTTAATTTTCGAAATATTAATAAAGATAAATATTGCAAGGGTGTTGGTTACAACTAATCATATTTCATAAGGAAATAAATTAACAGTTACCCTTTATTTTTAAGTAAACAATAAATTCCATAAATATAAGAGCTTTTGAATGGGAAGATGCGCTCAAGAATGCTAAGCTTATTTTAATACAAAGGAGAACATGCATCATTGGCCATCAGACTCTTTGAGATGACATCTAGTTCATCTTTACACTCCAGAGTCTCACCTTGAGTCTGGTACTTAGAAATTACATGATTTTGGCTGGATTCATTGAATGTGCTTTGGAGAACCCTGGGGAAAATCTTTCAGAATTGTTCAGAGGTGGTTAATACACAATGGGGAGGTGAAGTTCAAATCAACACAGTGTGTTAAGAAGATGTTAAGATGGGTACTTTTTAAATCAGGAAAGTAAGTGAAAACAAACCTTAAAATTTAGTTAATACTTTGTGTGCTTATTTCCACCAAAACCAGGGTAAAATGGAATAAATTACATGGCATAGTAAGAGATGTTGTATCTCAGAGAAATGTTGCCTTAGAAAAGAGTGAAGTTACCTGAATCAAACACTCATGTTTCTTCCGCAAAACTGTATTTAAAATAAAGGCAGGAAGAAGAGGATATGTGAGCCTAGGTTCTGTGATGCTCTGGTACAGACTTACAGGAAGAGCTAAGCCTGTTGTGATCAAAACAGTTGAGAAAGATCGACAAGGCTCTGCTGTAATAAGGACCCTCCCTTATTCCAAATGTCACTGAAAGGTTAGCAGCTCCTCTAGGGTCAGTCAGGAGAGTCAATCACATGATGAGTTTGGAAGTTATGTTTGGAAGAAATGGCAGTTGATATAAAGGCTAACATCAATTCCCCAGCACTTGACATGAACTCTAGTCAATAGTGCCCAATTTTGTTCAGTCTCAGAGCCTAGAGACCAACAAACTATAGTTTAGCTCAGTTGTAGGTGCCACTGTTTATTTACAAACAGAATATTCCTATATTATCATGCTTTACGGGACTTTTTAATAAGATAGAAAGCAAAATTCTAAGCAGTAAAACAACATCTATGGTAAAACTAGAGAATTCAGGGGAGATGGAGTCTCTGGGAGCAGAAGGCTTCACTCCAGGCACTGTATCAGGTACGATCCTGGAATTTACTGGTGAGTTACTGGAAGACAGGGCTATATTGTTAATTTGTCTCTGTGTCCTATGTAACACCCAATGTGTGACAGATGTTCAAACCTAGTGTTATTGAGCTTACCTGAAGCAAACACTGTATCTGCCAAGCTTTTACCTGAACCCCATCAAAAATTATGATACTCTAGTGGGCTTCATCAAGATGGAAAGTAGTGAGCATAAGCCTACTGGAGCAGAACTGTCCACCTTTATCTGCAGGGGATACTTTCCAAGACTCCTAATAGATGTCTCGTACCATAGATGGTGCCATGTCCTTTCTACTGCTTAGGATTCATTAATATCTTTTATGCATATATGCTTGTGATAAAGATAAATTTAGAAAGTAATTATAATAAGTGATAATAAAGTATAACAATAACAATTTTATACTGTTATTATCTAACAGTATATGGAAGTATTGTTTATTTTTTCTCTCTCTACTAATAACATGTACTGAAGTTTTATGCAACCATAGCATAAGAGTTTCTTTTCTTACTAAGTTGAAAATGTCTTCAGAGGGGGTGGGAGGAGGTACCCTCATAGAGGCAGGGGAAGTGATAGGGGGCATATGGAGAGGAAACCAGGAAAGGAGATAACATTTAAAATGTAAATCAAATATATCTAATATTTAAAGGGGGGAAGAACCTTCTGGAGAGATCCAGAAACAGAAATACCATAGCTCTGATAACTTTGCTCTAGACCAAATAAAATAGGTAAGGTTGAGAAGCCATCTTTTAGCTTCTTGGTGGACCATTTTACTTTAAAAATAAGCTTCCATTTCTTTCTGTTTATAAAAAATAAAGAAAAGAAAAGAAGGAAGAAAATGTCTATCCTTTTCATCAAAGGTCTATGTTGTGACTTTTTTTCCCCTCATGTCCAAATGGCCATCGTCACTTGGATATTGTGATCACTAAGTGAAGGCCACTGGACCACAAACCCTGAGATGCTAAGACATCTGAGAACCAAGATGGCTGAGTGACTAACAGGCTGGTGGTTTATACAGTGGGGATAGTGTAGAAAGAGGGATGATTCAGAGGCATGAGAAGATGAACTAGGACAACATCTGATCTCACCCTCCTACTCAGAATGCCAGGCAATTGTTTATGGTAGAATTAGTTTCACTTAATGGTTCTGAAACAGAATTTCTCATGGTAACTTCAACCTTACAAAATGAAATCATAGATAAATTTGGAATAATGAACACATAATTTGTCATCAGGGATGGAGAAATAATATTGGCATTATGAAAATAGATTTGTAGAAAGGTTGGTTCTTGGTAGGATATTTCAGTGTATAATATACAGGTCCAGAAGAACTCAGATACCTTATCCACAGATTCTTATTGCTCTGGATGACATGGTTGTAAATGCAAACCTTAACCACACTTAGAAATCTATAAAATGCAGATGACCATATATTTTAGTTTTTAAAAATGATTTAATTTATCATATGCATGTGCATGCATACATTTGCATAAGTGCTCAAAGAGCGAGCTATCACTGACACACAATAGAGAAAGAAGAACACAGAAGGTTGACTCTGGGAGATTACAACATTCTCTAAGAACTCGTGCCATGGGGCTCATGTAAGCTGAGCTGGAGCATCCGGGGCTAGAAGGACATTTCAGCACACTGGCATAAGGGAAGCCAAGACCACTCTCCAAGTCTGGTCCTGAACCATCTCATTGCAAGTTGGGTGAATAGGGCTAGAAAAACCTTAAGCCAATGAAAAGTGTTTAAATTTGTAATATAATTTGTGTATGTGAGATAGATAGATATAGATAGATAGATAGATAGATAGATAGATAGATAGATAGATAGATAGATAGAGATAGAGATATTGGTGAAGACATTAAGTGGGTGGATTAAAGTAAAGCAGATAAACTCCCGCTATAGGCCTCTGATGCTAACTGATGGTTTTCTTAGACCTTTGGTTGTTGAAAACTAGAGTTTCATTAAGTTAATATAATCAAGGATGCTAAGTCCAGCACAGATGTAGTCAAAGAATGACTATCTAGGGGATAATGATAGTTTAGGACAAATAGTAATTAGACTCTGGATCTACAACACTCCAACCTCTCTACAGTCATTGAAGCTCTAATCAGTTAATCAGTCTTGCAGAAGATTCGAGTGAAAGAGCAATTTATTTCTGGGAATTTTGTTCACAGTGATAACTTGTAACAGAGCAATAAAAACCTAAAATAAGAGCATTATCAGACTCTGCATAGTACTGGCAACCATGAGGACAAAAAGAAGATGGATGGAGGAGAAGCCACATGGAGTGAGTTGAGAAAACATGGCTTTAAGGCTGGCCAATTGAAGTTAAGAGCAGCCCGCATGCAACATAGTAAGTGATAAAACTCAGGGCTAGCGACAGGAAAGCAGATTCTAAGAGCATAGTAGATATCTGCTCAGCTCTAGTGCTGATAAAGGCTTATTGTAAATAATAAAAGTTGTGTGTCTTTTTTCTGGGAACTGAGTGATCAAGGCAGGGCAGAAACCACAGATTGGGATTAAAATTTTCTATAGTCTATCCCCTGCTCTGACCAGGGCTTAAAGCATGTGGAATTAGAACTTCCATAAAAAGAGAGTTTTTAATCACATGTGTTCAAGGCATCAAGAACTTAAAACTCTTTTAGTACCATAAGACAGTGATTTTCTTCACTCCAGCAACTCAGAAATAGATGCCCAGATTTTCTTTAGAACCTGCCCAAAATAAAGATTTTTTTTCCTTCAAGGCTGAAACCAAGACTGAGAAATGCTAATCTAGAAAAGGGAAGAAGTTTAATTCGAGTAAATAGCTTGAAATGGGCTACATAGACTGACCTTCAGTGTTCTCTGGAGGAAACTGCTCATTTCTTGGACTGTAAGGAACATTTCTTGCAGTTAAGGTACTAAAAGGAGCCTGTGTTTGTTTAAGCCTACTCACTCTGCAGAGTAGACACAGGGTAAGCATCTGAACTGTGCTTAAGCTATCTTCCCTGTTAAATGCAATTCCAAACTAATATCACATCCAGACCTGAGCCTGCAATGCCCCACAGTTCTTCATGGCTTTAAAACAGAATCTGTGAAGACAATAGAATAGCAAGAACATAGTTTTCTCCTATTAAACATTCCTTGCCCTCCCTACTTTCCCTCCCCCTTACACACACACACTCTCTCTCTCTCTCTCTCTCTCTCTCTCTCTCTCTCTCTCTCTCTCTCTCTCTCTCTCTCTCTCAATGTATGAGTCTGTCTATATGTCTGTCTATATGTGTGTATGTCTGTATGTCTGTGTGTATGTGTGTGTTTACTATTTATGTATGGGTTCACATGCATGCACATGTGTGCATATGTATGTAGAGGCCAGAGGTTAATGTGAGGTGTCTTCATTCTCCACTATCCACTTCACTTACTGAGGCATGGTCTCACATTTGAACCCAGAGCTCACCTATAGGTTAGATGAGCTAGAAGGTGACCATGGGATTCCCTCCTCAGCTTCCCAAGCACTGAGATCACAGACAGCCACCACACCTTCCAGGCTTCCACATAGGCTCTGGGGATCTGAACTCCACCCCTCACATAATGCAGCAAGGGCTTTCTCCACTGAGCAGGGCTTTCTCCACTGAGCCATTGGCCCAGTCTCTGATCCGATCTTGAGGTTATTTTCATTTCTGTGATTCTCCTACAAGATTCTTCTCCTTGTTCTCTCTAGTTTCTCACTTTTGTGACAAGAAACTATCACAAACACTCAACAAAGATGATCTTTTCATAGACAGGGATTTACCCAAAGTCAGTTGTCACTGCAGTCACTGTAAAACTTGTTTGTGGGGCTGTTTCCCAAGAGTTTTTATTGCTTTTTTTCATCAATAACACAAGTGTTAGAGATAGATTCTAAATAGGACCAGCTAATGCAGGGAATTCCAGATTCCTTCCCTTGATGCCTACGTAGGCATCCTTTTTACAGTCCCTCCTAAATCCCCAAAGTGGGCTGGAGTCCTGTGCCCTGCTCGACAGTTCTACCTGGAAGCTTCCCTCTCTGCAAACTCAGCTCAGGAATTTAAGACTCATTTGTTTTCTTGGTCTCCTTATTCCTATTCCCTCTTTTAGTCTCAATTACTGGGGCTTAGCATGGACTTCTACCCTCTTTGTTCTTTAAATACACATATAAACATTTATCCCTTTAAGACAATTAAAACTTTGTTTGGTAACAGTGGATTGAAATCATTGTATACCTTTCAAAATCACTTGGAAGAGTGATTGAAACTGGCTTTTGTCTGTTTGCTTCCATTCTCAGGGTCCCCATTGACTTAGATTGCTCCCTATTCAACTTTCTCCTACTCCCTATCTTCAAACCCCTGGCAACAACTCTTCTGGAACTCTACTGTGTTTCTATCTCCCCCTTGCATTCAAAGCACTTGGGGCCTTTGGTGGCATGAGCTTGTGGTTACAGATTGTTCACACATCAGCAGTCAACCAGGGAGCAATGAACATAGGCTGGAATAAGGACTAACCTAATATCATTAGTGCCTAATCTCCCAGCAACACACTTCCTCCAGCAAGCCTTCTCCTCCCCAAATTCCCAAGATTCCCCAAAATAATGCCACCAGCTAGGCCCATGTTTGCAAAGGCTAAGAATCACTTGACATTCATTCCATGATGACCTTAGTCCCACTGCAACAGTGGTCTCTGAGAACAGGGTCACTCTGGTAGCCCAGTATAGTACACAGCAGACACCTTTATGTGTTGCTTTGGTGAGGATAACACCATTGTAGCAGTGAAGCACCATCACTCTCACTGACAATGTGCTGATATTCATGATGAATTCCTACTAAGCACACTGGCAACTTTACTTCACAGCTGTTTTCCTGGGGGCCTTTACAGTTTTTATCAAGATAGCCTCAAGAAGTTAGTAATGGAAATTATTTCATTATCCTTTTTTCCCCTTAGGAAAGTAATATACGTTTTGACTCTCTGAGCCAGTAGCCTTTCTTCCCTGAGAAGCTTTTTTTTTCTGAAGAAGAAGAAGAGGAAGAAGAAGAAGAAGAAGAAGAAGAAGAAGAAGAAGAAGAAGAAGAAGAAGAAGAAGAAGAAGAAGAAGAAGAAAGCAAACAGCACTTTACCAATTCTGTTCCTGGTAGTAGACCTGGGAGACCAAGAGAGTCTCTGATCATCTGTTCAAGCCCAGATTCCCCCATGGTAGCACCCGAAAAGGGAAATAACTGTATGGCTATTTCTCAACTGTCATTCAGTTTTTTAAATTGACTTCTTATGATTAAAATGATGCAAAGAAATACAAAGAAAGTTGAAGGAGAGAAAAAAAAGAAAAGACCAAAAACTATAAAATAGCAAACATCAAAATAGATTTAGAAACAAAGAGTATGCCAATATGCCTGAAGGCAACAAAGGAAAAGCTGCAGAGCTGGTCATGAGAACAGAGAGGGAATGTCATTAGTCCTGCAGGCACCAAAGGGACAAGAGGAATATAGCAAGGTGGCTGTAAGACTATACATTCAATGGCTTGGATAGAACTGAGAAGAAATTGAGAAACTGGAAAAATGCAAACTACCTGTCACATAAAAACCAAAGAATGAATTAAATAGCTTTTTTTTTTTTTATCTTTGAGAGAAACTGCAATTGAAATTAAAATCTTTCCTGGAACAAAACTTCAACTAAGGATTTCATGGCTGAACTGTACCAAAATTCGCAGAGAAATGGTGTTAGTTCTAGAGAAGTCATTGGAAAACATACCAGAAGGAATGTGTTCCAGCGCACTTGAAGAGGTTACTATTGCCCTGGACCCAAGACAGATACAAGTGGAAAAAAAAACTACATTATCAATAGCTTTCATACATCCTTAGTAACCACTTAGTGAGTCAAAATTCTCAAACTATAAAAACATACATTGACAAGCACAGTTTAAGCCAAGAATGTCAAGCTGCCTTAACTCTCAGAAATTAATCAAAATAATTTACCATGTTAATTGTTGAAAAAGAAAAGCCAGATAATCTAATTTAAATAGTTGAAGCATAAAAAATTGAGAAAACCCAATATCCATACATGACAAAAAATTCTCAGAAATCCAGAAATAGAAGAGAAATTCTTCTGTATGAATGTAAAGTATCCAAAAGCAAACCAAAACTCTGCTACTTCACTTTTCATATTAAAAAGGAAAAACTTAAAATGAGTTATAGATTTAAATTTCAGTGCTAAAATAATGAAATTGTTAGAAGAAGATAGAGCAGAAATCTCGGCAACTAGAGATCATACAAAGATTTCTGAAATGGGATACAAGCGATGCATGTTATAAAAGAAAAACAACATGGCAATGTGAACTCAAAATCCACTTCACTCTTAAAGGTGACACAGCTAGAGGGGAAAAGAAATGTCATAGGTTGGGACAGTGTTTGAAAGTGTTTACCCAATGAATAGCTTTATGTGTTCAGGATATCTCAAGAATAAAAAGACAGTCCTACAAATATGAGTGAGGTGGCAGGGGTTGATTAGACTTGTTATCAGTAGTAACAAGTGTGCTGCAAATAAGTACACAGAAAGATGCCTAGCATTGCTAGTCACCAAGGAAACGTATATTCACTTCACATTGGGTACCACTCTGAAGCTACTGCAGTGGTATTATCACAGGAGTAACAGTGTCACCTGTCAGGACAGAGAAGAACACTAATACAAAAACACTAAAAACAGTACATCTACTGTGAAATAGATTCTGGAAACATTTTATAAAGTTAATGAGTAATCCAATAACTCCATTTTGTTTTGTTTTATATTTGAGTGTTTATATTTTTATTATATGTGTGTGTTTGCATATTTGTATATGTGTACTGTGTATATTCCTGAGACTCTGGGAGGCCAGAAGAAGGGATCAGATTTCTGGAAGCTAAATATGTAGGTGTTCAAAACTAAAGAAGAGTCTCCTGCAAGAGCAGTCAGTACTCTAATCATTGAGCAATCTCTCCAGCCCCTAAGAGCTCCAGTTTACTCGTTTACCCAAGAGAAGAGACAAGTGTGACTGCCCACAACTGCACCATAATGGCAAATGAGGTTTCGTTCATGACACTAAGAACCTTGAAGCATTCAGTAGTCAGTGAATGGAGGATCAAATTGTCCTGTGTCTGTGTACAGGAATGCCATTGGCAACAAAGGGAAATGCTATTGAAACACCCATTGTCACAGGTGACACATAGAAACATTACACTAGCACAAAAGCCACCTCCCAACAGTAAGATTCTGTGAAATGTTAGGAAAGACCTAACTCTGCATCTATAGAAAGCTTGCTGTGGGTTGTGTTTTGTTGTTGGTTTTGTTTTGTTTTTCACAGAATCAGGAAATTGAAAGATGGGAGTATGAATGGAATGAAAGAAACAGTGTTTCTCTAAATGTGGCATATATTCACCTGGATGTAAACATGTGTCAAACCCATCTGGCTGTATTCCCAGCCACTAGATGCCATTTTGTATAAATTGTTCTCTAATAACACTTTGGTAAATTATATATAGTGACTGGTTACAGATGAATTTGCTGTATTTCCTGGCTTTGGGTGATCTCTTTCTATATGTACACTTTAGTCCCTACTTCCAAATTTAATCACAAGTAATAAATATTTACTGTGGTGCCAAAAATATAATGATCCTTCCAATCCTTCACGATCTCCCACAGACCATATAGATGGGTGTCACCCTGCAAAACAATTCCTTCAAGAATTCCTACAGCCATCTGGATGGGTATCAACCTGCGTAATCGTTCCCTTACTTTTATAAATTTCTATTGTTTTCAATTTCTCTCTAAATTATTTAATGCTCTGAGAGACTTTGTATATACATTCTTACATATTCCAAAATATTTATATTTAATTTTTTTCAAAGATACAGTTATATTGCATTAAAATCCAAGTAGATGCTAAGGACCTTTAAACATGTTGCTAGATGGTTTTCCAGGAACGTTGTAGTGACCTTACTGTCACAAGTAGGGCATAGAAAGAATGCTACCATTTTGATAAGTATTTGCAGACAGCCTCTTATAGGTCTTCACACTCCAGCCCTATAATGAGTAGTAGCTTTCTCTATACATCTGCACTTAAAGACACAGTCCACCGCATTCATCGTACTATGGCTATTAACAGAATTCATTTAATCAACTCACAGGGATCGGAGCATTTGCAAAACCATTGGGCTGTGGGGCAGTCTATACTGAGGCCATCTTTCCAATGTTGGGTACGTGAGGGTGATTCTCCATTGATCACTTCTGCCTGCTATTTATGTGTTACTGTGTTTTTTAAATTTCCTGTGTTCATGACATCTTTGTTCCTCATAGTTTCAGTATAGCACAAGATAGCATCTTAGCTATGACAGCACTTCTTTCTTATTGGCATTTCTCTCAGCAGCCCACGATAAGTCATCTACCATAACCATAACAACAGTGGTTTCTCATTCATTGTTGTTTGCCTCTTTATCCTAACCTTTTTGTGGTTCTCATCTCCCGAAACTAGCATCCAGGATCCCATACATAACTAAATGAACATTATTCAAAAGACATTTGAGCTCTCTCTTCTCTGGGTCTAGGCTGGTCCACTTTGAGCATATCATCTCTTATCTTTTCCCTACTAGACTCAATGTTCCCTTCCTCATGCCTGCTTAAGTCTGTCCTAGGCCTGAGTCAGGATTGACCACATCTGCCTTTGGGTCCATCAGGTTCCAGCTATATTTGAGTTGCCTTAGGGTAGGACAACCGCTGACTCCTGGTAATGCCTGAAGCTCAATGTGGGCATGCTCTTTGCCCAGTTGCTCTTTGGTGGCATTGTCTATTTTCCCCTTCATCTACATCTTGCCTGGTTGTCTAATTTCAACAGTCTTCCCTACCACAGATAAGCACCCGAGGAGGTCAGAGGCTAGCTCTATCATTTGTGTCTAAGTGGCAATTCGGATGACCCTCAGACTTGTTTCCATTCTCAGAGTCACTCACCCACTCTGATTTCATCAGCATACACTTCAGATGGTGACCATATAATCTTTTCAGATAATAACTTTTCCTACAGTTATAGATTTTTGTAGTAAGCTGTTTGTGCCCTTCTTTACTTCAGGCTACAGACAATGTGGCTTTAATTTGGCTGATGGATTTTTTAGCCCTCTGCCTGATTCATTAATTGTTACTACTGTTGTCTATAGCACTTAAAGATTTATAGACTTTTAACTTTAAATAAACCAGCCAATTTTAGTCACTTTATTTTTGGTGCTCAAATGGTTTCACCTTGTACTAGCTAATGATCCTTCAAACTTGCCCTAGGGAAACCTTTTGATATAGCGCTATTAATTTTTGAAAATTCTTTGCTTGGGGGCACCACAAGGTTTCTAGGACTCATCTTGACCATTTTCAAACAAAAACTTGGAATTGGTCCTCCTTTACAAGAAATTCTGGTCCTTTAGAGTAAACATTTCTTAGGTTCTGCAATCTGACTAGCGGGAATATTTTTGTCACTAGTTTGTCATTTGGCATTGCTCCTAGGACTTCAAAGAGAACAGAAATAAGGCATATGTATGACCAAAATGAGTTTTAATGAAAACTTTAAAAATCCCAAAGTCAACAAAAATACTTTGCTTTCAAAAAGAATGATTGTTACTAAAAGTAGAAGAATGAAAAAAAGTAGAAACAATACCACAACTGTTAGTGAAACCACCATTTGAGGTGATGAACATCAGCAGATGCTAATGGCATGGGAAGAGGGGTGCCGGGGACCAAGCAAATGTTTGAAACATTTGCAGAGCCACTAATCCAGTTTCTTCAACAGGTCAAGTATGTTCTAAAAGCAAAGATTTCCAAAGCTTTACAAGCAAATGAAATAATTGAATCTCACTTTGATCCCAATTGAAATAAATCAATTGTAAAGTCTTTAGTGAATAGTTGCTCAAGAATGAAGGTTGGTTTGAAGTTAGGCACTATTGATTCCAGTCAGGGAAGCAGAGAAGCTACCTGCAGAATTTGACCACTCCAGCTCCTCTAAGACCACAGTCTTATCCACAGATCTGTGGCCTGCCGTAGCGTCCTTTCTCCTTCCCCCCTCCTCTAGTGAACCACACAGATCTTCCTTCCTCCCTTATTGCTTTGTCCCATCCAACTCCAGCAGGCATTCATTCCTTAGGAACCCTCCGGTCATTCTAGCCTGCAAAGCAGGGAAGCTAACTACCTGGAGCTCTTCACCTCTTCCTCCATCCCTCAGTTCAATGCCCAGACTCATCACCAGGTCTGTGGCAGGCCATCTGCTTCAACCTCTTCTCACTCTCTGCCCCCATTCCTAGGGAACTAAGTAGATCCTGAGGAAACACCCTGATTTCCTTCTTCCTATGAACCCCTCAACACCACCCCTGCCCATCTCCATTCCTAACCATCAGCTCCCAATACTTAGAAATGCCTTCTACCGAATAGCTACACTTATCAGCTCTCCTGAAAACCAGAGAAGACAACAGAAACCAAGGACCAAACCACCCACCCAACAAAGACAAGACCAGATATTGTTAGGAGACAGATGCCCCAGTATACCCATCTCAGGAACAACTTCCATCTTGCTGACAAGGTCAAAACTGAGTTCATCTTCCCAGAACCCAAAAACAACACCTACCCTGACTCTTCAGGTGTTTGATGCTTGACTGTTAACCAGAGACAGATGTAAAGAGGGAAGTTGCTGATTATCTAACCTAAGGTCCACAAGTTGTAAAAGAATTGCCTGTTATGATTTAACTTGCCCACTGCTTTATTCCCTTATCATTCTGAGCTCCTGGCCAGAAGTCCTGGAGATGGCCAGACCATCAAAGCTATAAGTTAAGGACCCTAAAGCCAGGTGACCCAGATAAGGCCCTGTCATCAATGTTTACTTCCTTGGTCAACCCCCTGTGTCACAATAGGATTAGCAATGGTACATTCTACTCTGCTCTTCCTCAATTTGTTGTTTCACCCTTTAAAAATAATATATAATTTCCCTTCCAGATTGCAGTTCAGCTCCCATATCAATCAATCAGTAGCAGCCTGAGTATAATAAAATTTTGTCATCTATTTAAATACTTGCTACGATAAATGTTCAAAGACATAGTCAGCTCCTGAATGGTCAGTTTTTTGCTGCCTAATTCAAATAAAGGTCATTCCTTGCTGGATTTTTATGATTAGTTGGGTTGTTTTGGTTTTTTGGACTCAAACAATATCAACACCTAAGTCAGTTACAGAGAAGAAAGAAGTTTCTGAGCTCCAGAGGATGTGCGAATGTGCATGGTGTCGAGTATGATTTCCCAAACCCAGGTGCCTAGAAACTAGTGTAAAAACACAATCAATAACAGAATATTATGTCTCCACCAGAGCCAAGGAGGCCTATCACAGCAGGCCCTAAGTGAACTTTCTAAAGCTCAAGCAAGAGACCTTAAAACATCCTTTGGGAATACACTATGGATTCTTTTTTAATTGAAAATTGATTGCTTTCTCATACAATATATGCTGATTATAGTTTCCTCTCTCTCCAGCCCTCCACGTTCCTCCTGATTAACTACATTTCTATCTCCCATTAGAAAAGAACAGGTTTCTAAGAGATGACAACCAAACATCACACACACACAAAAAAAAAAAAAAAAAAAAAAAAAAAAAAATCTAATAAGACAAAGCAAAAACTTTCATACTGAAGCTGGACAACAGGAGGGAAAGAGTCCAAAGAACAGGCAAAAGAGTCAGATATCCACTCATTCCCATAGTCAGGAGTCACAATAAAACACTAGTAGCTATAATATATACTCAGAGGACCTGATGATTACTCTGATGGGGGTTTCTTAAAGAGAAAGTGAGTAAATCCTTTAAAGAAATCTGAAAACACAGAGTGGAACAAAATGATTATACAGTTTGAGGCCTGAAAGTGTAAATAGAATCAATAAGTGATGGAAACCTGGAAAACAAAATTTTAGGAACTCAAACAGGAACCTCAGAGACAAGCTTCACCAACAGAATAAAGAGATGGAAGAGAGAATCTAAGACATTAAAGACAAGATACAAGATATAAATACCTCGGCCAAATCAAATGTTAAATGTTTTTAAAACTTCTGATATTATGAAAATACCTAATGTAAGAATAATAGGAGTAGAAGAAGAAAAAAAAGTCTCAGTTATCTAGGCCAAAGACACAGAAAATATTTTTAACAAATTTATAGAAATAAGCTAAAGGAGATGCCTATCAAAGTATAAGAAGCATACAAAACAACAAATAGATTGGACTAGAAAAGAAAGTCCTCTTGACAAATAATAATCAAAACATTAAACAAAGAAATAGCATTAAAATCTACAAGGGGAAAAGAACAAATAATATATAAAGCCAAACCTATTAAAATAACACCCGATTTTTTCAATGGAGACTCTAAAAGCCAGAAGGGAATGGACACAACAGATGCCAGCCCAGATTACTCTACCCAGCAAAACTTTCCATCAGGGTAGGTGGAGAAAATGACATATTTCATAATAAAACCAGATTTAAGCAATATATATCTATAAATTCAGCCCTATAGAAAGAGCTAGTAAACTCCAAAGTAAAGAGGTTAAACACACACACACACACACACACACACACACACACACACACACACACCACCACCACCACCATCACCACCACCACAACAACATAATGGGAATCAGCAAACACTTCTTATTGATACCTCTCAAAAATCAATGGTCTCAATTCCCCCATTAAAAGAATAGAATGAATGCAAAAAGTGGACCCAACCTCCTGCTGTTTGCAAGAAATACAACGTAATGTCAATGATAGACAACCCTTTGAGGCAAAAGGATGCAAAAATATATTTCAAGCAAATAGGCCTAAGCATTGAGCTAGCTGGCATAATCATTTTAATGTCTGCAAACAAACTTTAAGCCAAAGATGATATTATAAGCCAAATGGACCTAACAGATATTTACAGACCATTTCCCCAAATACAAAAGAATTTACCTTCTTCTCAGCACTTCATGGAACATTCTTCAAAACTAACCACACACCTAAACACAAAGCAAATTTCAATAGGTACAAAAAAATTGAAAGAACACCTTATATCTTATCTGACCACCACCAATAAAACCTGGATATGAACAACAACAGAAATAAGAGAACTCTTGCAAACTCATAGAAACAAGATAACTCACTACTGAATAAAAAGTGGGTCAGGACAGAAATAAGAAAGAAATTAAAGACTCTCTACAATTGAAAGAAACTGAATCTATAGCATACCTAAACTTATGGGACACAATGAAAATGATTTCAAGAGGCAAGTTCATAGCACTGAGTACCTACATTTTTAAAAAGATAGAAGAGCTCTCATAATAGTAATATCACATCTGAATTTTCTATAACCACACCAAAAAAAAATCCAAATAGGTAGATGGCAAGAAATAATCAAACTTGGGTTGAAATCAAGAAAACAACAGCAGCAACAACTAAGAATCATAACAAAATCTGGAGAATCATAAGAATATATTTTAAAAGCCTGTACTCCACCAAATTAAAAAATCTAAAAGAAGTGAATAATTTTTTCAGTAGATACCACTTACCAAAGTTAAACCAAGAAGGAATTTAAATAGACCTATAACTCCTAGTAAAATAGAAGCAATCATTAAAATCTACCAAGCAAAGAAAGCTCAAAAGTAGATGATTTTAATGTAGAAGTCTATCAGACTTTCAAAGAAGAGTCAATGCCAATATTCCTTAAATTATTCCACAAAATAGAAACAGAAGTAACATTGTCCAACTTGTTTTATGTGACATAAAGACCAACCAAAGAAATAGAATTACAGACCAATTTTCTTTATGAACATAGACGCAAAATTACCCAATAAAATAGTTGCAAACCAAATCAAAGAACATATCAAAAAGATCATCATCCATAGAGATCAAGTAGACTTCATCCCAGATGTGTAGGGATGGCTCAATATACAAAAACCAATCAATGCAATCCACCACAAAACCTTTATTTACAACGGTGTCCTGCTGCAAAATATGCTAAGGCAATAGGGCAATAGTGGAACAAAGGTTGTGTAAGTCACCAACAAATATTTGATTTGGTTTAAGATCCATTGATTTCATGAGATGGAGCCCATACCCATATTAAAGCAGTGGTCAAAAACTTGAGTCTAGATAACCCAGGGTAAAATCATATACCACTGTTCAGGGAAAAAAGAGTGCAGCAATAAAATGACTCCCAATGACATCCTGCTATATTCATAGATAGGACCTTGCTCAAGCATCATCAAAGAAGCTCCATCCTTTCTACTTCAACTTCCTGAACCGATATGTTGCTATGATTGTGTATTGAGGTTAGAGGAGAGGACCTGAATCAGGATAAAAAAATACAGAATGTGCTTTTAGATGACTCAGTTATTAAAAGCACTTGTTCTTCTTGCAGAGGTCCTAGATTCAGTTTCCAGTTTCTGTCACCCCCTGATGGCTCACAGCATCTGTGACTCCAATTCCAGGGAATCTAGCGCCCTTTTCTGACCTCTGCAACCACCAGGTACGAAAGTGATGACATAAATTTATGCAAGAAAAACACTGACACACATGAAATAAAAGTCAACAAACATTTCAAAGAAGGAGAGGAAGAGGAGGGGAAGGAGGAAGAGGGAGGAGGAGGAAAAAGAGAAGAAGACAATGGTGACAGATAATCATCCAGAGTCATGTAGATACAACTATCAAATCATTGCTATCTACATCATTGTTTCCCAAGCCTTAGTTCCTCATATTCACCAGCAATGGCTGTTGCTCTATGCTATCCTTTTCCAATCAGTCAAATTTACTCATCTTTGTTGCTGTCACATCCTGTTACCTGTTTCCACGACACTTACATATCTTCCTTAATGCATGTCTTTCTTTGTGGGTTTTGTCATTATGACAACCTTCCCTCCTTATGGTTGCTGACCGAGCACAGGGGAATCTGCAAGATATGTTGCAAGCATTATGTTAACCAGACAGTGAAGGAGCTTTTACTGGGCCCCAGAAGTTGTGAGTCTTCTGAAATCTGAATCCCTGAAGATCCAGCATCCCTGCTGTTCAGGGCAGAGAGCATCAACAGCCTAGACACAATGTACTACTCTACTCTGAAAGCAAAACAAGGAAGCAGCAGGGGACTCCTAGATTTTCTTGGCTACAAACCTCATTGGGAGATAAGTATAAAATATATCTAGAAAAGTATTATGCATTATTCTATAATGGAAAAAAATATAAAAATATGCATCAATATACTGGGGTATTTATGGATTGGAAGACTTGATTTTGTCTTTAGAAAGACGGTAAAAGTGCAAGGAAATTTTACACACTTAGCTTTAGCCAAGAATAAGAGAACCTTTGATGCTGTTGGCTTGTAGCCTAAGTGTCTTCTTAGGTTCTTACATGTCTCCTCCTAGTTTTCTATTTTCTTGACTACCTCTAGCCCTTATCTGAAGAATAAATACTATTCTTAAAACCTTCCAGCAAAAACCACATATTCTCCTTGCTTGTATTTTTCTTGACTCTTTCTGAGCCACTCTGCCAGAGTTTAGAATTCTTGGAAATCTGACTACAGTCAGGGACTGTGGTGGTGTGTTTATGCAGGTAAGAGACAGGCAATAGAAAGGGACCACCAGATTAAGAGAAATAAAATTATATCACCCAAGTGCTTAAAAAAATCAGCACAGAAAAACAGGGTTGGAAGAAACAAGGAAGACTCGGGGGGGGGGGGGACAGAAAGAGAACTATTATTTTGCATGTATCCTGTGTCATCCACAATTGACATGGTTTTATTTCATCCTTTTAATCTTAAGAGACAAGCTTATTATTCCTGATTCACAGAAGAGGAAGGAAATAGAAATGCAGAAAGGTTAAGTAAATTTCTAAATGTCACATGGCAGGTGTGTGTTGTTAACAAGATTCAACACCAACTCTGCCTGAAATCACAATAGTGCCAAAGGAAAATAGAAAGGAGAGCCAGGTATGGCGGTGCATGCCTTTAATTCCAGCACTTGGAAGGGGAGCCAGATGGATCTCTGTGAACTCGAGACCAGCCTGGTCTACCTTTATAGAGTCCAGGACAGTCAAGGGTAACACAGAGAAACTCCGTCTTGGAGAAAAACAAATATGGAACAGGAAAATGGACTGTCTTAGTCAGATTTTCTATTCCTGCACAAACAATTGACCCCTTGTCAATCTTACACACAAACACGTCACTATTAAGCTTTAGCTCTTTCTTATTCATGTCCAAGATCTAAATAACTTTAAATGTCCCACAGTTTTTATAGATTCTTATATATTAAAATTTTCAATCCCTTTAAAATATCCAACTTTTTTATTAATTCAGTCTTTTTAAAATTCAAAATCTCTTAACTGTGGGCTCCACTAAAATACTTTCTTCCTTTAGGAGAGAAAAATATCAGGTCACAGTCACAATCAAAATCAAACCCTAACTGTCTAATATCTGGGTCCACTCATGATCTTCTGGGCTCTTCCAAAGGCTTGGGTCACTTCTCCAGCTCTGCGCTTTGTAGCACACACCTTGTCTTCTAGGTCCTAGCTGCATGTACTCCACTGCCGCTGCTGTTCTTGGTGGTCATCTCATGGCACTGGCATCTCCAAAACACTACTGTCTAGGCTTCACCAATAGGCTTTCTTCATGGTGCCAAGCCTCAACTCCTTTGCATGACCTCTTTAGTCCTGAGGCATTAATTGCAACTAAGGCTGGACCTTCACCACTAGCCTTTCATGGACTCCCATAATGTTGAGCCTCAGCTGCTCTCCATGACCCTTCATGCCTTCAAAACAATGAACCATCTGGATAACTCTTACACATTTCCAAGTCTAGCCACAGTACAACCTTGGATATCTCTGGAACACAGCCTCTTTGTGCTCTCAGATTTCACCTCAGTGATGTTGGTCTCTTCTTAATCACCACTAATTTCTTAGTCCCAGCTGACTAGCATCAATAGTCCCAAAAATGCAAAGGTTTTGCTTTAGTAGTTCTGGTATCTTGTTAATCACAGCTGATTCTTCAGCCCCAACTAACCAAAACCACAGAATCTTCACAATCAAAGCAGCAACAGCCCTGAGAAGAGTGTTTAATCTTCCCTCTGAAATTTCACAAGCCAGGCCTCCATCTTCTGCACTGTTCTCAACATTATCTTTCATGCTCCTACAGACCATCCCACAGAGCTCTTAACATCCCAATGGCTTTTCTAGCACAAAACTACAAGGTCTTTCTATAGTTCTCCCCAAAACATGGTCAGGTTGTCACAGGAATACCCCCACTATGCTGATACCAATTTGTCTTAACCAATTAGTCCTGCACAAACATTTTGACCAAGAAGCAAGTTGGAGAAGAAAGGGTTTATTTAGCTTACACTTCCTCATTGCTGTTCATCACCAAAAAAAGTCAGGACTGGAACTCAAGCAGATAAGGAAGCAGGAGCCGATGCAGAGGGCATGGATAGAAGTTACTTACTGGCTTGCTCAGCTTGCTTTCTTATAGAACCCAAGACTACCAGTTCAAGGATGGTACCACTTACAATGGGTCCTCCCAACCTTGAATTCTAAGTGAGAAAATGCCTCACACCCTAATCTCATGGAGGCATTTCCTCAAGGGAGGCTCCTTTCTTTGTGATAACTTCAGCTTGTGCCAAGTTGACACACAGAACCAGCCAGTACATGGACTATGGAGAAATAATGGGTACTGGGACATCAATTTTGATCCTATGAGTCACTTCTTTAAAAATACACAGGAGCTCTGCCGAATTATGCCTAACCTTAGCAATTTTCTTTGAAAAGATCTGGAACTAGACAGTACAATTAGCCAACTCAGACAAGGAATTTTAGAAGCTGCTCAGGTATCCAGGAGGTATGTTTTCATTTTATTGAAAGGTTGCACATCCATAAGGTTTATAATATGGAGAGAGGAAGAAAATTTGGAAGAGGAGATTATATGCACATATGGGTGACATCATCTGCTCGACACTATGCTAAAGGACAACTGAACTGGCTACGACCCTTCCAAGTATCACTGATTTTTAACAGAGCTGCTCTCTATTGCCTTCCTCTTTTGATTAGAGAGTTCCCACTGATCCTTCAAAGCCCAGTTTTGACATCACTTGCTCCATGCCTCAGTTAATCAAAGTATTTTTGGTGTAAAATTTGGTGTAGATAAGAAATGAGCTGATAATGGCTGCCTTCAGAAGAAAACTATCATGATTTGGAACTGTAATTTAAAAAATACAGTTTTCCAAAACCTTCACTGGCAAATCATTATTCTTCGCTACTTTATTCTTGAGAAACATTTCTACTTACAAGGCAAATGGAATGATAGGAAGAGATTGCTGCCGGCGAAATAATCAGCTCTCCATTCACCATGGAAAAGAAGTAAGGCTAAGGTAAGAGACACACTGTGTGTTTCCATTCTCAATTTCTTCCCAGGTGTTCCTTACACTTTGAATGAGTGAAGACAGACAAGAACACAAATGCCCCAATCTTTTTCTCTTCCTTTGGCTTTGTAACCTTCCTGT
Source organism: Micromys minutus (assembly GCF_963924665.1). Classification (NCBI taxonomy): domain Eukaryota; kingdom Metazoa; phylum Chordata; class Mammalia; order Rodentia; family Muridae; genus Micromys; species Micromys minutus. The sequence goes on from NC_137969.1 coordinate 76,561,700, forward strand.
GTTGATCTCAAGAAGAGTAAATTCAGAAAACAAGTTTGTTTTAGAATACTAATTTCTATGAAGCAAAGACCCTGGGTTGTTGTTGTTATTATTATTATTATTATTATTATTATTATTATTATTATTATTATTATTATCATTATTATCATTATTTCATGTATATGACTATACTGTCGCTGTCTTCAGATACACTGGAAGACAGCATTGGATGCCAATTATAGACAGTTTTGAGCCACCATGTGGTTACTGGGAATTGAACTCAGGACCTCTAGAAGAGTAGTCCGTGCTCTTAGCCACTGTGCCATTATTAAAGTTGAACTTGAGCTTCTCTAGTACTAAAAAATGAATAAGTACTTGTTGGCTATGACTCAGAATATTAATGGAGCATTATAGCAGTAAGAAGACTTTACCCCATTCATTTTTCTTTTATTGATGAACTCTGTCTCTGGGAACTCCCAGAACGTTCCTGGGTATGGAGAATTGCTACTGCTGAACTTTTATAGTCATAGTTTAGTATAGAAAGTAAAAATAAAAGTCTTTCATCCCAGACACAGAGTTAGACATGGTCAGACAGTATCACAAATGTACAGAGGGCATAAAAACATCCAAACCAGTTGTTCTTACCTTTAAGAAAAGTGGTGCAATCCACAATAATGGATCTGTATAGCTTTTCCTTGTCTTAACAGTAAAGGAATCAGAGAAGAGTAAGAAAGCTGTTGTCTCTGTGTTTCTTGAGTAACACCATAGTTAGAAGTGGAAACGTGTGACTCAGGAAAGCAGACCCTGAATAGACAGGCAGGAAAGCCTATAGGAGAGAGCAGAAGACTCTACAGTCATACAAGAAAGCTCCCTCATGGCTGCCAAGTACCTGTGATCCTTCGTGTCCCATATCCTTCCTCCCTCCCTCTTCAGGAATCCTTTTAAGCTCCTCTGTTCTGTATAAGGACAACTTGTACTTTGGAAAAGTAGAAGGTAGCAAGGGAGAGAATGTTCAATGGGAAAAAGTCATGTCATGTCTTGTAGGAGTGAAGCTGTCAGGAAATAAGTAAACTGGGACCTAAAGCTGGACCTTGTGTGGCATGCTAATGATCATGGCTCCTTTTCCATCCTCCTAAATGCTCCTATGTAAAGACTGGAGGGTCCTCAAGAACGCCACCAATAGTTTCAACCTCCACTGCAGAGTAATGAAGTTATGTGAGTTCACAGCTGTTTAGGTCTGATAATCTTGAAGTTATCATTCTTTGAAGGCAGAAATTTGGAGGCCATTTATCTTGTCCCCTGTACTCTGCTTGCTAAAGTGTAGATGTGTGCTAAATATTGAGGGAGAAAGAAAAGGAAAGAGAAAGGAAGGAAGGAAAGAAGGAAGGATGGAAGGAAGGAAGGAGGGAGGAAGGGAGGGAGGGGAGGGAGGGAGGAAGAGAGGGAGGGAGGGGAGGGAGGGAGGAAGAGAGGAAGAAGGGATACAAGGATAGAGGAAAAGAAGGAAAACCAGAAAAAAGTTTGTTTTCTGAATAGCTCAAGAATAGACCTTGTAAAGCACTTTTGTTTCTAACTAAAATATACTAGTTTGTGAAGGATAAAAATAAGGGTAAGAAAATACTCCACATACATTACTGATGAAAATCTTGGCTCCTAAAACAACAGAGAGAAAATAGAAGACAAGGTCAAGAGTTTAGTATCCTGAAGTTTCAGCTTGGAGACACAGCTTCCTTCTGTTGATTCAGTGGAAACAACTGATTCCAGAGGAAACACAAGATACAGACTCCACATGAAACTTCCAGCAAATTTCCAGTGTTGCCTTCCATGGAGACAGCAGTATGAGTGAACTGGTCAGGAGCAAGCATCTTTTTAACTCTATTAAAATGCCTTCTCTAGATTAGTCTATGTAAAATACTTTGCAGATAAAGAAAAATTAAGTTTGTAGTATGTTTCTTGAATCCATCATTGCCAGTGAACAAGATTCATTTCTTCTTTAAGAGAATTATTATAGTGTGTGTGAGGGCGATTATGCAGTTCTCTCAAAAGCCAAGAGAGCATTGGATACCTAGGGACTAGAGCTACATGTGGTTGTGCCCCACCATGTGAGTGGTAGGAATTGAATCGGGGTCCTCTGGAAGAGTAGCCAGTGATCTTAACCACTGAGCTGTCACTCCACCTGATAAAAACTGGGTTCAAACTTCTTAACTGTGACTCCTCCACATAAATCCACAATATCTAGTAAGTTCTAGTTCTGGTTCAACAGACATAGTGTGAGACCCCCCCCCCACACACACACACACTTCTCTTTTCCCTGGTGTACATACTGCTCTACCTCAGTCTATTCTAGGCATGATCTCTTCTCCATCTGGCTGGGCCATATCCAACCTTCAAAGGAAATCTGTCCTCCAGATAAATCCTTTGACCCTCAACATCGCCACCCATGAGTCACTGTCCCCTTCTCTCCTGCTAGCAATGTTCATTAGTGAGTGGGTGGGAGGTATCTCAGAGAGACAGAATCTCAGCTTAGATGTAGAGGACCACTGCTTTAAAACCTTCTTGCTCAACTCTAGCACTGTGCACACTGAACTATGGGAAAGCGATTACAATTCGGAAAAAAAAACAAGAATTCCAAAGTGACTGTAATCTCTCGGCTATAAGACCTATTTGTCCTGGCACAATGCTAAAAAGTAACTTTATCTGACAAAAATGTGTGATGCCTGTAGGGTTGTAGGCCTGAGTCTACTCTGCCAGGCCTCTTGGGAAGGTGGAATGCAGAGAGTTTGTTCTTACCACACAAAGATGACAGGTGTTTGCTGGGCTGTAGGGAAGTGCCCAAGCACCTCTTCAGAGGTGGGAAGGCACAGTCTTTGGTGTGGGAAAGCCATTGCTGGTTGGAGATCCCCAGGCCTGTGACAAAGCTGGGGCCATGGGGTTCTCAGACTCTTGGACATCCAGGTGCTGCTGGAAGTTGCAGAAGAGCAGAAAATGGAGTCAGGGGCCCAAAGGCTAGGGGCAGTGTCTAGCCCTTGGGGAGAGCGGGGTGGGGGGTGTAGCCTAAGGGACGTTAGGCTGCTGCTCTGTAGTCAAAGGTCTTCTCCATGGCTCTCCTCAACAGAGCTTGAAGGAAAAAAACAGTCTGTGAATCTAAACAGTTTACTGTCATGGCTAAAAATGGGTGCGTAGAACCATACCCCCCTTTCTCAGGGTGGGCCTAAGATTAAATGCCTTTTTCAGGGAGGAATGTTTGAGAAGGGACGCTTATTGGCTAAGCTCTTCGGGCTCTAGGTTCCTCGTTATCATGGAGAACCCTGTCTTGAGAGTAGGTGACCACAAGTCACGTCTCTTTTATGTGATAAGCATGGTACACGTTCCAAGTCAGGAATCTGGCAAAAAGCTGGGCGTCATCTAAGCCCTGAGTGCCTACCCTGTGTGAGTCTCTCTGCTTTACCTTTACCAAAGTCTTGGCATGGTTTTGCATCCCACAGATACCTTTGTCTAAGGAGAAGCTAAAGAAAGGTTCGGCTCTTTATCATTCATTATTTCTGCTTTTCATTAAATCCATTGTTATACAAAACAAAAGCCGAGCTCCTGGGAACCTGGTGTTCTTAGCAGACCTGTTCTTAGACCTGAATAGCTCTGTCATAAGAAGAGGGATGTAAGGAGACTCTGGTAGGCTGTGAGAGCCTAGGGCTGGGAATATGGCTTGGGAGTTTGTGATTCCAAGTCTTTGCATTAGAAAAACAGAGAGTTGAGACTCAGAATGAGTTCAGAATTTATTCAAAGTCTGACAGAAGCTTGGTGATGGATGGTAACAGCTCCAGGCCATTCTGGTCTTTCTATTTCTCTGTGTCTTCTCAACTAGACAGTACTGTGGACAAATCTGTTCTTATTTTTCTCCCTGTCAGAAGACTTTCTCAAACAAGACCCTGACACTTCAGTTGGACAGTCATTATCCTCTATGTTCTATCAGTTCTTAACAACTGTCGTAAAGGAACCCTGGGGCTTATGAAGTAGAAAGGATGCTCTGCTCTGGTCTGATAGCATGATGCAGCTTGGATGCTTTTATGTAATGGCAGTGGCTTAATAAGATCATGCAAAGGGGCAGAGGCATGCTGTCAATCAACAAATGCTAACTTTTCCTTTCTTTCTCAATACCAATCAGATGGAAAACCCAATAGAGCACCCAATTTTTAGAACTGAGAGTAATGATGATGTTCAGATGTAAGCTTTCTGTTTCACATGTTTACACGAACAGGTTTACATGAAAATTTGGAAACCTCAACTGTTTCCCTTTTAGGTCTTTTTCTTACTTCACTATATATGGGGACCTAGAACATGTTCTGCCTCAGATTATTGTGATGTATTAAATTGACTGTTTTTCTGAGTCTAATTTATCTTCTTTACAAATAGTTCCTATTTACCTGATAATCAGAGCTGTAACACCTAAACAGCAAACATCCCAGAATCAAAGGAAAACATAATCTTTCAAACATGGAGAAGCCCAATAATAGCCTCTTAGAGGATCTGTTTTGTTTCCTGCCCTTAGCCAGATAATTTTGGACATATTGTCTCTTAGCTCTGCAATAGCCTTACACAGGAAGTACCAAGAGCCCACCCTATTCACAAGACGTAAACTTTGGTTGGCTTTGTTAAGTAGGATGGAACATACCCAGAATCTCAGCACTTGGGAAGTGAAGGGAAGAGCTTCCGAAATTCATGACATTCACAGCTACATTGAGAGTTTTGAGGTCAGCTTAGGCTACAAGAGACCCTGTTTCAAATAGACAGACAGACAGACAGAGATAGACAGATAGATAATTTAGTCCACAAGAGCTTATGGATGTGGGGACTCAAACCTGCCACTAGAAAACCCTGAGAGCTCTCCCTTACAAAACGCAACAGGAACATATTTCAGTCTAGGGACAGAGATGTAAGTTAGGAAATAGGACTTTATTTGTACATTTTAAAGCTTAAATAAGACATGGGCTTAAATTTCTTTGTCTACACTAGCCTACTTTCAAAGATTCTGTGGGGGGATCAAATAAACCTCTGTGAGCCATGGGAGTAATTTTTAAACTGTTAAAAGCAGTCAAAGGACGGCACTGACTGGTGCTGGCTGCAATGAGACACAGCCTCCTGTCTGTCACAGGGAGGCCAGGGAGCGCACAGTTGGTATAACAGACCGAAGAGCAGCTTCCAGACAATGGACGGTCTCTGCATTCTGAGGGAATCCATGTGCTCCAGCGCTGAATGAAGTGTTCTTGGAAATAAAACTTCTTGTACATATATGTGCATGCAATAACAACTGGTAAAAAGGAAGCCATGTATTTGAAGAGGAGTGAAAAGGGGGGTTGGGGGGACATGGATGAAGGACAAGGAAAGGGAAAATACTGTAATTAAAATACCGTCTCAAAAATAAACAACAACAAAACCAAGAAATTTACCCTTTCTAAGGCAATCAAAACAGATGTGCAGAATTTCAGAAGCCCAGAAGCTACCTTCAGACCTTAGTGTGGGAGATGAAGGCCACTGGGGATAAAACTGGACAGAGACTTTAATAGAAGATACTCCACTCAGTAGTTAAAGAGCCATAGGAATTGTGAAGCTTAAAAACCTTAGTCTTGTGCACGAAGGAGGTAAGGTGCGAAGATGTAGAAATAAAGCTTATCAGCAAACTAACCTGAGCCTAAACTTATGCCTCCTGACCCTGTTTGTGTCCCTGATTATACACGAGAATTGTGCCACTAGCTCAACCTGTGGGTCATGACCCCTTCTTGGGTCCAGAGACCTCTTCATAGGCGTCACCTAAAATTATCAGAAAACACCAATATTTACATTATGGTTCATAACATAGCAAAATTACACTCATGAAGCAACAATGAGAATACTTTTATGGTTGGGATTGCCACACTGTGCGGAGCTGTGTTAAAGGTTCACAGAGTTAGGAAGGCCAAGAAACACTGCTCTAAGTCTATCTACTCACACAGCACAGCACAGCTTGCAAACATAATGATGTCTCCTTAGCTCTCTGGTCTGATTACTGGAGACCTAGATGGGTCTGAGCTAACTATGCAAACTTAGACACTTCTTGTCTGTGTTTCCATAGCTTCATTTATACCATAGGAATAATATAGCTCTTACATTTCTTAGAGCATTGTGATGGCCATTGATGAAAATTCTGGGCACCATTATGGTAATTGTTCATGTATTATGCACTCAGCAATATATTTGGTCCTAAGTACTCCATTGTGAATCAGAACGAGCACTCTGACTACCTGCAAGTCTTTCTGTGGGACAATCCCCAAACAACAGGGAGCCTAGCAGAAGGTGGTCTGCCTATGATTTAGGAAGATCCTATTAGAAGTCAATCTGTCCATCCTCAAAGAAAATGGGTCTGGCAATCCCTGGCTACTGGGATAAGGCAAGACACGGAGGGTATAGAGATGCCCCACTGAGCCTTGGAGCCTGAGTCTTCTCCATCAACACATGGAAATATGGCAACCCAAACTTTCCAACATCATAATATCTATAGCCGCCAGCCTTAACATGAAGTGTACCACACAGAGGTGGCTCATTGAAACACAGGCTTACATCAAACTGCACTCATGACACTGGAGCTGCTGCCCTCCTGTTAATGAGCCACAAGATCTCCACTGAGCTGCATGTTTACCACACTCAGCATCTGGGGATTTGGTGTCAGTAATAATGAGTTCATGTGCTACTAATTGTCCTGTCTCAGAGCCTTCAGCTCGGGTGTTGACTTAACCACTAATAAGGAAAATACAGTCCTTGCCGTAGAACATAAGACCCTTTCTCAACAACTTACAGGTCTGGGAGGATGCTCTTTTGACTTCACATTTGGGATTACCTAAAGCTTTTGCTCATGGGCTGCCTGCTTTGTATGCTGTCCTATTTATTCCTCCTTTTCATTTTCATTTCTTTAAAAAGTGTCACAGCAATAAACAACTATTACTCATTGAACTAGCTTGATGAGATCCCCAAATTTAGCTTTATATTCTTCCCTTTGTGAAATTGTCATTTTTTTTTCAGGCATGTGATCCAAAGCAAAGAGACTCTTGAGAAAACAGGGTGGGTGAACCTCAGCACACTGATCAATACACTTGAATTTGGTGTATTAAAATGACCACAGCACCCCTCAGATGAACTTTGTCTTGCCTAATCATTTCTATCTTGCTTTCAATATTTCATTTGCAGAAACTTTTCCTAATTCAAAAGGCATTCTTAACCATGGCTGAGGTTTTGCTAAGAAAAGTGTATTGTGACAAAATATACCTGGGGGAAATACTTTAAACAAACACAACAGCATGATGCCATCTTATGGGTTACACCTGAGACTGTAATACACAGGGTAAGTCTGAGCCTACAATCTCTTTAGAAGATCTCTTTTCTTTTATGGCTTTATTTCCCTTCAAATCAAGAACTTTCTGAAATCATTGAGGTAATTAAACAGAAGTCCTAGACTCTAATGGCTGCAGATACTAAAGGTCACATAAGTAGGGGAAAGTCCCTTGGCAGTGTGGCTCAGTAGCTAAATGCCTAGTGCAAAGGAGCCTAATGCAGTTAGTGCCTGTGCCCAACTACATCCTCTCCTGCCCCACCCCCTTCTAAAACCAGTAAAAGTGGTAGCAAAGAAATACTAGAAAACAAGGAGGTTATGGAGCAAACTTAGAAACATATTCAAAACTTTGGCTCTGCTATCTCCAATCAAGATGGGTTATTTAATAGCTCTGTTAGTTCTTTGTTTATAAACATGAATATTGGTAGCGCCTTTCTCTCAGACTTGCTATGTGGCTAGGAGAACATTCACACATAGGGAAAAACAGACAGTGGAAGTGCATAGGTGTGTGTGTGTGTGTGTGTGTATGTGTGTGTGTGTGTGCACTCATGTGTGCACACATGCAATTGTATGTGTCTGTGTGTACATAGTTACTAGTAATAAATATTGAATGACAAACTCGGGCCTTATTTTTTCAATTTCTAAAACAGCAAGTTCTAATAGTGGACATATGCTCTCTTCCTCTAGATTTCACATGCTTCCTGAGAACCTCCACACCAACTGGCTGATCAGGGGAAAACTGGGTTTTTTTTTTTTTAATTTTTATTAATGGTTATAAAGAATGATGGCAATTTGATTCAGTGTGTGCTTTGTAAGACCTTCTTTGGAAATGTTTTTGTAATTAGATATATACCTCCAATTTTTGTTTTTTTTTTAAGTATAAGTTTCTTGAGGAAAAGAGGTCATTTCTTCGGGAAAAAAAATTAGGCTGCTCAAAGTGATGAATGATAGTTTCTTAGGGCTATGAGCAGTTGTGTGTGACGTGGTCAAGAAGACATCTGGAAGATTTCAGAGCAGCCTCACTCAGCCTCCCCATCATCAGTTTAGCGTTTGACCAACCATACAGATCTGGGAGCAGGGAGCCAAGTCTGCCACAGCCTGCCACATGGTCCCCAAGACTGTTTAATGATCAATGAAACATGCTTAATTTTCAACATTCACCTGCATAAAATACTAAAAATCTTTTATTTTGAAAGCACTGTGTAAATTAGAAAGTGTTTGCATACATGCGTAGCCTTTACGAGAACTCAGTGACATAAGAATTCTTTCACTTTTTTTCCGTGGGAGGCCTATGATGAAGCAGTTAGTGATCGAATAGGCCTAAACTTCTAGTTGGCCAACAAACCGCTACAAACCAAGGATGCTTAGATCTAATCTCTTGCAGAAGAAGGCCACAACGGTATTCTGATATGGCAGTTCTTACCAAAAAAGTTTAAACTAAAATTGAAACTTAACAGATCTGAATTTTTTCTTTCTTCCTCATACATTAAATATTTCCATGTAACCAGTTACCTTAACCTGTCTCTCCATAGCAGAAAGTTAACCTTTATGTAGAATTTATTTTAATAAATTATCATTCCAGAACCAGTACTGAAAGATAGATTTGTAAAATATTTCATGTCCCTTTTCTTTTTCAGAGGATGCAAATGAACATATTAATCATTGTTACCATTTATTTGAGTATTTATTATTTATAAGGCATTTTTCTGGGTGCTTTTACATAGATTACCTGTTTTGTCCTTAAAACATCTGTATGGAGCAGAGGCTGATTTATGACCCCTGTCTTCTAGGTAAAAAGCCTCACAAGCAGCTTGTCCAAGAACACAGATAGCAAGGAAGGAGCAGGCTTTGTACCACTGATCTTTACTTCTCCCTCCTACCCTAAGTTGCCAATGGCCTTTGGGTCCAACAAGATTTTAAAGCAGGAAGATAGGAAAAGGTTTGACATGATTTAAACAAAAAAAAAAAAAAAAAAAAAAAAAAACAAAACATAATCTAGTTGGGTAAATTTTCTGTTTGGTTATACATAGGCTATAGATTGAGATTGTCATTTTTAAAATGTTCTTTTAAAAAATAATCTTAAAAACAAACTTCTGAAAAATGTCCACCATTTACACAAAAGGCACAGAGCAGTTATTCAGAAAGATAATTCGAGGGTGGTAGAGACTGAGGACCTGCACCGTTGGGAAGTCATCCGCCTCCCAGTTCGCCTGTCACTGTGAAGCAGCGTCTCCCAACTGTACCAGGTTGGAGGCATTGGCTGGAAATATCAACAACTTGAGAAGAGAGGGCTGCTCTGCATTCATGAAACTGTTTTTTGAAAGCTATCCAAAGCCTTTCACTGGTGTTTAACAAGAAATGAGATGAGATGCAACCTCAGAAAACTAGAAACTGAGTTCTCTTGTGAAAGAAAGGACAACTCAAGTTTCAAACCTGAGTCAGAATCCTATTTACCGACACTAGTGCTGGCCACAGACCCTGTGAGCCTCCTGGGTTTTCCTCTTTTCTTTTCTTTCCTTTCCCTCCCTCCCTCTTTCTTTCTTTTTAAATCATTTGTAGTGCTAGGAGTCAATCCCAGGCCTCAGCACACACCCCATCTGCAACTAGGAGTTTATATCCATCGAATCCCAGTCAGAAGATGACTGTGGGAGTGAAGTACAGAGATGGGCTAAGCACGTGAACCACTGGGCTTCATGGTTACATTTTAATGCAGAGTTGGGATGATGGAGGTGCTCAGAAACAGAGACGAAATCCAAGCAACTGAACCAGAGCTGCATAGAGATACACAGAAAATATCACCATCCTGGTTAGGTAAAACATCATGTCTTATCCCTAAAGGGATCACACTGCACATTTTAGTTTTGAGAAAGAGAAATTTAAATTACTTACAATTATTATAAAGTCCAAATAAGTAGTTGTTTTAAAATTAAAACTATGGAAACTAATAGCAAAATTATTTAGTTGAATCACCACTGAAAATCAAAATATTTAATATGTGTACTAACAATTTCAAGATAAAAGGTTTAAATAGCAAGTAGGTATATTTTATTGCAATTCTAAAATATACTTTGCTACAAAAGATATCACATAGGGACTGGACAGATGGCTCAGTGGTTAAGAACACTGACTGCTCTTCCAGAGGTCCTGAGTTCAATTCCTAGCAACCACATGCTGGCTTACAACCATCTATAATGGGACCGGATGTCCTCTTCTGGTCTGTCTGAAGACAGTGATGATGTACTCATATGTGTATATATATATATATATATAAATATATATATATATATATATATATATATATTTCTTAAAAAAAAAAAACAAAACAAACAACCAGATAAAGTGAGGAATAGCTTTGAACTCATTGGCTCAGGAAAAGACCTTCTGAACTGAACACTGATAGTACAGGCATTAAGATCAACAGTTAGTAAATGAGACTTCAGGAAACTAGGACGCCTTTGCATGGTCAGGGGTATTGTCATTCAGACAACATGGAGCCTACAAAATGGGAGGGGGTATGTATCACATAGAACTTGAACAATGTACATTACATGTTGCTGGAATATTGTTCCTTTAAGTAAGGCTATGATAAAACTTTCCACACAAATTACTATTTGTATATCACTTTTTTTTGTGAATATAGACCTTTTAGAATTTATCTAATGACTCATAGACACCCTCCCACCCTCACCAATAGTCACTCAGTAACCCTGGAGATAAGTTGGGTTAGAAACCTCAGCCAGGGTCCAGGATAGATATTTTGTAAAATGTTCCCAGAGTTGTCAGCCCTAGATTTGAGACTCAGGTTTTTCAGGTACCAGCTAGACCAGCATGGACTAATATGTCAGCCTATATAAAATTATACCTCTTAGTCAAATGGAAATAATATGGGAATAATAGTTAGACCTAATGGTCCATAATTTAGATGAGACACTGGGGCGGGAGAGATGGCTCAGTGGTTAAGAGCACTGACTGTTCTTCCAGAGGTTCTGAGTTCAATTCCCAGCAACAACACAGTGGTTCACAACCATTTGTAATAAGATCTGATGCCCTCTTCTGGTGTGTCTGAAGACAGCTATAGTGTACTCACATACCTAAAAAAAAATAGATGAGATCATGCCTAGAATCACTGAGAAACTTCATAAATTTCCAGACAATAAGAAAATTAAAGGTACATGTCAATTAAATCAAGCAGAAAGCAAGAGATCTGATTGATTGGCTTTTTTTCGAGCCAATCAAATGCTACTATTATCACCTTAGTAAAGTAGAACTTAAACTCAAGCTCTTACTGGCCACTAAAATGTTCATAATATATTGATTTCTCAACTGTGGTCTTTCCTATGAAGAAGTCAGTCTTGATCAAGATTCTGTGACAGCACTGGAATACAGAAGACACTATGAAAAAATATTGGCAAGAACATATCATGAAATATGAAGACAGCAAAGACTCGAAGGAGTCGAAATAGTGAGCAGTCATGAACTGTGTTAGCACTGGAAGTTCTCTCTGGTCTTGCCTTTCTTGTAGCCTATTAGACTCTACTGGATGCTGAATATGGAAGAAAAGATGGCTGAGGAATGCTCCCATCCCCTCGCTGGTTAGTTTGTTGTATGTAGAGGAGTATTGCCTTGGTTTATGAACATGCCCTAGTTGCTTTCTTGTTGCTGTGATATAAACACAGGTTGTGGTGAAGGGTTTATCTGGTTTAACGGTTATAGTCTATCAGTGTAAATCAAAGACAGGAACTGAAACAAGAGCCCAGAGAATAATGTACTTACTGACTTGTAAACTTGCTTTCTTGTACAACTCAGGTACACTCACCCATAATATCACCCACATCGATCATTAACCAATAAAACACCTCACACAAACATGGCCACAGGCCAGTCTGATGGAGGCTACAGCTCAATTGGTACCTCTAATACTAATCTCTAGTGTGTGGCAAACTGGCACAGGCTTCTTGGATTATTTGTGTTTCTCTCCTGAACTTTAGTATCTCCTTTAATCTGGTGCTAAATAAGAAACCTTCACTAAAGACCAGGAGAGAAGAGAGAGAGGAAGCTGGGGCCTCAGAGGAGAGAAGAGAGGTGTGTAAGGCAGACTCCCTCTAGAAGGGTGCTCAGTGCATGGCAAGAGAGTGACGGGTCAGATCTCTGTTCATCTTCTTATGAATACAGCAGGATTTCATTCATTTCCTCTGTATAAACAATATTCTAGGAACTAAAAAAGCAAACATAAGTAAAACTTGGTGAGGTACCACCATGAGATAAACATGAGGCATAGGGAAACCACTAACATGTATGCAAACACACTTCATACATGTAACAAGTGCTAAAAACAAGACATGAGTACTGTCTAAATGGATTCTAGAGAACAGAATGCCAAAAGAGAACCCGAGGCTGTATGGGAGGATGTGTCAGATACGATTGTATTTTTGTCTGTAGGAGAGGAGGTAAGAGCAAGGAAGAGGGCAGCATGCTGTTGTGAGATGGGAAATGTTAGCTGAGGGCAGAGACCTGAAGAGATGCTGGGAGACTGATGCTGCTGAGGTATAAAGGAGAAAGCTGTCGTGTGAGAAGAGGAGATGCCGAGAGCGATGCTGCAGACCAAATCACCAACAACTGAGTACATCCTTCCAAATATCTGGTTTTAAGGCAGACTTCCTCCAAGACCATGCAACATTTGACCAGAAAACCTTTTGTACCCTAATAAGTCTTAGTAACAGAGGTATATGGATGAATAGGAGGGGAGAGAACTCCTGACAATATCACTTTGATCAACAAAAATTGATACTCTGTTGTAAGCAAAGTGGTAATGCACACAGCATTTCTTCTCTTAGTGTATCCTGGGCGTGAGTGTTACAGTCTTCGGTGATTACAAAGCCCTCTGATTTCTGAAATTGCACAGAAAATGTTTAAGAGAGACAGGTAAAAAGCAAGGCTTCTCTTCCCACTCCATCCCCCAGCCCTGAGCTTAACCTTGAGGCTGAACAAGAAAGCGCCACTCATTGCTCTCCCACACAGATCCAACAGCGTTGCCAGTGCTGTGATGTAATCTTGTTTTCCCTTTGCAGGATGAAGGGCAGCGTAATCAACTATGAGTAACTTCATACTGAAGACTCACGTTTCAGATCTGCCTCTGAAGCACCCAGAATTTAAGCAGCTCAGAGTCTCAAGAAGGGTCTCCAGTTACTGGGAATGAGAAAGAGAAGTAAGGTGTTGGGGGGGGGGGGTGGGTAGAGAGAGGGACAACCGGAAACCACTGGTTTCCACAGTTCCTCCTCTTCCTCGTCCTCTGGGTCCCCCTGTTCCTATTTCTTCAGAATCACAAGTTTCTATCCCACCAATGTGTAGAAGAAGTAGCTACAACATACTGGCCTTAAATTTTCATGCAATAAGTTGGGGAAAGTTTTAGAGCTGTCATGAAATATTTCTCAGTGACAAAAAAATAAAAATCTAAAACACTACCTTCTTTTCCTGTAGTAAAAAGACATATAGATTGGAGAATATGACGATGGAATGTCTAATCCAAACTAGGCACAACTCTGAGACTCCAGACCTTGTCACAGTGCTTTACAAGTATTGTCATGTAAGCATTCCTATAACCCACTGTTCCCTCTAGACCAATCATACTAGGAAGCAACTACTGAGGTAAAACAAAGCAAAGACTTCCTTTCCCAAGACTCCAAACAAGTAGATGATGATGGAGCCAAGATTTAAATCCTGACACTGTCTCATGAGATGCTTATGTCTCTAACAATATATCATAAAGCTGCCCAGAAGAAAAGCATCCCTGAATCTCTACATATAAAACAGACTACATTTACCAAAACCTCTTGAGGATAAATTATTCAAATGGATTGTTGTAGCTTCAAGAATATTTGACTGAAACCACCCTGTGGAAGTGGCTAGAGGACTATGCACCAATGACCCAGCCCTGAACAGCAGAACCACTGGATTATGAGTCCTGAATAACAGAAAAGACCCCTTTAGCCATGATTGTTAATGAATCAGCAAACTCCTCACCCAGCTCTGTCTCAGTCACCCTGTGGACCTGTGTACTTGTTATAGTGTGTCACAACACTGAGGATTTGTAGGTTCCCATATTTTCCTACAAGGTGGTAAATATCAACTAGCTCACGGGATCACGTGAAACTTTGTGAGGGAAGATTCTAGAGCAAATTCTATTACACAACACTGTTTCCAGAGGTCTCAACATGTCACATGGCCCTGCAAAGCTGGCAATGCAGAAACAAAGGCTTCCAGTGTTGGTTCCATTTCTAAAAAGACTGAATTAATGTTGCCAGGGAAACGAAATCTCAGCTTCCTATTAAATTTACTTTCAGCTTACCTGCTGTGCTTCTCAAAGCTGGGCTGAAACATAATAAAGGAGGGGAACTGGAGTTCTTTTATTAAAAAGCTCTCAGAGCACATATTTCCCAGGTAAAGATAATCCAAAGAGAATAGATTTTGGTAACTCTCATCTTAAATGTGATCCGGCTTCACCCAGACTTGGTGTGTAGTGTGGAGGTGGGTTGGGCTGCCATTGAACGATGATCTGCGGCATACTTCTCAAAGTCCTCTCTATTTCCAGTGGCCGCAGTTGAACTCAGGATTCTCTGTTAGAACTTGTTGCAAGAGCCAACAACAGAGAGGAGAAGGACAAAGTCCCAGAGGGACTCAGAGTAGAACGGGAAGACCAGAGACCATGTGAAAAAGGAAGAAAGTGAAGGCTGGAAACAGCCTGGCCATTGTGAAAGATGAAGGACAAGAGAGACTGATACTGTAAAATGTAGAAGACACAGGTACTGGTTGGGTCAAATCACTCCATGTGGGGATGATCTGGAGAAAGGCTGTGGGTACCACTGGAATGTGGATGTATCTGTACAAGTGTGGGCTTCCCCTCCCTTAGCCAGTGTATGCTGTTGTCTTCAGTCAGAGCTGTGAGGATTGCTCAGCATGATTTTGTTAGTATCTTCTCACTTCCAGTGGTTTGCCAAATCCTCATCTTAAGCCATCCCCAGTCCCTAAGAACCAAGAAGAGATCCATGTTTTACAAATCTCAGCCAAAACATTACTTCCTAGGTTCATCTACCCACAACTCTGGAGAGTAGATTTAATTCATATTATAAACTCTCAAGTTTTGCTCAAATTTTCTCCAAATCACTTAACATTAGAAGGTCCAGGTTTTATTACTCTTTCTGTCTTCCCTTTCTTAGATTGCAAGACTCTTATCATATTAAAAAAAAAAGCATGTTTGTTTCTGTTTGACACGATGTTCTCAGTTTCTACATGGAATCTGGAATACAGTCAATGCTCAGTTAATACTTGTTGATTAAACAAGTGTACCTCAAGCATATATATCCAAAAGTAAATAAAATCATCTCACAGGAGACAAAACTATCAAGCCAGCCTGGCCACTGAGAGCCCAGAGAAATACAAGTCTACCAGTGGCTAAGTGCCTCTCATAGCAGGTACCCATTTCCTACCAGTGTTGCTCAAGGGGAGACGAGATAAAATGTGGTTTCCTAATGACTTTGAATAGCTTCAACATTTGAGTAGCTTCCACATACAATGTTGTCTCCATGCTTAGCTTTAGCTTTTCTCTTATAACCAGAGTAAGCTTTCAAAATTATATTCTGAATACCTTCTTGATGGGGGGTGGTATACTGACTTCAGCCAAGGATCACTTGTATTTCCCGGGACCGGAAAGATTTGGACCTCGTGAGTCAACAGCCTGCTGGATGATACACAGAAACCTCAACAATGCTTGGCAACCTCCTAGAAGGTTACAACTTCTGGCCTTGCCAACTTGGGGAACTTGAGTGCTGTTTCCTGGTCCTCTCCAAGTTTCTTTGAAAATGACCTCCTGCTGAAACCAAGCATCCAGAGTCACTGGGAGAAGTTTACCACACTAGTACTTCTGCAATCCTGAGAACTTGGGAATTAAATCCAGTCACAGCAAGACGCAGCTGACTATGCATTTGGAACATCTAAATAATTAGGCTGGGTCTCAGTATTAATTCAAAAGTGGTTGTTTGTTTCCTTTACCTCATTTGTGGTATTAAAGCAATGAGGAAAATGTGTCAAAAAAAAAAAAAAAAAAAAAAGCCACACAGAATCCCCTAGTGTAAATCTGTTAGGCTATATTTATGACTTGGCTTTTCATCAACATTCAAAAGAATATCAGGAAGAATGAGGGAGCAGGAAGCCACCAGTGCTATCCAAAGAACAGGGTGTCCTGGGGCAGAGGCACAAGGAATGCTCTGAGTCGGAGGGACCTTCCTTGACCTCTGGCTTCCCCTGAGCTGAATGACCTTGGAAAAATCATTCCACCATGCTAAGCCTCTGTTTCCTTATATTAGAAATGACGGCAATAACATATCTGCCTTCCAGCATTATTCAAAGTAAGAACTACACAAGGAGACTCCAGCTTACATCTGCCCGGGGGAGTTCTTCCGTTTGTGCTACCAGGCATTTCTCTACAGGTTGTTCTCCACACCTCTTTACTTTTCTTTATCTCTGCTACAAAAATGAACTAATTGTGTATTATTTATTTGTGCCACTGGTTCTTGTAGGATGTTTCCTAATCAATAGCACCTTTCTTTTGGCTTTAATGAGTCTGTGGCAGTGATGGTTTGAATCAGAGTAATTGCTTTTTGCAATCTCTGAAAATAGAGAGAAAGAGAGAGAGAGAGAGAGAGAGAGAGAGAGAGAGAGAGAGAGAGAGAGAATAAATGAGGACAAACAATCTCAGAAGCAGATACAAAAAATGTATTTGATTATAAGCATTTGTCAGAGATCCTGCACTGATAGAGACTGATATGACTCCTGGTCCAAGATAAAGACTACAGAAAAGACTCCTAGAAGTTTGCCTTCTTCTGTGTCTCTCCTCTTGTTTGTACCTACTTCCTTTTAACTCTCTCCAGATCCCCAAACTCATTATCTCAGCCCTCCTCCATAACCAGTTTCATGAACTCTGATCCCTGCTTTGTCCAACTTTGCCCAAAGCAGAATCATCTCGAACCCTCTCTGCTTTCTCCAGCTCTAGCATTCCTTCCTCTTTGTTCAAACCAGTTTGTCTCCCAGTTTCTTCTCTTATAACCTGTTTCCAAACAATGTCTCAATCCAAGATGGACTCAGTTTGCTTCCCAAACCCAGTTCTGTCTCCTGAGAGCTCATCCTTACGTCCTATCACCTTGGACCAGGAAGATGTCCTGTTGATGATGCTTTCAAATAACAAGGCTGACCACTCACTCTACCACAAGCATGATCAAATGTAAACCATGATCTACATGCTGCACGAGCTAGACAGGTATAAGACCTAGGCTTTGACCATGAAGGAGTTTACGAAGGATTGTCAGTGAATACAGACATGTTAATGATGTGAAAATAATGTAGTTTATAGCACATTTATCTGGAAGCAAACGCATTCATCTGGAATTGTTTGGCCTCAGGTGGATTAATTCTGTGATGTAGTTTCATTATGACTTGCTGAAGTCAAGTGTATGAAAACAAACAGCAGTATCTCTTGTGTTATGAATGACCAGTGGTGACTCCATGATGGCGACTGGGCAACACTGAGGATAAAGCACAACTACAGAGTATTGTAACCGTCTCAGTGTCAGTTCATGGCTTTTTATTAGTTATCTATCTTGAGAACAGCAGTGAACTTCAGTTATTCACACTGACACGTAAGATACAAAATCATACCTTTTCAACCATGATTTCTTTTTTTTTTTTAATTTAATTTTATTTTTTTACTTATTTACTTTACATCCTGCTCACTGCCTCCCTCTAGGTCACTCCCTCCCACAATCCCTCCCCATTCCCTCATTCTTTTTCCTCTGAGTGGTTGGGCCCTCCTGGGTAGCAGCCCCCACCCCCAGCACCTCCTCTCCCACTGAGGCCAAGCAAGGCAGCCTAGCTAAAAGAACACATCCCACATGCAGGCAACAGAGTTTGGGACAGCCCCCATTTCAGATGTTTAGGACCTACATGACTCAGGTTTGAGGGCCAGCACCCATATGGTAGCCCATAATTACCACGTGAACTGTAGTTCCAGGAAATCTGACTCCTTCTTTTGGCCTCTATGGACACCAGACATGCATGTGATACACGTGCTTACATGTAGACACTCACACATACATATAAAAAGTGAATAAAACTTTTTTAAACACACAAAAATCTATCCACATGTTTTTGTTTCCCAAAACACATGAGTAAACACTGGTTTGAATTCTTAAATACCATCTGTTTCAGCACAGATATAATTAATGTGTTTTAAGATTTTTGTTTGTTTGTTTGACATCAATACTTTAATAGACCCATTAAAAGGTTTAAGTTATTTATTAGGAATACGTTAAGGCAAGTCCACTTCCTTCTCAACCAATCTTTTCTTCTAAGGGTAAGAGTGATGATGGTGTAGAGTAAGTGAATCACTAACCACAGGGCATGAGGTCAGCCACATAACAGAACTTCCCTGTGTAGGTACCTTACAAACAAAATGTAACTAACATGCCACAACAACATGCTGAGAACCACAGGTGGTCGGATTAGCTGCTGGGGTTCTTCAGAAATCTTTCTGCCCTTATTTGAAAGACAAAAACATTCTGTGTCCCCAGGAAAGTAGTAATTGAGTCCTTTCCTCAAACATACAAGACAATGATACTTGATCACTAAATGCATGCCCACAGTTGCCCACTAAGGCTCTGCTCTTAGCTCTTGGGTGTAACCCTCCTAGCTCATAGAGTTCTATGTGTCTGGTGTGCTTTGAGTGGCATCTTAAAAGCAATCTGTTTCAAAGTATCTAAAACTTCACCTTCAGACTCGGCCTTCTCCATCTTGAAAGGGTTTCTTTTTGACAAGGAAAAGAAAACTGTCCAAGCCATAAAGAGAGCTGTTGTTGATGGGTAAGATGAGCTCAACCCAAAAGTATGCTATTACCCATGGTATCATAGACCATGGGGGAAAAATACTAGAGAGGTACAGGAAATAGCAGGTAACATTGCAAAGAGAAGAGTTGAAGATTGCTGGACACTAAAGCTCCCTCCTTGTCTTTCCAAAATCTACAATTTATCAGTTTTAGTACCAAGACTCTATGCACAACAGTCATGGATCCCACAGAGCTGATGAATATATTGCACCAACCATAAGGTGTTCCTCAGTCTCCTCAATGCCTACCATGCCCACACATCAAGTAGAGTAGCTCACTTCCTTGGTCACTCTTACACCAACACCACAGCAACTCTTGAAAGAGAAAGTAATTGGTGACTTGCTTACACCTTCAGAGATTTAGTTGAGTATCATCATGGCAGGGAGCACGGCGGCATGTAGGCAGAGGTGACGCTGGAGAAGCAGTTGAGAACTACATTCTGGTCTGCAGAGGGAGAGGGTATGGGGTAGAAAGAGGGAAAGGGCCTGGAATGGGTTTTTGAAACTTCTAACCTCACACCCAGTGACATACTTTCTCCAACAAGGCCCCACCTACTAATCCTTCTCAAGTAGTACAACAGCATAGTGACTAAGCATTAAAATATATGACCTATATGATTACTCTTATTCAAACCACCACACTTCCAAAATCAGAAAGGAAAATTCCATAACTGTAACAATCATTTCTTATGGGTGATTCAGACTGTTCTGTGAGGTTCTCCTCTGCTCATGCTTCCTTAACACTGAGTCTTTACCATTAGGAAAAGGTCCACATTGCCACACTCAGTGAAACATATCCGGATTATTTACACTTAAAGAACATAAACATGATAAAAAACCCTCTTAGTGGTGTAAATATCTGCAGTGTAAGACAAGGAATAGAATGGAGAAGTAAATAAATGGAATGATGTATAGCAATTTTGTCCTCCTCTGTGTCTCTTTTCCAATCCTTGTGTTAGGAAAGTGAGGAGCTAGAAGTGATTCTGTCTGGAACAAGAGTGTCTTTCATAGTGGGCATAGATGGAACATGGTTCTCGATAAAGGAAAATGCCTGGCATTTCCAAGCAATAGGGTTAGCACAGTTAGGTCACACTGGGGATAGGTGCAGTATGAAAGTTTGGTCTGTCAATTGATCAAAAGGCTAACAAGAGAACATTACCATTCTCTAACCAACATGGCAGGAATGGAGGTATTCTAAAGAAAGACTTGTCATCCCCTGCCCCTCCTCCAACTCCTATTTGATTACCAGGCCATTGGAATTTCCCCAGAGGTCTTGTGCTGGAAGAAGGAAAAGGAGAAGGCTCTGTGTGCCAGGCAAAGTGAGAGCTTGTCTCCTGGAAGGAGACCACCTTGCAGGAGAGATGTTGCTGAGACCATGGTGATGGGCAGGGCCACACCTTGAAAAAGTCTGTTAAATCTATTGGTCTCTATTTAAACTGAAACCCCATGTCAAGGCCCCCAAAATTGATTTGGGAGCAACAGAGGGTTGTCAACAGAATTCTTTCTTCCTCTTCCTAATGTGGTCACATTGAAAAACAAATGTTCTGTATCTTTGTTTCTTTATTATTAATTGTATACATGGCCTTTTTAAAAAAGGTGGCTAAGCTTGGCTTGTTAGAGCTTCCTTGACCCAGGGATCTGACCCTAACCACTATAGTAACAGTCTCAGTGAGTATCTTGGGTCTCTTCTAAAGACTAGGAGACACTAGCTAGAGCTGTTTTGAGCAAATGAGTTACATGCTATGAATTGTGCTCTCCTATGACTTGGCAGCACTAGAAGCATTAGGAGAAGTTAAGGGACTGATGTAGTTATTTAGATCAGAAAGAATGGCTTAGGAAAGTGTAAGAAATGTAAGTTTTTTCATGTGCTAAGAAAATTGAGCCACGAAGATTGGTAATGGTATTAAAACAAAATAAAATAGTGAAGAGGGATTTCGAATTTCTAACCCAAACTAGAGAATATGATTAGAAAATTATTAACATTTAGAAATATGGGGAAACCAAAGTATGGAAAGTACCAAACCAACCATTGAGGTGGGTTTTAGGTAATTAAACAGAACTTCCAAGAAAGCACAGAGGTGTTAACAGAAATGTAGCAACCACCCCAGAGCACAGTCTTGTCAGCCATGGTCAGATGGATGCCCAAGGCAGTGAGAGAAATAGAGAAGAGAAAAATCCTATAGCAGAGGCTGAAAGAATAAAGAAGATATTCATTGTCAGGATAATATGATTTTATTGGCACATTAATGATAACATTTATTGCTGCTTATGCATATATTATCTAAATCAAACTTCATATTGGGAAAAGAAAAAAATCATGGGTTAGTGCATTTTCTTGGACATATAAGGTTCACGCACATCTCATGAAGATCCATGGACACACACTAAGAGAACATCTGCACCATTGCTATCTACTCTGCCTGGCTACTGCAATTATACTGTTTCATCTAAAACTCAACATCCTTACTCTAGTTTAAACATCATAAACTCCTGGGGAAAATGCTTAAACTTTTGATACCATGTTTTTCCTTCCTGGCATAAATGTGTAGAATAAATTAAGTACAAAAAATAAAGACACTGTTATAACCAGAAATACTTCACAAAGTTATAGAGAAAGAGTAGCAGGGTCTTTCAACAGTCACATAGATATGTTTGTAGAAATGGTCGTTCCAAACAGATAAATCGTCTAACTTTAATGTATAAAAAATTAAAATTCTAAAAAACATTTCAGACATTTGTAAAAAAATGATCTTTGAGACACATACAAAATCCTATAATAAAAACCCCATTGTCTTCCAGTGTCCTCCAATCAAAGCAGTAAGGTAAAACTGCAAATAATACATACATGGACTGAAAACCCAAGTTATCTAGAACTTTGGGAAATCCCTGATGTACTTCTCTATAAGTGATAAAATATATTGGTTGAATACTGCAAAACTTTTTCTCTTTCAATGCCCATCTTATTTTTGGTCTGATGTCTTCTGATTTATCCTCAGTGGCTTTACTGTTTTTCTAAAACTCAAATCTGAAGTTATAGAAGGATATGCTAGGGCAATGAGCACAAAGCTTGTAAGAGTAATCCATCAATGCATGGTTTGACTTAAGTTCCACTCCACAAAATGGAACCTATACTCAGCACTGCTTGAGTAGCCAAGAACCAGAGACTAGATAGCCAGACACCTAGAGGAAAACCAAATACTACTGGTCTAAAAAAAGTAGCAATGAAAATGGCTTCTAATGATATTGTTATTGTCATAGATCATACTTATCAGCATCAGAAAAGCTTCCTGCGGCAGCAGATGAGAGCAAATGCGGAGACCCACAGCCAGACCTAACACAGAGTGTGAGACCTTGGAACAGCCAGACCTTACATAGAGTATGAGACCTTGGAACACTTATGCTGCCATCAAATCCCTCCCCTCTGAGCTCAGGTAACCCCATGAAGAGAATAAAGAACTAGTGGGGGAGTCAGGAGAGGTGGAGGACACCAGGACAAGACCCTTTCAATCAGTTGAG
The DNA here is from genome assembly GCF_963924665.1 of Micromys minutus. Lineage (NCBI taxonomy): Eukaryota > Metazoa > Chordata > Mammalia > Rodentia > Muridae > Micromys > Micromys minutus. The sequence continues at coordinate 76,584,480 of NC_137969.1, forward strand.
CAGAGCTCATATGAATATATGAATTCAGAGATTATAGCAGCGAGCACAGGCCCACACAGGGCTGCACCAGCTCCTCTGTACGTACATTGTAGCTTTCAGTTTACTATTTTTATGGGACTCTTATTCGTGTGACTACTCTTTTGTTTTTGTTGGCTTACCTTGTTCAACTGGCTTGCCTTGTTGAACTTTAATGTGATTTTTAAAATTTTAATATATTTTGTTACATAACTTCTATTACTAAAAAAAAGATAGTCCTAGAACACCCCCCCCTCTCTCTCTCTGTGTGTGTGTGTGTGTGTGTGTGTGTCTGTGTGTCTGTGTGTGTGTGTGTCTGTGTGTATGTATGTGTCTGTGTGTATATATGTGTCCGTGTGTGTGTCTGTGTGTGTGTCTGTGTGTGTCTCTGTGTGTGTGTCTGTGTGTATGTATGTGTCTGTATGTATGTATGTGTATGTGTCTGTGTGTGTGTCTGTGTGTATGTGTGTCTGTGTGTCTGTATGTGTCTGTATGTGTCTGTATGTATATATGTGTCTGTGTGTGTGTCTGTGTGTATGTATGTGTCTGTGTGTCTGTATGTTTGCTTGTCTTTATGTGCATCATGTACATAAGGTGCCTGTAGAAGCCAAGAGAGGGTGTTAGATGTCCTGGGACTGAAATTACAGGTAGTAGTGAGTTCTGTGAGTGCGTGGGTGCTGGGAGCCATATTTAGATCCTCTGGAGCGATGCTCTAACATTCTGAGTCATCTCTCCAACCCTCATACTGGATTTAGATTTCAATAATTTATCATTTGACCTACAAAAAGATTCTCATTTTTATGTTAAAATACAGATGCATTTTATATCTTTTCTTGAAGAAAGATATGATATAACTATCAAGGCCATGTTTTCCAGTATAACTTGAAATTCTACATTAAGTAGCTCCCTTCTTAAAATAGAGAAAACCTTCCCCAGTTGCCCACAGCTACTCCATAGTCTGTCCTTCATCTATATTAGCTGCATAGGCTCCCTTCTCATCTAAGCTCACAACCTCAAAGATTTACTGTTGATTTTTAATTTAAAATGTCTGTTTAGTCTGACTGCCATTTATTATGTACAGTGTGTTGGCTCAAGACTCTGCCTGCCAACATAATCAAGGAAAGATTGTAATCAATGTTTGACTGCTTCAGGAATCCCAAAGGTAAATGAATGTTGAAAGGTATCACTAATATATCTAAATGTTTTTAAAAGAAAACACAGATAAGCAAAGTAGAGGTAAATCCTTTTTTAAAACATATATGTTATATAACACACACACACACAAATTTCAATAATTTCTCATTTGACTTACAAAAAGTTAGATTCTAATTTTTGTGTTGTGTGTGTGTGTTTGTGTTTGTGCATGTGTTTGTGTGTGTGTAAATCATAGGGTGCATTATAGATGTGTAAAGAATAGAAACTATGAGTGGGAAAGAAAGAATTATGGAGGATAGAATTAGATGACTTAATATCTTTAATTATATGTTTAGAAACACAGTGTGTCCCAAGAATGTGCTTGCACATTGCACAATGTGAAAGCCATAAGACAGGAAAGGTAAGGAGAATATTGACAACATGTGGAGAGTAGAGGCACACTATCTACTAAGAAATAATATGTGGTTCACTCGCAATCCTTCCAATAGCAGCAATGTAAATTTAAAAGTAATGAAGTAATTTATTAACTGTTGAGAAAGAGTAACTCTCCACTTATAATTCCACATAGAGCTAAACTACCACTTAAAAACAATGAGGAACTAAATGTTCTCTGTGAGTTTATCATGAGAGTGCCCTTCCTGAAGAAGTTCTGAGCATATGATTAGAAAGAAAATTTCAATCTAGAAGGAAAAGAAGTATGAGCAGAGAGACGGAAAGGAACAGGAAGTGTAGGAATCCAGTTAGTTGTGTGATGTAATCACAATAATTATTAATTTTAGAACCATACAAGCTAAATGAAAGTAAGATATATAAGACAGATGACATGGGATTACATTTGCAGCTTTCCTAGATCATCTTTCCAACTGAAGGAAGAGAGTGTGATGAATCGTAAGCTTTCTCAAAAAAGGAAAAATGTGTACACTGGAATTTTAAGAATATTATTTAAATTTAAAAATACAACTGCAAATATAGTATGCATAGATGACATTACCAAGATTCATAATCATGGTGGAACAGGGGACCATGAAAATCAATATATTAGGAATGGACATGTGTTCCTGATCTACTATTAAGTCATACATACACAGATACACACAAAAACTCCATCACCCAATACCCTCCCTGGCATGAAGGGCTCTCACAGCTAAGACTAACTACAAATGTATCCCAAGACCGTAAATAAAGCATTATAGCATTATGAGGTGTAACTCAATTTTTGTAACTCAATTATACAGTTCTAGACTATGAACTCTGTAGAAGATGACATTGTACCACAACAGTTTTATCAGGTCTCAAGTTTAGAAAGCTAGTAGCTCACGCGACCAGCACCCCTACTCTATCCACTCAGCCCTAATTTGTCCCACATCTGTGAACTTGTGGAGAATTTCATGAAAGCATTTTGAGTGCTATTTACAGAAGATTTAGCATGATATAAGCAAAATGTCACACAGAGACACTTCTGCAAGATAGTGGGAAATCCTTCTGATGTAACTAGCTTGAAATGGTTTAACTCATAGCTTGTCTGAAGACAGAAAGTCTGTTAGATAATTATCTCAGTCGACTGACCAGCTTCCTCAGAGGAACCAAGCAAGGAAATTATTGACAGTAACATGAAGAGAGTCCTATATAGAGACCTCTGAGGATGCTGCTTAGGAAGAAAGTTTTAGTTTCATACGTGATGTAAACACTGAAACAGAGTATTACCCTATGGATAATATTCTTTAAAACCAAGTGGGTGAGATAACCATGCTGGGAATACTAACCAGTCTCTTTAGCGACCCTAGAGTTTGTTTATATACAAATAAGTCAGTCTATAATTACATATGTAATCTGAACCATCCATCACCACAGCGAAATATCCAATTTCCCAAGTATTACATTAAACTCTAGCTAATCAATATGGTACCCCACAGTTACGGATTAAACAACTAAATGGTAACACATTGATCTCATTTTGTATGCAAAGGGAAGCAATTTTACCTCAATAGAATGAAATTAATTACTTGAACATGTTTTCCCTTCTTTTTACTCATCCTGGTCGACTGCTGATGATAAATTTAAAACATTATTCGATCAAAGTCTAATTAGTAAACCAGGAAATTTATTGGAGTTACTTATATGAGTTTGGATAAGAATTTACTTGCATCCCGTTCAGGAAAATGGATGACACAGAGGCAGCTATGTCACTGAAAGGCAAACCCAGTCTAGGGTAACTCACCTCTGCATTACTTAACTTACAGACAGACAAACTCACAGGTCAGATGGTCTCCTCTTCCCAACTATCCTTGATGATGATATGACCTGGGGCTATGGCTTATGAGTCATGCAAATCTCAGGAACATCCTGAGACTTGTCAGTTGTTTTTATTCTTGAAACTTGCAAGATTTGTCTACTTCTTTAGTTTTAATGAGGATCACTCCAGGATGGAAGTTGTTTTTATTTAGAGGAATTGCTACACAGTACCTACTAAGTATTCTTCTTCTAGATCCAGTATGGGTTTATTGAATGTTGATAGGAAAATGACAATAAGCACACAGAGACAGTACTGCAGGGGATTAAGGTTGGGTGTGCTCAACAGGTAAAATCACCACCCATATATAAACATAAGTAGAGTAAAAGGAAAATGAAATAGGTGGTCAAGAATAACGAAATAATAATTAAACTGCCATTTAGTTCCTATTGTTTATTAAAACCACAGACACTTGAGACTTGAATTAGCCAATAGGATTTATTTCATTGGTCTTTTCTCTCACAAGCTTACTTTATTTTTAAAAATCTGTTAAATATGTTTTAGCCATGACTTTGCCTTTTTCATATTGTGTAAGTTTCCCCCCAAATAAGGCACATGCCTCCTTTTCAGTCAAGAAAATGAGAATTAGACATTTTGTGCCAATGCATAAGTTAAAATGAAGCTAGTCCTCTTACGGGCTATCAGAAATGGAGTGTTTGGGGCTGGAGAGATGGTGCAGTGGTTAGGAGCACTGACTGCTCTTCCAGAGGTCCTGAGTTCAATTCCCAACAACCACATGGTGACTCACAGCCATCTGTAATGGAATATGACACCCTCTTCTCGTGTGTCTAAAGAGAGCAACAGTGTACTCACAGACATAAAATAAATCAATTAAAGAAAATAAATTAAAGAAAAAAAGTGGAGTTTTTAATAGGAACAAAAGACATGTAAATCAGTCTGTTTCATTATACTTAATATTCATGTTATGCCTGAGTGCTATCTAAACCATCAGCACACACTTTCAAACATCATGAAAGGCTTCTACCAAATGCTTATGTTCATTTCTATATTTAGTGGTAGTTGTGCATAAAAAAAAATTCAGTCACAATAAGTAAAATATACACATAGATTTCCACAACTCAAAATAAAGTTATTTTAAGAAACAATGCTGAATTGTTACTGGCTATGGTGGCAAAACACATGGTAAGCTAGTGGCCATTTGAAAGGTAATACTCAGAAGGGGAAAGTTGGGGTGCAGGAAAGATTGAATCAAGGACCAGCACCCTGAAAATTGAAAATGAGACTGAGAACAAACCCACTCCCAAGAAAGCCAAATCCATCGTAGGAAATTCACAATTTAATAACCAGAAATCATTTAAACACTTGGGTCATTGGGTCATTAGGCTACATGTTGAGCTGCTTTTTGTTGTCCAAGGTGCACATCTTTTTTTATAAATTATTCCACTGATCTAAACAAGTAATTAACATTGACACTATAAAAATGCTTAATCATGGTTAAATATATATTTATTGATTGGAAATAAAATCATTATGTAATATAAATATGTGGAATAAGGGGTGAATAAAATACTCTTGGCTAGTAAGGTTGGTTCCTGTAGCTACTTGGGCAAAAAGGTATTTTTTCATATCAAAGCTCATAGCAGTGTGTATGTTTTGTGTCTGTTTTACATAAAACTGAAGAATAAAGAGGGCCACTACAGATTCTGACATAATCGCAAGATTTAAATTTTGTTAAGATTTAAATTTTGTTAAGAGAAAAGAACCTTTTCTTTAGACATGGAGCCTTAATTATTTTGCTTCAGCTTTTCTTTAGAATTTAGAATGTTGAGCAAAGAGGAAGCAGGAAACATAGAGATGTGGCGATGTTATAATTTGAAATCTAATTTGAAACCTTGTTATGACCAGTGTTTCTTCCAGGAATGTTTTTCATTTGTTATACCTAGCAACAAAATTCAAAATGACCTTCATGTAAAGACAGATAAAATCCCGAGATAATGGAGAGAGGTGATCCTTAATAAGTCCCAGGCATTGTTCGTAAAGTAATTATGCACTTGCTGGACACTGTTTAATGGTGCCAGTAAACACTGCCTCTCCACTCAGATTTATTAAATTCCATCCTCTACCATGCTGTTCATGCATATTGGAGGATATTTTGTTATTAGATTCAAATAAACACAAATCAATCAGCTTAAACTGTAAGTCGACAACAGAATTCAATCCATTATTGCCCATTAAAGGACAAGAAGAAATCAGAAACCAATAACCCAATACTCTAAGCCTAAGAGACATGAAGAAAATATTATAGGTTGCTAACCTGAGCCTTGAACAGAAGAGGAAATTTGTTCTGTGAGGAATACCGAGGCAGAATAAGAGCTGTTACTAACCAGCAGTTTACAATCTATACAGGATGGAAGGACATGATTGATTGTGAGGTAGGGATGAGGCAGAGAGAGGGCGTGGGGGAAAGAACCATTGATAAACCCATTCTCTTTTGTTCTGCTGCAATGCCAGTTGTATTCAATTGTTGGGGTACGTGTAAGCAGTCCTCATGGTTTCACGAGTCACCGTTGCCTGGGTTCACATACCCAGTGTTTTCCTGACTGGGAACTAGGCTTAGTTAACTCCCTCGTTATCATTCGGGATTCTATTGCCCACGAAGTCATCCTTCAAAATCGACTTGTTTCACTGTCTTCAGAATCCAACACCATGTCAGCTACTCACTTAACAGGCACATTCTGAACCACTGCATTCCCCTGTTTCTGTCTTCAGTTCAGATACACTACTGTGGAATCTCCCGCCCTTCCAGCTCTCACCCACTTACTCTGCCCTCATCTGTTCTCCTTCTCCCAAGCCCTACAGTTCCATCTCCCTTCTGGAGACCACTCCTTTCTTTACATGGTTCCCTGGTAACCTGGACCACAACCCCAAAAATTGAATATGACTACTTGGGTAACTCTTGTTATCTGTTTGACGATCTTTCTCACATGTGTAGAGAGATCAAATGAGCACCCATCTAATTTAAAGATCTTAGATCTGTGCGGTTCTAGAGCTGAGGGACTTTCTGTTCTGTAAATAGAACAAGGGTTGTGGTGAGCTGGGCAGAAGAGGCTCATTGTATTTAAAACGGAAGGGAGGAGTTCAGAAAAGTAGAACCAAGGAACAAAAAGCAGAGAATAGTAACCAGATAGTTCCAAAGTTGCTTTGCTTGTATGATGAGGGATAAAGATAAGGAAACAGAACAGATGACTGAATAGCAAATTACTTCATAAAGTGTGAGTGTGTGTTGTTGTTATTGTTGTTGTTGTTGTTGTTGTTGTTGGTGGTGGTGGTGGTGGTGGTGGTGGTGGTGGTGGTCCTGCTTAACAGGACTGTTCAGGGATGTGTGGTTATCTCTATACTGTGTTTTCTCACCAGGGCAGGTACAACTTGCCTTCTATTTAATAAGTATAAATGACTCTGGTTTTAGGTTTTTAGGACCAAATGAGGGAACATAAAAAACAGTGGTTCCTTATAATCTGAACATAATATTTCAATGTAGGCATGGACAGAGTTACATACTTGTGCACACACAGGTGTGTATTCAACCTCTATGATGTTACATGCATTACACTCCTCATCCACAGCCCTCCCCATTCTTACCAAATAACCTTGCTTTTTTACTTCACAGGAAAAAATAACAACCATGTACTGAAAATGCCCTCTTGGGCTGGAGAGATGGCTCAGTGGTTAAGAGCACTGACTGCTCTTCCAGAGGTCCTGAGTTCAAATCCTAGCAACCACATGGTGACTCACAGCCAACTGTAATGAGATCAGATGCCCTCTTCTGGTGTGTCTGAAGCCAGCTAATATTTATCTATAATATTTATTATAGATAATAAATAAGTTTTAAAAAGAAAAAAGAAAAGAAAATGCCCTCTTTGCCCTCACCTAACCCTGCCTGTATCGGTTTCCACTTCTTGGTATCACTGCCCAGCCAGTGCCACAGTCATGTTTCTCCCACTGTCTGCAGACTTCTTTGCCCACACTTGGGTCTCGTGCCCTCTTGCTTCTGTTAGATGAATACATTTCTCCATAATAAAAACAGACAATGTGATGGATTAACTCAGCAGCCTGATCATTTGTGCACTGTCTCCACAGGTGCGCTCACAATCCCCACACTCCCTAGAAAACAATTAGATATAACTATAACGGGGGGGGGGGGGAGATGTGGAATGTATGCTATGAAATACAATTCAAGATAGAAACGTCTAAGTTCCATGAATAAAGTACAGATAAAGCACAGCCTTTGTTCAAAAGGGGAACACTTAATGCAAACCTGTGGCAGGGAGAGCTTTCTTAAAGGGACACAATTCACACCGGGGTGGGTAAGGTTTAGACCCGTGAAGACAGATTTAAAACACAGAGTGGGGAGGGATGGCTCCAAGCACAGAGCCTGGAGAGGGTTCCAACCTTTTTGCCTTTTTAAGGGACCTCGTCTCTTCACATCTCTGTACTTGTTCTGCTTTGAAACTCTTAAGTCCCAGGTTAAGAGGTTCTGACCTTGTTCATTAGACAACAGAGTTTGCAAAGTTTTTTTTTTTTTTAATCCGTGTTCCATTTCTAGCCAAGAATGAGAAACTCGGGGCTGATTTGAAAGATGGCAAATCTGATGGTGTGATTAGATAAAGCTGGGGGGGGGGATGTGTGAAGTCAGAGAGTCATGGTGACAAATTTTGTCAGGAGTCCATGAAATTGTGAATTTTTCAACAAATATGAAAGAATATTTGAAAGAACATTAAAAATGTCATTGGGTGCAAGGATGCCACTTGGTACAGTTTATACCATTGGAATTTCAAAGACATGTAAGCTGTGTCATTTGCTTTTATAAATTTTATAACCTTATTTTTTAATTAAGATATTTAAGTACAAATAACACCATTAAACTGAAAGTACACATAAATAATAAAAAATATAGAGACCAGCAGGACAGAGAAAATGAATTGTACCCCGCTAGATTTTAATTACAAAAGCAATTGTTAAAATCAAGCGTGTATGAGCAAGAGCTGGCAAGCTTTCTGTAAATAATCTAGATAGTAAATAATTCAGGCTCTGAGGAATACTCAGTCTCTTGCAAATATTCAGCACTTCCATCGTTGCTAAGGAGCAGCTACAGAAAACACATCATCATTATGACTGTGTCTTTGCATTATTTTGTTTACAGAAGCATCCCATGGCTGTTGAATGGGAGCTACAGCTACTGGTTGAAATGGTGAAGACAAACAGGGTAGTTAATCTAATATTGCAGTTCCTAGTGAGGCCCCAGTAGATCATTATCATATGGCTGAGAGGCACAAAGAGAAACCCTGCCTTCCAAGTGGCCTACCACGGAAAGTTGCCTTGTTTCACGGCTACCAACTCCACAGAGAACTGGCCTGTTGGCCAGCATCTACTCTCTTCTAGGATGGCTCTCCCAGTGATTCAAGGGCCCCATGTCTTTAAAGACCTGCCACGGCAACAGCACGCGGTAAAGATCAAGCCCTAGTGCATGAGCCTCTGGAGGTAAAAACCCACATCCAGAGCATGGCACACTTCACCAAAGGCACAAAAGAAGGTTCAAATTCCTGAGAGTGAATGAAAAGAATTTTAAGACAATGGGAGTCTGGTGCAACGAACTCATTCAATTGGCAGAACATCAACTCATCAGAATGTTCCAACTCATTTGGAAGAGAAGCTTTTAAACTTACAATGTGTGATTTAATTAAAAAAAAAAAACAGCTTGTTCCAATAGAAAATGCAGAAGAAAGCATGATGTACTTCATTGTACTGCAGAATAAAGTCATGCGTGTGCACAGAGCTCTTACCAGGTCTGGCTGGGTGACAAGGACACCAAACCACTGGGATAGCAGATATTACCATCAGTGGCTGAACATTGCCACCTTATAGAACTCAAAAAGCAACACATGTAAGACTTAAAAAAATCCATGTGGAACTGAACCCCAAATCTTTTCTTAGGAAAACTAATAAAAATGCTTAATAATAAGTTAGGTATAATGTTCCATTGTCATCTAGTCACTGCATATGCTATGGGTTACATATACACTGTTTATGTATGTATATTATTACATTGAGCATTTATTTTCCAAAAAAAGAATGCAAATCATGGTAAATAACAAAAAATTTAAGGTAATAAATGCAATAATCTATAAAAAATGACTAACTATACTTGGCATGACTTTTTTGTTCATAAAATCCTTGATTTTATAGAGCATATTCCTCAATTGCTTTCCATACAACAAAATTTTGTAATATTTACTTATACAAAGAATGAAAAATTCTTGTGCAAGTTAAAAACCTTTAAGAAATATAATTTGCTCCATGAACGAAATGTTTCCCGACCCTTCTCTAGCAACTCCTCCTCTTCTCCCCCTCCTTCCCCTTCCTCACTTCCTCTCCCACCTCCTTCCCCATCCTCTGTCTTCTGGTTCTTCCTTTGCAGTACTGAGGTCTATACCTATGGCCTCAGGCACACAGCAGTCAGCCAGCTATGCCAGAGGCTGAGGCAGAAGGACTCCAATTTCAAGGTGTGCCAGGGCTACAAAGTAAGTTCAAAGCCAACATGAGCAACTTAGAAAATTCTGCCTCAAAACAAAAGTCATGAAAAGGGTAGGTTTACAATTCAGTGAAAATGCACTGCCCTAGCATGTGTGAGGCCTTGAGATCAAACCCATTAAACAAACAAACAAAACAAGTTATTACTGTAAACGCTAAGAACAATAAAAATGATGTATGAGGAGATAAAGGTGAATTACAGAGTTGAAGTCCAGGAGCTATTCCAAGCTATAACCTAGTATGTGAGGCTTTGAAGGGCGTTATAGAATGTTAAAAAACATTTAAGAATGCACTCGTGAAATGCATGATAGTCCACTGTTGTGTGTGTGCAAGAGTGAGATAGAATACCGTCTGTGGATCCCACATTTTGCTCATGGGACTTGAAAAAGCCAAGCTGGCACTGACCTAGCAGCTTGCACTCCACTGGCTAGCTTTTATAGTTTATGTAAACTGCAGGTCGTCAGTCACCAACAAAGTCTGACCTAGTTGTGAGCCCTGAAATCATATGCCTAGCCTAGAAAGACATGCCCAGAGTACAATAGTAAGATGAATATTATGCTATGCAACACTTGTGGGTAAACACGTTTCCGATTGGATTTAAGGCCTGCTGGACAGGAAATACTTATACTTTATCTGTAAGTTTGGTCAAGAATCTATGGGGGAGCTCAGAAGCACCAGGAGTAAGCCTACTTCTATAATTATGCTGAATATATATAATATTAAATTGCTTTCTAAGTATCAATCTCTGTACTTACATATTGTACTGGCTGGTTTTGTGTCAACTTGACACAAGCTGGAGTTAATCACAGGCTTGAGTGGATGGGCCCACAGAGAGATATTTATGGGCAGAACTAACTGGGCTCAGTAGGTTAAAAACAAGGAGAAGAGGACATGAAGTTGGGAGGAAGATGTTAGCTGAGATTTTACAGGAGTAGAAAAGAAATTGTAGAGGTTAACTAGATTGGAATATATCATATGCATATATGAAATTCTCAAAGAACAAATAGAAATATATTAATTAAAAGAATAAGGTCTAGAGATGTGGCTCAGCAGTTAAGACTACTTCCTAGTCTTCCAGAGTTTTTGTACCCAGCACACATGTCAGCTCACAACCACCTGCAGCTCAAACTCCAGGGGACTCAGTGCCTTCTTCTGGCTTCTGCAGTCACTTACACTCATGTGGACATACCCCAAAGTGCACACACATATAAGTAAAAATAAAATAAGTTATTTTTTAAGTAATGCAATCTACAGCTAACTAAGCCTAAAAGAATTCTTTCCATCTGAATAAAAATATTCTTGATACAGAATTGGTTCTGTGTACTTGCAGTATATATGTTGCATTAAGCCTTGGCGTATCTAATGAGCAACAGGATCTTAGATTCAGAACCATTCAGTTACTATTGTTCCCTTACTGGTTCTTAATAAATCCAGCTGAGTGTTTCAAAATTAGGATTACTCAAACAAAACATTTACCACAAACCTGCTAGACCAGAGCCTGACTTAAATCCTGTGTCCTAGCTTTTGATGGCTGTGATAAATGCCATGAACTAAGAAACTTGGAGAGGACAGTGTTTATTTATCAGGCTTATGTATCCTGATCACTGTCCATCACAGAGGGAAGCTGGGTCAGGAGCAGAAGCCGGGACCTGGAGGCAGGAACTGAAGAAGAGACCATGGAGAGACACTCCTGACTTCCTTGTTCCCTGTATAGCTCAGGACCACCTGCCCGGGGTGATCCAGTTAGATCAGCTAGGATTTGGTCTGAACTGAGTCCCAACAACAGTACATGTGAAAAGCAACATGGAATCGAAAGGAGCAGAACATTGACTTGGGCTGAAATCTATTAAAGGTACAAAATGCTAATTACGAAGCAGAAGTAAAGTGATTAAGAGTGGGCAGGTAGAACATGGGGCAGTGCCAGGAACCAGACAGTGCTCCAGTGTTGCTCTAACTAGTCTACCTGGCACACTCCTTCCATCTGTGGCTCCTGGGAGGCCCCAGGAATGCAGCGGGAAATCACCTACCATGCTGCAGTTAGCTGAAGGAAGTATATCTGTTTAAGCAGATAAGGCAAAAGTGAAGCATTAGAACCACGGTCAGTCTCCAGTGCTGCAGTAACGGGAGTTAAGGCATTGTGCACTACCCCACATTCTAAACTAGGACCAACAAGAAATTTGCAAGCAAGCAGACTCTGAGCCCTAAGTGCCAGGCCTCTGGTGGAACTTTTGAATCTTTATCTACCCACTTAAAAGAGTGTCTGAAACAGTCTAAGTTATTTTTTTAATGAATGAAAGCAAGAAGGAACTGTTGGATATGCACTGCAATTAATTCCACTTTTCTAAGAAGGCAAGTGAAGCAACAATTCAATCACTTGTTCAATGCTGCCATTCAACAAAATCAGCTGAGAGCCAGGTCTTGAGTCTCTGACTGGACAACCTCATTAACACCATGGAGAGGACATTTAAATGTTCTCTTCTTGCACGGTATGAGTCTAGGTCAAGTTGGCTATCAGTTTTCATTGTCATCAGATTACTTATTTGGACTACCTTAATCTTTATGTTGGCAAAGCTGAACATTTAGCCATATCTGTTAAGTGTTTTTAAAGTGTCACAGCACAAGGTGTGAGACACTTTACAGGAGAAATAATAAATCCTTTTCACCACAAAATATTTTTTAAAAATCACTTTAAGCAGGTTTAGGCCTCTTCTTCCGAGTTTTCTTCTTCATCAGAAAGAACTCAGAGCTTGCCTTCATGGGCCTGCAGGGGCTTGGAGCATCCATTAGTCCTGACCCAGGCTCCAGTAGCAACCCTTCCTCAGCTCCCACACTAGCCAAATGCTCAGCAACTTTCTGTTTATCCCACTGTAATCACTCAGAGTCGTGATGGCGGTACAGATAATCCAGAGCAGAAGCTGGTGAGTCAGTGGGGCAAACAGATCAAGAATGTTCCCAGCAGAGGGAGTCACTCCAAGGGGGCTGTGGATGATAATTACGCTTTAAGTAAATGTAAGCAGCGACAGATGGCGAGATATGTTTCTTAACCAAATTTTTAAAAAATTAAACTCTTTTTAGTCAAGGTAAGAAAACCTGTCACTTCGTGCTTGCCAGGGAATTTTAGGAATTACAATTTAATACTTGGTCTTGAGAATTGCCCGAAGTGGGATATAAAGCCATCATGCAGCCTAGTGGCGAAGGATACACGTCCGAGTGGCGAGACCAAATTTTGAATGTCGATTGAGTCTGTCGTTGGTAAGCTACAATCTTTAGACAGTGCCCCTGCTCTCTTTAGGCCTTAATTTTATCATCTCTAAAATGGTTTGTCTTCATGGAGTCACTGGAAGAGTTTAGATGCTGCTAGGCTTAGTTAGTTAAGAGTTTATAGGTGGTGTCGATGATGCTATAAGCGTGGTTATCTGGACAGCACTGGGTGGGGACCAGTCAGAGCTGTAAGAATTTTGACCTCTGAGTTCGTTTGTGTTGCATGTGATACAGCTGCATCTGATGTGTAGATGATGATATTTATGTCTCAGAATCTCATCTCCCGTCATCATCTCCCTCTCATCTCTCTGTCTGGGAGGGAGCATACCTGCTGGAGATACAACACAGGTCTCTCCAGAGTTGTTCCCTGTTCCTTTTGGCTTATTCAAGGACTTCTGTCCTCAGAACAAGATCCAGACTCAGTGGTACCATAGGCTGTCTTTCAGACTGTTGCTGAACGTCACCTCAAGGGCAGCACACACTTCAGCTTACTTCTTGATAACATGCCGTAGGAGCTCGGTTCCGATTATTAGGATGACTCAGCTGAAAGGGGCATACTCAATATTCACAGGGTATGTACAATCCACGGTTCCGATTATTAGGATGACTCAGCTGAAAGGGGCATACTCGATATTCACAGGGTATGTACAATCCAGCATTGTAGCTTCGCACAACATAAATCCACGAGATTCAAAAGGGTGAAGCCTATAGACCTGCCTGAATTTCTGTGAGACAATATAAAGAACAGTTTTCCCAAATGTTAGATTGTCTAAGAGTAGAATTAGATTGAGCAGTCTGATGTTAAAGAAACGAACGTGTTTATACTGCAGGTGAATTTTTTGAAACAAGTTTTATTTGGCCATTTTGTTTTAATTTATGTTCTATTAACATAAAGTTATATCTTAAAATTATTCTAACTGCACTTTTTCTGTACTGTCTACACTCACTGTGACAAATACCTTCCCAGTGTCAGTTCCTCTCTGAGTCACAGACTGGGGTTACTACTGACACAGTTCCCCCTTAACTCACTTAATTAGTCATCACAACTAAGTCAAGAGAGTGATTACCAGTCATTTAAAATGTGATGAAGCAGATCTCAGAGTTCAATAAAACCAATATGGATGATCAACGTAAGGCCAGCAGAAGCTGAGGGTGAGTTGGCTGAGTCTAGAAACAGTCTAAAAGTCATTCTTTAAAATTTTTTCTTCCTAGATGCTAACACTCTATGGGGTATATGATGTAGTTGTCCTATGAGATCACACAGACAAGGTGGTGTCAGTGTCAAAGAAGCAGCATTGAGTTAGACTGGCCAGGATTACATAGTGGTTCCAGAGATGCAAGTGTGTTAAAACTACTTATGAGTGTTGCAGGAATTCAAGGAGAACACCATAGCACTGACACTAATTTCTCCTCTGCGCTACTGTGACACATTGAAGGCTGAAGCATGGGTCTTTGGAAGAGTGAAGCATGGGTAACTTCTGAGTTGTGTGCTGAAGCAGACAATACAAACACAACAATGACGATCAGGCAGACATGACCATGAAGACAGAGTTGGGGGCAGAATAGTCTATCAAGAAAGGAGATGGTTTGGATAGTAGACTACTAAAGACCAGTGAAAGTTATGCATCTGGGCAAGAAGATTCCAGAAAAGCATACTATTTTCACAACCAAGAGATCTCAGAGTTCTAGCCTCTAGAGAGAAAGTGCAGTCAAATGTCTCGCTGTTGTCAAAAAAATCAGTATTTCAACGCAATGTGAGTAATCAATCAACTGAAAAATGAAACATTATTTGAAAGAGAGAAAAAGATGCCATTTCACTCTTAAAGAAAGAAATTTTAAAACAGAGGGAGGCAAATTACCATTGCCAAGAGAACTAAGAGAAAATTTTGATTCCCCAAGATCCACTCTGTCTAGGGAAAGACTCACGACATTGGCTACATGTTTTTCTGAAAACTGCCTTCCTGGCCTGTTCTTTGTCTGTTGGGAAGTCTCCTTGTTACTCACATTGTATCTAGCTGCAAGCTGAGACTGAATCTGCTTCCTACGTACACATGCTGCCATGCATAGTCCTCGGTGGTCCTTATCCTTCAGAGGTTTGTCTCAATTCACCCTCAGGCACTCCATGAGATCCTGTGGTGCTATAATAACAGTAAGAAAGTACAAAGAGTAAAACTAGAAGAAAGGTCACGATGAAATATTCCCCTTACCAGTTAGGCATTGTTTTGGTTGGACTAATAATACCCAGTCGTGCCTTAACTTCCTCATTCTCAGGTTTCAGAGAATGCTTTGCCTTTTAGAGCCACGCATCTATACGACTAGGACTGCTCATTCAGCCCCCACACTGCTCCCGCCAGTTGACTCTAGCATGCCATTGTTTGTTTGTTTGTTTTCAAGGATCTGTGGGATTTCAGTGCTAAAGAGAACCTAGAGATGCCTCATTTTATAGGTGGAGCAACCAAGGCTTTGAAAGATTACTGGTAAGATTCACTCAAGACCATAGAATCAACAGCAAAACTTCAGTAGCTTTTGTGGGTATAAACTTAATTTCAGACACTGGTCTCTGTTGGGAGCTGGCCTGCCCTGACTCCTGAGCAGCCATGTTCTGCCTGGTTCACCTCTTAAAATATAGTAAGAAAGAACCTTACAGACTTTATTCTGCCAGAGCCCTTTCAAGTTTGCTTACCAGCATGATGGTTCCAGTGGATCCAATGCCTTCTTCTGGCCTTTGTGAGCACCGGAACACATAAGTACATATGCACACAGAGAGAGACATAAATAAATAAGGTAAATTTTTAAAATAAGATAGTAACCTTTTTGGTTTTGATCACACTTCTTTGGTAAGATAGCTAGTTTTATATACTTGTGTGCAAAGATTAATGTGGATATTTATGCATGCTAAAACAAATGATTAAATAAAAGTTTTATATGAATTAAAAGCCAAGAGAATATTAACAATATTGATCTTCAAAAAAAAAAAAAAAAAAAAAAAAAAAAACCAACCCCCTTTTTTTAGCCACTTAAGCTTTATGGTTTTGGAGGGTTTTGCTTATTAAATTAGTAATAAAAATATGAATGAAAGCTATTTGTCTTACAAATTCTAAAACAGAATACATCTCTGATGTGAAAAATCTCATAACAAATCTGTGTCATATATTTATGGCTTTTACTTTGAGTTCCTAATCACCACTGTGCTTTTACAGATGGCATAGATACTGTCATCCTACAAACATCCATTTCTCTGCGGCAAACTAGCCCACCACCCATCTGGAAAGGGAAATGAAAGCAACACGTACCACCAAGTATTGAGTGTGTGCTATACTCTTCCGCAGACTTCATCTTATGGTAATGTTCACGGCAATCCAAAGAGATAGATATTGTTGTTCAGAGTGTTTTTAAAATAGATAGGTGAACTGAGAATGTGTACCTTATCAACCAAAGAGGCGGAATTTGAGTGCAATATTAAGTACTGTTACTGATCGAATTCCATAAGCTAACTATGTCTGAGTAATCTATGCTTCAGACAAGTCAAAGAGCCACAGTAAAAGATCAGGTAAGACATTGGTAACCTTCTAAGAAGCCCATGTCTATGCATGCAGACCACCCTACAGCGGCTATGTGAGCTAGGCTAGATGTGGGATTCCAGCTACCACAGACAAGAAGATCACTACACATACGTTAATCAAGGTTACTCCAAAACAGATATCAAAGCATCTGCTCTCCATCCACTTGACTTGGGAAATGATGATGGAGCCTGGTGGCTTAGCAAAGAATGAAGTCTAAGTAAAAAGGGAAAGGGGAGATATGCAGTCCATCAGTGCTCAGAGAAGTTTCATGGTTTTTAACAGACACACCAACCTTACAGGAGGTGAGATTCTGTAGAAAGCAGGGAGCCTGTGGGGAGCCAGGGGGTCCCACAATGTGGAGTTTTTGGTTTCCTTGGTTGGTGGCAATCTCATCTCTTCCAGAGGACTGGATTAGATGCCCTCCACTGGGAACTGCTCCATGGATTATTAATGAGGTAGGTTAAAATTGGAATGTCAAGGGTGTATGTGCATATGCAACCACATGTCTGTAACAAAAGAAGAGAAGAAACGTGATCCAGGAGGACTAAAGAGGGACAACAGTTACAGAAAGAAAGGACTTCGCATGTTTTAAACCCCAAACTTGACACTTTGGATCATAGTTTTAAAGAAGCAAAGTTGGAGTGTGATTGGAACCAGACCCTGCTAAGTCATTTCGTCATTTGCTTATTTATCTCTGTGTGTATGTGTATGATGAACAGATGCATTCCATGACATGTGCAGAAGCCAAAGGACAGTCAACAGGGGAATTGGTTCTCTCTGCACCATAGGAATTGAGCTTGACAGCACGTGCCTTTACATGTTGGGCCATCTTGCCATTCCAAATTAAGTTTGGCTATAGCTTTGCTGCAGGCATTAAGGGAGAAAGAAACATTTAGAAAAAAAGGAGAGTGTACACTCAAGACACAGGAGCAGATATCTTGGGAGGGGGGCAATGTCATGGATTTGATTCTTTTATAATGAAACTGTCCAGTGCTTGGAGTCTCTAAACTACATTAACATAATTCAAGTGTCTGCACACTGTCCATTTCAAAAACATTGAGTGACCACTGAGAAGCAGGAAACCTAACACCAGCGCTAAGCTCCTGTCCAACTTGGAGATCTTGGCTAGATTATGGAAACTGAGATGATCTATGAATTAGCAATGAGGATTCTGCATCTACTATCATGCCTAAAGCTTGCCAGTCGAAAAGTAACACTAAAAAACATGGGCTATGCGAAAAGATCATCACGCAAACCTCCCAAGTTCCAATGAAGTTTCAGGGCTACAAACACTAGAGCAGTCAGGAAAAGGTTTTTGTCAAGTACAGTTCCAGGAAAATCATTATTCTGAGCCACTATTCCCCACCTCATAGACTGTTACATGAGAGGACTATGGTTTTTTTTTTTGTAAGTATATTTATATGTTGATAGAGTTAGTAATGATATTGGTGAGAACCCTGAAAGAAGGTTCTCGCATGTTTGCGGTGGAAGACGAACCTTGAAATAACTGCATTTATGCACCTTCAGCCTAGCTGTTGGTCCAAGCTCTTCTCCTTGATGATGCCCTGCATGGCTGAACTCTTCCTTTCTTCTCTTTACCATCTTTTTTCATCACCCTTTGCCCCAGCATTTGCTCACTCCAGTACTCAGAGGTTTTTAGGGAAATAGCTGCTGTATCCCAAGCCTCAGGTATGGCTACGGTAAGCATCATCCTCCAAACTAAATGATTTTCATCCTGGAGGGAGGAACCTTAGGACTCCATGAGTTCCAGTGGGAACTCTACATCCTAGAGAGACACTCCTTAGGACTGAGAATGTGAACAACTCACAGGCTTCAAGAAATCCCTGAAATGTACAAGATTCACAAGGACCTTCCTCATCCAGGACTTGCTGTTTATATAGAGAAAGACTCTCTAATCTCCTGGTGCCTGTTGGTCTTGCAGACAGAGGTCCGGGATGTGCAGCTCTTGTGAGCTCCACCTATGCTGGCATAGACTTTTTGGTGGTACAGCTTCCTTTAGATTGTCCATTCTCTAGTAAGTAACCACAATAAACTCACTAGTTTGCCAAAACAGATTTTGGTGGAATCAATATTTTCGCCTATCATTGTTTCCTACCTGAGAGGAAGTAGCCATTTGTTCATGAAAATGTCACACAACAATGGGCTGAGGCGACACCAGTAGATAGATAAGTACCCTTGCCCCCTGCCTTCCAGTTATTCCTGCCCTCAGCCTTCTTTCTGGTCTATTCTCCAGTGTCATCTGGACTATCCTTTCCTTCTCATCTATGCTGTGACTTCAAGCCCATCAAGCCTGTTCTCATGGTCTGCAAGTTTGGACCAGAAGTTGACTAACTGCTGCCTCAAGTATTCGTTTCCTAACACTGCTGTAAGAAGGGTTGTAAAATAATACAAAATTATTATCTCAGGTTTGAAGGTCAGAGATCTGGGGCAGATGGCAACAGGATGAAATCGGATGTTGGAGAGATTCATTCATTTCCAGAAACTCCACCAAAGAATGCTCCCTTGCTTTTTTAGGTCTTACTTGCAACCCATGTACCTTGGCTCATAGACTCTTGCTCCACCATCAAAGCCCACACTGGCGCACTGAGTTCTTCCCACTCTGAATCACTCTGGTTCCCTTCCTCATTGTTTAAGGAACCTTGTGAGTTTTGTTAGAGCCCCTCAGATAATTCAAGGTAATCTCGTTATTTTAAACTTAGTAATTTAACCAAGTTCATTGTATTTTCAACATTAGTTAATCTTGCCTTTGCAGTACATCTCATAGCTGTGAGCAGGGCAGAGTCCTAAGAGTACCATCAGTTCTCGGTCTGACCGACTGAAAAGTCCCCAACTGCTAAAATAGCCTGTGAGAACCATCTGATCTTGGCCAGGTTCAAAAAAATGTAGCAGCGGGGGAAGGGGTGGTAGGGAGGTGTCTTTGGCAATAAAGCCTCATTTTAGAGGGACATAAATTTTGAAATCAAAAGACCCTATGATCAAATCCCAGCTTTTGAAACCTATGAGTTTTGTAGCATTGATAAACCTACCTCAGTTTCTCCAAATCTCCATTCTCTCAGCACTAATTTGAGTATATTTATACACTAGTTTCTATCTCCCACTGGGGAGACCACTGTACCTCACAGCCACTTGAATTGATAGCCAATCAATCAATGTACACTGTCACACAAGGGACAGTAGAGAACTGGAGGATAGCATACAACGCACGCTGTCAACCTGCTTAGGGGATCTGTGTGTGAACACACAAAAGGTTAAGTCACAGTAGCAGAGGGTTGTCACCCCTGAAATCATAAAGCTCCCGCTAATGAACTGCCCTATGTTTAATACTGGTTGAGTTCGAGAGGTGATGAGTCTACACCAGAACAAAATGAGATGATGCCGTGACAGGCGGCAGGGGGATTTGTGAGGGCTTGGGAAGAGGAGATGTGCTTAGGAAACCTGTGAGACACAGGGAGGTGTTTTGCACTGAGAAAATCCTTTGGATTCTCTCCTCAGTGGCCTTCAAAGGTCTTGTTTACTTGTTGGGAAGGATCTAGTCTGAGATGGGGTAAGTCACAAAAATACCACCTCTAAACACTGCCATCTCCCACCTCCTCCCCTGACAGCCTACTCTCCTTGCCAAGTCCCTCCCTCCTCCCTCCCCTATCTCAACATGATACAAAACAGCCTTTCTTCATCCTGGGATTAGTTAGAAGCAATGCCCTATAATTATAGTCATCTTATCTTCTTTGAACTCGCCAAAATTACCCCTTTTCTTTAGATCAGCACCATCGCCGAATGATAGATGTTATTGGTAAGTTTTTGCGAAATAGCGAAATGTTGTTTTCTTAAAGTGACATCTGCTCCAATAGACTAATGTTCCTATCTGACTGACTCATTTGGTGGGAACATGTCCACATGCCAATGTGAATGGGCGGGTGGGAAGGGACGCAGGATGAGTGAAGCATCTGGCAGAATATTTTTTTACTGTTTTAGATAAAAAATAAGACTGTTCAATTTCCTATGGAAGAACAGTAGACAGTTTTCACAGCAGAAATAATACCTAACCATACCATAATGTCTAAAGTGTAGCAGCTCTCAGGGATGTAGAAATTCTCTACTACTCAAAACGAGGTAACTAATACTCACTAGTTTAAGTATGCATTGTCTTTCTTCTCCTTTCTTCCTTCTGGGCAGAACACAGACAGGAGGAGCTGAAGCAACCATCTCGAACCACAAAACTGAAAGTGTGCTTTGAGGATGAAGAACACAACAGAAGGAACTTGGGTTTCTGGTGATCATGAGGCTGTTAGAGGCACTTACCTGGGCGTCAAAGGGAAATGAACTTATCGTGACCAATCCATTCCCAGTATTCCTTTGAGGGTCTTTTGCATAAGTCCCTTTTTTATGAATCTTGGTGCCTCATGCTTACTGAAGGCCCTCATCCATTTATTAAACCCCATGGAAACAAGAACAGACTGCAGGACAGGGCCTTGCCTCAGGGGACATTTTTGAGCAGATGAAACTCCAACACCCCAATAGACCTTCTATGAAATGGAATTAATTTTGTTTTTTACTTCTGCATTCAGAAATATATTTTTCTGAATAATAAACATCCAGTAATGCTTATTAACTGTTTAACACTAACAGTGTAGAATTAGGAAAAGACTGTGATAAGCTGAGACCCTAAGAATAATGCTACTCAAACTTCTGTATGAGGGCAAATGGCCTGCCTGAAAATGTTGAAACACAAACTGGTGGGTCCTAGACTCAGAGATTTTGAATCAGTACACTAGGGCCCTGAGAAGCTGTACCCTTAACAAGTACCAGAGGGACAATGAGGCTGCTGGTCTAGGGCAGATGCTGTGCCACAGTTAGAGGACAGAAGCAAGCTATTGTCCTCTCTCCCCTTACATATGCAGAGATACCCCTAAAATTGTGTAAGCAAGGCTGAGGACATGGCTTAGTAGGTTAGAGTACTTGCTGCTCAAGCATGAGGACTTGAATCCAGGTCTCCAGCATCTATGTTAAAAGGTCTAGGTGTGGGTTTGTACAACTATAGCCCTAATGCTGGTGGAGAGGGACAAAGAGTCAAGACGATGTACGGGGCTTGATGGCCACAAGCCTAGCCTCAAACTGACAAGCTCATGTTTAATGAAAGACCATGTCACTAGGAACTAAGGCAGAAAGCAGTAGAAGAGGGCACCTGACCACCTCCTCTGGCCTGTGCATTCTTGCATGGGTACACACTTGTCTGAGCATGTATATGCAGCCCCGCACGTGCACACATGAACTCACAGAAGTGAAATGTAAAAACCCACAGCAGGAAAGATCATTAAAGAACCAGAGAGACCCTGAATTGGAGTTGAGACCTTGGATGGATCCCAGTGGTTGGATAGAACTGCAATGTGAACATCCTGGAAGCAGCTGGTGACTACCAGATTGTGGTCAGCATGAGTGAGTCCACAGTTGCTGTCCATATTGCCCAGGGACATGCTGTGACCTCACAGCAGTGGCATTGCAATGGTCTCTTCTAAGCTGAGACGGCTGAGCCATAGGCAAACGAGAGCAATTTGACTTTCTGCTTTTTGGCTGTCACAAATAAGTACACAATGAATGTTCCAAAACAGAAAGAACTGAAGAAACAAAATGGGAGCTTGCCATTCAAGCACAGTCTCAATGCACGTCTGCTAGCTTATCACCCTCCTCCAACTAAATTACTACCCCTGTGTGCCTCCCACACAGAGATACTGGTGTTGCCAAGGAGCGTGGGTTAAAAATGCAACCCCAGTGATCTAATCCACTTCAGTAAAATGTATATGAGATTTCATGTCGACAGCAGGGCAGAATACGTGGTTTTGCAAGCCTGGAAATAAATTATTGGCTGTCTCAACATCTACCAAATTTAGATGCCGGCGGAACTGAAGACTTCTTCCTCCCTTCTTTTCCTGTTCCTCCTTCCTTCTCCCTTTTCTCTTCCTCTGCCCATGCTGTCTCCTTCCCCCTCGTCCCCACCCCCTTGGAACAGTCTGAGCTTTTGAAGCACTGCTTGGCCTCGTCCTCAGCAGCACTCCCTCTTCTCCACTGCAGAGGCAGAGCCACAAAGATTCTCTCAATTATGTCCCAGGGCTACCAGCTCGCTGAGGCCTTTTATTTCCTGAGCTTCATTGATCTGTAAGGACTGATGCTCTTCTGGACATAACTGCCTCTGCATCTGAACGACTCCATCAGGGGCTTAGACAGAGATTGGCTTCTTTTACAGTTCTGCAGCGCTGTGTGCTTATGATGTGTGAAATCTGACCATAGTCCCTCAAACGCTCCCAAGAGAAAGCTACATAAAGTCTTTATCTCATATGCAATAAAAAAATCATTCTATCTATCTATCTATCTATCTATCTATCTATCATCTATATATGTATATATAAATGTGTATCTTTTATTCTGTATGTCCATCCAATCATTCTTCTTTATTTCTTATACATCCACTCTTCCATTCAGCCATCCATCCATTCATCATCTACCCATCATCCACCCATCCATCTATCCATCCATCCATCTATCTATCCGTTCATCTTTCTTTTTGATCCATTCACCCACCAACCCATCCATCCCTACCCCCAGCCACCACACACACACACACACATACATGCATACATACATACATACATACATACATACATACATCTACTTAACCATCCATCCACCCTTCCATTCACCCATCCATCCATCTGTCCATCCATCCATCCCTCCATCCATCTATCTGTATCTCTCACCTGCCAACAGCTTCATAATGTTTCTGGACCCAAATTCATCTCTCATCTTCTTATCTCAGTGTGCTCTGAGTGTGAGGATAACCGAGTGCATGCAATGTGCTTATGACTATCTGATGTACAACCACAGCAAAACATAGTGTTTTGTCCCAAGCCACATGATAGCTACATGTTACTGTGTGAAGCACACTGGGGAGGAAAGCCCTTGAACACATTCTAGAAGAGCCTTCTGTCACTCTCTCTGGAGCAGAACTGCTAGGTGGGTATAAACTGGGATCCAGCCTCTCTGTAGCAGAGACAGGTATTTTAGAAACTTACTAAGAAATTCCAGTCCTAAATGCCCTGCTGAAAAGTCAGACTGCCAGTATCTCCTTCAAGAGCACTTTCTTGGACTTGGTTTTAACATTTTGGAAAGCTAGAGTAAAAGCATGTTAATAGCTGTGAAACTCTTATCAAGCCTTAGCCTTGCTTAAAGGGCGTCTGCATGCCTTCCGTGGCTGGAAGGTCTTTTTCTGAGAAAGAAAACACTAGTAATATTTTTTTATCAAAGCATGAAAATGTAAGAGTCTGGGAATTCATTTTATCTGCCAGGATTTGTTCACGTCCAGGTATGAATACACAAAAACACTGATGCTCCTGAGAAGTGGGCCTATGCCCACTTGGGTACAGCAAGTTGTAGTCATTTTTGGGTTCTTTCTTCTCATTTGCTTTTGAAATATTTTGAGGCCTATTGTTTCTAATTCTACTTACAAACTTTGTTATTCTAGTTATGAATCTAGAAGGTTCTAGCATCATTGATTAAATTACTGTTAGTGCTCATAACCATTGTGCAGAATCAACTTAGTCAAATTAATTTCATTAATTTAATGAATACTTTTAATATAACCTTACTAAATACTTAGATCATTATTATAGATGTATTTAGTGCTTAATACTACACTATGGTTACTGATTTGTTTTTTTGTTCTTATTTTTTTCAAGACAGCTTTGGCTGTCCTGGAACTCACTATGTAGTTCAGGCTGGCCTCAGACTCAAGAGATCTGCCTGCCTCTGCCTCCTGAGTGCTGATACTATAAGTGTGTGCTACTAATCTCAGTGACTCATATTCTTACCGCACCGCAATGTTGCTTGTAGAATACTACATTTCCCTTCTGCTTTTCATCTAAAAATTACACATTTAAATTATTAGTGACACAGTTTATATTAAAATTATAAGTCCTACCTGTAGGCTAAGAAACCGGTTGTACGGAACTATGTAGTGAGAGCTGTGTCTTAACATAATGCTCATCTTCTTTTCTTACAGATTGTGATTCACTGGACTTCCATGAGCACTTCTCACTCAACAGTAGTCATATAGCAGCCCGGAATGGCACCAGTGTGCCCTGGGGGCATGGCAGAGGCTTTACTAAAATAGCTAGACATTTCCTCCATTCAAGACTAAGGGTCCTCTCACCACACAACCTCTTACACATGTCTCCTGAATGACAGCCAAATATCTTATATGATGTCACATAGTTTGTCCAAGTGAAGAGTCCAAGAGAGAAAAAGCTGAAACTGGGAGTTCTCTTGAAGCTGGATGTTGAACTGTAAGGAATCATTTCTGCCCCTGTTAGTTTCTGCAAGCCCGGGTCATCCCATGTTCAAGGTGGTAAGAGGCTGCACAAGAATGTACTAGAACATGGTTCATTGGAGGATCCTTTTGTCATACTAGCCACCACCATCTGATATTCCAGTGTACAAAACCCCACATAGATGTCATGTATGCTTTTGTGGCCAAGACTGACATTGGCCATGGCTGTGGTGAGTCTCTTCTTCTGGGATCACAGCAAAATCACTACATTTTCCTACTTTCCTTGAAGTCTAATGTATCTGTGCCAATGAGTTTGGGCAAATGAATGTGTATTGAAGGGCTGTGTACCGCCTGCAGGCATGCTGCAAATGTCTTACTGTATTAGCACTCACTGTGGAGTCTTACCTAACTCACTCTTCCTACAGTGGCTGAAAATAACGGGTTTCCAGTACTGATCTACCAGACACGAGAGCCCTCCATCTCCCATCAACTTAATGTTTGTCTATTTTTTATTAGCAATATAAGCTCACTGATGTTCATTTTATTTTTCAAATTTGGTAAGAACTTATTCAAAGAACTCTATTCTTTCTAATAGAGCAAAATACATTTCTGAGAACATATTTCTGTGCTGGAATTGCCATTTCTCCAAGAGTTCTAGATTCCTTTTACTACACATTTGTATTGATAAATTGAGGTCTATGGTGCTAAAAATTAAATTGCTCAGCAATTAAGAACACTATCTTTACTACCATAGGACCCAAGTTCAATTCTTACCATGGGCATGGTAGCTCACAACCATCTGGAACTCCAGTCCCAAGAGACCCAAAGCCCTTTTCTGGCCTTCATGTGCACTACACACGCATGGTTCACAGATATACATACAGACAAAACATCCACACATACATACTTTTAAAAGATAAATTAGGGTCTGTATGCTAGTTGAAATATATATATATATATATATGTGTGTGTGTGTGTGTGTGTGTGTGTGTGTGTGTGTGTGTGTGTGTACTGAATAAACATGTAGATGCACACATATTTACATAAACATGTATGTAGTCTCAAAATTGTAATTTATATAAATGCTGTTAATACAATTCAACCCTTTGAGATTTTCCTTTGCCTATCCCTTTCCATATATGTTCTTTGACCGCATGAGTTACTTTAGCTCTCAGAAAATACATAGTGACTCATATTCTTAGTCCTATAATATATCAAAAGTAGATCCAGACTTCTTTGTCCATCCAGCTGGAAGAGGGAATTCTACTCAGACGTTTAGAATCTCTTAGCTTCTCTCCACTGTTGATGATTTAGGATATATTGTAAATGCCATGCCCATAATTAGCTGGTTTCCTTGTGTTTTTTCTCATGTCGGATGGTTATACAACTTATTTTAAGTGTCCTGAAGGTCTGTTTGCTGCAATGTCCTTGAAACATCTTATTCCCCTTCCTGTCCTGTTTGCTTCATTGGTTTTTGTTTTGTTTTGTTTTTAGAGGTTTTTTGTTTGTTTGTTTGTTTTGTTTTGTTTTTTTTACTTATTTGTTGGTTGGTTGGTTAGTTTTTTGAAATAGCAGCCCTGGCTATTTCCAGCCCCATCATTTAATGTTTTCTGGTTTATTTGCATTTCCTTTTATAAAGAAAACTATGTGTATATTTAGGCATCCTCTTCTTTCTTACCAAAAGAAATGATGCTGCACATGTTTCTTTGGCTTTGCTTCCATGATCTTTAACAGTATGATGTGATGCACATTCCACTGCAGTTTGTAGATACCTTTCTTATTCTTTACATGAACTATGACACTTTATATGTGGAGATTTTACTAGATATGAAATCTTTCATTATATGTATATATATTTATATATTTCTGATATTAACTGTTGGAACTTTCAATGTTAGAGATACATACTTAATATAGAATCTGGGGCAAAACAGGAGTGTTAACATGGTCAGTATTACCTCTCCAAAACTTACACTCTTTGACATTTTTACCAGCAGTGTATGAAAATGCAGTTTTCTGTCCTAGTGAAGGAGTACATTGTCACTTTTGTAAAGTGTCAATAGAGATCTGACCCTCCAGCTTTCTGTGTTGTTGTGAATGATGTTACACTAGTAGAAGCAAGACAGACAGGAGAAGAAAGTGCTGCATGATCTTGTTTATGTGTGGAAGCATCTAAAAGGCAAGTGCATAAAAACAGAGAGAACAGTGATTATGGGGCAGAGAAAAAGAAATAAGACAAGCTGGAGGATAAACATGACCATTGTTATATTACAGGATAATTATGGGATATAGAACAGTAACATGCATGTATTTTAAAATGAAAATAGTATTTCAGCTGTGCATATTGTATAAATGCACAAGAGAAAAAGATATAACTTACAAATAGAACAGGAACGCTACCCATGTAAACAGATGCCCCCTAAAAACTAGAAAACACATTACTGATTTTATCTGAAGTGTGGATCCTGGACCTGTCCATATAAGAAACAATACTTTCTTGAACGCCTTGCTGACTACTATTTACAATATGTTTTGGTGACTTTTCTGTTGCTGTGGTGAAATTCCAACTCATAGAAGAAAGAGTTTCTTTAGGCTTATAGGTCCAGAGGAGTGAGAAACCATGGAGACAGGGAGGCACAACAGGAAGTAGTAGCCTGGATGCTGAGAAGTCACATCTCAACCTCAAGCATGAAGCAGAGAAGACAGACTAGAAGTGAAGTAAGGCCATATGATTCTCTGTATGCCCCCAGGAACCTGAGACTTGACTTCACTCTATCAAGGTTACATCTCCTGAAGTTCCCAAAATGGCACCATCTATTGAGAAACCAAGTATTCAAACACATGAGCCTACAGGGGACATTTTCTCATTGACATATCCAGAAATCAAATCTATTTGCTACATGTAAGGTATTGTCACAATTACATGTCCAGACTTGTGACTATGACTTTGTATAGTTCTTTAACAATCTGTTTAGCCCTGGTGCCTGTTTAAGATTGTTAAGGCCTAGGTAAGTATTACCTATCTAGCCTGCCATTTAGTGCTGTTACTAATGTTATAAGAAAACTTTCTCAGATGTTGTTACTGCTGAGAAACTCTCTCAAACCTAAGTTGATTGCATATTCTGTTATATTCTGTGCCCTTGGAAGCTAATCACAACAGTAGTCAGTTAGAACTGCTTTGTATAGTTAACCACAATAAACTTGGACCCAAACCAACCACCGAGCACAACATTCTGCATAAGCTTTTATGGTATTTGCCACTATAAGCTGCCTCCGGGATGGGCCTCAACATAAGAGAGACCTCTGAACTTATTTAGAATAAGACTTCCATTTTGAGTAGGGCTCAATTAAAGTTTAAGTTCCCAAGACCTCCCTGAGAAATGACATTCTACTTGGCAGAAAGAGACATGTGGGTAACTGACATTCTGGTTCACAAGTTGAGACATGAATGTTAGACAAGTCTCCTGTCACAGCTGAATACCCCAACCAAGGGAAACAGGAGAAGTGTACAACAAAGATATGTTCTTAAGGAAATCCTGTATTCCTAATTGGTGGAATAACTTGGCCCAGATATCTGTACATCTCAGGCTTTAAAATCCCTATAAGACACAACACCACAACCAGCTTGTGAGTCTGGACTGTGGGCTTGATCAATCAGTCCTGGGGTGTATGCTCAATAAAAATCTCCTTGTCTGAATGAGATTGGTATTCATGTAGTTTGAGAGGCAACTCCTGGACCCCAACAATATTCCAGGTTATTCTAAATGAATGCAGCATTTAGTTGGTTCAACTAGCAAATTGACCACAGGACTATATATGATTTTAGTGTTAGTGGCCAACTTAACAAAAATCTAAAATCTGGGAGACAAGATTCTGGGGGTGCCTATGAGGAATTATTTTGATTTCATTGGTGGAAATGCAAGGCCTGCCTCCTGTGGGCAGCACCAGTCCCTGGTTGAGACATTGGACTAGAAACAGGATAGCAGAATGTGTTTCTGATTGTGGATGTGATATGATCAACTACTTCAAGCTCCTGCCATCTTGATTTCCCTATATGATGGATGGTAGCCTTGAAGTGTAAACCAGAATAAACCCTTTTCTTTTCTTAAGTAGCTTATCCATTTCAACAAGAAAAGAAAATTAAGACACTGTCCTAAAATATTTTGCCTTTTCCTTCTCTCCAATGATCGTATTTCTATAGACAAATATCTGCTTGCATTCTGCCTATTTCATACATTCAGAGCTGCTACAATAATCTACAATATATAAGACCCCAGCTTACCTTTAAAATATCCCAACTTCTTCTACAACTTAGTATGGCATTGTGAGGAAACCCTGAAAATTAAGGTCGAAGTTTCCCATGACCAGAGAGTCCTCTGAGCTCAGTGAAAAATGGAAGACTCCCTTTACCAGCAGGGCTCCCCTTCTCTGGTCTTGTCTGGGAAACTTGAACCCCCACACTCTCTACCTTGAGAAGGTGGACAAGTCTTTGGCAAACCTACAAATTCAACTTCCTCTTTCCTGATAAAAACCCTCCCAGCAAGTACCTGGGATTCTTGGAATGCCTCTCCATGCAAATAAGGCATTCCCAGTACTTTAAATTTTAGCCAATGAAACTTCACCCTAAGAAGAACATCTTCCCACTCTCCAAGGTCCAAATATACCGCTGGTGCACACTGAAAGCTAAGATCATCGAAAAGAGCTGTTTTATTGAAGATCTCTGGAAAAGGCTTCTACCTAAAAGAGCTGTAAAGATCCCACCACCCAATTCCCAACCCCAATGGACCAGGATACTGAAGAACTTCACCTGTTTCTCAGGACAGTGCTTCATCCTTCCAGCCTGGTGTAGAGGTGTCTGGACACCCTGAGGAAGAGCTGGACCCCCAACACACGTGCCATATCATGGGATTTCAATTTTTTAAAATGAAACTCAATATATGTATGATTATCATATGTAAGAGATATATATGTATGTATATAATATTTATACAAAACACACATTAGAGAATAGTCACAAAAATGTCCTAATTTTATTTTTCAATTTTTCGGACTTTCTATATGTGCTATTTAAGATCAACTTTCTTGAGATGGACAAAGGCTTGTGGAACTGAATGATAAACATGAGCATGATACTTGTATTTCAATATATATTTGAGCATCAATTATACAAATAAATTATACAAATAAGTAGCATCCCTTGCAATTTTAGTCTTTCCTTCAATTTAAACATATAAAAAATTGCATTGCACTAGTATCTTATAGTGATTGTAAGAATTTTTTATCATGAATATAAATTTTGCATATGTCAAGCATAAAACATGGCAATAAACATTAGCTATAACATAATCACAATGTTGTATGTTTTCTATGACTTTGTTACTGTACCACTGATATATTGTCTAGATGCAAATATACAATAAGTGAGGCTTATTTTGTTTCTACATAAATATATATTATAAATGTATATTTATGAATATATTTTAAGTCTTTAATAATTAATTTTACTTCTAAAATAGTTATTCAAGTTAAGTGTGTGTGTGTTTGGGGGTTATGTATATGTGAGTGTAGGTAACCAAAGAGTCCAGAAGAAGGTGTTAGGTCCCCTAATCCAGAGTTACAAGCAGTTGTGAACTACCCAATGTGGGTTTGGGAGCCAAATTCAGGTCCTCTGCAAGAGCAGTTTGAGCTCTTATTCATTGATCCATCTTTCTAGCCACAGTAATTCTTTTTAAAAGCCCATAGTTAATCATGTTGCATAGCAAATTGGACATTTTAGAATCTACAAATTATATATACATTATATATACATGTATAATATAAACAAGTTAAATATACATAGATGTACACCCACACATACATAAATACCTTTCACTATCTTACCGTGTGTTACTAAAGCTAAGTTCACACAGCAAATCCATCAGGTAGATAACTAGCATCATTCCTGTTAAGTTTGAAGGGTTTAGTAACTGGCTGAGAGGACTTAGCTTCTCAGCATAGAGCTCAATTATCAGTCTAACTCTAATTGATTCTCTATTGACATCTTGCCCAGAAATTCTGATTCACAATCATCTGTAACCTCTGTCTATAAAGTTCTGAAGGAGCTCAAGATACTGGAGTAAGGTATGTAAGTATATGAATCATTAGTTATAAATAAATACAAAACGTAAATGTTTTATTTAATACTAACTAAAGAAGGTGTGCTCTTTGCAAAATAATAATTCTATATGTAAAATATTCTCTGGGTACATCTAAAATATTTGTTCAGTTTGCGATAAAACAAATCACACATGACGCTCCAGCTTTACCGTGCTTATGAACTAATGCTTTAGATTTTTGCATTGGCCTCTCTTATTTCTGTGCTAAGCCAAAGACCCTGCAATGGCCCCTGCTTTCTAATGTTTATATACTCTTGTATTATCAGACAGACACAAAATGAAGGCAGAGATACCAGACTTACTTATTGTGTGGGCCAACTGGGAAGCCAATGCATTTTTAGAGAAGGCAACTTCTAAAAAGCTGTGGGTTTCTTTTTTTCCCTTCCTCTTCAGAATAGAATAAATTTAGCTGTTTTACATTATCTTGTAATGTTTTCCTCAATTATCTTTGACTTGACTTCAGAGACGATTTCAAGATTCTTGTATATGGAAACTCGGTGTGGGCACACACGTGCCCGTGTGTGGGCACGTATGATGTAACCGACAAAATCCCCACGCAAACTCTCCCTGCCCAGCATTATCACTGCTTACCTTGGCTGACCCACCATGGCAAACACTGAACCAAATGGCGTTTAAGGAGCATACCAACCTGGAATAAATATTCGCTTAGGTTGCCAACATTATCTACCTAGCTCATCTTTCCCAACGAGATAGGCAGTTCTAACTTTCCTACAGAAGGCAGCTCCCTCAGTCTGGTCAAATACTCAGCTAATCTTTGCTGAGAAGGCTAAATTGTATAGATGAACCATACTGAAATATATTCAGGATTTGATAAACAAATGAAATAAAAGAATAATAAAAAATATGTTCTTTCTAGAAGACTTTCTTCTTCCAACTCCTTTCTTTCCCAAAGCTCAGAGTGAGTATTTGTTCATTTGTGAGTCATTAAGTACAATTTTGACTTGTACTGGGCCTTCCTTAGGATACAGTTCAGCCAGGAATGTCTGTGTTTACCTCATCTCTATAACCCAGTGCAGCACCTACAACCTGAATGTGCTATTTACTCCCCCAAGTAGCACCCAATATAGTATAGCAGGGGAGCTGGGTGTAAATTTCACCTAACTGTGCTTGAATTAGCTTTCAAGCTGGATTTTTTTTTAAATCTGCACAGTTTGGTAAGAGGAAGAAGAAAGAGCAGAGAGAAGGAGGAAGCAGAGAGAAGGGTGGATGTTGGCCTACTGGTAAAGAGTCATAGGACTTTACAAAAGATTCTTGATATATATTTTCATTCCCAGGGAACGTTAGCAAAAGCATGGGGCCTATAAATGCCGAATAGCAAGAATCCATCAGCAGCAACATGAGAAACCTTTTCAGGAGAGAAGCATCCAGAATTCCAGGAAGTGCATATTTGAAGCCCGTTTCCTAGGCAGCTGAAGCCACCCACCATCCCTTGAACAAACGGAGGCCGATTCAGTCCTCAAAGGTGCTGTTTGCCTAGGCTTTCAAAATAATCCTGAGTGTTCAACTGGGTTCTCTGGCCTTCTGAATGCAGCCTGTTAGAGAGAGGTTTCATGATGTTCTCTATCTGGCCATGGTCATACTTTATTGCACATCTCACCCTCTTACAATCCATGCCCCCCCTCATGTATGGTGTCTTTAACCTAAGCTTCAGCATCAGTAGCTACAAAGACAGTGTCTTTCAATCTTTTAAGTCGGTGGAAATGAAGAGCATAAGACCTCTATCTCTGTATCTGAAACCCAACACTAGCTGTGTAAGTCTGGCTTGGACTTCAGGGAAATGCAAATTAAAACTGCTTTGAGATTCTGTCTCACCCGAGTCCAAGTGGCTATTATCAAGAAAATAAAGGACATCCAAAGCCTGGGGAATGCTGGGAGAAGTGCAAACTGGCACAGCCATTATGCAAACCAGTGTGGTTGTTTCTCAAAATGTTTAAAATGAAACTATTGTGTGACGCTGCCGTCCCACTCCTGAACATATACATCAAGGACTTTGGAGCTTTCCACAGAGATCCCTGGTCAGTGTCTATTACTTCTCTCTTTTCAATAACAAGGAAATGGAACCAGCCTAGATGCTCACAAACAGATGAGCACATAACGAAAGATCGGTGCGTAGCTACAATGGAATTTTATTCAGCTAGAAAATAAACATAAAATTTTGAAATTTGAAAGGAAATTTGGGAATCTGAAAACTATATTAGTAAAGAAAAATACCATCTGTACTCTTATAGGCAGATATAGGTATGCATGTGCATACAAGCCATGAAATTATAAAAGAAAGTGTGAGAGAAGAAAAGAAGTATGGAGAAAAATGGGTGAAAAATAAGACACTTGTGACATAAAAACAGCCCAGAGGTTATTGGGGACGGGTGGGAACACAACTAGCAAGGCCACGAGTAAGGATGGGGGCCACAAGGAGATTTCAGATTTAACACACACATAAATATGGCTGTATTTGGATGCTGGTACATGTATGTAATGAAATACTGTGTAGAAAGTATTGAATATGTTATATAAAATGATGATATACAGGAAAGTCTAGGGCATAACATTCTTGTCATTATTTCAGTGATGAAAATGGGACTTGGGTCTTTGAGCATGATCTGACAAATACTATCCTCCTGAGCCACACACACCCCAAAATATGAAAGTAAAAATAATTAAATTATCCCAGCAGAATAAAAAAATGTGGGCCTGGAAAGAAAAGAGCTGAGGTGTTAATTATTTTAAAAATAATAATGATAAAGAGAACATAATCCACAAATCAAACAAGAATTATACAGTGTAAAGCCAGCGGCTAGCCTGGGGCTCAGTGGCAGTGTTCCCACCTGGCCAGCTTAAAGTGTTAGGTTCAATCCAGTTTTAAAGGAAGTGCTATAGGGTCTTCTGAGATCTCAAACCTTCTGCCTCATCTCTCCTCTCCACCTAAAGCACCCAGGGACTTTCCCTCACAAGCCAACATTTTGTTCTGAACTGTTCTGGGGGTCCCTGGCAGCTCTTTGAATGCATGTCCTGTTTCATTAGACTCTCCTGTTTTCCTCTTGTACACAAACAGTCACCTACTAAGCACAGAACTACACAGATCAGGTATATGGTTAAATGGCTAGCCAGCAGAGCCAGAGTCAGTGTGAGGTAGGAGAGGACGTGAGGAATGTGAGGGGTATAGAAAACGTGGAGTTAGACTGCCCAAGATGATAGTTGGATGCAGAAGGGCACTCTCATGTCTAGGAGGAAAGGGGGTTGTCTGTTCTGAAAGATGTTTTAATTTGAAAAAAGCTCCCTCTTCATGTGTGTGTGTGAGTGTGTGTGTGTGTGTGTGTGTGTGTGTGTGTGTGTGACTATCTGTCTCTTTGTGTGTTTATATGAGAGAGAGGGAGAAAGAGAGAGAAAGACAGAGAGATAGACAGAGTTCCACAATAGGATACCTTAGCAAGTAAGTGACTTAGAGATTGGTCATGCTCGATAAATAGACTTGAACAGAACAAAAGCAAACTCCCACTCTCTGCCAAATTGTGCCACTGCTTCCAACACAAATTCTAACTTGGGTTAGAGAACACACGGGACAGAGCCAACCAAAGGCTCTCCATGATCCTGTGTTTGGAGCAGCCTTGAAAAGAAAGAAGGTCAGCAGAAGCAGCTGTATGCAGAGAACCAGAGACAGTCCATTAAAAATCACCACACCCTACACCTCTATCACAGTTTCCCAGAGAGCCTGACATAGTAACCCATCCATGAGTACACAGCAAACCCGGTCCATTCCTGCTAGGACTGGAATGTCTTACAGGGTGGAGATTCTCAAAAAGGCTTAAGGTAAGCCTTGGCAAACCAGCTCACAGTCCAGCAACCAGATGTATTTTTTTTTGTTTTGGCTTGACTTTGAATGTGTAGTGTTTTATAAACACTTGATTTTTAAATGGTTTCTTTTCTATGGTGCAGGTGTGCTCCGATTTGCCCAGTCCCTCCTCTTCCCAGTCCTTTCTCCTCGGTTGTAACTTATATTTAGCATTCTAACTTCCACTAGGGATGGAGCCATGAGAACAGAGATTCTAGAGAACTAGAACTAGAGAATCTAGTACTGGGACAAAGAATAGAGTAAAAATATTAAGTTTTAGCAAACATCCAGTTTGTTCTGCTTCTGTACTGGGGTCTATTCTATAAGTTTTATATGCAGATAACATTAAACATTCTAAGCAGAATTAAACATTCTGAGGCCTGCACTGCAAGGATTCTGTCCTGGCCCCCTTTGGCCATTTCTGCTAGGCTGTATGCATCCAAATTGGATACTAAAAACTCTTTTTCCAGTGACTGACTTAAGGACCCTGGAGTCTTGTAATTTCCTAATCTCTCAAACCCCTTTTCCATTGGTGATATTGGTTATAGGTTTGCTTAGATGTAAAGCTCACACACACACACACAAACACACACACACACACACACACACATACACAAAAACACACACACATACACACATGTACAATTAGGTTGGGACTTCCCCTGAAAGCTTCCCTTCAATGGACTTTTTTTCTTAACATACTTGCTTATTATTATTGTACATGTAAAGACATCAAAGCCCAGATTAACTTATACTACAGATCCAAACGACAAGTTACAGAACTGATCTATGTGAGCTTCGGAGGGATTCCTAATAATGTGCTAAGTCATGAACATAAGTCATTTTTACATTGAATGATTTATTCAGACATTATTTTGTCTCCCCTCCCTTCTCTCCCCTTCATGTCATGTTACCTAAGAGCTCTTTCCTGAGGAAACTACATTCACAAAAGAATTTTGAGAAGTGAAATCACTAGAAGCCAGCTATGTGTTGAAGAAAACCTTGAACAGCAAGCAGATAATGTTGCTCTATGCAGCCAACAAATGATCCATTATCATCATCTTGATAAAAGAAAGAAAAGGAACACCGCATAGCTTAGCTGTTTTGAATTTTTCCAACTGCTTTTGAAACAAATACAAAAGAATGAGTCATATGTTCATATATTCGACTAATATCAATTGTAACCTACTGTGTACAAAGCCCCGAGGTCAGATGTGGGACTTTAGTGGTGACCAAAGAGAGCTGCTGTACAGATGCACTCTGCGAAGTTCTTCCTTGAGGCTACAACCACGGTTTTTCATAAGTATTCTCAGGCTTGCTCTGACCGGAGAAAGACGGGACTCTTTCTGGGCTGATTTGCAGCACCCTGTGAATGTCATCAGATTCTGTGTTTTAATATCATCCTT
Source organism: Micromys minutus (assembly GCF_963924665.1). Lineage (NCBI taxonomy): Eukaryota > Metazoa > Chordata > Mammalia > Rodentia > Muridae > Micromys > Micromys minutus. The sequence goes on from NC_137969.1 coordinate 76,621,062, forward strand.
AAAATGCCCCCCAAGAAGCACAGCCACCCCACTCTGCACCTTCCTGAAGTTAATTAATTACTGTTTTCTCTGTTTACATCTGAATTCTTAATGCAGAAGACCAAATGTGGAGTTAAATGATTAGCCAGAATTTCAAAAGGCTGAGATTCCATTAGGAGGTCTCCAAAATAAGTCACAACAAAACACAGACACAGACACAGACACACACACAGAGAGAGAGAGAGAGAGAGAGAGAGAGAGTCCTATCCAGAGGCCTTAAGTATTTTTTTCCTTCCTTCTTTTCCTCATCTATTAGAACAATCAAACATCTTACATCCTTCATTACTGCCTATTCATTTTCTTTCCTTCCAAAAGCATCACACATCTTTGTCCTTACACTTGGAGACCATTTTGTTAGACTCCATCAAAGAAAAAAAATTTTAAGAAGCAATTTTGCTTCTTATTTTTATTCTTTTAGCTACTAGTCATCGTGAAATTTGGTTATAATGATTATAACACTTATTCAGTTTTCATTGTTGAGCAATTACAGAAAACAATGCCCCTATATTTGTTTCATCAATCAGTAAATTCTTTAATGATTTCTTGGTTTTGCTCCTAATCTACTTAGTTGAAGCCTGATATTAAACACATTTTGTGACTGAAGTCTGTGGTGGTCAATTTAGGTCAGTCCCTTATCACAAACACCAGTGATGGTACTAAAACCCTAGCTTGTTACCTCCAGTAGGCAGGAGACATTTCTATGCCTTAAGACAGTTAAGGGAAGTACCCCACCCAGAGGAGGCATAGTCAGGTAAGCGTCAAGTTGCAGAATGGCAAATGAGAGCAAAACAGGAAATGAGCTGCAGAAAGCAAGTGCAGACAACCAAAGAAATCACAAAGATAATTAGCTAAAGATGCTTAGCTTAGAAAAAGGTTAAAACTGCTGAACTTTGAAAGAGAAACTCTAAGCTTTAATGTTGTGGTTGTATATAGTCTTTTTTTCGGTTCTATGCCTCCCTCATATGGCACATTGTCTCCAGGGCCCCAGAGCTTATGAATGCTTATGAGTGACAATGATGGAGAAGCCCTACAGGGGTGAATGTCTAGTCAGCTTTCTATCAACCTCTGAATTACCTATCCCATAGGACGATGTTGTTTATACAATCCAGGAAATCCAGGTAGGACAGACCTAGAAAAGTCTAATGTGTGTAGTCTTTTGGGGAGATTCCCTAGGTTCCCGTCTGTCATAGCACCAACAAAATTGGTTGTTAAAGATGTTAAAAAAAACTCTGGATCAGTGTAGCAGGGGACTTCATACTTTGTAACGCCTTTTGGAATAATAGCCCTCTTATATCAGTCGGTGGATAAAGTGCTTTCCCCATGAGCATTCCAACTGGAATTTCAACCTTTGGAACCCATTAACGTTTTCTGAGGTATCTCGTTTCTGTAATTGAGTGTGCCTTTGAGGAGAGAAGGAACAGAAGTTTAAAGGGCAGTTATCAGTTGTGAGTGATAGGGCGCCGCACCTCAAACAAGGGAGGAGGAGTACCAGCACCTCTGGCCTTCACATGTGCATTGGACACATGTTCCCTTTGCGTGTGCTCAAACGGACCCAGGGCCTCCAGCTCAGTGGCAGGAGACTCGAAACAAGAAGTTCCTGTGCAGATGACCCCTGAGGCTTCCTCCAGGTCTAACATTCTGTATGTCCCCGAGTTACCATCAGTGCAAGCACATTTTAATACTGCCATTTTAACATCTCTGAGATTCTGGTGGCTTGTGACAATTGTAAAGATTAACAGAAGTAATAGTATTTAAAAGCCTTCCCTTTCACCTCTGGGGGAAATCATTTAGACACATAAGGCCCCCTTCTCAAAGGAATCTATACATGTTTCCTGGATCTTCTAAACATGTGAAATCATATGGCAGGGGACTTTGCAAAAGGAAAGATCCTGAGTTATTCACCTGAAAACTCAGCCTAATCACATAAACCCAAAAGGTTTATCCAGCTGAAGCCAGAGGAAGTGGCAAAATAAGGAGGGGGAGGGGCAAGAGGAGGCCTTTGTTTGTGAGTGGCAGACACACACACACACACTACACATGCCTCACACACAGCACACACACCCACACACCAAATATATCACATATATACACACAGGCACCACATACACACATACCTCGCACAAACCAAACCACACAAACACCACACACACATTACATACACACCATACACACATTATACACACACACCACCATACACATGTATACACATATAGCACAACACATACACACCACACATACCACACCACACACACACACACACACACACACACACACACACACACATACATATCACACACCACACACCACACCACACACACAAACACCATACACACCACACACACACACCCACACACACACACCCACACACACACACACACACACACCTCATACCACCTACCATACCACACACACATACACACCACAGGCATATAAAACAGTAGGTTTCCATTGTTTCAAATTAAGTCATTAAGTCATTAAGTTTGGAGTCCTTTTTAAATCAGCATAGGAAACCCTATCACCTTTTTTTCCCCTGTTCTCACAACAACCTTATCTTAAAATGATCAAAGGGTTGCTTGGTCCCACATTGTCTTTAAACTAAGATGTTGCCTCTTCTGTAGTTTCTCATTCTCCCTGTCACTTTTGCTTTTCATCTTACCCCCAATTATATTTATCTGTTTGCTTACATGCAACAGGAACGCTAGGCAACAACAACCATGAGAGAGGGAGGGGACACCCGGAAGAGAGGGTTTCCTTCTGGGAATCCCTGCTATTGTGATAGAGAAGAAGCTGCAAACCCAGCTAGCTTTTCACATGACTGGGCTTGTGGTCAGGACCTGTCAGAATGTCTTTCTCAGGCTCCACGCCCTTGCTTATCAGAATGACACGTGTCTTTCCTGGATTTCTCACTCTCATTTGATGATTTTCAACAGCTGTGGGTTTCTGTCCAAACCCAGGCTGGGTAGGTCTCTCCTAGGATGTGGTTTCCACAAGCACGTGATGACTGTGATAAACTCAGGAAACAGCTAAGGCTTCAGGCACAGCAGAGCCTCTGGTTTATAATCTACCTGGATCCCCAGGGCTACCCTTAGAGCTTACTCACTGATGAGAGCTGATGGAAGAAGACTGATCAATCAAGCTGGAAGACAGAGAACCCATGTGGGCCAGGTGATACTGGCCTTTGTTTCCATATGAACACTATCCTTGGACCTGAGTGGGGGTCAGATATCTGGGGGCACCTCCTAGAAATGATGCCAACACACACAGCAGCCAGTACATGAGTGAGTGGGCGTCAAATCCAATCAAGACAAGAATCCACGCACAGTCACAGAGGTCAACGAAATCTATGACGATAGGTCATAGCATCTGAGGGTAGCATGTGGCCTGCCAAGTCCCAGTTACCAGAAATTTGAAGCAATGTAGAAAAGATAGATATGACTCATCCTAGCTTCCACAGCCCTGTTTGAAGGGCCTTGAGTCAAAGCACAAGAGAGTTTCACTATAAGCATATCAGATGATTGTTGAGACAGAAAGTTCACAACATCTCTGTTTTGTCCCAGACTCTTCTGGCTTCCTGACTCCATCAGTTCCAGGCTTCTGTTACCTACGTGGGCATGAAAGCCTAGTGATCAGTGTTAATATCTAGTCTCCATCTTCTTTCCCAATATGTATAAGCAGGCTGGTGTTTCAGGATAAAGGGTTATTTATTTCTGAGCAGTGTTACAGTTCTCAACTAGGAAGCAAACGTGGCTGGCAGTGGGTATGGTCTCTAAGAAGACTGTTGCTATTTTACTGCACGATGTTTGAAAATTCTATCTTTATTCTTTAATTTTATTATGAGTATAAATTCTTTGCACAAAAAATGGTGAGCAGTACAATACTTTCATACATGCATATTATGTACTTTGTTCACATTTTCTTCCATTTCCCCCCTTCTAATGGTCTCCTTACTCTTCACAAATAGTCCCCCTTTTACTTCAGAGGCATATATACACACTCACTCATGCTCACACACACACCTACAATTCACATATGAGAGAAAATGTAACTCTTGTCTTTCTGAGTCTGACTTATCTCATCTAACATAATCTACAGTTCTATCCATACAAATGGTACAATTTTGGGTGTGTGTATGTGTGTGTGTGTGTATATGTGTGTATGTGTGTATATGTGTGTAAGTGTGTGTATATGTGTGTATGTGTGTATGTGTATGTATCTGGGTGCATGTGTATGTGTATATGTGTGTATGTGTGTGTATGTGTGTATGTGTGTGAGTGTGTGTGTGTCTGAATGTGTGTGTGTGAGTGTGTGTGTGAGTGAGTGTGTGTGTATTCCATCTATCATGTGGGTTCTGGAACCAATTCAGGCTATCGGGCTTGAAGGCAAGCACCTTCACCTGCTAAGCCATCTATCTGACTTCTTAAGGAATCCTTACTTTAGTAAAATTTGACTTCTAACACAAGTTCAAGACATGCCTAAGCTGTAAAGTTAGTTCAAACGCAACCTGGGCAAACTTAGACTTGAGATTCTGTCATAAAACAGAAAGATAAACAGGGCAGGAAATGTAACTCACTAATAAAGAATTTGGCTCAAATATGTGAAGCCCTGGCTTCAATTCTCAGTATCTTGGCGAAAACTCCCTAAACTATGTCTTCCTGCTAAAATTGCAGTTTTTAAAAAGATTTAGGGGGGCTCAGTGGTTAACGGCACCAACTGCTCTTTCAGAGGTCCTGAGTGCAATTCCCAGCAACCACATTGTGGCTCACAACCATCTGTAATGGGATGTGGTTCCCTCTTCTGGTGTGTCTGAAGACAGCCACAGTGTACTCACATATTTTTTTAAAGAAATAAAACATTTAAACACACACACAAAAGTCAGTCAACAAATTGACAAATGAATGGAGCCCATTAAGCCCATTAATGTTGGCTAAAAAATACACACAGATATCCTCATGCACACACATCCAAACACGCATACAAACACACACACACACATGCACACTTGTGTGCACGCACACAATTGTATATATGTGACATATATACACAAAGAAACAGTGCCATTGCATGGGTAGAACTGCATGTCATCATGTTAAGTGAAATAATCCAGACCCAGAAAGACAAATATCACATTCTCTCTTAATATGTGGAATTTACATTTAAGTAGAGGGGGACAGGAAGGGACTCTCTGTAGTCAAGGGATGCTTGGATTAGGGAGTATATTGCCTCAGAGCTCAGAGCCCATGTCAAGGAACTCAGAGGCACAAAGGGCTCTAGTAAGGGCAGAAGGGAAGAATGTGGGAATCTGTGCAGAAAGAGTATGTACTGAGTGCCATTCTCATCATCAAGGGCGGTGACTCTTATATTGTTCTTTGATCAGGCCTTAATATTTTAAGAGACCTTTTCCTACTAGAACAGGAACCACACACACACATTTTCTTCAGGTCAAACATCACAGTAAATTGCATGCTTTTGGGTAGCTGCACAAGCTTGAAGAATGAGGAGGAGCATGGCATATTGCTGTAGAATCTGCAGGTCTCCAGAACTGGGGGCGTTGACCATCTAAGAAATGATTTAGCAGTTGTGGCTAAATCATTATCCAGCTGTCGCTCTTTTTAGAATGTAAGATGGGCCAAAGAGGAAAACCTCTCACAAGGGTCAAACACTTCAAAGGGAAGCTGCTGGAGAGTCACTGTCAGGGCTTCCCAGTCCCAATGACCTGTCTGGACCATTACCACATCTGTGCTTTGTTAGCATCTACTCCTGACTCCCCAGCCTGGCAGAGCATTAACACTTCTTCACTGGCTACAGCTGGAACTTTCCTGCCCTGCAAACCGTCCCTCAGTCACATTTACCACACAGGTGATACTAGCATTTGTCGTCTGGATTTTTTACCTCCCTTTGTAACACTTGTATCTATGATTGATTGTCTGTTTGTCTGTCTGTCTGTTTGGTTAGTGTCTATCTCATCATACCAGGAGTCTACAAATGTTTTCAAAAGTTGCTAGTGTGCTGGTTGGTTTTAATTTTGAAGTGTAGTATCATACTGACCTCAAACTCACACGACTTCTGCATCAACTCTCAAGTATTGAGAGACCGGGTAAATGCCATTACATCCATCTTGCAAATGCTTTCTGCAAAGAGCAGATAATGAATCCTTTAGATTTTTTCCATTCAGTTTCTACTGTTACTACTTAACTTCACTGTTGGGTATAAAGGAAGCCATAGACAAGACCCCATATAGCTGTGTCCTAACAATGATTTTTATATTCCATGTGTGTGTCATGAAATTTTATTCTTCTTATTTTATTACATTTTAAAATGTAAAAATCATTCTTAGCTTGCAGGTGACAAAACTGTATTTGGCCCGTGAGCTGTAGTTTAGTGAGTCCTGGAATGGACCGGAATGTCCAGGAAGTAAAATGAGTTTAGTTCATTCACTGTTGAGTCTCTAACACAAAGCACAATGTTTGGCACGCCATGGATGATGTGTATTGTGAAGCTCAAAGCACAAGACTTATTGACTTTTTGGAAGGCCAAAGAAATGAAAAGATAGTGGTAAAAATCTGAACTCAGGAATCCTCCCAGGCAAAAGCTGAAGATAGGCTACTAAGCACTCACACTCAAAATACCATTGCTCCACAATGAGAGCAGGATAGGCTCGGAGCACTCTCCTGCAAGCATTAGTACCTACGAGGCTTAAGAGCCTGTGCTATCATGTACTGAGTTTTACTGCTTTCATGGTTTGGAGAAGGGGGTGGTTCATTTGTTGTTAATGGAGGGAGATGGAAATAGTCCATTTTGGAGAAGGGAGTGATCCATTTGTGGGTCATAGGGGAATATGAGAATAGTCCATTTGCTGGTAGGGAAGCTTCTGGTTTATACAACTCATTAGGTCTGTCAAGATTTGGGTAGAGTTTAGCTATTACATTAAAATGATTTACCATTACTGTGAGAATCTGAAAGATGGCTCAGTCAGTATGGCACCTTCCACAAAAGCATGAGTTCAGATAACCATTTCCTTCATAAAAGCCTGGTTGGTATATGGCTGCACAGATCTTTTGTTAACCCTAGTGGTGGCGGAAGAGTTTGAGTGGAGACCTGGTAAACTCTGGAGCCCATTCATGAGCCAGTTCACACCAAACCATACACTCCAGTTTTGGTGCCGAAGACCATCCATTAGCCAGTTCACACCAATCCATACATCCTAGTTTCAGTGCTGGAGACCATTCATCAGCCAGTTCACACCAAACTGTACACTCAAGTTTCAGTGCTGGAGACCATCCATTAGCCAGTTCACACCAACCCATACACTCCAGTTTCAGTGCTGGAGACCATTCATCAGCCAGTTCACACCAATCCATACACTCCAGTTTCAGTAAAAGACTCTGCCTTAAAACTAAGGTAGAGAATAATTAAGGAAGATACTCAACATTGACTTCTGGCTTACTTGTATATCCATATCTACTCAGACATACTACTCACAGATACATACATACACACAAACACACTATACATACATATGTTGTGGTAAATATTTAAAAAGACTTGGTGACTGGTCCCTGGGTGTCACCACTTCATGCTGGTCCTAAGACTCTCTGACCCTTCACCACTACTCCCTGGTGCTAGCTCCGGTACTAGAGGGCCATATAGAACTAACATTAATTCATCTCTGATTAGTATCCCTCCAGGCTGCCTCTCTGCTAGCCACAAACTCTGCCCATACTCCAACTAGCCCAATAAATTCAAAACTCCAGAAACTTGTAATTTAAGAGTGGATTTAATCTCAGATTCTCTGTACATTTTATTCTCTCAAAGTTCCACTCCATAAACCAGGAGCCAAATGATTTAATATAATTTGCCAACCTAGACAAGACCAATCATCCTATACAAATCCATCTCTTATAAAATATCCATAACAATCTGTATCTATTCAGAAACATCTTCCTCTTTCTCCATCTTGCCTCCTCCCCTTTGCTCTGGCTTCTTCCTCTCTTTCTAAAACTGTGTTCCTGACTACCTTTTCTTCTCATCCAATGACAGGCCTCGTTTTACCTTGTGCCTGCCTTCCTGCATAAAGACATCAGCTAAATTACAAGTTTTAGAGTTTTAAATTTAGAAGGATGGTGAGAGTGTGGGCAGGGTTCGCAGCTAGCAGAGAGGAAGCCAGGAGAGATACTAACAAGAAGGTGACAGCCTATGAGATAAATTAATGTTAATTCTATATGGCCCTCCAGCGCAGAACTAACACAAGGGAACAGTGTGGTGAGGTGCTCTGCTGGAACAGCTCACAGACCGCCTGGGTCAGAGAGTACCTGGGACCAGAATAGAGTAGTGATGCACTGGAACCGGTATACTTACCGCAACATATATACACATATACACACATACACATATATCCAGATACACAAATACATACACATGTGTATGTGTGTGCATGTGTATATGTATATACATATGTGTGTATAAATATTAAGGAGTTGTTGATTCAAAATGTAGATAATTCAGATTTTTAAAAAAAATAATCATACTAATTTTAATGTAAATAGCAGTGAGTCATACGGAAGGCACATAATTTATGTGTTTGTGTGGGCACATTTTACATCCTCAGAGGCAACTTTCACAAATGACTCATGTTTGATTACTTTGAAGTTGAGTTTGTCTTTAAATTTTTTATCATTCCCTTAAACATCCAACTTTTCCTTGACCTACTATTGCTGAAGGCTTTTGGATCCAACTCTAATGAGGCCTTTGTATTTTCAGTATTTAGGGAGGCCTCTTAATTTTCTAATCTCATGTTTTGGTGAAGATATTTCCCTTTGGAAAAAAAGGAGTCTTTGCCTGAATCCCACTGGGCCTGAAAAATCACAGGAGCTGTGTTTGAACTCAATAAAGAAAATCATATTAAATTTCATTACATCCATATTTATTCAGTACATGTTGAACAGTCCTCCATCTCTAAATATAGTCATCAACATTAATAGTATCTATGACTCTGCCTCCAGTAGAAACGATAAATATTTTTTATATTCCATTGCATATACTCAACTTGGCTTTGTGGCCTTTGCAACTTGATACCTCCACTAGTTATTAGATTTGCTGTTAAACTCACTATGGGGTAATTAATTTAAGGAGTTAAGTAAGAAGGATTTATTTTTTTAAACCCCCAAAACATTGAAATACTTTTATAATTGATTTTAATACAATTTCTTTTTTGTGATTCTATGTACCTCATTAAATGAGTTTTTAGAATAATTCTGAGAAAAGGGTCTACAAGCCTCACCAGGTTACCAGTGTGTTCTATGCTCCAAAAAATTAAAAATTCCTGACCTGAAAGAACACTCATGGCATCTCTTACTCTTCCTTAGAGGGAAACACCATTGTAGTTTAGAATGAAGTGTTTGTCCATAGGCTCATGCTTTGAGTGCTTGTTTCTAGCTATCTGGGCATTTTGGAAGGCTATATATGGGACTCAGCCTCTAAGGAGATGCTTGTGAAAGTCACAGCCTAGCCTCTGGTTCTACCCTGCTTCTCCGTCTGCTATAATGTATGAAGCTTTTTTCATAAGCTCCACCTTTACACCTTCCACACCCTGACAGATGGAGATGCTCTGAAGCTCTGAACTCTTCCCACCAGATATTCCTGCCAGGTATTTCGTCAGGACAGCATGAAAGTAACCAACATAACCCTAATGAGCTACTTTTCTGTTGCCATGATAAAGTACTATGGTTAAAAGCAGCTTAGGTGTGAAAGGGGCTTGATTTAACTTCCAGTCTGAGGGGCACAGGCCATCTTGGCCCAGAAGGCAGGGCAGGAGGTATGTGAGGCTGCCTGATGCTGTGCCCACAGAAGCTAAAAAGATAACAGGAAGTTGGGCTCCCCAACCACCCCCACCTCTACCTCCACCCCCCAACCCCCCACCCCTGTGACTGACTTCTTCCACCAAGGCTCCACCTTCTAAAGGTTCAACTCACCCAAACAGTACCACCAACTGAGGACCAAGTGTTCAAAAATATGAGCCTTATAGGTGACATGTCTCATCCAAATCACCACACAAACCTACTCACCTAATGCAATATGTATATGGATAGGTGTGGTGACACATTCCTTTAATCCCAGGACTTGGGGAGGCAGAGGCAGAGGCAGGCAAGTATCTGTGAGTTCATTGCCAGCCTGGTTTACACAGTGAGTTCCAGGACAGACAGGGATACTTGGAGAGACCCCGTCTCAAAACAAAACAAAACAAAAAACTAGAAAAAAGAATAAAAAAGAAAGGGGAAAAGGGAAGGAAAGGAAGGGAAGCAGGGAGAAAGGAAGTTATTGAATGAGCAAAGTGCTTGGAGCACAACCCCTCTTTTGTCTGTCTGGTGGAGCTTGTGCCCACTGCTGACTCCTCCTCCTCCCTTCCACCCCTCCACCCTGCTCATGCCTGCTCTCTTCTTCCAGGTGAAGAACTCTAGGCAGGCTCTGACCATGGGCAGGGCGTAGCCATCTTGCTCTGCCTGGAACAAAGTAGACAACTTTACCCCTGGAATGTAGTACTAGGAAACTCACTGCAGACTTAATCTAAACTGTGATCCATTTCTGATTATTTTTTTAAAGTGATATTTTGACCTTATATTAGCCTGATTTTTCTGTCTAACCTAAACTTGTTCTTAACTTGAAAGGAAAATAAAAATATTAATTATGAGTTTCCTAAAACCTTCATAGTAATTTTGAAAACATAATTCCAAATTCATCTTCCTTTTATTCCCTTTATTTCTTTGCTTTTTCTTTTTTTAACTATAGAAGCTTTCAATTTTTGGATCAGTTTTTCTTTCCTTTTAATATCACCCACTGCCTTATGTTTTGGGATATATAATACATTTTCCAGTCTTCTTAAAAATTATTTTACTTTAAAATTATAATTAACCTGAAATTTTTCTCACCATGTGCTATGACATGGTGGTCCTCTAAATGGATAGTTTTCCAACTCCAAACAGCTAACAAAATAATTAAAATTATATTTATGTATGTAATAAAAGAATGATGCCTTATGTTTTTTGATTCCATGGGAATTTTTGCTGCATGCTTACTGGTGCACTTCAACATGGGAGAAAAATAATTCTCCTCCCGGGCAACATATTATGTTGGCTCATCTTTTTCTGTAAGTCCCATACGAACCTCACTACTATAACCTGATAATATACATTGATTTATATTACAGTTTGGATCAATAAGTTTTTTCTGTGTACAAAGACATCTCAACACTTGGTGGCTTAAAACTATAAGTAGCAAAGCTAGGGAAATGACCCAGTTTTTGAAGTGCTTGCCTTGCAAGAGGAACCCTAGCTCAATTCCCAAAACCCACATTTTTTCTTAAAGCTAGACAAAGTAGCACACCTTTATAATCCCAGTGCTGAGGAGGCAGAGACAGGTAGACCCATCCCTGGGCTTACTAACCAGCTACCCTCGCTGGTTGGAGATTTTGAAGTCAGTCAAAGACTATCTCATTTACAAAAGCAAACAACCAAAAAGGACAATGGGTTACACCTTGAAAATTGTACCCAAGATCCTCTGACCTTCACAAAGTGCCCGTGTGGGGTAGCCAGACATCTGTTCTAATTTGGGCCAAATCAAAAGCCAGAAGAGGAAAATGCATAATGGCTTCCTTCACTCACAGGATCAGTCCCATGAAAGACCATGTCAGGTGTCACGTCTTTTATCTTCAGGGAAACGCCCCTGCTTTGTTCCTAGGATGCTTTTCAGATCCGTGCAGAAAAACAAGTGTCTATGAAGAAGCATATTTGAAACACTGTTGTGTCATATTTACTGTAATTCCACTGGCCGGGGCCAATCATGTGACCGAGTGCAGACAGAGTCCACGGAAAAGATGGCACCCATAGCTCTGCTGAGAGGCATGTATGCAAACCCTTTCTCAAACAAGCTCCATGGTAGGTCTCTAAAAACTGTTGCAGACACTTACAAACCTTTTTTTTTCCCTCACGTATCATTTTACCCAAATCTTCAAAGCTTCTGAAAACAACACCAATGGCATTTTTATGTGATAAATCTATAAATTAGTAGAGATGTAACTGATTCTTATTTAGCATCATATGTATCCTTACTTAATTAAATATTCTTTTGACATTTTTATCTACATCCTCCCTCGTATTTCTAATTATAGCTATTCCCATGTGTGCTATGTTTTCTGCTGTCTACATTATTCTTAATTATGAATCCAGTTACATTTTGAGTGTATGATCTAAGGAAATAGAAATAAATACACACAAAACCAGTCTCTTCTTGTTGCTGTCCATGTATGTGTATGAAACAAAATAACCCTTCAGTGAGACAATACAGCAAGCCCAGCAAATGTTTTCCATCTTCAAGGAGATAGACTCAAATGGCTATAATGAGAAATGGGATTTTTGTGGGTTTGTTTGTTTGTTTGTTTGTTTTTGTTTTCCACCCTTCTAGACTAAAAATGATGGCATGCCAGTGTAGCTGTCAAGGCAAAGAGGCTGCAGATAAAGAACTGTCTGATGACACCTCAGAAAAGTCACTGAGTGAAGGATGAAATCCACAGCTGGGCAATGGACATTAACATGGAATGACTGTGGGACCAGATGTTGGCCAAGGTAACTGGGCTCAGGTGGGAGAAGTAAAGGCCACCTGAAGGTGACTGGACACCTGTCAGTGAAGGGTGCATTTCACAATCAATGTTTTTTTCTCGCATTGTGAGTGATAATGAGCCAAAGACAATCCAGTTAAAATCCAAGGCAAAGATGTCTGAATGCAGCCCTAGGCTACTAGCCTAGTCTGCCATTGTTCTTCATCAGCAGGAGACTGTTGCTAACTTTAGTAATCAGACTGCCCCACAGGACTCAAACTGGAAAACACTGGCAGGTCATTACAAGTTGGTTGTAGCATTCCAGGCCACGTGATCTACCAGAGAGGAGCTTCAGGCGATAAATACCCTGTCGCTACACCATCTATCAAGGATCTCAAAGAAGACCAAGCCAGGTCTCCTGCTGTTGCCACACCATTCCCAAATCTATTTACAGCCCCATGTGGGTGTCACATGGGAAATAGTATCATACAACACATAAACACACACCACATCCAAAAGAACCATATACCTGCTGCAACAGTTTTCATCATAGCCCCAGCTCAGCCATGCCCTACTGTCTTTTTAGCCTCTGGCTTATTTTCCTCTGGCTTGAAGCCATCCTCAGTCATTGAACTCATGACTCCTGTGTGCTCTGTGCTAATCAAATGACCTGCACTCACCACAGCCACTTCCTTTCATCTGCTCATTTCTATGTTTGAAGATTGTTTCTGTCACCCCAATTCAGTTCTTACAAGTTCTTCATTGTGCATGTCTGCACACTAATATTAACTTCTGAGTCTGAGAGAATGTTCCAGAAGCTCTAGAATGTTCTAGAAAATAAATGCAGTCAGCCCTCAATACAAAATCCTTGAGAGAAGAACCCCACAAGAGGGTGTGTGTCACCCTCTTTGAGTTTATCGGGTAGATCCAACTGGAGGTCGGGAGAAAAGGCCTTTCCAAAATAACTTCTTAATTGTTTCAGGCCTGATGTAGAGTGCATAAATCTTGGCGTGTCTGTGCAGCTTCTGTACATATATCATGGAGAGACCATCTGCATCACAATTTATGTCCAATTGATCAACACAAAACAACTATCATAAGTGGCTTACATGCCTGCCCAGCCTTAGCAAGGGGGTGCACACAGGTAACAGCACAAACAGTAGCCAGTGGCAAATACAGCTAGAATTTCTGGAATGGATAATCTTCTGCCTCGGTTCTCCTAGTCAACATAGGGCTACACTATACTTCTGCCATCCAAGGAGCCTCTGACTCAGCTGCACCCCCTCCCACTGTGTCTTTAGCTCCTAAATGATGGTTGGGCCTCAGACGTTGCCCTTGGATACTGCCCTCTTCTCTCATTCTACATATTCTCATTTACTCCAGCTCACTTCAGTTAAGAAAAGGCACTACACAGAAAAATAACATTGCTGAAATGTCTAGACTACCCAAAGTGATCTACAGAGTCAATGCCATTTCTAGCAAAATTTCACTTTTCACAGAAAGAGAAAAATATAATTCATGCAGAAACACAAAGGAAATACAAATTTAAAAACACAATGAAATAGGGTCTTGCATCAATTAGAATGAATATTATTTAAAAACTAACAAATACTGGTGCGAACACAGAAAAAAAGGTGCAGCTATTAAACATTGTTGGTAAAAACTAAATTAGTTGAGTCATTATGAAGAACTATATGGAGGTTCCACAAAAATCTATGAGCACATCTACCATATGATCCAACTATCCTACTGATGGGTTTAAACCCATGGAGCATGAAGTTACTATGACAAGTAGATGACAAGAGTTCTGGGCTTACTATAACTTTATTCACAATATCCAAAATACAAAATTCACCTAGATTATACACTCACAAATGTGAGTGCTAGTCAACCATAAAAAAGAGTGAAATCTTGTCACTTGCAAAAGTCCACAGTACTGAGGGGAGGGGACTGTGACTTTTTTATACAATAAAATAAGCACCGAACATTCTTTTTTCTATATGGACCCTAGAAAAGGTTCCCCTGAATGTTATTTCTAGAATCTGGAAAGGGTGAGGAAGAGAAGGGATAAAACAAAATTTGGACAGTTGATACTATAACACAGCTCAGTAGAAGGAATAAATTTTAATGTTTCATAACATCATAATTTGGCATGATCGGGTGACTACCAATCTCAGTAACCTATTAGAGACTTGGTAGAGCCCTAGAGAAGAGTTAAATAGCTATAAACATAATAATGTAAAACAGAAGAAAATCAAAAGTATCCTGATTTAATCACAGCACCTTCTATGAATGTGTTGAACTTAATGTAACCTTATTATGTATAATTAATACATGTTAATAAAACTAATGCTTAGTTGAAAACATATACTATAATGCTATAGCAATCAAAGCAGCATAACATTGGAATAAAAACAGACATATGCATGAGCAGAAAAGGACAAAGTACCCAGAAATAAACTGGTGATTTGAAGTCAGGCAATATTTAATGGAAATCAAGAACACACAGTGAATAAAGGACAGTGTCTTTGATGGTGTTGGAAAACTGCATATCTCCAAGCAGAAGAATGAAATTGGACCTATTTTATATTACTCACAAAACTGGCTCAAAATAGATTGGATATTTCTAGGGTGAAAACCACAAAATTTCCTTATAGAAAATGTAAGGCAAATTGGTTTTAACAATTACTTTTGTGAAATGACATCAAAGGTGTAGGCCACAGAAACAAAACTAAACAAGTTAGACAGCATTGAAGTTTCTGAACAACAAACATTTCTGACAGCCAAATGTTAGGCAGTAAGCAGAACCGCAGGAGATATCTGTAAACCAGATAGTAGTAAGGGGTCAAACCCAAAATACATGGATAACTCATACAACTCAAAGGCAAAAATACATCATTATCCAATTAGAACTGAGTTAAGTACCTGAAGAATCATTTTACCAAAGAAGATATACAAATGGCCAGTGGGTACCTTAAGGCTGGCTCACCATGACTAACCAGCAAAATGCTAGAAACACACTAATAACCATGGAATGGAACATATTAGTAGATCACTGCATAAGCCACATTAACTAGGAGTCAAGAGAAAGATGGCATGATGAACGACTAAGAAGCCATGAAGAATACTGACACTTCATTTATCTTACAATGGCCCAACGGGAACAGAGGCTATTAAAAGTGACACCACACACACACATACACACACACACACACACACACACACACACACACACACACACTTTTTTGTAGAGTATGGGAATCAAACACATTATCAGCCCTGAAATGGGAAATGGGACATAACCTTTATTTTTCTAGACTTGTGGATGGCTATATGCAGAACAATAGAGCTTATTTGGGAGAGCAGAAAGTAATATCACCTCAGGATAAAAGAATTCTTCACCAGGAGTCTGAGTGGCTTGAAGGAGAACATGAATTCACATGAAGTAGAGCAATACTAAAGAATCTCGTGTAGGACCACAAAACCCTCATTACAGAGAACTTCTACATTGAAGAGTGTAATGGCCCAGATCATCTTTGAATGTGCCATTCACATTAACACAGGGTCATCCTATCTAGGGGAAATAGACATCACAAGTGGCCTTCATCGAACCCCACTGCAGTCTGTGGCTTTGTGGTTACTAAGCCAACTTCTGTGTGAAGGGCTGGAATCCTTGGGCTTATGCTTATGTAAGCCATGTTGTTCCTTTTAGGACAACAAGCAAACTGTCCTTCGGCTTCACATACAATTGTTAAGTACATGTTTTATAATTTTCCACCATACCTCTCCTGTTGCTTATTCATTCAAAAAGACTTCACTGAGCACAGTGAGCAAAACAGGAACAAACAAACAGACAAAACATACTTGTCTGAGTTAGAGTTTTACTGCTGTGAACAGACACCACGACCAAGGCAACTCCTATAAGAACAACATTTAATTGGGGATGTCTTACAGTTTCATAGCTTTAGTTCATTATCATCCAGGTGGAACAAGCCAGTATCCAGACAAGCATGGTGCAGGAGGAGCTGAGAGTTCTACATCTTCATCTGAAGGCTGTTAGGAAAAGACTGAGTTTCAGGCAGTTAGGATGAGGGTCTTAAAGCCCACACCAACAGCAACACACCTACTCCAACAAGGCCACACCTACTCCAACAGAGCCACAACTTCTAATAGTTCCACTCCCTGGACTGAGCATACACAAACCACCACAATACTAGACTCTCTATTTTAATTTATTTCTTGTTTTCTTCCCTCTGGATAAACTCTTTTCTATATGCTCTAAGCACAAAACACTAGGAAAACTATATCTAGCAGTACCTGAACAGGGCTTTGCTGAAATAACATTTGAGGATGGTTGAACTTCTCATCATTGTAATTTAGAAGCAATTATATTTTTGCTTTCTGTATTAGTTGCTTTTCTTACTGCTGTGTCAAACTACAAAGCAGTTCAGAGAGGGTGAGTTTATTTAGGCTGATGGCATGAGGAGATACAGTCCATCATGACAGTGGGAGTGTGGGGAGGCTAGCCATACAGCTGTTAGTCAGGAAACACAGAGAGATGAATGGTGTGTTTAGCTTTTTCTGTTTCTGCTCTTTTTGTTCAGTCTGGGAACCCAGCCCACAGGTTGGTACCTAAGGTTCAGTGTGGGTCTTCCCTCCTCAACTATAATTTTCTAGAAACACCCTCACAGACCACATGCAGAGCCACATCTCCAGGTGATTCAGAATCCAGCCGAGCTTTAAATAAAGGTTAACTGCTACAATCCATTTCTAGACTTACTAAAATGTCTAACTTTGACTGCCTTTATCAGTTGATTACTAGAGATAATTCTCTTCCTTTGACCCCAGTGATGCCCAGCCTCCACTTAACAGCCAAACAGAAATGGCTCTAGCTTGCATGTGCCTGAGCCAGGCAGTTCCCGGTCTGTTAACAGGACTCTGACTTCTTCGTCAACCTCTGTCTCCATGTTTTGTCTATGAGAGCACACAGGCACTGCAATGGCAAACAGGATTGCACAAAGGACCAAGTAGCCTGAACTTGGGGAGTATCTTAAGAATAAGTGAATGACACGTCCTGAAGATGCACCCCACCCTCACCCCTACCCCCACCAGCTGCAGGTTTCCATCCACTCTCCTGTCTCTCCCCATACCTAATATTGCCAAAAAAGTGGAATGAGAAGGTTCCCAGAAGTCTATGGGGGTGACTTTATCTGAGACTCAGAGCAGTGGGGATATGGGACCTGAAATGACCACCTACTACAGCCAGACAGAACCCCCAATAGAGGGATAGATAAAGATACTAACCGAGCCACAAAACTTTCAACCCAAAATTTGTTCTGTCCAAAAGAAATGCAAGGACAAAGATGGAGCAGATACTGAAAGAATGACCATCCAATAACTAACTAAACTTGAGACCCATCCCATGGGCAAGCATCAATTTCTGACACTATTAATGATACTCTGTTGTGCTTGCACACAGGAGCCTAGCATAACTGTTCTCTGAGAGGTTCCACCCAGCAGCAAATGGAAAAGAATGTAGAAACCCACAGCCAAACATTGGAAGGAGATAGGGGACGCTCATGGAAGAGTTGGGGGAAGGACTGTGGGTCCCAAAGGGAATAGGTAATTCACAGGAAAACCAACAGAGCCAACTAACCTGGACTCTTGGAAGCTCTCAGAGACTGAACCACCAAACCAAAGAGCGTATGTATGTAGGACCTAGGTCCCACACATATACAGCACATATGCAGCTCAGCCTTCATGCAGGTCCTGAACGACTGGAGCAGGACTATCCCAAAAGCTGTTGCCTGTTCGTTCCCCTAACGGGGCTGACTCGTCTGTCCTCAGTGAGCGAGGATTCACCTAGGCCTACAGAAACTTGATGTGCCAGGGTGGGAGGATATTCAAGGGAGGTCTTCACCTTCTCAGAGGAGAAGAGGAGGGAGCATGGGGGGGGTGTCTGAGGAGAAACCAGGAGGGCACAGCAATCAGAATGTAAAGTGAATAGATTAATATAAATAAATAAATGGAGAAAAAAAGAAAGGAAGGAAGGAAGGAAGGAAGGAAGGAAGGAAGGAAGGAAGAAAGAAAGAAAGAAAGAAAGAAAGAAAGAAAGAAAGAAAGAAAGAAAGAAAGAAAGTGAACAGAGCATTTGCTAGAGTTCAGGGCTGCTGTGCTCTCAGGCCACCTCCCTGTTTTGTGGCTTCATTCTCTCGATCTGAAGAATGCCAAGTACCGCTCCTGACCCACAGAAGACATTCCATAAACAGTATATGAAATTGTTAATAAATCAGCATATGAAACATAAATCCGTCCTCAAGGATAAGACATACAGCTCATTCTTCTGGAGATGGAAAATGACTTATCCTGCTGGGAAATTTCTTAGAGAAATCTACAAGATCACCTCTAAAACATGCACTGTCTGTATCATGCCCCTACACACATGTGCACACACATACATACACATACAGACACACATGCTTGCACACATACATACACATACACTCACATACTTGCACACATACATACATACACACACACACACACACACACACACACACACACACACACAAAATATCCTTCTGACACTGCATTTGCCTGTTCAGAAGGGTTCATGAGTACCATGTGTGTCATGGTACAAAATTGTCATGTGTCCAAAGACAAGTTATGGAGACCATGCCTCAGGTTTACCAAATCTATCCCACCCAAAGATCACACTCCTTCATAAGGGTCTCAGAAGAGTCACCAACCTTCTGCTCAAATCACACAGCACAGTAGTTCTCTCCTGCCAAGCCACGTTTTGTGCCCTCACTGATAAGATGCTGGTATATAACTCTCTAAGTCTAGTCTTATATCAGCCATGTTTAAAGCCCCCCATTTTATACCACCACATATAACACTTAATCCCACTATAGAGAGTGGTGCTCACAGCTAAGGAACATGATATGTAATCATCAGGGCCATTTTCTAACTAAACATAGCATCTTCCTGGGGGTTGGCTCTTTCATATGACAAGATTTTAGGAATTAGAAGAAAGATCCCTTCCATCCCATACAGGACCAAGTTTTTGTGGTCAGGATTAATATTAGTCATCAGAGTATATGGGGACACAGGAATAGAGCACTTGTGCAATGTGCACAAGTCCTGGGTTCAATTCCTGGTACTGAAGAAATGGGGAGAGAAATGAAGATGGCTGTTACTGGAAGATAAGGAGGAGCTCCAGCTCCCAAATACCAGTACAGGAAGCATCATTAGTGGGCACAGTGGATGCCGGTTACAAACGAAGCAGATTCCTGTGATCTCTACACCCAAATACTCAGCTCCAAAACATCCAGAAACCAGTGTGATGAACGTGGCTCTAAGGAGAGCTTTCTTTCTAGACAGGTTTGTACACAGAAATGGAGGCGACTCTGGCCAACACAAATCTGTCAGCATCCTGTGGACCGAGATAGACAGTCAGTAATTTCCCCTGGGCCTCAGCAGCAAGCGGAGCAGTGGTGGCAGCAGCAGGACCTATGTGTGCTTATATGAAGGCTGTGTGACATCTCATTTGATTGTTTTTACAGCATTGCTCCCAGGGGCCAGAAGGCTATGTCCAATTTTCTTTGATCTGACACTTAAGAGATTTCCCAGCGCTGCCTTTCAAAGTGCTGAGTCAAAGCTGCACAGAAACCAGGTAAACACATCTAACTAACCTGGAGCTACTCTCTACGTGGAATGTGAGGGGCATCCAGAGTTCAAGGACGCTTTGAAGGTTACAGGTTCAAACTCCTCTTATTCATTCCCAGGTGTCAAAACGAGGTTGGCTACTGGGAAGGATGGGTGTTGGAAAACGCTGTGTTTATGGGCCCAGCTAGAGGAAATGTAGAAGGTGTACACCTTCCCTTCTGGGCCTTCTGCGTGGTTCTTGCAGAGTGTGCTCATTAGGAGCCCAGAGGCCTTAAAATGCTTGTGGGGCACAGAGGAAGGGTGTGCAGCGGGTAACAGGAGCAGAGTCTGAGGGTGAGCAACAACACTGCTTCTTAAAATGGGTTCATCCTATGATGTGACATTTTAGCCAACACTTCATAGGGTTTGAATCCTGCAGAACCCAGATAAATGAAGAGAGGAACAATAGCTCCAGAGACCCTAAGAGGCAAACTGGGGCGGGGGGGGGGTCCCCAGGGCTAGAATAGAATGAGCTAAGGATAGTAGGGACAGTGAATAGTGACATCTGACATGCAGTGGATTGACCAAAATACATGATATGTAGAACCTCAAAGGACAGTCTGAGGATGCCAACACAGGGTCATTTGGACTCAAGTTATTTAGTGCTTTAACTAGGTAAATATGGCAGTTGCACCAAGACTAGATAGAAGAGACCAAAGGAAAAGGTGGGCGAGCCCTCTGGGGATCACTGAAACTATCGTTGTGAGACAGGATGGTGACATGAACAAGGTGATGCCAAGGTCATAACCGGAGGATGGCAGAACTGTCCTGAAAATCAGCAGACAAAATGACAAACTTCAGGGAAACTGAGTCCTGCACGGAATAAAGGACACTCAAGATCTTTCTTCCCTCCTCTCTCCCTTTGCATGGTACAAGAAAGTTTTCAAAACAAGTGCACACAAACGTAAACGACCCGAGAAAATCATTAAAGAAGCAAAGCACCAGCCACATGGCACAGAGCATGGTGGTGGGGCCTGGGTTAGGCTTGTGCCTTTTCTCAAAGAGAAAGAATAAAAGGATGGATTGGGGTGGGGAGGGGGAGCTTAGAGGCAGAGCAGGAAAGGAAGAAATAAAGGAAGGAGAGGTCTTTTTCAATGACCTCAAGATTCTCACAAAACTGAGCTTTCTACCATGGGCCCACACAGTGGAATAAGCAGGAAGTTGGGTTAGGGTTTGAAGGAACATTTATGATGCAACCATTGCACATGACGCCAGAGAAGATGGGCAGCAGAGACTGCAGGCTGCAGGATTACCCAGCATCTCAGAACAGCGCCGTGTTCTGAGACCTCACCACAGACCTCACCTTGCCATTTCTAGGCACTTCGGTGCCTCAGAGTGCATTATGCCAGAAAGGACAAACACCCTTCGGATGGGAGCTAACTTCTCTTTGTTACTCGTGTTTTTCAGGGTCTTGGAGATTCTCTCTTCCTACAATTATCTGCAGCCAGCTCCCAAAACTCTGGGGTGGGGGTGGAGTGGGAGGCAGGAGAGTGGTACCCAAACATTAGATGAACTTTCTTAAGAACCTTAGTCATTAGTCAGAAAGACATTTGCTCTGCAGTGGTCCTCGGGATTCAGAGAAATTAATAAGTCAGTCCTAGTGGGGAAGAGAAGGACACATAGGCCAGCTGTTTCCATTGTGACTAAAGCCTAAGGCAAACACTAGCGCTTTAGTGTCTGGCACAGCCATTCAGAGACACCGCCACCCCCTGATTCTGTTCATGGGCTGTGAGGCCTGGTGCATCATGGAAACTTACTGTGCCTGTGGAAAATTCCCAGGAATGCAAGCTGTAAGAGTTCTGAGCTGGGCTGCAGGGCACTTGTCTGGTCATCCGAACAAAAAAAGGAAAAGCTTGCAAATTAAATGACAAATGTCAGCTAGAGTCCCTTAGGTATAATTCAACATACCTCAATGAACTTTCTTAAACATTAGTCATTAGTCAGAGAAACAGGTGCTCTGCAGTGGCTTTCAGGATTTGAGAAAATTAATTTGGGGGTGGGGATATGGCGAAAATGATAGAGCATCTTTAAAAGACTTAGCAGCGAGTCTAGCACATACCCAGTTCTGGAAAACACTGGCTTCTTTACTGGTGCTCACTGACTGGAAGGGAGTAGGTAGAACTTCTAGACCAAGTAACACACTGTCCCTTCACTGAGGTTCTGGCTGAAGACATACATTCAATTTGTGAAAAATCCTCTGTCTGTATTCATAGGATCTCCATACTTTTACTTGTGCTAAGTTTGAATTAAAAGTTATTAAATGTTTATGAGCTAGAAAGAGAGTTCTTCAGTTAAGGGGACTTGCTGCACAATCATGGGGACCAGAGTTCAGATTGCAAGCATCGTGTATTCTACACACCGCTGTAACTCCATCTCTGAAGGGAATGGAAACAAGATAATCACTAGGGCTCACTGGCTTCCAGCCTAGATAAACAAATACACACATATACACTCACTGTATACACACATATATATACATACATTATATACATACACATATATACATAGACACATATACCATAGACACATAAACACACACATACCATAGACACATATACAGACACACACTGTATACATACATACACACATATACTCACATACATATGCACATATGCACATATACATACATATATACACCATATACACATATATACACAGTGTATACATACATACACATACATACACACATCATACACATACACACACACTGCATATACATACACTCATACACACATAGACACACATAGGCACATGCATACACACACATGCACATACACTTACACACACACACACACACATGCACATATACTCACACATACACAAACACACATCGCAGGGGCAGGAAGAGACCTTGCATCAACGAAACAAGCAGAAAGTAATAGACGAGGATGACAATCCATGTTTGCACATAGACACCTGTACCTTCCTCACATGTTCATATGCTCACATGCAGAAACACATACACAAATAAATAAATAGATATTTTTAAGTAATTAAAATGAAAAATACTACCTATACAAGTGAGTAGTTGGTTTATTAAATCAAGACCATCTCTACTTGAGTTAATTAAAATATTTGAATTTCTAAATTTTAATATTTTTCAAATACTTATCATTTGACATTCCCTTGTATGCAGACATGCCTATACTGATAAAATTAGGGATTCCTCAGGCTTGTGTGTGTGTGTGTTCATATATGTGTGTATGTGTGTGTTGATATTTTGAATGAATGGTTTTTACTTTTTTTATTTTCCTTCTTCCAGCCCTAGTCAATATTGTTTAAAAACTTCTTTAGCAAGTAAGAACAAATAAATACAAGGAACCAAAGAGTACATGTATACACACACATACACACACATGTATGTGTGCATATTACAACCATAATTTCTTTGTAACACTCTATAATGTTAATCACTTACTTATCTGAAATGTATGTGTCTGCCTCCTATCTGCCTTTACTGCTAGATATGTACCGTGAGAGACGCGCAGAGCTCTCTCATTCCTTATACTTCCTATAACCAACAGGGTGCCTCGTTCATAGCAAACACGCAATAGTTGTCAAATGAACAAAGAAAGAAGTTGGATCGATGAATAAATGAGAAAGCTCGTATTTGTTTTAGTCAAGCAAATTCCTTGAGCAAGCCCTGGATAAGACATGAGCCCATGTTCCTGCAGCTACAAAGAGTCCCTGATAATGTAAAGAAACAAAGGGTTTCTCAAGGAGGCTGCCAACTTCTTTATTGTGTGGACTGTTCAAATAAATGTCAGAGAGCTTTGTCCTTACTCTTATTACACAAAATTCTTCATCTTAGAAGTGCTTTAGAGCAGGTTTCCCTTCATTTCAAGTATATTAATGCATCTTCCCGTTTATACCTAAGAAACCTTTATGATAAAGTCACAAAGGACCCAGGGGAGAAATAAATGAAACCCATGAGTTTAACCTGAGTTATTAATAGTAATAAAAAAAAACAAGAAATCACACACACCAAGGGCAGAGAAACTGCAACAGTAAGTATAAAACAAAAACCCAGGATGAGGGCGTTGTGTCAAGACATGCAGATGCATCAACAAGAGACAACAGAGCCAAGAGGAAATTCTTCCTCTGGCTGCCTGAGTGTGTGGAGGTTTGAATCCACATCACCCCCTGGGACAGGCTGCTCAGGTGTAGATCTCAGCAGGGCTGGGTTGGAAGTTAAGAAACTCAACCTTCAGGGCTGCCTCCCACCTACCACATGCTCCCACATTCTCACCCACCAACAGATTCCCAGTCTTGCTATTGGCCAGCCTTCCCTCACTCACCTTCCCACAGAACCAACTTCTAATCATCAACATCCTGCAGAGCAAGTCCTCTTCTTTCAGGCTTTTTATTCTCTTCAACCATCTGTTGAGGCAGCACAGGCCTAGGTCTCGCACCCGTAGGTCCCAAACTCCTTGTGCCTCTCACTCGGTTCTTCATCTCTGAGTGACTTTGTAGAGCTCAAATTCCCTGGCTGTGTGAGGCCTCCATTTAGATTGCACATCAGTGGCTTCAGTATATTATAATTGCATGAGCATCACTGTTAATCAGCTCTAGAATGGACTCACAGTCCTAGAATATACCCAGATCTAACCAGCCACTGGCCTGGTTTCTGCCTCCAGGGAGACACTTTCTATGACTCGAACAACATATATGTGGTCTGGCTTCTTCCTCTAAGCAGGAAGTGTCCAATGTTTGTCCCTGTTATAGTGGGAATCAGTATCAGTACTTCCTTCCTTGTTTCAGAATATTACTCCACTGTGTGAATAGCCTGCATTGTGTCTACTGATTCTGCGGGTGATGGGTAGCTGGTTTATTCACACTTGTTGGCCATGATGAATAGGGTGATTGGCTAATCACTGATTGCTCAGTATTCTTTCCTGGTGTGTTAGAACCAGAAGACATGTAGCAGTCACCTGGTATAATCCCTACTTATAAGTCTTTTCTACAAAGCCCTAAAAATTGTGTTTAGCCTCATCGGGATGACTCCAAAAAGTGGGGAACTGTCCTTGTGAAGCACAAAACATATATTCCTGCAAAAGTCACTGTCCTGTTCCAGACTCAGACTCTCACACACGCTGCAAGTTCATATGTGCAGTTGTCGCTTTATGCCTGCAAACTGCTTCGCTGACTCTGGCTCTTCAAACCTTCCCACCTACTCTTCTGCAATGACCCCCAAGCCCCAGGAGGGAAGTGTAGGATATAGGTGTCCTGGTGAGGGTTACTAACCTCTGCAATCACACTTCCTCATCTACATAATTGAAATATCAATCTACTTTGCTTCATAAGTGACTGTGAGACATACATGGACCAAAAACTAGGTAATGGTAACTATTCTTCATCATTGGAAAGAAGCTATAATATGCCCTCCTGTGAGCTATTGTCACTAATTATTATCATATCAGATATGAGATCTCTTTCTTTCAAAGGTACCAACACTGTACCCACCACAGATTATCTATACATCCCACATATCAGGACATAATGAATGCCATTAACTTTCCTAGGTATGCTATATTGGGATGTAAGCACCACCTTCGTTAAAAAAAAAAAAAAAAACACTGGGGGGTTGGCTTCCCATATGCTAGCAAATAGCATAATAAAATGATCTTTACATAAAAATAAAAGTTAAATTAGTAGTGACTTCTAAAGGAGAACCATTGAAACCAAATGAGGTTTTCTAAAAATAAAAGCACTGTATTTATGATACCACCCAGAAAGCATATTTTCTTTTCATGAACGATATCTAAGGATATTGTTCTCCTTTGATATTCTGGACATTCCTGGCAGCACCAGGGGCCGAAGTGTATCTCTGCTGACTGTAGAGGTAAAGCCTCTACAGTGAAGCTGTCAATTACAGCCTTTAAACATCTGTGCCTACACGGAAGTGAGTTGAGGATTTATTAACCACACTGGACTCTTATCAACAGAGGACAAGAAGTCCCCTGGGGATCCAAAACAGCCATTTGGTTCACATTTGGGGCTTTAGTTACAAGAACATTTGGATGGGTAAGGCCTCAAGGGATAAGAAAAATAAGAATAGAAGGCAAAACAGACTAGGTAAGAAATAGGATCACCAAGCAAATGAGAACAACTTCTGTTCTCACTTTCGGTCCAAGCACACAGACTGCTATCTATCTGCTCCCTGCTCCTTCCATGAGATCCTCCTCATTCTCACGAGGTTCTGGAAGCCGAGGTAAGTCTTCTCTAAGATGTTGTCTCTGTAGAGATGGAGAAGTTTTGGGATGTACAAATGTCTAGAAGACTGACCACTATAACTTCTAAAGGCAGCTCAGCCAGAAACAGGGTCAATCTAGTATCTATTTAGCAATTAGTGATTAAGCTGCACATTTCTCAGACATAAAGACATGTATCTGGATTATCCATCTGGACTATCTATTCCTCAGCCATAAAGACACACATCTGGACTATCCCTTCCTTAGTTGGGAAGACACACATCTGGACTATGTATTCTTCAACCATGAAGATACACATCTGGACTATCCATTCCTCAGCCATGAAGACACACATCTGGACTATCCCTTCCTTAGTCGGGAAGACACACATCTGGACTATGTATTCCTCAACCATGAAGATACACATCTGGACTATCCATTCCTCAGCCATGAAGACACACATCTGGACTATGTATTCCTCAGTCATGAAGACACACATCTGGACTATCCATTCCTCAGACAGGCACTTTCAGTCTTCAGGGGAATTCACATCTGGCTCTGCCTTCAAGAAGGCCATAGTGTGTGGAAGCCTCCACAATGAACTGGATCTTAGAAGTGTTCATCAGAGAGATAGAAGATCCTCTTTGTCACTTTAGAAGATAAAAGAAACCCAGAGAGAACATGGAAGCTTCCAAAGTTTTCTCACTGATTTACACACACACACACACACACACACACACACACACACACACACACAGACACACACATATACACACACCAACTTCATCCTGGGAAATCATTAGCTATAGCTATAGCTTCTTCTATAATGGCATCTAGGGTGCACTTCAAAGCCGGGAGAACTAGTGACCTAGCAAACAGTGTGAAAGGGACGATTGAATCTGGGCCTTTCATAACAGGCAGGCATTTCCAGCTCACAAAGTCAGCCTTGAAATTCAGAAAGCAGGGACCTGATATCTCACATTTGTTCACCACTGTGCACTTCCTAAAAGTCTCTGTCCAATTTTAACACCAATTACAAAGCCCCTGATGGAAGTCAAGCCATCTGCTGGGCACTTCGAAACTACTAATGCATTGTAATTTTGATAGTTACTGTGTTAGCTGATTGTTGTCAGAGGTGAATAAGAAATTGATAGCTTGTGCCAAGTTCAAATAGCTAGAAAATGACAAGGCTGCATGATCTGTGAAGTCTCTGTTCACTGTATCCCCTCTCCTTCTCTACTTAGAGTAGACATCATTGGTAGCTTATGTCTTATACTACAAGCTAAGGAAATGGATGAAAGAATTCACATGGTCAAGGGACCTCTTATGAGTCAATTAGCTCCCTGCACTACCTGTCACAGACTGGAGTGTGTCCCTCCAAATGTGTGTGTCAAAATCCTAGTACAGGATTTGAGGATGTGGTTCAGTGACATGAGTTTTGGTCATGGCTGCAATATTTGCAGAGAAGCACATAAGAGAACATCCTCCCAGCCTTAGTCTCCAAGCCACAGGGTTTGGAGGTTACTTACTTATTTATTTTATCTTGTTTTGCTTTGTCATTTTGTTTTAGGACACAGAGTTTCACTAAGAAAGAAAGGCTGGCCAGAAACTTGCTACGCAGATCAAGCTGACTCAGAACTCCCAGCAATCTTCTAGCTTCTACTTCCTGAACATGGGATTACACGAGCTACTGTGACCAGCTGAAGGAGCATGTGTGCACTTGTGTGAGTGTGTGTTATAATACAGGAGATTGAGCCTGGGGCCTCATGCATATTAGCAAACCTAGCACTGGACTGTGTGTCTAGCCTCTAGGCTAAGGAACTTTTCTTTGCAGGAGCATTGAGCACATTGTCCAGGGTCATGGAGCACAAGAGCTGATTATGGATTTTCAGCTGGCCTCGCTCCCAGAGAACTCTGCATCCCTTCATCTCATCGACAGTAGTACAGTGGCTAGAAAAAAAAACTGCTTCATTTGCAAACTACATGATTCAAATGTGCAAAACTAAAACTGTGAGCTCTTTTATTCATCTCTAACTCCACCTCTATTTCAGGCACCAATTTTTTTCATGTTGGCAGAAAACTTGATCCAGTCAATTGAGATAAAAACAGTAGTCATATTTAATTGTGGTCATTTCCATATTCCCTACTCTAAGTAGCATCAAGGGTTGGGAGATTTCCACCATGGATGATCTGGAGTGAAAGGGGCCTGTGGTGGCCTTGCTTACTCTGTCAGAGACATCTGTAGCCACTGGCACTTCCGGAAACATCTGAGATTCTGTCTAGTTTCCAGCCTTGATCCACATTGGTTTCTCTGCTTCTCCTTCATCCAGTTCTCTATGTATAGCAGCCATCACTTGGATAATTCTGGGCTTCCCTTTACCTCTTGACAGGGTATTTGGGCCCACCCTCCTAAAAGATCATCTAGGAAGGAGGAGACCCTGGGTTTTAACAGTACACACACACACACATGCAAAGAGAGAGAGACACACACACAAAGACAGACAAACATATGCATACAAACACATACTCATACATACATACACACATGTATACACACACTCACAAACACAAACATACACACACATAAACACAGACATATACACAGATATACACATATAGACACACTCTCATATAGATATAGACATGTGTATATGTATATATACACATACATACCCACACATACACATAAACAGTCACACCCACAGAGACAGACATATTATATACATATGCACACACACTCCCAAACACAGACATATATACACACACATACATATACATACCTCTTACAGACATATATACATGAACACGTATGTATACACAGACACACATACACACATGCAAACACACATTTACCCGCACATGGTTACACATACACACTCACACACAGACACACACATGCACACAAACATACACACTCATGCATACACATACAAACATACACAAACAAACACACACACACACACACACACACACACACACACACACTTTTAGAGGGTCAATGTAATTGGGATAAAAAATAATAACAGCAACTATCAGGGAAAAAATAAGTGTTAAGAATGTTTAGGTAGAGTCTGTAAGATATCCGTTTAGATGAGAGAAAAGAAGCAACAACTGTTGGGGCTTGGTCAGGTAGAGATAAGTCAGCATCAGAAACGCAAGGCATGTGCATCCCACTGTTGCTGGGGCCTTGCTGTAATCCCAGAAGACTCTGTTGCAAGAGCCTGGTTCCTTAAACTCCCTTCCTGCAACTCCCTCTCCTCCTCTACACCCACAGCACGATGACCTTGACTCCTGCCTCTCAGTGCCTAGCTCTGTCCCTGCCCTGAACAGAGGCACACTCACAGCCCCCTTAAACAAAGCATTGGTGCCTCCTCCCCCAGCTTCCTTTCTCCATAAACAGGCTTTGGGAAAGGTCTGGGACCCTTGATACTTTCCCGAAGAAGCTCAGGTTTGAACACATTTAGATAAGACCAGTGTTTTTTGCTTTCAGTTTCAAGAATGTCTACGCTCCTGCTTTTCACCTTAAATGACGTGACTATACTTGCTTCCATAAGGAAACATGAGTGAAGCAAGCTATATGGGGAACACAAGAGCATAAGAACATGACATGCTACTGCCTGGATTTTATGAAATCCTTGCCCTACATAACCACGCTGCCAAATAAATAGAGACAAAGTCCAGAAGTGACAGGGAATTGAAGAGGTTCAGTGTTCAGTGTTCTGTTCTTATGTCACTTCTTCAAGTCAGGCCACTCCTGATCCCTCTCCCTCAGCAGCCCGTCCCCATACCTTTGTCACCATCGTAACCTACCTTATACTTGGTTTTACCCATTTATATTGTTGTATCACTGGTTTCCTTTACCCAGTACACATACACACGCACGAGGACACACACACACACACACACACACATGAAGACACATGCACACACCACCCAGAGAGAGCAAAGATGTAAGCTTGGGAACGAGCGGGCTTGGACTGTTCACTGTCATATTCCTAATGATTACTGTATGTCATGTATGATGACTTCAGTATTAGCTACAGGAAGCAATAAGGGATGAAGGGGCAGAGGCGACTGTTGTCTGGCCATCCCTCTTCCACCCCAGTGTTCCAAACTTCCCAAGGCACCAAGAGTCTCAGAAGGAATTACCCAAAGCTTGTCATCTTAACTTTTTCAGGAACCAAGTTTATATTCTCTGCTTTGCTCCCGCCCCTTAGATGACTCCTGGCTGTTCTTAGGAGGCCATAGGCCTGTCATCAAAGCTTTGCTTAGCAAGGCACATCCTACCGGGAGAGCCAATGTTCCTTATGCCATATGCTTCCAGGCCACTAGGCGGGATCACCCCCAAATCTTTCTTTGTGTACCCTACAACAATGTGGGGAGAAGGAGGTGTTGCTAACCAGGAGTAGAAGTCATGTATCAGACAGCCCTTCACGTTATTCACTCAGGGTCACATTCTGAGGTCTCTATGTTGGCCCATATCCCTCAGTCTCCACCCCAGAGGCCACCTCTTCCGTGGTCCTCTCTGGCATGGGCTCCGACATGGCCATGCTTCTGTTCATCCCCTCTCTGAGCTTGTAAGCATGATGCTGAGGCATCCCTCCCTCCAATACCCTCTTCATCCCATTTACCGGGCAGATGTCTTCCTTTCAAGTTTCAACCTAGAACTTGCCTGATCCCACCTCCTTCTCAGTCTGGATTGATCCTCCTCATCCTCCTCTTCCTCCACCTCCCACCAGCAGCATGTTTGTCATTCTGTGTTGTAATTTCAATCTCCCTCCCCTTTCATCCACCTGCTATGGGGGAAGGGTGTGACTGAAAATAGAAATTGGTCTAGTATCTGCAGTACTTGCTGTTTCTAGCTCAGATCTGACATGTGCTCATCAAAAAAATAAAATAAAATAAAAAAGAATGTTTGGACATTCACTTATTCCTCCCACATACTGGAGCCAGCACTGAAAGTACTAAAGTGAAACCTCAGACATGATCTCTTTCCCCAAATAGACATATAATTGCTGGTTATTGTTAAGATCATGAAGAAAATAAATAGAACTTTGATCAACATTAACAGAGGAGTGTTTCTTTAAGAATAGTAACCAGGAGACATGCAGGAAAAGAGATGGATGGATGGATGGATGGATGGATGGATGGATGGATGGATGGATGGATGGGATTATAACCACAGTGCAGTTGGGTCCAGAGTACAGCCTAATTACTACAGATCTCTCTGTATCTTGGAAGAGTTTCTGTCACTCAGAATTCAACTAGCAGCAGAGATTTAAGCTTGGCTTTATAGGCAGATGACAAAGCAGACTAATTTACCCATAAGTCTCCTTTCTGGTTATCTACCTCATGGGTCAGTGAGAGGGAAGGTGTCAAGATTCTGGAAACAGTGTCAGGATGAAACAGTTACTCCCGAGAGCTCACTGTGCTAGCACCTAGAGGCAGGCCCTGGAGACAGCATTAAAAATGCATGGAGTTTCTTCCCTAGGCAGGCCTCCAAGAACATAGGCATAAACACCTAATGATAACCCACAGAACAGTAAAAGGACTGAGTACATGAGACTACAGAAATGGAGGATGGACAGAGAGCAGGTGGCAGCCAGACAAAGAGAGCAGGGACTTGTTTTGAACTATGCTGCGTAGAAGGTTAGAAGAGGCTAGGGCAAGAATGGCTCAAAGGAATGAGAAAGCAGAAACCGAGAGGCAGGGAGAGGCATGCAGGAGGAGGCCAGGTGTGAGGCTGGAGAGAGCGTGTAGGTGTACAGAGGAGGAACAGGAAGAGGCTGAGTCCAGCCCAAATGTGCTCAGGCAACACAGGAATGTCAAGGCCTCCCTCGGCCTTCTAGAAGACAGCTTGCAAAAGATCAGGAAATTCCCATTCAAATTCAGAGTCTATCTGTAGGAAAGATCAAGGAATGGCTCCTACCTTCAGGACAGAGATAGCAGGAAACATCCTACTCCCAAGATTACCCTAACTCTAAGGAAGACACACTTCTGGGTGAGGGGTTGGTGGACATAGACTATCTGGAGAAAACTGGGACTATGAACCAGATGATTGACACAGGCTCCTACGGCTCCGGGACCTTCCACACTGTTCAGGAAGTAACCCATCATCAACCCTCTTGTACCTCTTGCCTGGGGATTTGTTTATAAGCTCCCTGTCCTTATAGCAAGCACAGAACACTGCCAAATCAAGCCTTTAAGACCAGCCATACATCCCAGGTTCTGACAACCCTGCCTGCATCCAGGAAGGGATGGGACCTGTGCTCTCTTGCCTGGTTTTTTGAGGGGTTCTGACAGAAAGACCTCCTTGAAAGGGGTCTCTAAAAGCCTAACCTAGTGCCTTGTGGGAAATGATGGGAAGTGGAGGCATACAGAAGATACAAGTAAACGTGAGTGTGCACTAAGCACTACGTGTGCCAGAACCCGGCTAGACACATGAACACCAAGCCTTTAGTGGAAGTATTGGTTAGACTATATTGCACAAACAAAACCATCTTTCTTTTCGGTTGGTGCTGCATTTTGCCTTGGGCTTTCCCAATGGGAATCCTGGCTTCCACAACTCTGCATATGAGGAAGGTCTGGAGAAAGCCCACAGCTCCTGCAGCACTAAGGACTCTCTTCGGTGGAATTCACTGAGTGCTTCCTTTAAGTCTAGAACCTAAATATAATGGCTGTGGAGACTTAGAGCAAACACTCGGGGAAATATGTCTAGGGAGGTGCCTAGGCAACAGCTCACACTCGGAACGTAGTTGATCATTAGCTCACTCACACACCGAACCAGGGAAGGCAGAGAACAGGTGTATACAAGGTTGTAAGCCCCACCCTGCTCAGCCATCCACATTGGGCTCCTAGATCTACTTCCTCATGAACTGTCTTATAGCATCTGTCCCTCCCTACTCCCACCCACTCCCACTACAACCCCACCCATGTCCCGTGGCATTGGCTGTCTTCCCGGAGCAGCTTCCAGTTTCTGAGAGCCCCAGATGTGCCCTGAGCTGTTTGATCACTGGATCTGTGCTTTGCTTTCTCAACACTTTTGCTCAAAGCACTTCACCCTCTGTGGTTGGAACCCCACACATTTTGCTGCACTACAGAGTGGGCAGGGGGAGACAGGAAGTAGAGACAACCATCAGTATTTCTTGTTTGTTTTTGTTTCGTCTTTCAAAAGTAGAAAGCAGAGGACTAAGGAAGAAAAGGTAGGCGTAAAAGCACCCCAGAAAAGGAAAGAGAAGATAATGGAAAAATGCTCTGTCGATACAAAGGCAGTGAGGGTCAAAGAGTACAGAAAGGAAAGCTTGCAGGAAGCAAGCTAAGGCTGCCTTCTGTGCACTGGGCTGAGGACGATGGATCTAGGAAGCCAGAAGAGAAAGATGGGTTAGAAATGGCAGCTGTAAGTAATGGTTTAAACAATAAAAACTTGTCCTGGGAGAGTGGTCTTCAAAGATCAGTGGGTATAAAAATCACATGTGATGCTTGCTTTAATACAAGGCACCAGTGGTAGAGATGTGGTTCAGGGGCCACAGTGCTTGCTTTGTAAACACAAAGTCCGCAGCCAAACTCCAGCACGTAATATGGCATGGTGGCACATGCACATAATCTCAGTATTAGGTTGAGGCAGAAGAATTAAAAGTTTTAAGTCATCTTCTATGAAATAGCAAGTTGAAAACCAGTCCGAGCTGCATTGAACAAGTTGGAAATGTCCTTAGAGGGAGCAGTGTGCTGTGTGAAACTCTAAAGCACTCATCTTCCTAATCTGAAACTTTACGTGTTCTATTTTGAGATTCATCTATTTTCTTTGGCCATAGATGCAAAAGCCAGGCTCGGTGGCATCTGGTTGTGTGTGCCAGGTACCTATCTGCGTCTCACAGTGAAGCAGGGGCTTGCTTACAACCATCTTCTTGGCTGTGACATCAGAGGTGAGGGTAGAGGGACTCAAAAGACCCTTTTGTTGAAAAAGATCCAGAATTTTTGAGATTTGATACCCATTTTGGTCTACTTTGACAGATTTATCTATTCTGAAGCTAAACCGGGACCAGACGCTTATCCTTGGCCTGGATTTTAAGGTCCCTCAGTCCTGTCTTCAATGGCCTGTCCTGCCCAGGTCACTACTGCACTGTCCCCTCGCATGTCACCCACACTCTGCCTCTTTGCTTGTGTTCACACTGATCTCCCACATCCAGAGTTCTCTTTGCCTTTAAATCCCATCCCATTGCAAAGATGCCCTGTGAATCCTGGCGTTCCACAGAGCACAGCTCTCACACACTCCTGCCGCCTCTCCTCCAGATCCTCACAGAGCAAATGTGCATTCTCTCATTTTCTAGCTCGTGAAGGGGCTGCCTGATGTCTACCTGGTCACCTGTTAGTTTTCACAGCTGTTAGTCTCCTTGTTTTCCTGTGAATAATGTAAACGTCTGAAGATAATGCCTCGGTCTTCCTGTTTCATCCAAAGGACCCTTTCAAAGAGAAGGTACTGGACACAAGCCCAAAAGAGCAACATGCAGTATTTTTACATGTAATTCACTCAGGGATGGCGTCACAAAATACCACAGGCTGATTGAGTTAGATATCAGAAATGTATTTCTTACTGTACTTTCAAAGTGTCATGATGCTAGGTGTTTTGGGGGGCCTCTCTGAGCCCCTTGCAGATAGTCACCTTCTCCATCCACATTTCCTTTTCTTAAAAGGAAACAAATCAGAACAGATTAGAGTTCACAGGAATGTTCCCATTCTAACTTAATCACCTCTGTAAAGGCTGTATCTCCAGATACATGCCGTATTATAATGAAGTAGCAGTTAGAGACTGAATTTATAAAATTCCAGTCTCCTCAGCCATAGTTGAGAGTATAGGTAGATACATGGCCCAAGGTGTCTGTGGTGGTTTGAAAAGGCGTGGCCCCCACAGACTCACGTGTCTGACTACTTGGCCATAGGGAGTGGCACTATTAGGAGGTGTAGCCTTGTAGGAGGTGTGTCACTGTGGAGGTGGGCTTTGAGGTCTTCTATCCTCAAGATGTGTCTGGTAAAACACATAGTCTCCTTCTGAGGGTCAGGATGTAGAACCCTCAGTCCCTTCACCAGCACTATGTCTGCTTGCCTGCTGCCATGACGATAACAAACCTTTGAAACCATAAGCCAGCCCCAACTAAACATTTTCCTTTACAGGAGTCGTCATGGTCAGGTTGTCTTTTCACGGTACTGAAACTCTAAGAGAGCAGACAGTCCACGGGCTAGCTAGTGATCTGTCACATGGCTTTGTGCAAAAAACAGTCTCCAGCAAAATACAATGGCAATCACCTAGAAAGGTTATTTTCTTTCGAAAGAACTTGAAATGTAAAAGATGAAGAAAAGCAGCCTGTTGTGCACAGGAAAAGGCAGAACTGTTAATATCCTGTGTTTGTCACATCATTCCACAGGTAAAGATAGAAATGTTAGTATTGTATGTTGTTAACGTTATTGACACTTGCCTCTTATTAGCACCCAGCTGTTCAGTATATACCCATTGAGTATGGTTCAGTGGAGACAGAGTCTATCAAAGGTCTACATTTCCAAGCATAATTTTACCTTTGGGCACTAATGGAAATCTATCTCATCTCTAAGTACCTAGCCTTTGCTTCAAAGTTTTTCCACACTTACCTCCAAAACTGGCATCTATAGCCAAGTACAGTCGTTCACCCTTATATTCCCCAGGACCTGAGAGGTAAAAATTGATCAAGTGTTCAAAGTCGCCCTCAGTTTGGCCCCAGTGGAAGTTTGAAGCTAGCCTAGACTACATGAGTCTCTGTTTTTAAAAACCTTTCAATTGTGGCTGGAGAGAGAGCTCAGTAGTTATTCTCACTGTTTTTGCAGAATACCTGGGTTTGATTCCCAGCACACAGGATGACTCACAACAGTCTGTAATTCCAGTTTCCGGGGATCCAGTGCCTTCCCATGGCTTTGGTGGGCACCAGGCATGCACACGGTACATAGATGAACATGCAAGCCAACCACCCTTACCCATGAAATAAAGTGCTTCTATTTGAAGGCAACCGCAAACATATTCTCAAGGACTCCCAAATTCTATCTGGAACATCAGATGCAAACTACCCTGTACTACACTTAGTACAAAAACAAATACAATACCACCATCACCCCTAAAAACCCAATTTTCCAGGCCTGCATAGTCATTCTGTGAATTATAAATTCAGAAATGGACAGCCTGTCTCTATGCTAAAATATGAACTACTCACTGAGATTACTTGGTTCCTGGGGATTGTTTGATGGTAAGAGAATGGGATCTTGTAAAGGATCACTCACACAAAGTGGTGGTCCACAGGGACTCCTGGCTAGAAAGACCTCAGCTATGGCAGTCTATGGAACTCTCATACTGCCTCTCCACATTGCTTCTCCACAAAGACAAATGCTCAGTGTTCAGAACAAGCATCTCAAGGGGACTAGGTAGGATGTTACCCTACTTTTCAACAGAGTTTTGTTTCTGCAGTAGTTTCACATGTGCTCAGTTTCAAAGAAAAGGGTATAGTCTCTGTTCCTCAGTGAGTCAGGATCACATTGCAAAAACAAAGGGTATTGTTGGGGCTTTAACTGCAAAGCACAATTGTTTGCCAATCATTTATCCCTCTCACCTGATAAATACTCACCTCTAAGACCCACCCCCCAAACCTCACTCTATCTATCAGGCCATTGTCTAAACCGAGACACAGCAATTTGAGTACCATTCCTTCACTACAGAGAGTAAGCTAAAGTGACTGAACACATCCTCATGCCCCACCCTACACCCCCACCCCCAGATATATAATAGTTGGACAAAACCACGATGGACACTCCTGTTCATAAAGGAAGAGAACATGAGGTGCACAGCAATCACAGGTCCAGAGGGGCACATACTGTGCTCACTAAGGCTCTTGGGTCGGCTGCTTATTCTGAAGCTCTTGGCACTGTCCTCAGAGTCCTTAGCTCTGCCACTAAGTAGCTTTATCAGCCAGCTCAGGACATGTTTGGAGAAGTCCAAATGTCCCATTTTATCTGTGCTAGTTGGGAGCCTTTCACTGTAATCTGACACAATCCCTTTGAAAGCTTTGTGAAATTTGGGGGTTATCAATTTATACTTTATTCGGTCAGACTTTTAAAAGCCTGAGCACAAATCTCCTTGTGACTGGCTTTGCTTTTTCTGCTTTGGGGTCCCTGGAATATTTTACCTGGTGATCCTTCATACTAGCACCCCACCCTTTCTCTTTCTTTTTCTTTTCTCTTGAGAAAAGTCTTCTTGCATAGTCTTCGGTGGCTGTGAACTCGTGATACTCCTTCCTCAGCCTCACGAAGAAACTCTAGAATATAGGGAGTACACCACGGCCATTAACTCCATAACATCTTGAGAAGCCCCGTTGCCCAACAAAAGAGGAGATCAGATGTTAACAGCTTTCCTGGGGCATCTTAAACAGAAGTGAGGTAGGGATGCTGAACCTACTTCTGCTCCAAGTCAAAAGCTAACTTCAAAGGCTGGACCTCCCCTCTGTTTGAAAAACTCAAAGGCAAACTATCTTTGGGAAAAAGCTTCACCAAGGTCGAACCACAGGACTCCAAGATCATTAGAGTCAAGTCGGGAACCCTTGAAGATGGTCAAACAAACAAGACGGTAAACCACTAGGGACAACATATGTAGACAGCGAACAGTTGCAAATATTGGGGCTGTCAAATACAGAAGAAAAGACAGAGAGGTAGGCAGACAGACAGACAGAGACAGCACAGTCTGGCTTCCAACTTCTGATCCTCCTATCTGAATCTCCCAAGTGGTTGGATTATAGGAGCATGCCAGTATATTCAGTTCACTCTCTCTCTCTCTCTCTCTCTCTCTCTCTCTCTCTCTCTCTCTCTCTCTCTCTCTCTCCCTCCCTCCCTCCCTCCCTCCCTCCCCCTTTCTCCCTTCATTTCTTCATTCATTCATTCCTTTTCTAAATGCTAAATGTCAAATTCAGGGCCTTTTGCATACCAGGCAGGTATTCTACCAACTGAACTACCACTCTGACCCAGAAAATAAAATTTCGTCAATGAATATTTAAGGATAGGTAAGCTCAAATAACACAGTCCAGCATACAAGAAACCAGCAGTAGTGGAAAGTTATTAGCTGTCACCCCACAAACAGCAGGAAGGGGGTGAAATGGAGAAATGTCGTGTGGGGTACCAGCTGTTCCTCTGACAGGGACATGCTGGGGAGCACCCAGTGTCACATGGGCAGCATTCCTCCCACAATTCTTAATCTGGTTCAGATTAGGAAGGAACACTTGGAAGACTCCCCATGGAAGAAGCAGCTTGGCCTGTGGTTTTCAGAACATTAAGAGTCTGATAGAGTTTTGTTATCGAAACTCAGAAAATACCTTTCATTGTTTCAGGTTGCTTCTCTAGTGTGTAATAAAACATTAACTTAAAGCAACGTAGGGAAGAAAGGGTTTATTTCTGTTAAAGAATCACAGTTCACGGTTGAGGGAAGTCAGTCAGGAGCCTACAAGCAGGAAGGAAGCTGAGACTAGAAACAGGTATTGCTTCCTTGGTTACTTTCCCTCACTCACCTTTCTCATACAACCAAGGACCCAAGGGAGGTATCACCCACAGTGGGCTGATTCTCCCATATCAATGTAAATCAAGGAAATACCCCACAGACATTCTCAGGGAAGGAAACTTCTCGATTCTCTTCCCTCTTCTCAAGTGACTCTAGTTTTTGCCAAATTGACAAAAGAAAAAGGTTTTTTTTTTTTTTTTCAGATGTTTTATAAATGACTGGAACAGGAGCTTAGGGAGGTGGCTCATTGGGTAAACACATCCCTTATAAGCATGACGACTTGAGTTCATGTCTTCATTATGTAGAGCTAGATACAGGGTGATTGTAATTCCAGGGCTCCTGTGGGGAAGTGAGAGCCAGAGTCAGGAGAATCTTTGCAAGTCCTTGGGCCAGTGAACAGCAAGTGATCCTAACTCATACATAACTACAACTGTGCTAAGGCTTGTGCACACCTACACTTAGACACAGAAATGTGCATGCACGCATGCACACACACACACACACACACACACACACACACACACTCATAAAAATGCATCCTACTACACACACATAAGCAATTCATTAAAGCAGTTAAAGACAGTTGAATTAGCCCTACGTGTCAGATAATACTGTGTTTTCCATGGGAAACTTCCTGAATCTGCCGTGTGTTTTCGTTACATCGGAGAATGTCCTGGGTCTTCGGAGACATGTACTAAGATCTTCCAGGTAACAGTAATTGAATTCTCTGTGAAAGGACTTCTCAGTGGCACATCAGAAAACAGTGTGAGCATGCACGTGTGGGAGGAAAGCTGAACGTTCTAGAAGCTGGTGACACTAGGTCAGTGGTTTCAACCTGCCACTCATGACCCTTTGCGGGGCAAATGACCCTTTCACAGGGGTCTCCTAAGACCATCAAGAAAATGCAGATGTTTACATTCAGGTTCATAAAGGTAGCAAAATTACAGATATGAAGTAGCAATGAAAATAATTTTGTGGTCAGGGTTCACCACACCATGAGGAACTTTGTTAAAGCGTCAGGAACTGTATCAAAGGGTCACAGCATTAGAAAGGTTGAGAACACTGCTCTAGATAAACAGTGAGCGGGATGGGCAAACGGAACTTTTCCATGCGTTTGGATTAAAAAGCACATAAAGTACCTACATTGAAGAAAACATCAGCCGCAAAGAAAAAGCAGATGCTGTATCAGTTTCCATCAGGGTCTCCTGCACCTCAGAGGGCCATTTCTCTCTGCCTGACAAAGCACAACCTTTTACTACTCTCTTTTGCAAAGACCTGGAATGGTGAGGTAACTCTCCAAGGCCTCAGAGAAAAGTGTTAAATAACGTGTTGAGTAAGCAGAGACTACAAAGCCAAACTTCAGACACATCTCTGTACACATTTCCTGCAAACACAAACATAGCCTTAGCTAATCGGTCGTGTACATTGGAGATGAAGAGAACATACAGTCGAACCCAATGACGTTGGGTGTGTTGGACCAGTGGCGTCAAGCTGATGTTCTATGGGCTTTCCTTTGGCAAAGTTTTAAACTGTTTAACCAGGGAAGAGAAGAAAGGAGGGTGAACTCTGCCTTGGGTAAATGTTATGGACATCGATTTAGCCCATTATGGGGCAGAGCCCAACTCAGATTACAGAGTCTTTCAGCTATCTACCATCTTTCTCTTGCCACCGTCTCCTGTAAAGTCCAGCAGACTGTCCCAGTCACTGCTCAGTCCTTTGAACCTGAATGTCAATGGCAAGTCACAGTGTCGCCTGAAAGTGTATGACTTGAAGTGAGTCTTAACTACCAAGAAACCCCCCGAGTGAGACAAAAGAACGGAGTTTGATACAAACACAAGAGGTTTATTTTCAGGGTCGACCCTCAAACAACCCCTCATGGTGAGTGACTGGAAGGCAACCCCTAATGGCTGTAGCAGGCAGTTTTTATACTTTTTAGGGGTTCAGGTTACATCAGCAAGATTACAGTTTAAACTTATTGAATAAGCATATTGACCTTTGAATCTATTGGCTAGCAAGCATATAACAGGCATTCACACTCTATCTGGGACCAGAGGGTCAGGTAACTATCAGTCAGTACATTCTGCAGTTTTTCGAAAATGTTCCTCCTGTTCCTCCCAAGAACTGTGGGTGGAGTATGGAATTTGGCCTAGCCTTGACCAAAGGCGGGAAGCTGACAATTGGTCTAGTCTTGACCTGAGACAGTGGGTATAAGGCTGGTGAAAGACCCTAGGGTCGTTCAAAATCCTGGGAGGCCACCTAAGGACAGGCAAC
This sequence comes from Micromys minutus, assembly GCF_963924665.1. Lineage (NCBI taxonomy): Eukaryota > Metazoa > Chordata > Mammalia > Rodentia > Muridae > Micromys > Micromys minutus. The sequence goes on from NC_137969.1 coordinate 76,662,412, forward strand.
TATGAAACCCAAAGAGTATAGTATGTCGTCTGTATTCACACAGCCTTAAGGCTCAGAGGACTGATGGTGGCATGGCTGTTTTCCTCTTCCTCAATAACGGGCACCTCCATTAAGGTCTCCAAGATCCCAGGTTCATACTTGACCATTTTTCTTCTTGCTTCTTTTGATCAGAGGTTACTGCCTTTGAGCTGTGCTTCTGTAGCTCATGGTGTTGTGGGGGGGGGATATTAAATAGCACTTTTAGAATCATCTGGTACAATTTCTAGTATCCTCAAATGGCTTGTTAGGGGAGAGATACCCACCATCTTAGGAAACAGTCGGGCATGTGCTGATATTTTATAATTCCAAAATCTTGTCGGAAGCAAGCTGCATACTGCAGAAAGATGCCTGCAGCATTTACGGGAGCTTTCAGAGCTTTTTAACTAGATCTCGGGGAGACCACTAGGACTGGCAAAGAGGAGGCGGCACTGCACCATGACAGAGGCTTGCAATGTGGAGATAGTAGCTGTTTCTGCTTTCACTTCGTGGAAAATTTCAGCTCTAGAATGAGAGGGGGAAATGGCCTAGATGTTAACCTATGCCTGGTACCAGCATTCTGGAAGCGGAGGCAGGACTGATCCAAGTCAGAGACCAGCCAGGACTACATTAGTGAGTACCAGAATATGCCAGTAGAACTTTCTAGAAAGACTCTATTTCAAATAGTAGTAGTCACAGTCATGGTTGTGATTGTAAGCATAGTAAAAAGAAGTTGTGGGGTGGTAGTACTTGCCTTTAATCCCAGGACTGGAGAGACAGAGGCAGGTGGATCTCTGTGAGTTCAAGGCTACACAGAGATATCATGTCTTCAAAAAACCACCACCAACACCAACAACAATAATAAGAGAATATCCTGGTTTCCTCCCCTCTTCTTCCTCCTTCTTCCACTGCACAAGCTCAGGACAATCTCTATGGCAACACAAAAGTGATAAAAGGCAAGTCGTTATTACCATCACAAAGGGACTTCTGCACTCAGGGAAGTGTGCAATCTGGTTAGGGTCAAAGTCCCATTACTGTTGATGCAAGAGACACAACTCTTACCTCAAAAGGGATAAGAAATCATTTATTCTGGAGCCAAACATGAGTAATTATGGCCAGGGAACACAGATTTGGGTCACCCAAAATCCCATGTTCTGATGAGGTAGCAATTTCATGAGATTTTTATAGGAACAGAACAAAAAAAAAGTCATAAATCAATACATTTCCCAAGACAGTGGTGGGAACATCAGGTAACCAGGTTACGATCAACCAGAGAAAACTTTGCTTTAGGCCCCAGATGCCGTCTAATGACATAGTTAGCTTTGGGGTTGGTGGAAGCTAGGGATCTGTTAGCACATTCCCAGCAATTTATCTAATAGTCACAAGGATGTTAGGTCACAGAAGTAGTCACTGGGTGGCTATTAAGGGGGATGGAGACAGCCCAAGATAATTTGCAACATTCTACCCAGTCCACATCATTAAAGCCCTAAACAGTCAGTCAGCTTCTACAGTCACAGCCTCTGTCCAGGAACTTTTGTTAGCTAGTCAACTTGAAGAGAAAAAGAAAAGTTTGTTGTTGTTGCTGCTACTGCTGTTGTTGTTGTTGTCATGCTATTATTATTATGGAGATAGCTCAGTAGCTAAAATACTTGCTTCTTGGGCATGAGGACCTGAGATGACCCCCAGCACCCATGTTTAAAAACAAAAGTTGGGTGTGATAATCCCAGTGTTTTGTAATCCCAGTGCTGGAGAAATAGAGATAGATGGATAGACCCCCGGGCTTGCTCATCAGCCAGCCTTGCCTAGCCTACTTGGCAAGTTCTAGGCTGGTAAGAGAGCTCGCCTTCTAAAGATCTAATTAAACTATATTAAACTTAACATTTGTCTAAATGTGAACAATGCCTGAAGAGCAACAGCCAAGGTTGTTCTCTGACCTCTGCATGCACACACATACAAACACACACATACACACACACACACACACACACACACACACACACATGTATTTACTCACCCAACATAAACATGGACATACAAACACACACAGTTTAACTCATCATTTTATATTAATTTTAAAATTTAGAAAGTTTACCCTTTATACTACATAGACTGGGAATACAAAAATTACAGTCCCTCCTCCCAAATGACTCAGAGTAGAGTGCAGATGAGCTTGCATGAAACCACACAGAACCATTAGACAGGGAGTGACCAATCCAGGAAGAGAGAAGATAAATCAAGACAAACCATCCCAGGAAGGATGAAGAGAGAGGCCCTTACTCAGGCCAGAGAACAGAGAGAAGGAAGAGAACGGATGACTTGTAGCACAAGGAACAGCAAGATTGTCAACATGACCACTCCAAGTTTGCAACAAAATGACTTCAAGTCATGATGAGTTGATAATCTTGGAAACCTTCAAAATCCAACAGCTTGTATAGAGGAAAACGGTTACATTTGAAACTCCTCCCCTTAAAGATCCGTGGGAAATGCTCTTAATTACAGTGCTAGTGGTCTGAGTGGTCCATCTGTGGGCATGATAACGCCTCTAACATTCACTTCTAGAAAAAAGCCCAGTGTTTTATGCTAAGTGAAAAGAGCCAGGCACAAGGTGAGCACCCCATGACTTCAACTCCCATGAGAACTCTTACATCTAATGTGTAGAAAGAGAATAGAAGTTGCCAAAAGCAGATTGTTGGGCTGAAGGAACCTACTGATCAAAGAACATAAATTCCAATTAAACTAGAGGAATAGGTTTAAGATATTTAATGTACATCATGATGACTAATAGTTGATAATAACATAGCTGACTTTTAAATTACTAATAGTATACACTTTAATTGTTCTCAGCACACATACAAAAGGTGTGCAAATGGATGTATAAGTTAAATAGTCTGATTTTTCCATCCCAAAATGCTTATATATCAAAGTCTAATATTATACCTTACAAATATATACAATTGTACATCAGTTAACACTTTAAATATTTTAGTGAAAAATAAATATTTTAAAATGTTAACAAAAACCAATATTTCTTAAAACATAAATAATTATTAATATATTAATGTAAGGCAATAAAATACTGAAGTTATTTCAAAATACAAACAGAGAGATAAACCTAAAGAATAGATTTAAGAAATATAAGCACTTGGGTCAAATGCCTTTTGTCATTGTTGACTAATTTAACTATGATTTATTTAAGGTAGCCTGGGTTACGGCCAGATGGGCTTTGAGCATGATAGGACATCTAGGCTACTGTTGGTTTTCCTACAAGTGTTAGAAGCATTGAATGTGTTGTTACATCAGCTGTGTAAGCCAGCATCACTAGAATTAAGGTACTGGTAGACTAGTACTGTCTAGTACAGTCTGTCCATCTTAGGGAACCTATCTTCCTGAAATAAGTGTTAGGTAAGTACAAGGAGCCTGTAATCAAATGGGCAGGATCTTTCCCAAACTGTCTTATCCATGGAAGATTATTTTTGTAACTAAATTTTCCTCTTATTTCTTATCCCCCTTGATTCATTCTCCCTTTCAGATTATTAACAGTTAAGCATTTTTCTGTCTCTTTGAAGTATCTTAAAGGGCCTTTGATCTTTTTAAATCCATAATGTTTAAAAAATTCAATTCAAATTTTAGCCAAAATTGGGCAAAGTTTTAAAGGATATTGAAAAATAGACTCCTTGTGATGTCTAGCTTTTCTCTTCCACAGAATTTCCCTAGCCATTGTTTCTTATTTGAAGAAAAACAAACAAACAGAGAAATAAGAGACTATCAGGTGTTTCACAGTGCTCTCTGGCTAAGCAACCGGTAGCTCTGGTAGTTAACAGCTAGTTAGAAATTTTTCTACTGAATGAGTCATATTTAAAAGGCTGGTAGTTTATTTGTTCATGAGTTTATTGTTAAGCCACAAAGTCAGTCAGTTGTTGAGTCTGGCATACTCATGGAAAAACTCTGGTCAGGTTCCAGTTCTATGATTTACCAGGAGCATGGCCACCTGAGTTCTCCCGGCCTCAGATTTTTCATCTCTGAGATGGGAGAAGTGGTGGCCCCGCTGATGTGAAATCTGTCCACACACGGAGGTGACAATGAGAACATAGAGATGGGAAGAACAAACATGGATGTGACGACAGAGCTTTCAATGTCAATACCTGGGAGGCTGAGGCAGAAAAGGTGCCACCAGTTCAGGGCCACCCTGGACCACAAGGCAAGTACCAAGCCAACCAGGACTTACCTGGAAAAATCCTGTTTCAAGAAATCAAAACAAAGTCAATGTTCCTAACTTAATTCCCCCTCCCCCAAAAAAACTATAAAAATTGATGACTTTGTTTTTGCCTCTCTATTTCAACTCTCTTCAAAGATGTTTTCTCTTTTATCTTTCTTATTTCTACTGCATACAAATTTATAAGACTGCCTGTCTTAGAGACTCTGGACATGTCTATAAATCTAAGTTACAACCTTGCTACCTGAACAGTGTAACCAGAAAACAGCATAAAAATGCCTGTAATGTGAAAGTACTATGAACATTATGCCTTTAAAGTGGTTTTGTGTTTTTAGATTTGGGTTTTGTTGTTTTTGTTGTTGTTGCTGTTTTGTTTTTTTTTTTTTCCTCCCTTTGCTTTCAAAGAGAGAAGAGGAAAGGACAAGCAAACCCTCACAATATACAATGACTAACAGGTAAATGCTTCTACCTTCTGTGCCCCAGAGCTGATGTCTTAACTGCTGCATGGCTTTGTCATCCACAAAACCAGTATGCTGAAAAGTCCTAAGCAGAATATGTTCACAGAATATGTAAAGAGTTAACAAAACAAAACAAAAGAACCTGTGCCCAAAGGAGTGCCTAGCCAATAAATAGATGGACAATGGATGGCTGAATTGAGTGTGCAAAGGCCAGATACATTGGCAAACACTATGCATATTATTACTGATATATAAAACAATAGCAGCCCCCAAAAGGCAGCATTATTCTCTGCACTTTGTGGAAAGGGAAAATGACTCAGACTGATTAAATAACCTGCCCAAGAGGCAGAGCCACAAGCAGAACTCCCAGCCACAGAGATTCTTACCCTTTGCTGGGATGCATAGTAGAAGGTCTGGCATTTGCATGGGGTGTTGTGCTAGATAGAAGGGACAGACCAAGGTCAGACAACACAACTGACATTTCCATTCCACTGTAGCTCCGTGGCCCTGGCAGTTCACAGAAGCACAAGAAGAGCCCTTGGGTGGAGAGGAGGCACCAGCTGGTATTTGGTCAGTCTGAGGAGGCCTGGAGGACTGTCTCAGGTTGTCCAGCAGCAGCTCAGCCAAAACTTGATCCCACTGTCCTAGACTAGCAGCCTCAACAGTTACGTGTCAGCTGTGATGGAGGTCAAGGCTACCACCCCTAGTACAGGAAAGTAAATGTTTATACTTTAAATTATCCATATCTTCTGGGGTTAGGTGGTGGGTTTCTATTCAGAATTAAAAGTGCCTAATTCTTTCTACAGTCTTCCCTGCAGGCATGTTGATAAGGATCACCTACAGTATAGATGATACAGATTTGTACTTATTTGAAAATGCCCTATTACATATTCAGTGAAAACACACTGGCCCAAAATTCTGTAAAGCACACTGGTAAGGGCCATGTGCAAAATTTTATTTATTAGACATTCATGGAAGTCTTGGTTTCAGATGTATAACTTCCTAAAATAACTAATATGTATCAAATATGTTATCAGTCGATAACCATGATTTTTGGACTTGCTAGAGAAAACATGCTTATTGTTTTGCTCTGGCTTTTCTTGTTAATTATAGTTTTTTATTGTTGTTGAACCTCAGCAGGTGGTGCTTATAAATGTGCCCTCATACCCAGGGAAGGCATGGTAAACACCTTCTGAAGAAGTAGACTGGCCTTGGCAAGATGGCAACCCTGATGGAAACATATCAACCCAACATAAACAAGAGGTGACAGCTTTATTGTGCAGACTGGTTTCCAAGAGGTGGACTGCTACGTTGGTGTAAAACAGGAAGCTAGCCCCACTCGCTCTGCTGTAATTGTAAGCACGGAAGCAGTAAGGTGTGCTCAACAACTCCAAGATGTTCTGTTTGTTTGTGTGTTCACCTTCCTTGCTTGGGTTTCATTGTAATGCCATGTGTACTCGGCTCTACAGAGAACACAAAGACCAGGCTTCTGCCAATTGTTAGGCATTGTCAAACACTGGGCAAAATTCCTTTATTTACTTTGTTATTTAATCTTTAAGCAACTTGGTGAGGCAGAATTTTTTAATCCTATTTTTTAAAAAAGAAAACCAGGACTCGGGTGGTTTTTGTTGAGTGCCACAAACCTAGAAAGTTTTCTCTCTAAAGAAAAAGGAAGAAGGAGCTGTCTTAGATCAGGCTCTTGTGACAGACTTGCTTGGGAGACCCATAGTCATGATAAAGTTATTTCCCAGTTTGGGGGCCAGCAAGTCCAAGATCTAGGCTCTGGCCCCTTTGGTGTCTAGTAATAGCCTAACTCATAGATGGTCATCTTACCATGTCTACATAGTAGATAACTTGAGAAACTCTAGAATCTTTTTACTAAGAAATTAATTGACCTACAAGAACTCCACTCTCAAGAACTGATCATCTCCCAAAGGCCCAGTTCCAAATAGCATCAGTTGAGGAGTTAAATGTCAACATATGACTGGGGGGTATAAGCACTTTGTGTACTGTCTATTTATATTTAAATGCTTCCATAACTATGCAATTACCTAACACTTGTAAGCCAAATAAGTTCTATCTAAATATTTATAGTACCTAGTATTGGTCAGGTCATATAATTCTCATAAAATTCATGAATACAAATGACATATAATTAACATGCATTTTAACTCAAGAACTATATCTGATACCCTATACTTCCTGGGAGAATTATGTCAGAATGAAGTACCATGATAGGGAGCTGGAAAGACACTTTAGTAGCAGAGAGAACACACTGCTCTTGAAGAGGAACTAGGTTCAGTTCCCAGCACCCACATTAGGAGGTTCACAACCATAGATAACTCTGGCCCCAGGGGATCAAACACACTGTTCTGGCCTCTTAAGACAACTGTAGGCACATGGTATACACCCATACACTCAGGCACACAAACATAAAATAAAATAAATCTAAACCAAATGTTTAATGTGTCATGATATTCATGACAATAGTATTTATAGCATCTTTTGATAACAACATAAAAGCCTTTCAGCATGGAACTAAGCAAACCATGCAATACGAATAAGACAGTAAGATGCAATAAAGTTGTTAAAGGGAAGAGGCAGCAACCTAGAAAAACAGTACCCAAGATATATATCCTGTGTGTGATTGTAACCTTATTTCAAACAGAAAAATCCTTATGAGAGCCAGCTTCTAAGAGGAAAGAACATTAAATCTGTCAGATGACAAAGGGAATTTTGGGTGACAGTAAGAAAAGATGAGAAAAATCTCCCAGGATAGAATGACCATTGACTAGGCAACCACAGTAGAAATACTAACAGTTGTGGCTTCAACCCCCTGTTTATAGAGTGACCTCCTAGAACTTACCAAGGCTTTCCACCAACTGCCCCAGACCACAGCCAAGAGGTCACCTCTCCTGTGACTCTGACTTGGGCTATGGACCCTGGTTTCCCTGAGCCCAACAAATTCTGAATGCCCACTGAACTGGGCAGAGCTGAAACAACATGTCTGCTTTAGTGTCTAGATACTCTGCTTTACTTTCTTTCTTTCTTTCTTTCTTTTTTTTTTTTTTTTTACAATGAGCAGACAGTACATGTAATACAGGGTACAACCCGAAATTTGTCAATGTGGTCTTGGTGGGTTCTGCTTTACTTTCTTACTGACAGTCTTAGTTTGGGTTTTACTGCTCTGAATAGACACCATGACCAACGTAACTCTTACAGAAACAACATTTAATTGGGGCTGGCTTACAGGTTCAGTCCAGTGTCGTCAAGGTGGGAACATGGCAGCATGCAGGCAGGCATGGTTCAGAAGAAGCTAAGAGTTCTACATCTTTATCTGCTTGTAAAATACTGATTTCCAGGCAACTAGGATGCAGGTCTTAAAGATGATGCCCAAAGTGACACACCTTTTCCAACAAGGCCACACCTCCAAAATAGTGCCATTCTCTGAGCCAATCATATTTAAGCCACGGCATTCTACTTCCTGGCCTCCATAGGCTTGTTCAAACACATGAGTCTATAGGGGCCATATCTAGCCATAGCATGGTTTAAAAAAATGCATTTAGTCCAGCTTCCAAAGTCCCCATAGTCTATAGCACTATCAAAAATTTTTAAAGTCCAAAGTTTAAATTCTCTTCTGTGATCCACCCAATCACTTAACTGTAACCCCCCAAATCAAGTCAGAAAATCAGCTTGGCAAACTCCAAACTCTGCGTCTCCATGTCTAATGTTAAAGCAGTTTAACAGATCTCCAATGCCTTTTTCAGCTTTGTTGAAAAGCTGCAACAAACTTTTCCTGGACTGTTTCCACTTCCTGCTAACAGTATTCGTCAAGAGATATCCTATGGCTCTGGCATCTTGAGAATCTTGGTATCTCCAAGGCATCTTCAGTGTTACAGCTTCTTATGTCAATGTCTGGGATCCACACATAATCTTCTGGGCTCCTCCAAAGGGCTTGTGTCACTTCTCCAGCTCTGCCCTCTGTAGCACTCTAAGCTCAGGTTGGTCCACTTCACTGCTGCTGCTGTTCTTGGTGATTATCCCATGGTATTAGTATCTCCAATACATTGGGGTCTTCCATTGCAACTAGGCTTCATTAATAGCCTCTCATAGATTCTCCTCATGGTGCAAAGCCTCAAATTCTTTACATGACCCCTTCAGTCCTAGTCTGTCAACTGTAACTGAAGCTTCACCGTGACCAATGGCCTTCCCTGGCCTCTCACAGTACCAAGCCTCAGCTATTCTCCATGACCCCTTCATGCCTTCAAAATCAGTAACACCTGCATGATTCTTAAACATTACTAAGTTCAGCTGCAGCATAAGGTACAAACTTGGCTACCTCTGGAACACAGTTTCTGTGTGCACTCACAAAACACTTCGAAGATTTCACCTCAGTGATGCTGGTCTCTTCTTAATCACCACTAATTTCTTAGCTCCAACTAACCAGCATCAATTGTCCCAGTGGTTCCTTCTATTTTTGACTCTAAAGCCAGAGCCACATGGCCAAAGCTGCTGAATTCTGCTGCTTGATGGGGCTAGAGCATATTTAAAACCCCCATTTGAGACTGTAGCTAATGACATTCTAGAAGACATCCATTGGATTACTAAAAATGTCTTCTCCCACATGTAATTAAGAAAAACAAAACAAAAACAAGACCCTATAATAGTCCACCTTTGCTAAGGAGGAAACCACCATATTTACTAGTAAAAACAAAAACTTTATATAAGGGACTGGACAAATAGGTTAGTCAGAAAAACATTTGCATGAGGATCTCAGCTGCATCCCCAGAAGTGACATTTTTAAAAAGCCAACTGAAGTAGTATAGACTTGTGATCCCAACACGGGGAAGGCACTGACAGAAGGCTCCCAGGAGCTCACTGTTCAGCTAGCCAACCTAGCCTAATTAGTCAGTGAGAGACCCTGCTCCCAAAACCAAGGTCAACAGCTTCCCAAGGTTGTCATCTGGACTCCACACATGTGCACACACACACCTGCCAACACATAAACACACACAAGAGTTTTTTTCTCACTGGGCCCATGTCTGAAAAGTATTATGGAGAAATGGCATGAACAGAGGATAGATACCCTGGGGCGGAGGAGGTGGGGAGAAACAGACTCTGAAACTAGGTGGGCCTGGGTGTCACAGACAACATGACTGTCACTGCAAAGTACAGGAAGCAATGCTTGCTTAATGAGGCTGTTTCAGAATGGACCATAATACACTTGCCAGGCACAGAGATATCAGAATTGGTGATTATTAATAGGTAAACCACTTAATTCTGAAGCCAGTTGTCTACATACTAAAGGAAGAAAATAGCAGGGCTGGAAATATCGATCAGCAATAGACTACTTGCCTAGCATTTGTGACACCCTAAGTTCCATCCCCAGTACTGGGGAAAAATATTTCAACAGGAAAATAGATTTGAAAATTATCTCCTAGCTTTAAAAACCTCTAAAGAGTTAAAATTGCCAATAATTCATCAAAATAAAATGAAAAGGCATTGAAGAATACAAAAGCTACACAAATCTCTCCCTGAAAATACAGAAGGTCTGGGCTTCAGAGAGAAGGGACAGGGAAGACTTCAGGATCAAAGATGGTGGTAAAGATGGCCCTGACAAAGGTGAGACTCAATGAACATGAACATTCCAGTGGGTGAACATCAATGGAAAGAGCACAGAAAGGATGGACCCACAACCATGTGCGTGCAAGAGGTCTCTATGGGACATATGGCCTGGAGACATATGCCTAAACCTATATGAAGAACAGTAGTGTGTGACATGTGGCATGCCATCGGAAACCATGCATTGATGCATCTTCAACACATACTAGCAGTGAGGACTGTGACAGAGCTTTATGTAGAGGAAGGGTGGGCAGGACCTGACTCCATTTTAGAAGAACTGTTGGTTATATAGTACTCAGTACCAAAGGTAGAAGAGGAAAGGAAGACTCAAACAAAAGCCACGGCAGGAATCTAGGAGGCCACCATGGGCAAAAGCCAATTAGAGTGTGTTTGAAAGAAAATGACACAACTCTGATCTTAGCTGTTTAACAACTATTTTCTTTTAGCTTGGAGAAAGGGTTTTATTATGAAGTCTAGTCTAGCACCAAACCTGAGAGCTCCCGGCTTCATTGCCTTTCTGAAGAGTAGATCTGACCAGTGTTTGCTGGTGCTCACAGAGTGCAGAACCCCATAATCCAGCCAATCTGTCTCTTCAGGTCTATTTCCTTTCATTCCTTCTCTCTAACTGCACCCACAATGCCCCCTATCTCTGTGAAACTCCTTTTCCTCCACCACAGCCCAAATCTAATGACTTCTGTGAAATCGTATCCCTTCCCCAGAGCTCATTCAGTGCAGACTGAGCTACTTCCCCTCTGCAGACTTAAGTCCTCTGTATACAGTTCCATTAAACTCCCATAGAAATATAATTATGAACCCATAAGCCTCAGAGGCAGGGTGTACAGGGGAATAACTGTGAGCTTTAAAATTAGATTAATGTGAGTTAAAACACAGGCTCTCGCTTGCCACATATAACTTTAAGCAAGTTATTTGATTTCTCCACACTCCATTTCTTGTAAAGATAATAATTCCTCCTTTAGAGCTTTGTGTCAAGAATAAATGAGATAAGTTGATAAGTTCGGTAAATGATCCAGTATAAGACCTAACCCTCAATAAGTCACTAAAGAGTATTAATCTCCTCCAGTCTTCAATCTTCTTGAGGTCATAAAATGTTTTATTTATACTGTAGATGTCCTATCGTTAACTAATCCCTGAGGTTTTGTAGACATTGGACAGGTGTTGAGCTAAATGAATAGGCTCTGGCTTCTTGAAAATATTTATTGTTGCATTTTAGAAGTACATAGTACATCTACTAAGAGGTTGTGCGAGTACATGTGTGTGTGTGTTAGGCAGGGGATTGAATACGAGGTAGAAAAATGAGTTCTATCCATGGTGCCAGGCAACAGGGATACAGAATGACCAAAGCCACTTGGCCACTCACTTGTCATAAGAAGGTGTCATTGTACAGGCAACTATGAGCTATCAGACACAGGTGCTGAGAACCAAACTCCAATCCTAGGGAGCTGCAAGAGCCCTTAACTACTCTGTAGTCCCAGTAAGAACTGGACTTTGATAGAGCATCCTGCGGTGCATCTACAGAAGACCCTCCATTGTTCATCTCTGCTAAGAGTCATCAGTCTCCGAGTGTTTCCCTCCTTGCTCTTTGGAACATCTGTTACTGCACCATTTCTCATTTCCTCCTCAGCTGCTCTCCCACACCTTGGCCTTGTTTGTTCCTTCTTCCTTCCACATTTTCTACCACACACCATACGTTTTTTTCTGGTCTGCCTTGAGCTTGGAACTCTACAGCCCTCTCCATATCTCACCAGGGCAGCCAGGGATCTTAGGCCCACCATCCACCCCCTCCAACTAGCAGCACTGCCTGGGGCTTATGGTGCTCATAACTATAACTCACAAACTATAGTGCTGTGAACAGACATTGCTCATCTAAACACAAAAGAATTCTGTTCAATCCCAGATTATCAAAAGACTACAGGGCAGATACATAGTTACTTCTTCCCAACCTCATGCAGGATCAAGGTTTGCTGTCATAATTTGAATATACTTGGCCCAGGGAGTGGCACTATTTGGAGATTTTATTGGGTTTTAAGGTCCTCGTCCCAGCTGCCTGCAAGCCAGTTTTAGCAACCTTCAGATGAAGATTTAGAACTCTCAATTCCTCCTGCACCATGCCTGCCTGGGCACTGCCATGTTCCTGCCTTAATGATACTGGACTGTAACCTGTAATCCAGCCCCAACTAAACGTTGTCCTTCTAAGAGTTGCCTTGGTCATGGTGTCTGCTCACAGCAGTAAAACCCTAAGACAGGTGCTGTGGTTGGAACATGAACACATTCTTGAACACAAGCTTTGTGTCTTCGTTATAATAACACAGGTATTTGAGGTTAGAGCCTACTTTCCACATTGGTCAAGCAGAGATCATGCCACCTGTCATAGAGGTAGTTGCAAACATGTGCTTGTTATCTGTTAAAATTATAAGTCAGCCCAAATCTGTGGCACAGACAAGAGTTTTGTTTTGTTTTGTTCTTTGTTTGTTTGTTTTGTATATGTGTGCTCGTTCGTGTGTGTGTGTGTGTGTGTGTGTGTGTGTGTGTGTGTGTGTGTGTGGGTGGGTGGGTGTGTGTGTGCGTGTGCTCTTGTAGCTCATGGTTTTTCCAGGTCAGGAGTCTGAGAGAAGTTGAGATAGGTTGATTTGGGGCTGACATGAGACTGCAGGCAATTAGTGGCCAGAATGAGCGCCAATTTCACACACACCTGCCTTAGATGGGATGAAAATATGCATCAATTCATGGGGGGAGTAAAGGAATGAAAAAGAGAAACAAAGATACTGTTGGCACTTACTGGTCACTTGCTATGTGCCATGCCCAGTGTTAGATGCTTGACACCCACTATCTATTTTAATCCTTAGAACAACCCTCTATGAACTTCTTTTCTGAAGCAGAACTTTGCAGTCTACAAATACTAAATTGATTGTCCAGGATTAGAGAGCTATTAGAGACAGAAACCAGAATAACAACAGATGACCAGACCTGAGATCCTTTGAGCCTAACTACTGTGCAAAGGCCACCCCAGCTGGGAGACAAACAACTCAGAAACCTGTGATTTAATCCACATTTCTGCCCCTGATGGCTTTTCTACTTTGAGAGGTGGTATATCTCATAATACGGTAGAAAAAAACCTAAAAATTTAAGAAGCCCCTGAACCCAGAAAGAGAAGTGCCAAGATGTTGCTTGTGGAAGAAGAAAAGAGAGATGGGGAGTTCTACCCATGGTGCCAGGCAACAGGGATGCAGGATGCCCAGTGCTACTTGGCCACTCACTGGCTCTCCTCACCAGCTTCACACATGGTGCCCGTGACCCCATCTAACCAGAGTCCCTTTCAACATCTCTGTGCCAGATTAGTAGCTCAAGCACTGCCTCCCACCAGGGATTTCCCCACAGTCTCTCCTCCAAGAATAGAAACCATCTCCCTTTGAATTGATAGGTATCTTGGGATTGAGCAGAGGCAGAGAAAAATATTGCTATTTGGATTCATCTTCATAGCCTCTCCTGGACTCAAGCACTGAGGTAGAGTTCTAACCAGGGCCAATGGGGAATTTCCTGGTCTAGCCTCTGGACTCTGATAGAAGCTATAAAAAGCTGCAGTTTCTGCACAGTTCCTCTCACAGTGACCACTTCATGCTGACATAAACCTGCTCCTTCATGCCTGCCTTTCTTGGACACCTGCCCTCTGACATCAGCCATGTGTGTCTGTCAGTCTGTCTTCACTGTTTCCTCTCCACTCCTCTGTGTTTTAGTCTGGACTCCACTCACAGCCCTGCTTTCCGTTCTCCAGCTCCGGTGAAGCATTCCAACACTCCTAAGTCTGCAAAGTGAGCCATTAGAAAAACGTTTAAGGAGCCCATGCCATATGCCAGACATTGTTCTGGAGAGTAAGCAAAGAGGTCCACACTCCCTCGGCACAGAAGGGGTTTTCACAAAAGGAGTTTTAACCTTCACCAAGAACCACAACAACAAAACCTAGGTGGGTAGAGGTAAGACAAGAGGGACTTCCTCAAAATCATATCTACAAGTTCCTAACATAGTCCACTGAAAGCACATGCTGCCATGGTCCGTGAAACGAAGACGGTGCCCTGGTGACGAGTGGTGGCTTGCAAGAGGTCACTCCGATTCTCAGCATGGTGACAGCGGGGGAATTAACTTTATCTATGGCAGGAATGTTGGGACTGTGCTCAGCCTGGAGTTTCCAACTGGAGGATCAGAGGCAGGGAAGTTGCTACAGCCACCCAAGGTATTTCCCTTGCTGTGGCTCTTCCGTCTTGGCAACAGTGATCTTTTCTAAGTTCTGTCCACAGACTGCTTCTGGAAACAGGTACCGGCCAGTTAGTTGGCATCATGTGGGGTGAAACCCTACCAGGGATTGATGCACTGTCACTTCCAATAGAAAATTTGCAGCATAAAAGGAGTTAAATAATTTAACTGGTAAGTTTTTTTTTAATGAATTTTACATTAAGAAAAAAGATATCTTAGAAGCTAGAATAAAATTTTCACGCGAATTTCAAAGTTAAAGACATATGAAGGCTTCTGGCCTAGCAGCTTTAGATATCCAGCGCCCCCCCACACACACATATACACATAACACACATACACACATGTTATATGTGTATTAATTAATAAATCCTGTTGGCGTGGTTTGCTAACCACCTCAATAGTTTATGTTCCCAAATGAAAGGCATATATACAGCCTTTATATTTTAGTATGTCTTAAACATCACAGTAGTGTGTAAGCAGTTATGGGAGGAAACATAATCAACATTTGTAATACAAACAGCTACGGACACACACACACACACACACACACAAACATACAGACCACATACATGCACATTCACACGTACACACCACACACACACACACACACACACACATACAACCCACAGCCAGTACTTAAGGGCTTCCCCTACTTACTCCCTAATATCCCCCTTAGGGTGACTGGAAGGCTCTGCAGAGCTTCTTCTCTGTCTTCACCCAGCAGACAGAGGTGAGCAGGTGAGCCAGTCAGACAGCCAGACAGCTGCTTCCCCCAGGTGTTCACTTGCTTTCACAATAGTGACCCAACCAGAAGAACCCTCAGTGGATGGCACAGACAATTAATTCTCTCGCACAGCAGCGGCTTCCAAAGAAGCAAAGCTCCAAGACTGTGTAAAAGACAAGCCGGGATAGGGCACCAAGGACCCAGACTCTCCCCCATTTTCTCTCTCGGCCATTCTAAGCTTGTTGACTTTGAGCCCATGACATCAAGACAGTTACTATGGCTTCAACCACAGTCTATTTACATAATGGCATGTGGGGACAGGACAACGGGGAGCATTCCTACCTTGAATTGCTTTCTTCAGAGTAAGAAAGAATTTTTTTACACTAACAGATTTCCTCTCAGACCTGAACAAATAGAATTATAGTAAAACCTAGTAGACATGAGGAATGAGATATGTATGGGGGGAATATCTGGTCCTGGAGCAAGAGGGGACCTAGACTTCTCTGAAGGATGCAGTCACATGTAACTGAGCCAAACAAGGGTTCTACTTATGTCTCCCCCACCTCCCCTCACCCACCAGCTCTGTGGGAAGGTAGGGCAATTAGTGGGGGAAAGTCATGTCAATTGGCATTCCTCTTCTGAGATGGAGGAGCTTCATTTCTGGTTTTGCTTTTAGTCATCTGACTCACACTTCACCAGGTGACTCCATCACTTGCTTTACAACTTGAAGAGTTTGCATCTTGAAAGGAAGAAGCAAGCCAAGCCCAAGCTGAAGCAGGGTCTTTCACAGAGCAGGTTTTTGAGCTTCTGCTTAGCAACTGTCATACACTTACACCCCCAGGGTTAGGACATGGATGCTCAGAAGCATTGAACATCAATGCTGGGTCTTATTGGTAACATTCCTTAGATAGGGTAAAAGCAGACAGGACGGAGTTGCCCAAGCCCAGACGTGTGTGTGTGTGTGTGTGTGTGTGTGTGTGTTTAGCAGAGGACAACCTCAGGTATATCCTCAGAAACAACACCCACCTCCTATGAGACAGGTTCTCTTGCTATCCCATAGCTCTCGAATCAGGCGAGGCTGGCCGGCCAGCAAGTCCCAGGAATCCCACTGTCTGTCTGTCTCCTGAGTGCAGGATTACAAGGGTGTTTTACCACACAGCATCCTCACATGGTTTCTGAGACTCAGGTAATCATGCTTGCAAGCCAGATGCTTTACCAACGGAACCGTCCCTTCAGCCCCACAACGAGCCTTTTGACAGACAAGCCTGTCATGACACATACCAACGAACAGAGGCTAGGGCTGCTGCTGTGGGAAGGAACCTGAGAGTAGCCTTCCTGGCATAGAAAGTGGGTCTCTTCAATCCTTTAGTTGAATACAATAAGCCAGCTCACTTTAAATAGGTAAACACCAAAGGAAGGGCAAAAAAGTAAACCAAGCATTTACATGAAATGGTGAGAATAAATACAACCATTCAACGTCAGCAAGTGAACTTGGACTTAAACTACAGAATGAGCAAATAGCTCTGTGGCTTACGGATGTCCTTCTCATACATTCAGGACTACCCCAACATCTTACTGGCTCCAAGAACGTCCTTTGGAAGTCTCAGGCTTCATCAGATCAAGCGTCAAAGATGCCTAAAGTTTAAAATAAACGCAGCCAAAGCCCAGTTATATATGCATGCTGACTAATTGAGAAAGAAGCAGTTAATAAATCTTAAGTGTTTATTTCTCTTTGGATGGTTAGGGTTCATGGTTTGCACTTACACGCTTGCCCTGTCTCAGATATTGAAAGAACTTTGGAAAAGTTCTGAACGAAGCCCTGTGCCTGTCCTATCAAATGAGTAAAATAAGAAACTACAATGCTTTCGAGACTGAGAACCTTTAAGGGATCGGTGGCTGATGAGTCCCAGAAGGGTATGACATTAGTTGACACCAGTTACCTCCTTCAGCAGTCTACCTAAAATGGCCGATTTATATAGATAACACTTTGTGAATTACCAAAATCTTTCAGGCTACTGGGCTTTCTTGAACATCTCAGAATATAAACATTTAAATTCATCTTATTAATTAAAAAATGTTTTTTCCTGCTAGGGAATTAGTGTCCAGAATACACAAAGAACTCAAAGACCTGGACACCATGCTTTACAGGGACATGCTCAACCATGTTCTTTGCTGCCCTATTCACAAGAGTTACCAAACGGAAATGACACAAAAGGTCCTTTAGCTGATGGATGGATAATGAAATAAACCACAGGCCACATAAACACCATGGAATTCTATTCAGCTTTTAAAAAGGAAAAGAATGGAATCATGAAACTTGCAAGTAAATGAGTGGGACTCAAAAATATGCTGAGCGAGGCAACCCAGACCCAGAGAGACATCTCCTCTCATATTTGCGGATCCTAGCTCCGAATCTTCAAATGTGAGTGTAGAGCCTGGAGTGACCAAAGAAGCTGAGAACGTAGAAAAGGATTGGGAGGGGAGTGCTCTGGGGAGAGGACCAGCAGGACACAGATGGAATAAAGAAGGAAATGGGGGAAACCAGGTAAGGGGGATGTAGCTGTAAAAAAGAGATGGGGTGATACAGAGGGAGAGGAAGGACAAAAGACCAACACTAAGGATGTTTGGAAAATGTGTGCATGTATGCATGGAGTTTACACAGAGTTAGACTACCTGGGGAGACATTGCTCCCACAAAAGGCATGAACTTTTACAAAAATACCAATGCCAGGAATGGAAAACCTCCTATCAGGAGGTGTTCAAGGGAGTCCACAGAACTCCCCAAACAGTATAAGCTATGTTGACACTGACCTTGGTTCTCTACCAGAACCTGAAGGTAAGACCCTATTGCCGAAGACACCACACATTTCAGACACAGGACTTGAAGGAATCAAAGTGGAAGTATCTGAAGTATTTGTTATGCAAGCCATTAAGGGCAAAACAGCAACATTAAACCAGTAGCTAATTCTTTGAACCACAATGACCAGCCAAGGCAAGATATGCCCAGTGGTGAATTAGTGGCATTTATATCCTTGGGGTAACCAATAGTCATCTACTTGAACTTAGGTCTCTCTCAAGAGGAGGAGATTCACGCCTGGTACTATAGGCTTAGCCAACTACCTATGACTGGGAGGTAATAGACCCTAGAGAAGAACTTACTACCACCACTTTCTTGAGCCAGTACACTTTCTAACCACCTGCCCCTATGATAGTCTTGTAGTGGGATATTGCTTTGTTTGTTATCCCAGTTTGCCTGCCTAAAACTCCAAGCCTTTCCATTCTCCACCTGCTATATGTAAGACCAATAAATAGATTACTCATTAACCTCTCATCTGTCATCTTAACCCTGTGAAACTTACTCAATCTCTGAATGCCTCATACAGTAAAGTTAATTATTAAGTGAAGTGCTATATGGAAATCTAGTGCTTAATAAATGCTGCTGGAATGACTAATAGTGTTGCATCATTATTTATCGTGAACTCCTGGAAGGGAAGAATTTGAACTGGTTTAGTCCTGTGCCCTAGGAACTTAATTCAACACTTGTTACTCAATTTAAAAAAAGAAAGAAAAAGGTGTTGAACTGAGTAACATTTCCCTTGTAACCTACACCATTCAAATGCTTTTCGTCGTCCAGTTGCTTGTTCTGACTTAGAATATACAGGGTACTTAACTTCAAGTGACCCTTGTTCTATGAATGTGCATGATATCTTAGTCACCTTGGTATGCCCCTGACTCTCGGCCTGTTCATAGTAGGTGTTCAGGAACTCTTCACAGTCTTTAACTTCATTTTTGAATCTTGATAACAAGAAAATCGCATGGAATGTGTGTAAGAACAGATGGCATACATAATTTATACCCCAGCAACACTATCATTTAAGAGTGGGAAGAGATATGTCCAAATTATCAGGGAATCAAAATTGGGACTGACAGACAGGAAGAGAGGGGCTGCCTGGAGGCTGGCCTGTGCAGTAAACTGTATGTTCCTCATTGGCATGATTTTGTTTTCTTGTTTCCCAAGCACCTGGTGCAGTGTTTGACACACTCTGTGCACAATGCCCGGCGTATAAATTCATGAACTATGTCATGTTTGAACCCACAACCCTGTTATCATAGGTGTCCTTATCCCCTGTACTCAAATACAAAGTTCCTGCCCCATGCTCTTTCCACTGCTACCAGATATTTCAGATCTCTGATCAAGTCTTCCCCAACTTGGCACGATTAGTCACTCTCTTATTGTGCTTATTCAAAGCAACTCCAAGCCACTAATGCACACCAGACCTCTTCTTGCTACCCATGAGGTATCAACAGTGAATCCTACATCCTTCAGAGAGAAGAAAGTCCTTCTTATAAACCTCTGGATTGTACTCTTCTTTAACCAGATCAGTCTTTAGAAATAAGGTCCCTGCTCATAAGGGTCTTTGAAGAATAGAAGCATCTTTAAGAGAAAGATCAGCCAGAACCAATAGTTGGATATGCCTGCCTCTTTTCTCACTCTCTCTCACTCTCCTCTCTCTCTCTCTCTCTCTCTCTCTCTCTCTCTCTCTCTCTCTCTCTCTCTCCCTCCCTCCCTCCCTCCCTCCCTCCCTCTCTCTCTCTCCCTTTCTCTCTCTCCCTCTCCCTCTCCCTCCCTCTCTCTCTCTCTCTCTCTCTCTCTCTCTCTCTCTCTCTCTCTCTCTCTCTCTTCTCCCCCCCTTCATATATGAGAGAGAAAAAGTTTGTCAACTCAGCTTCTTCACTCAACATTAATTTGGCAAATGGAAGCCCTGTCGGATACTCTATCAAGCCAAATGATATGAGAATAATAGCTTTAAAAAAATAAGATTTGAAAATGTTTTGTATAATGGGAAGTCTTGAGCTAAAACCTCAAGTCTTGAATCAAAGGGGGATTCATTGACATAGAAATATCACAAATCTAGTCTGCCTCGCTGGTCTTTCCACAATCCCAAGACCTGCTGTGGGTCAAGTCTGTCAAAAAAAAAAAAAAAAAAAAAAAAAAAAAAAAAAAAAAAAAAAAAAAAAAAAAACCTGATGATAAAAGGGAATAGCCTTACCTTGTACCTCTCTATCAGAAGTCTCCTTGGGTCACTTTAGTCAGTGTTCACATCAACTGCTCATGATGAAGTAACCATTAGGCCGAGGGAAGCCACCTTTGTTGGCCTGGACCAGTGAGGATGTTCTTGTGATTGTATAGAAGGTCAAGTTTTTTTTTAATGGCTTGCATCTTCAGAGGAGGAGAACTAAACTCAGATCTTAGTAATGAAGAAGAAAGGGTGGTAGCCAGGGAGACAGTTTCCTAGTAGGTAGCCAACAGTGTCTGCAGTAGATAAGGTTGACTAGGTTACCTCTAAGTAGGAAGCAAGTAAAATTAGAATAATGTCAGTCTTAGGAACATCAAGGATTACATGACCACCCTGCTGGACTCAGTGCTACCCCTGGTTAGCTTTACAGCCATTCTATGGCAGGATAGAACTGTTCAGTGGACAAAAGAGGAAATTCTGCAATTGCAGGTCATGAGGTCTGCACACATCTGTGTCCCATATATAAGCTAAGACTGTTACAGAAGAGACTCCCCAGGAAGAATGTGCTGCTGCTTCTCATGGGAGACCCCAGTGTGGGTTTTGTAAAGACTTGAAAACGTCTAACTCCTTGTGGAGAAAAAAAATACGGACATATGTGTGAGAACTGTTGCACCCTTAAGACATGTTTGTTGGTTTCCTTCTCTAAGATTTATATTAAGCGCAAAATATGAGGATCAGGTTGCCACTTTTCTGAGGATTCAATTCCTTCCCTCAGCCTTAGGCTCTCTAGTCTCCTTCCTGTTGACACTCCAGAGAACTCCCACAAGCACAGGTATGGAACGCCTGCATCTCTACCACTGCATTCACAGAAGAGCTAGCAGGGAGCATCTCCCTCTAATACAATGTGTGCTGTGCCTCAGAATGAGACTGTGTCTAGAGACATAATCTTTGAAAGAGACAATTAAGTTAGAAGGGACTTTCCTACAGAAGGGATAAGGACTCTACAGGGTCATCTAACCTGGACCCTTGGGAACTTTCAGAGATTGAACCACCAACCATAGAACATACAAGGGCTGGTCCTACCCCCCCCCCATACATAATGCAGTAGATGTTCAGCTTGGTCTTTGTGCAGACCCCCAACAACTGAAGTTGGGGCTTACCCTGACTCTGTTGCCTGTCTGTGGATCCTATTCCTCTAACTGGAATGCTTTGGCTGACCTCCGTGGGAGAGGATGTGTCTAGTTCTGCAGTGATTTGAGGTGTCAGGGTGGACTGGTACCCAGGGAGAACCTTACCTTTTTCAGAGATGAAAAGGAGGAAAGGATGGGGCAGGGGCCATGTGTGAGGGGGACTGGGAGGAGATGTAAAGTGAATAAACAAATTAATTATTGTGGAAAATGGGTTTCCAGAAGCATACCCTAATTCATTTTGACTGACATCCTCATAAACAGGAAAAAGTGGAGGGAAAAGAAGAAGGCCCTAGCGGTGCACATGTACAAAGGAAAGTAGGTAACCAACCAGCTTCAAGCCAAGCAAAGATACTAGAGAAAAAATCAAACCCCAAACCATCTTGATCTTAGACTTTTGACATCTTGTGCTATGTTTAAGTCACCTTGTCTATGGAAATATGAATATGGGGAGCTTACTCTGATTTTCCCCACCCCCTCCCTCTGTGGGAAGTCCCGACACTGCCTTCCACAGCTGCGGGGCCCTCCACCCACAAGATGAATGCAAACCTACTCGGATTCTTCAGCAATGAACAGAGTACTGTCGGGTTGAGAAATCCCTTCCTCCTCTGACTCCTCTCTCCAGGAATGACGAAGGATCGGACTCTAAAGTCAGACCTGGAAGCACTTTCCTCTGGAGAGAACATGATCCTGCAGAATGCATGGAAACCTCACCTGAGAAACCCCACAAGGATCATCTCAGCACCTCACTTTGCTGCGCTGCCTGAGAGAATGGGGCCCGTATAGTTCCAGAAACTGGCTGAAAGCAGAGGCAACAGGTTGCAGCTGTTGGGCGGACAGTTTCAGAGGTGAGACCTTGCCGGACCGGATTCCATGTCCTCCAACAGGTATCCTACCCTGTAGACGGGAGCATAGGCTGTGTGTGCTCATTGTCCTCAGAAGAGAAGTAAAAATACTCCACAGCCAAAGAGCTGGGAGTTAAGCTCAGAGACAAGACCACCCTGTGTTTAAAGAGGACTAAGGTTTAAATTCCTGCTCCATTGCTTACTAACTGCATGGGACTTGAACACATTGTTCATCTCTAACCACCATCCACTCACCTCTAACGTGAGATCTCATGAAACACGTGAACGGAATTAAGATAAGGCGGTAGAGTATTGGGTCTAAAGAGCTCTAGAGTAACAGCAACAGTATCCGCACTAACTAATCAAACAGATGACCGAGCAGAAGAATGCGGTGTTTCACGATCAGCTCTGCACTTCGTGGGAGGTTAGTTAAGAGAAAATGAAGGATACAGAGGTGAAGATGGAAATCTAGGGGCCAGATTGTGGGGTCCTTGGGGATGGAGAAGCACTGAGTGAACCAAGGTTAGATGGGACCGTAAGATTGAGGTAGAAGCTATCTATGGGGAAACATCCCGTGGTTCTGGAGTTTACCAAGTATACTCACCAAAGGCTGTTAATGTTTTCCCCACTAGAAATAGTCCAACAGTCCGCTCACCTCATCTCAGAAGCAACTGACTCCAAGAGATATTCCAGTGAGAAACAACAGGCCCTCCTCAATTAGATCCCAGGGCAACAGCCCAGGACATGCAACTCTGCCGTCGTGGGAGAGCCTGCTATTTTAAGGCGTAGATTAAAATGTAGAAACCCCTCTAAATTAGGTCAGCAACCAGGCCTCATGTCACAGTGCCTGTCCAGCCAAAAGGACAGTCCAAAAAGCAAGCTAGGGTGCTGGCTGCTTCTCAGATGCCAGGCTGGGCATAACTGGGGCATTCCACTTTTACTATAGGAGGAAGAGTTCTAGGAAACTGAGAGAAGAGTAAAAGGTCTTACATTGTCCCTCCACCACTCCATCAGCAGAATAAACATTCGCACGGACTTTGGTATCTGTAAATCTTAATGAAATCACCAATGAAAGTATGATAAAATCATTTGCTATGTGAAAAATTCAAATTCGGCCCTCACTGAATCTACAGAAAATTAGTTTCTAAGTGGATTATGGAACCGATGCTTACTTTAAAGGAAAATAAGAAGAAACAGGGAAAGGAGAAGGAAAAAAAGTGAAAGAACATAAGGTCAGACTGCAAAGATTGCTCAGTGGTTAGCACTGTCTGCTCTTCCGTAGAATCCAGGTTCAAATCTCAGCACCTACATCACAGATCACAACTGCCTGCAACTCTAGTTCCGAAGATCTAGGACCCTCTTCTGGCCTCAAAAGGCACCAGGCATGCACACAGTGCACACACACACATGCAGGCACTCAACTATGCACATAAAACAAAGATAAGTAAATCTTTGTTGTTGTTGTTGCTTAGAACATAAATTAAGCCAGGCACACGCCTACAGTCCCAGTACTTGGGCAGCAAAAAATGGTGTATCTCAGTCTGAGGCCCACCAGGGCTACATAGAGAAACCCTGTCTCAAACAAAACAAAACACAAGAACAACACAAGAATATAAACTAGAAGAGAATGGACATGTACCATTGAGATAGTACGAAATTTTATAATTCTGCAACACACTTCCCTTTCAGCTGAAATGTGTGTAGGCTTGAAACCGTTTTGACCGAGCAAATAACCAGTTCAAGCCTGTGTTATAGAGTGACTTCCAGCTTTCACATTGTTTTCCAGAATGCTCCCCTTTGAACTCCTGAGCTGCCTTGTGAGAACTGTAACTGTTCCCGGGCTGCTGTACTACTTGAGCCACATAAAATACAAGGTGGAAAGTCCCTTCTGAGGGAGCCCCTAGGCCTGAGACACAAATGACTCCATCTTGGATTCTTCAAAGGGACCCAGCCATAAACTAAAAGTTGCACCATAATGACAAAACTTACCAGCTAAGCCATACCCAAGCTCCTAACACAAAAAGTAAGAGTATATAATAAAATGGTTGTTGTTTTATGAGATTCCATTCAATCTTGAGGTTGCTTGGTATGAAAAATGCATAACTGGGCCAATATAGAAAGCCTTTGAAGCGTAGAAACTTGGCAGGGATCCCAAGACGGGAGCACTGTAATAAATTTGAATTTGTAAACTTCTCTGTCAGGTAGCATCACAAACAATATTTAAAAAGCAAGGATGAACTGGAAAGTTGTTCCTATAAAACATGTAAGAAAAAGAAGGAGACAATAGGAGATGATGAGAACAAAGAAGCAGTTCTCAGAACAAACTTTAAAAGGTAAGACAGAGAAAAGGTATCTCCCACTATTCTGGCATAATAGATACTGACTGGATAATGAGACAGCTTTTCTTGCCGTGGAGTTTGCAAGGAGTCTAAAAGCCAGTAACACTTGTGCCTCCAAGACGACAGTGAAGACAGGCATTTTCCTCAGTGCCTGTGAGCATGTGCACTGGTGACCTTTGAGGAGGACAATTGGATAATATAAATTAAATTCTCCTTGTTCCAGTGATCATAATTCTAGAAGCCAATGAAAATGGCAAAAAGACTCAACAGTGAAATTGTTGAATTTTGCATCATGGAACACCTGAAGCCAACTACAACCATGTTTTTTTTTTAAATATTCAAAGCCAGGGAGATATACTTTTGATAGAAGTGAAAAGCAGTTAAAAGTATATGAGAAAAATGAACAAGGTGGTGCATACCTGCAGTTCCAGCGTTCAGGAAGACAAGGCAGTAAGTAGGATTGAGAGTTCTGAACCAGACTGAACTCCATGACCAGCTAATTCAAGATCAGCTAGTTGGCCTACACATTAACCCTGTATCAGGAAGGAAGGAAGGAAGGAAGGAAGGAAGGAAGGAAGGAAGGAAGGAAGGAAGGAAGGAGACAGTGGACCCTCCCAGGGAACTTGGTAAGATTGAGTGGGTCTGAGATCCCAGCACCCAGGCACCCACCTGAGACAGTAGGTGTCTCCCTGCTCCCTACTAGATTCCTGGCCTGGAGCACATGCCACACTCCCCACATCGGTTGTAGCCCAGAACAGATTTCTCCATGCTAAGTAGGGATTTAGAGACCCTGGGGGGGCTAGCTTATAACCTTCCCTTCCCAGACATTCCTTTCTGCAAAAGACATTCAATCTCTGGTCCACCTGAGAAGTGGGCATGCACCCATTTTCCACCATGAACAATTAATAAACATTTTGGAACCAAGAACTGTCTCTTTCATACAGAAGTACTGCTGGAGTGTGGGAATGACCCCTAGTGAGGCAAAATGCGGAAGGAAGGAAGGAAGGAAGGAAGGAAGGAAGGAAGGAAGGAAGGAAGGAAGGAAGGAAGGAAGGAAGAAAGAAATTACATAAAGAATTTTCATGTGGCTGGAGTAATGGCACTTTACTTGATAGTACTTGCTGCTCTTCCAGAAAACCAGGTCCATCCCCAGTATCTGCATGAGGTGTTCCATAACTTCCTATAACTCCAGTTCCAAGAGATCTGATGCCCTTTTCTGTCCTCCATGGGCACCCACACACATGTGGCATACACACCTAAACATAGACATACACACACAAATAAAAATAAATCTAAAACCAAAAGGCTGGGCACACTGATGCACACCCTTAATTCTAGCACTCGAGAGTCAAAAGAGGCAGATCTCTGATTTCAAAGCCAGACTGGTCTACAAAGTTCCAGGACAAGCAGGACTACACAGAGAGACCCTGTCAAAATGATTGTTGTTATTATTACTATTACTATTAATAATAATAATAATAATATAACCACATTTTTTCCTCAGATGGACAAATATTTTCTTTAAATAAATGGAGAAATGGCACAGTGGTTAAAAATACTTGTTACTCTTGAAGACTACCTGAGTTCCCAACATCCACAGGGTAGCTCTCAACCTTCTGTAACTGTTCTGGGGATCTGATGTTCTCTTGTGGACTGCATGGCCACTGTATGCACACGGTGCACATACATGCACACAGGCAAAAATCACATAAAAACAAGCAAATAAATAAATTCCACAACTTTAACAGTAATCTGTGAATAAAGGGCCTAAGGAAATATTATGTTCTTTCCCTTATCCAAATGTTTCTTATTTTCCAATGTGGAATCATAGTAATCCTATAATCAGGGGGAAAAAATCAATTTTATTTTAAGTGAATAATTTAAAAATAATAAATTTCTAAAACAGTACCCATGACAAAAACAGACTCAAATGGTACCCTTGAAAAAGACACACAAATGGTACCTATAATGAACCACACACATTCATACTCACACATTCTTACATAGTCAAATTCACACCCACACTCTCTCCCTGTCTGTCTGCCTGTATGTCTGTCTATATTTCTTTCTTTCTTTCTTTCCTTCTTTCTTTCTTTCTTTCTTTCTTTCTTTCTTTCTTTCTTTCTTTCTTTCTTTCAGTGCCCTTGGGTTATAAAAATCACAATGGACAGCCCTTATTCTAAATATGGATTGTATATCTCTTAGACAGTCTTTCCCAAATGTTCTAGTTCTCTTTGTAACTATTGATATAAACATCCTTCCCTGGTCCCAACCAAACACAACGAAAACCTAGGAACATTCTAAACGGAGCCATGGGTTGAGTTAGAACCCCAGAGTTCCAATCCATCATGTTGCAAGCAATGGCTAAACTCCATCTAAATCTCATCAGCTCAGAAATCCCCAGTCTTCCTTCTCAGTCTTTCAAAGAGGTCTGAGAAGGGCTCTGGGCACGGCCCACACACCTGGAGTAAAATCTCTTTCTATCCAGGACTCATAGAGCTGCAAGCAAGCTATAAAATGTTTAAAGGGGGATGTGGGAGAATTATCAGTCCCAAGCATTTCTCAACTTCAGCTGGGCAAATTTCACGTGAATATATTTTTTCAGCAAGGTCTCAGGATTTGATATAGGCCCACCAGAATCAATTTTATGTCTACTTATCAGCATTAATAAATGGGTGTTAAGATTTAATAACAAGAGTATTTTTACAATTGTAAAGAAAATGAAATACTAAGGTGTAACATTAAAGAAACATAATCAGACAGGGCAGCAGTGGTATACACTCTTAATCCCAGCACTTGGGAGTCAGAGGCAGGGGCATCATTAAGCTTGAGGCCAAACTAGTCTACATAGTGAGTTCCAGGTCATCCTGAGCACCACAAAGAAATCCTATCTCAAACAAACAAACAAACAAACAAAATCAGTAATAAAATGTGGGAAACCCAATACTTAAAGCTATCAAGGAGAACTTAATGGGTCTGGCAATGGAATAGACGCATATACTAATAAAGCACAATGAGGAGCCTAGAAACAGATGCACACAAACATGCCATATATGATCTTCTTGGGTCCACCTCCCTTACACAGAAACTCCCCTATTATGTGGTCCAGGCTCATCTTGAACTCCTCTGTTCACTATGTCGCCCAAGCTAAATTCAAACTCTTATCCTCTTGCCTTAGCACCCCTAGTGCTAGGATTACAGGTTATGATGCATATCACATTCTGTGTGAGTGTGTGTGTGTGTGTGAGAGAGAGGGGGGGGGGGGAGAGAGGGAGGGAGGGAGAGAGGGAGGGAGGGAGAGAGAGAGGGAGAGAGACAGAGACAGAGAGAGAGAGACAGAGACAGAGAGAGAGAGCACACGTTTGCATACAAAAGGAACCCAATGGAGGAAAGAGCCTTCCACCTTTGTCCTTAAGCAGGAAGAGAAACAAATCTGGACTATGTCCCATAGCCTCAGGTTGTGGGTGGTGGGTCCCAGTTTGTGGTGTTGTTTCAAAGGGAGGTGGAGCCTGTGGGTGAAGTGGGACAGTAAAGACAGCCCTTGACAGTCACACCTACTACAGGTTCCAGCCTGCTCTCTGGTTCCTGGTCTATCAGCATGTGAACAACTGCTGCTTCGTGACCAGCCCCCACAGAGGGCTCCTGTGGATTTACCCACATCTTATACTGATGCTGATCGAGAGCCCAAGCAAACCCTTCCTTTTTATGTTGCCTTCATCAGATATTCTGTTCACAGCACCACAAAAGACAGTCATAGAGACCTTATAAATTCAGATTCAACCACAGATGTAAATAGAAAACGTAGAGCTACAAAGAATTAAAAATATCAGAAGTATGCTGTGGATTTGGTCCAGTGCTGTTTATATTGTGTTCATTTGGTCCCCAAAATTGCATGAAAACCTGCACATCCCCGCAGAAGAGGCTGAGGGACCCTGCCCTTGGTTGGTTTTGATTGGTAAATAAAGTTGCTGGCAGTCAGTGGTTGGGCAGAAAGACAGAGGCAGGACTTTAGGATTCCCAGGAAAGGGACTGAGGAAGAGAGGAAGATAGCCGCCATGCTGGGAAAGAAGTAGATGCTATGCCTGAGAGGTGCTAGACAGAGAACATAGCCCTTATGTAGGGCTGCAGGTCTAGGTCCTGGGTAGCCAAGATGAAATATAGGTTTTAGAAAGTAATAAGTCAGGAATATCAGAGGGGAGAATGTTAGCTATATGGAGGTTTGGAAGTAGCCCAGCCATTTAAGGCATATTAAAATATAAGTTCATGTGTGTTTGTGTCTGTGTGTCTGTGTGTGTGTCTGTGTGTTTATGTGTGTGTTTCTGTGTGTGTGTGTCTGTGTGTGACTGTGTGTGTCTGTGTGTGTTTATGTGTGTATGTTTATGTGTGTGTTTGTGTGCATGTGTGTGTTTGTGTATGTGTGTGTGTGTGCGTGGCATATTAAAATATAAGGCTGTGTGTATGTGTTTGTCTATGTGTGTGTATCTGTGTTTGTGTCTGTGTGTTTGTCTCTGTGTGTGTTTGTGTCTGTGTCTCTGTATCTGTGTGTGTCTCTGTGTGTGTGTTTGTGTGTGCGTGTCTGTCTGTGTGTGTATGTGTGTGTCTGTGTGTCTTTCACTCAGCCAAGAATATTGGGATGGGTATCGAGGAATGCAGCTGCCACAGAAGTCAACTGGAATAGCATTAGTTGGGAACTTCTACAGAAATATTTAAGTGGTAGAATTTAAAAGTCTTTTTTATTCTCAATGATGAAATTAAAACAAGAAAAATTAAAATTGTTTTAATTTCTTTTGTTATAGAGGACACAGGCAAACTACAGAGTGAGAAAAATGAAATATCTAACCAAAGACTATTATCTAGAAAAAAATTAAAATTCCCCAAACTGTAAGTGAACAATACGGTTGGAAGATAGACAAACTATATAGACAGTCATTGTACCAAGGACAATATTCAAATAGCAAAAAAAACATGAGCAGATAGATATTCAACACCACAAGTCATTAGAGGTGAGCAAATTAAACCACAAAGTCTTGGCATACCTGTCAGGATGGCTAAAGCAAAAATCACGAGAGAATTAAATGCTGGTAAGGATGCAGACGAGTTGGGTGGTGCCACTTATAGGCCATTCTAGAAATAACACAATTATATTAATAAAGAGAAAATTGACAGCTGTCAAGGGCCAAGGAGGTAGCGGAGATTGCCACATAGCTGACAAGAGGACAATCTGTGCAACCCTTATATTGATAAAAACACCTTTTTTTTGTAACTGGTTGGTGGTAAATCCTGATTGTATTGTGTCAAGGAATGCTAGTGATAGAGAGAACAACAAATGGACGCTTTAGTTCTGCTAAGTGGGTCAACATAGACCTCTTGATTGTATTTATGCATAAAAACTGAGGTCCCTTGTTTGGTTCAAATGCATTGATTTAATCGGGAATCTGCATGTTTAAATGCTGAAGGTCCTTGTCCCCAGTTGGTTTTTGATCGATCAATAAAGATGCCAGCAGCCAATGGCTAGGCAAAGAGAGACAGGGCGGGACCTTTAGAGTTGTGTAGGCTAGGATCTGGGAAAAGGAAGACAGAAAACCACTATGACCCAGGGGAAAAGGATGGGACCTAGGAGTGCAGGAAAGAAAGCCAACCAGCCATGTGAGAATCCCATTTGAAAATCCAGATAGCTTCTGGGTGGGTGTGCGTGTGCACGACGCACAGGGAGCCAACGCAGTGTAGTGCTTTACCACTACAGTCCCTACCTTCTTGAGGAATGTGATAAAGATTTGGTTTGCTTCCAAATATGACTCTCATGGGCTGAACTAGATGGACAAGTGTACTTTTAGCTTGGCCATATTGTTATCATGTCCACTGTGTTGTGTTTTATTGAAGATGAAGAAGAAGAAGAAGAAGAAGAAGAAGAAGAGGAGGAGGAGGAGGAGGAGGAGGAGGAGGAGGAGGAGGAAGAAGAGGAGAAGGAGGAGGAGGAGGAGGAGGAGGAAGAGGAAGAGAAAGCAGCCAGGGGTAGAGGCATGGTAGGGTGCAGGGGAAGGGGGTGAGGCATCCCTTCCCTCTGAGGTACCAGTCACATGACAGGTATAGAATAGAGTTTATTTAGGTCATGGGGAGAGAAGTTGGGGGGATAGGAGAGAGAGAGAGAGAGAGGGAGAAAGAGAGAGAGAGAGAGAGAGAGAGAGAGAGAAGAGAGAAGAGAGAAGAGGCTGGCCATAAGCACATGGGGGGTGATGAGAAGGGACAGATTGTGGGAGAGGATAAGAGAGCAAAAGAGAGAGAGAGAGCAAGCAGTCCCTTTTATAGTGAATCAGGCATACCTAGCTATTGCCAGATAACTGTGGGGCAGAACCTGGAAGGAATGCTAACACACTGGAGTTTCTCTCCTGGGTATCACCCAGCTCTCCTGCTCTATCTCTGTCTTCCCACTCTTCTTCTCCCTTCTTCTCCCTTCTCTTTCTCTGGCCCCATCCCCTGCCCAGTCCCTGTAAAGCATTTGAAGTTTCTACTTTCACACAAAGTAGCTTGTTAATTCCTGCCAGTTAAGAATAAAAGCTCTACCCCAATTTTTGAGCCAAAATTAAAGCAAGCTTTATTAAATACCAGCCAGGAAGATAGACACTGGCCAGGTCCATACCCAGGATTCCCAGAGAATGGCTGAGAATTATGTTAGTCTAGTGCTTATAAAGGCAAACCCCACAAGGCTAGTACTTCCTACCTTCATCCAACTGGAGGCAAGCGTACATTCTGACACACGTCCTGCATACATAATCTCCTGCCTGTATGAGATCAAGTACATCTGTGCTGTTGAGACAACCAACCTTGTTTATAGAGGTGAAAACAGGTGGCTTGTTATCCTACAAGAGCAGCCTCCAACATTCCAGAAAGTCATTTTATCTTGGGCAAGTGGGGTTTATAGGTTAAAGGCTCTTTGGTTTTATAGATTGCCAAAGCACAATACCTTAAACTTGAACATAACTTTTAGCTTTCAAATGTCCTTATTCTTAGGGAGGCTACAAAGCACAGTGATGCTATGCAGTGCACACTCATGAAAACATATATGTCCTTAAGTCTGGAAAACAAAGACCTAGAACTCTATGCTACCTGCCCCAGTCTCCAGCTGCCAGGATTCCCTACCTAGGCCTATTCTCACCTTTGAGGAAAGGATGCCTGAAAGTCAGAAGGTAGCTTATCAAAGCCAGTTAGACCTAAGTTGGCTGCCAGAGTAATGTCATTTACATGTCAAATGTACTCCCCCCCCCCCCCCCCCCCCCGGGCCACAAGGTTATCACAAAGTTAACAAAGGTCACAAAGGTGTCTGGGAAGGCTATGATACCAATCAAGTAGCAAAGCAAGCACCAACTGCTGTCAGGATACCTGGGATTCTTTGGCCTTTCTCAGAGGAGACCAAATATCCACCCGCCCTTGTTAGCCTGTGCCTCCCCTCAGCTCCACTACCTTAAATCTGGAACTACCCAGCCCCAGATTGCTCTGGAGGCTAATCTCTTTGTCTCCTACTTTGGGTCAAGAATAACAGTTTTCTGTGTTGCTCAGTCTCATCACCCAGCCTCCAACTTTAAAAAGAAAATGGACACGGTTTGAGGTCTGAAATTTCCAAACAATTCCAGCATGCGGTGGAATCTCGTGCAATTCAGAAAGGCTTGAGCTAAGATTTCCCCACCTGTCCTTGGACAGATTAACTTTATTTCCACAGGTGCACTTATAAAACAGAGACAACAATACATAATTCAGCCAACTGTGTACACCTGCATCAAGACATGCTCACTAATACATCTTTCTGTGATGGAGTGGCACCTCCCTGCCAAACCAACAGCACAAATTAGCTCCTGCTGGAGTTTTATACACGCTTATCACTGACGGGAACTTAGCTTTTATTTTTAGTAAACATCTCATAGAATAATCTTGCAAGCTTCACAAATAATCTCCCAAAGTAGTCTCTTACTTGTACCCTGCTCCCCTTTCAAACGAGGGGTTTGAGACGCAGAGTTATTTGGCTACAGAGGGCATGAGCCTGTAGGTTCAACTCTTGAGTCTATGCATTTAGTTCTTTTCCCACATTCTCTTGTGGGTTTAGAGCCTTCCTTCCCAGACTCTGACCAGGGACCAGCTGGCTTCTCGTGCTAGAGTAAGATAAAGTCAGGAATAGTGACTTCTAGCCAGCCAGCTTTCAGGATCCTGCCTTCCTGTACTTTGCCAGCTCTCCTGGAAATGGGAAACCTCTCTAGGGTTAAGCCTGTGACTCAAGATCCTCCATGCTGCCTCTTGTTTGAATTTTTTTTAGATGCCATGTCCTACACAGAGACTGTCATTGAAAAGTGGACTGTCTTCCTGTGTTTGCTTCATTTGGCATCCCTTCCATGAGCTAGGCTCTCGAGTTGGCACTGACTTATGTTGGCAAAGAGAAAGAGACAAAAAACAATCAACAGAGAGAGTGAAATACCATCTTTCCCTGAGGACTGGTTGCTGGCCAAGATGCTCAGGAGTGTCACTCACTGGACACGAGGACACTCAAGAACAGCAGGAGACTCCCTGCCTCTTGAAGAGCGTCCAGAGCCTTCCCAGGAAAGAAGAAAAGAGAAAAGATTCAGTCCTAGTGTCCCTAAGAACCTGGGCTGGAGGCTCAGCTCTTACATCTCAGCAATAAGTATTTGAGTAAGGTAATAATCATTTTTCCTAGGTCTGCTTTGTTCATTTTATAAAATGAAATTGATGGTCATACAGCCCTTCCAGGGTCTTTGAAAGATGCACATGAAGTGAGTCAGGACAGGTACCTGCTACAGTTTCTCATCAGCAGTGAGCACCCAGCAACACTCCTGCTATATCCCTTGAGACTTATGATAAGCCAGGAAGAGGGTAGGATGATTATGATGATGACGATGATGATGATATTTTAATTACTATCTTTAAAATCATCAGAGAAAAAAACTTAAACTTTAAAGGGCACTCCGAAGAAGTTAGCCTCTCAGAAAAATTATATGCTTCAGAGTCTCTGGGGTTGAATAGTTGAAAATTAAACCAGCTAGACATGGTGGCACATGCCATTAATCTCAGCTCCCCAGAGGCAGAGGCAGGTGGATCTCTGTGAGTTTTGAGGCCACCCTGGTTTACATAGTAAGTTCCAGGCTAACCAAGGCTATATAGTGAAATCCTGGAGAGAGAGAGAGAGAGAGAGAGAGAGAGAGAGAGAGAGAGAGAAGAAAGATTAAAACATATTTTCCACTTAAGTTAGTATATAACCATAAGAATATTTTATTTTCAGTGTGATGGTTTTAACTTTTATTTTTGCAGCTCTTAGAATTAAATCCACATTACGTAATCTACATTAAGACATAGCTCAGCTTCTTAAGTGTTCTGTTGTTGCTTTGGGGTTGTGAGCTTCTTTGTTTGCTTGTTTGTGCTTTAAACAAAAAGTATGTGTCACTTTTCTAACTTGACCAACATTAGAACATTATTTACCTTTTAAAACATTATCAGTTCCTTAGATATAAAATTAGGCTCTAGATCAACCATGACAACACACGCAAGGGCACTTCACAAAGCAGTAGAAGGACCTGAGATGCTAAGTTTCAGTGACTCCAGGGTGGTGGGTTCCTGCGCCCTCTGCTCAGAGCATTCATACAATGAGGAATACTTCTGTTATGAACGTAATAGCAGCCAAGTTTGTCCTCCTACATTTACATTTAATTTTCTCAAAGAAGAAGCCCTAGCAGAGTATGCAGATGAGATATGAATAGGTCATGTGAGGAAAAGGATGTGGCAAGTTGGTATGTCAGAAACTTGATGAGCCCCTCCCTGCTCCACAGAGCGACAGGTGGTGAAGGATGGCAGGAAGTGTTTCCACGAGACTATCACAGGCCTCATCACAAACTCGGGCCTCTTAGATCTCAGACAGTCAACTGTTTCTGAGCCAACAGGGGTAAGAGTTTGGCATTTTAGCTCACTGCTCCCCTGCTCCAGAATTCCTTATGTATCTAGACACAGTGTGGTGCAGCTTCTGATGCGAAGCTTCCTTCTTTATCGGGAAATGACACGGTTCCCATGACCCTTTTCCAGGAGGTCTCTGACAGTCCCTGTAATGTCTTCGGGCCAGTGTGAGCATCTCGCCTACTGCAAATACTCACTCGGCCATCATTTCTTCTGTCGGCATTTCTCTTATTCCTTCAATCTGTTTAGTCCTACCTGACTCAGGCTCTTTTTTGTTGTTTTTGGATTTTGGATTTTGGTTTTCCCCATCTACCTGTCTAATTTATCCATTGTCTCAGCACCCAGGAATCTATGTAAATCTTCATAGTTGTTAGTCACAGGTTGCCAGGTACTTCTGCACCAAGTGAAGCATTTAGCTTGCTTGTAGGACCTACAGTGGACATGAGTATCTGTTCCCAGCTGGGCTGTTCCTACTGGAAAAACAAAATTATTCAGCTTTTTTATTAAATTTCTGGTGCACTGGGTTATGTTTGTTCTGTGACTCTTTCCGGAAAGGCTGCAAGGCAGCTTACAATAAGAATATCATAAAGAGAAAGACCACACGCACACGCATGCACATGCTTGTACATGCAATGGCATACCCATACACACACACATACACATATGCACACTTGCACATGCTTTACCTGCACTGGCACATCCATACACACACACATACAGAGAGAGAGAGAGAGAGAGAGAGAGAGAGAGAGAGAGAGAGAGAAATCTAAATAACTGAACAAAAGCAGACAGTAAGTCCAAAAAGTGTGTTCTGCTTTGTTCCAGAGTCTCTCAACCCCAGGTTTTCCTTCTAAAGATTTGCAGACTGTTAGGATCAGTGTCCCCATGTCCACATTAGCCCTTAGTTTGCCGTGGCATAGCAGTGACAAGTTATGGTATAAACCATGCTGTTAAAAAAGAAGAAGTAAACATATACTATATGTGTTTAATGTAAGTTATAAGAAGGTATTGTTTGGGGCTGGAGAGATGGCTGAGTGGTTAGAGAACTGACTGCTCTACACTGTTCTCACTCACATACAATAAATAAAATCATGTTTTAAAAGAAGCAAAACAAAACAAGAAGGCATTGTTTTGTACTAACCTCCTGTGCTCACCTACAGCTCAAGGGAAAGTAAACATGAACTCACACGTAAAGTTCCACATGAGCAAAGCAAGGCCAGTTAATGTTATCTACCTTCTGAGAGATCAGGAGAAACGAAGACCAAATTTCTCATGCTGTTCTTTAACATTTACAAAAGGTGATCTGCAGTGTTAACCCCACCATTAACCCTTCCCCCTATTGTCTCTTCTCTCACCCTTTTAAGACTCATAAGAAGTAACTTTGGAACGACCAATCACCTGGTAATTCTTCCCTGATTTTCTCAGCCTTTTCTTGTTTACTAAATAAATAAATACATCTCTTCTTTGGCTCAATCCATTAGAACAGTTTGGGGGAGTTTTTTGTTTTGTGTTTTAGTGGAATGGATTCGAACATTGAAAACAAAATGAATTAAGATCTTTGGACTAATGTCCTTCTGGTCTTGTCCCTTTACATGCTGTGCCATACACTGCTTACAGAGCTCATTCCACAACTGAAACTCCCTTCACTCATCTGACCTTATTCATTAAATGATAAAATTGAAATTGAGGGGGAAATTCAACTTGTTTTCCTTCTCTACCAACATACAATCAATTTGAAAGAAAGTGGGACTTATATAAGTCACACTGGACCGCTATAATCTAAAACCAGTTTGCAGTTCAATCTTATGCAAGGCACAAGAAGTTATTGTAAAGACTTGGTTGTCGATTTGATGCCATCTAGAATCAGCTAAACCCTGAGGTGCTCAACACTCGTGGGAAGGCTTTGCCTAGTCATATTACTTGAGATGGGAAACCATCCTAAATCTGGGCTAAACCATCTGGCGGCCGTCCACAGAAAACCACATGGAAGAAGGAAGCTTTGCTTTACCTGTTCCCACTCACTCTGCTTGGCAAACCTATCCATCCACTGTTTAGTCACCCTTCAGCTGTATCAGAACCAACTTCCTTAGGACTCAGAATAAGATCTGTAGCTCTCCAGGAACCTTCTAGACTCCAGCACCAGAGTGGAACTGTGGAGGCATCCAACCTTGGAGACAGAACAACTGACGTTTGTGAAAAACCTGTTGTTAGACAGCCTGGACCACAGCGTGTAAATTCTCTCTCTCTCTCTCTCTCTCTCTCTCTCTCTCTCTCTCTCTCTCTGTGTGTGTGTGTGTGTGTGTGTGTGTGTGTGTGTGTTTGAATATATATGTGTGAGTGTATATATTATAACATATGATATATAATATATAATACATAATATATACATAAACCCATTTATAATCAGTTCTGTTCCTTTAGAGAACTCTGAGTGTCTTTTTTTAGCTTAAAATTTTTATGTGGAAATTTTATTAGAAAGATATTTAGATGGATCTAATAATTAGAAAAATACAAGAAATTATTTATCTTCACTGATGATCAAGTAGTTAAAAGAAAGACAGAAAGAAAGAAAGAAAGAAAGAAAGAAAGAAAGAAAGAAAGAAAGAAAGAAAGAAAGACTGATGGAGGAAGGGAAGGAGGAAGAAAGGGAAGGAGGAAAGAAAGGAAGGAAGAACGGAAGAAGAAACAACACAAACCTAGGAGGGGGTAAAGATGGGTCTGAGAGAATGTGGGGGAGTAGTTTTGCAAATACTACTGTGTTCATGTATGAAATTTTCAAAAAATTAATAAAAGTATTATATTAAAAAAAAGAGATTCCAACCTAGAGAATGGATGGTAAGCATACTATGACACACCTAAATTGTATAACAATACTTAGCAATACAATGTAGCCAACTGTTATCATATGAAATAAGATGGTTAAGTTTCAAAAGATTCTATATGTAGTACATTATATTCATTTGAAGTGGGACTTCAGTGATAGACGTCAGATCTCTGGTTGCTCCTGTGAAGGGAGAATTGATTGAAAATTGTTACAAGAAAATATTCCAGAATGTCTGAATGTCCCACCTTTTGATATATGCTCAGAAAATTTTACTTAAACCCTAACCACTAGATCACCTTCAATTATGTATTCACAAACAAATAAGCTCCAAAAGCTGCTGCCCAGAAAATGTCTTGAAACTCGATAGTACTGATAGTTGTATCATGTCTGGCTGAAACTCACTGAACTGTTCCCTAACCCTGAGTGAATTCCATGACTTATCAAGTGTATCTCAATAAATTGTGCAGTGAAAAGATAGTACACTTGAGATTGCAAAGAGAGATAATCACTCAAGGACTGGGGGACATCTTTGCTTCAGGGCAATTTAGTGACGTGTGATAAGACACTTAAAAGAAGTGTGCCTTCTGACCAAGCAACTTCACTTCAGAAATTTTTGACAGGAAAGCATTTGAGGACATACACAGAGATTTCTTTTGACAGATATATGTTGATGTGTTATTTATTATAGATGAAACCTGAAGGCAATTTAGCATCTACCAGTAGCCCACTAGTGAAATATGGATGAATGTGTGTGCACACACAGACACAAAAGAATGTTGTAAACAAATAATAGTCAATATTGAAAACTGTTCACAAGACATTGATGAAAATACATGTTGCAAAATATGTAGAAAACTATACAAATAATCTTATTATAGATAACACAGTGCCTCCCATGCTGCGCTGTGTTATCACTACACATATACTCTAACACTCCACTTACCTGGAAGAGTCAGTAGACATCTACAACAGAGTGATTAGATGGGGTATGGTAGAGCTTAGATAGTATATTTGTATCTGTTCTTCCTAATTATGTGTTCCTTTGAAAAGTCATATATGATTCATTTTTCAAGTGATCTTTATAGGCCTGAATTGATGACTCAGCAGTTAAGAGCACTGTCTGCTCTTCCAGAGGACCTGAGTTCAGTTCCCGGTACCCACATGGCGGCTCACACTTTTCATTATCAGGGGATCTAATGCCATCTTCTGGGTTCCAGCACCATGTATGCAAGTGAAACACATACATACATGCAAGTAAAATAACTCATACTCAGGAAGAAAAACCTAATCTAGTGTGAGTTAATAACAGGAGAAGTAAGATTCATTAGAACTAGCATTCATTTGTGGTGAATATGATAATATAAAGAGATTCATATACTATAGACTTTAGTGGGCTCTGAAAACTTGGTCCAACTCGTGTAAATTGAATCATATAGTCTATGATGCCAATACAATTCTGCAAGGAAAGGGATTCACTTCAGTGTAACTATTGCCTATGTTTCTGTCCTTAACATTCACAACACTTCAGCATTCAGAACAAATCAGAAAGTACTATAACCTGTGTATACACATGGAACTGCTTGTACATGTTAAGGTCAGAGACCAAAGTCAAGTGTTTTCCTCAGTGTCTGTGTACCTTATTTCCTGAGACAGGGTCTCTCACTGAGACTGCAGCTCAGTGATTTGGCCAACGTGGCTGGACAGCAAGCTCCACGGAGTCTCATGTCTGTCCTCCCATTGTGGCTATTATAGGCAAATACCAACTTTTTATGTGGGTGCTTAAGGAGCCAAACAGGGGTCCTTATGCTTGTGTGGCAAGCATTGGCTAAGCCATTACAGCCCCAGAAGTGATGCTTGGTTGTTGTAGCTTTTGTATTGTATTAATCAAATGCACTCAGTCACATTAAGGACGCCCAGCTCTCTGACATGCTTTTTTTTCTCCAGTTTTACAGGGAGCAGCCACCTGCTCAGACACTCTTAGAATCATTCAAAAAAGATCAGCTCAAATGCTTAAAAAATTGGGCTGATCAGCTGGGGACATAGCTCAGCTGATAGAGCGCTTGCCTGGTATGCTCAGACCTTGGTTGGAATGCCAATGTGCACAAACTAGATGTAGGGGTGTATATACCTATTATACCAGCATTCTGGAGATATCCCAGCATTCTAGAGAATCAGGAATTCAAGGTAATCCCTGACTATATTGTGAACTTAAGGCCTTGGTTTCATAAGTACCTGCTTAAAAAAGAAAGAAAGAAAGAAAGAAAGAAAGAAAGAAAAGAAGAAAAGAAAAGAAAAGAAAGGAAAAGAAAAGAAAAGAAAAGAAAAGAAAGGATCTGTCTTCCCTCTAGAAGACATTGCTAAACCATGCATGCGGCTGCCCTCATAAACTGTGGGCAGGAAGCAAAACTGCCTACAGTTCCAGGAACCAAGAACCTAAGACACAACAGACACTCCCCATCACATATGAAAAAAAGACACCCCCATGGCATTTCTTCTAGAAATGATGGCACCCAGGGCTCACCTTTCTCCTGGAAATGTGAGCTCTTGGAGAGAGGTTAACTTAGCCAGGTGTGGTGCCCTCTATGGAGAGTGAAATTGTAACTCAAGGTCAGGAGAAGTCAGGAGAAAGGCTCCTAACAAGGTCCAAAGCTCTAGGCAGAAAGAAGACAGTAGGACTTGATGCCAAACCTCAGGATGGGAAGTCAGGAAACCTGTGTGTTGGCATTGGCTTTGTTCCTAATTGGCCACATTTTCTGGTGCAGCCTTCTCCTGGTTTTAACTTCTGTACCTTCTTAACCTCACCCCCCCCAAAAAAAATGTATGCTCATGGGGAATATTTTAAGGTTTCTTCAGGTCAGACAGCCTATGGCTTTCAGAAATCCATATCTTTCCCTAACCCCTCAGGTCTAACCCCCACAGGCCTCTGTGCCCTCCTTACCCTCCACCATTCCTGCTTCCCCTGAGAACATCTGTCTAGTCTCCAATCTTTGCAAGGTCAAAGGATTGTCCTATGAGCTTCTCAAGTATGTGGTGAACCATTTTCACCCACTGCAGGATCGTTTTAGCTAGAGCTGTATTGCACACACACCCCAGCTCCCCACAAACTGGATTAACTGGATGCACATATGTCTTTAGACAAATACTATTTATTGAACATACTCTGCAGAGTAAATAGAAGTTTTCTTTTCCTTATATGGACACTAAGTGCCTGTCATGTATACAGCCAAGATAAATGGTATCCTCAGGCAACTGGCCTCTCCTCTGGAAGGAGCTGTTCAGGTCCTGACCCAAAAAGGAGGGCAGGAATGAATGGAAAAAGGAGGGTCTTGCCACATCTATCCAGATCAAACTGACCCAAACAAGAGAGAGGCAGAGGGATCTGGGTTGTGTTACTAATTCAGTTTTCAATGCCAGATAACTTCATTGGCCTAACAAGATAGAGACACTGCCAAAGTCAATAACTCTGATCTGTGTGCCTCAGGCAAGCTTTGGTGCTAAAGGAGGGTTTTATCCCAGACAGTCTGTCCTCTAAATGTTAGCTAGTGTCCATTTTTAGTCTCTAGTTTCTACAAGTAGTTATGAATCTCATATTGAAGTTCACAGGACTAAAATTTGAGTGTTCAAGCCAAACCTTTAGTAAAGTCTTCTCTTTAGATGCCCTTCACACACAAAAGTGCATGTAAACTTTTATGGCCTTTTAAATGTATAATACAAAATTATTTTTAAAAAATTAGCAAGTATTTTCAGACAGGATGCTATTAAAATCATTTACTTCTTACATAGATTTTTTTAAATAAAAAATTGTATTTACTTAGAAGCATTCAGAATGTCAACAAAACAGCTACATTTTTTTTTTTTTTTTTTTTTTTTTTTTTGCAATTACAGAGTGGTATTCAGTTAACAGAACAACAATTATCTTCATATAAGCTGCATCAGAGACAACTGAAGATGAAAAAAATTAAAACCAAAAGGGAAAAAAAACAAACAAAAACTGGAAAAAACAAAACAAAAAAGACCAACCAAACTACTGTCCCCACATATAACTAATTTGTGCTGTGCACCAACAAGAACCTGCTTTAAATTTCCATGCCAATTTACAGCCCCCAGACTGTACCAGTCAAGGTTAGTGGCTATTGAAAACACCACCAGGACAAGAATAACTAAAGACACATTCGGTAGTGTGTTAACTATATAAAAAAAGACATTGTACAGTTTAAAAACAAATCTTACACAGCCTTACATTTAAATTTTTTTTTCTTTAAGAGGAATGAGTTGTGTACGGGGAGGGGGTGATTAAATGCTTTATAGACAAAACAAACTATGCTAGAACCAACTTATTCATCATCTTCTTCATCTTTGTCTTCCTCTTCTTCCTCTTCTACCTCATCCTCTTCATTCTCTGCATCATCTTTCTCTTCCTTCCTTTTCTTGCTCTTTTCAGCCTTGACCACCCCCTTTTTACTGCATCAGGTTTTCCTTTAGCTCTGTAGGCAGCAATGTCCTTCTTGTATTTCTCCTTCAGCTTGGCGGCCTTCTTCTCATAGGGCTGCTTGTCATCCGCAGCAGTGTTGTTCCACATCTCTCCTAGATTCTTTTTGACATCACCAATGGAGAAGCCAGGATGCTTGCCTTTGTTTTTTGGGTGGTACTCAGAACAGAGCAAAATGAAGGCAGAAGGAGGCCTCTTGGGTGCATTGGGGCCTTGAACTTCTTTTTGGTCTCCCCTTTGGGGGGGGTGTAGGTTTTCATTTCTCTTTCATAACGAGCCTTGTCAGCCTTTGCCATATCTTCAAATGTCCTCTTTTCTTTAGCAGACATGGTCTTCCACCTCTCTGAGCACATCTTGGAGAACTCTGAGAAGTTGACAGAAGCATCTGGGTGTTTCTTCTTGTGCTCCTCCCTGCAGGTTTGCACAAAGAATGCATATGAGGACATTTTGCCTCTCGGCGTCTTAGGATCTCCTTTGCCCGTGTTTGGTTGATTTTCCTCCAAGGGGCACAGAGTCGCCCCTGCCCGTCCGGCTCTTGTTTGCCCCGGCGCTGTCTCTGTGGAGCTCAATGTACTGCAATGGCTGTGAGAGCGGGAGCCAGACACAGCCCGATTTAATTGTTTTTAACCACACACACACACACACACACACACACACAATCCCTACTGCTTCCTTATCAAAATGTATTTTTAACAATATTTATTTAATTTTTACTTGTGTGTGTGCATGCGTGCTTGCGTGAGTGTGTGTGTGTGTGTGTGTGTGTGTGTGTGTGTGTGTGTGTGTGTGTACCACACATGTGAGAGTTCCCGGGGAGGACAAAGGCATTTTATCCTCTGGAGAGGTTGTGAGCCATCTGACATGAGTGCTGGGAATTGACCACTGGTGCTTCTGGACCACTGAACCATCTCCCCAGCCCCACTCTAGTGTGTATGTGTTGGGACAGAAGAATAAAATAGAACTCAGATGCAGGACGCAGAGGCTTCTCCTCAGCAGGGGATAGCTGCTCAAGGATTGAGCCTTGCCAGTTTCTTAAAAGCTCTTTCTATTGTTGCACAGAAAGCAACTTTAGCAAGTCAATCTCCACATAACAGAACTTCTTATCTGATCTGGGGGTTGTCTTGAAAGACCAACTATCTAAGCAATTGTCAGCCATAGGAGATTTCCTGGTTTGCCAGCTCTGTCTCCGGACTAAGTTATGCAAAGGCTATGAGAATCCTTCAAAAGAAAACTCCCCTAAAATCTCAGATAATAATCACTGATAAAAGGCTACTTCAATGCTTAGGTGCCATCACCAGGTGCCAGATCCATGCCAGATACAACAGTTCTACTAATATTCTGATACATGTTTCCAGTGAAGATCTAACTAAGCTGCTAGGATCTGTGGTCAGACCAACTCCACCTCCAGGAGAGGAATGACCTTTAATGTCTGGACAAGGTTTCATTTCATAGTCTCAGTGTAAACAGAGTAAACACTCAGGGTAAACACACTACTGTTTCACTACAAGCCGAATCGCTGGGCCAAGAAGCCATAGAGATAGAATTCTGATCTCGGGCAGCCTGACACATAGAGAAGTCAAGACCATGACTATGGTCACTGAAGATGTAATGACAACCAAGCTGAATTGTTTTAAAGAGGATCAAAGTAAGAGTATAACAAACTTCACATTCAGTGAAGTATGGCATGGATTACCATCTGGGGAAGGTAACCTGTGGATAACCAGCCTCATCTGGAGTAGTGTACACTAATTATATAGTTACTTTTTCTTCTTCTTCTTTTTTTTTTTTTTTTTTTTTTTTTTGACCTTCCTGCTTTAAGTGACAAACTGAATACATTTGAATCCACACACTTGGACTATTTAAGTTATAGGGAACCTACTACATTAACTGGGATAATTACAAAGCACTGAGGCCCAGACATGTCTGTCTCCCTGTGCTGGCTGAAGGGCAACTTTTAATAACTCAGAAGATGCTAGAGTTAGCTGTCTACTTGTGATCCGAATAGATCATGTTCCTTTGTGCTGAAAGCCTAGCGTACACCTGGAGTCTGTACTTTGCCTTCAACAAATTCACATAAAAGTTAAACTTTAAATCTATAAAAAAGGCCAATGTTCACCAACAATAAAT
This sequence comes from Micromys minutus, assembly GCF_963924665.1. NCBI lineage: Eukaryota > Metazoa > Chordata > Mammalia > Rodentia > Muridae > Micromys > Micromys minutus. The sequence goes on from NC_137969.1 coordinate 76,706,483, forward strand.
CTCACCTACTTTTTCGTTTCCCTTTTGCAGCCTGATTGTTCATTTCAACAGTTTTTGTAAAGAAAGGTTATTTGAGGTTTCAATTTTTGCTAACGCTATCCCATAATTGATTTGATAAAATTAAGCCTCCTTTACAATATAGGTTTGCTTACTGTTCACAAAGAAAGATCATTGTTAGTAAGGTGAGTATGAGTTCTGTAAGATCAGAGATGTCTACATACCTATACCTACCTATACATGCATCCCTATACATGCATTCCTAAACATGCATTCCTCGGCATTGTTGAAATGGGCTCTTCCCTATCAGCCTTTTTGAAATTTGAATTTATTCTATGTGCATTGGTGTTTTGCCTCCATGTCTATCTGTGTGAGGGTGCTGGAATGCCTGGAGCTGGAGTTATAGACAGTTGTGAATTTCCATGTGGTTGCTGGGAATTGAACCTGGAACAGCAGTCATTGCTCTTAACCACTGAGCCATCTCTCCAGCCCTGAAATTTTCTTTATCAAAACATTTGCTCTCATGTATAAATATGATTATCTTACTTTATGCCTTTAAAACATTTGAGTATTACATCAAACCTTACACTTTTTTTTAAGTGCACACCATAATCCCAGGGTGGAGGAAGCTAAGATGGGAGAGGAGCAGAGCAGAAAGGGCTACGTAGTGAGTTCTGGACCAGCTTGATAGGATAGTAATATCCTGTCTCTATAGATTTTATATGTGTGTGTGTGTGTGTGTGTGTGTGTGTGTGTGTGTGTATTGTTTTATACAGAGTCTCATATATTTCAGACTAGCCTAGAACTCTACATAGTCAAGGGTAAATTTGGACTTTTGATCCCCATTTTCACCTCCTAATTGCTAGAATTACAGGGGTGTAGTGCATGCATCTTTTGGTTAGATGCAGAGGATGGAATCCAAGGCTTTGTGCATGGTAGACGAGTGTTCTACCAACTGAGCCCCTTTCCACCCCCCCCCAAGATCTTTTGTTTACATGAATGTTATTGTTTTTCAATCCTCTACTGGTTTTTAAAGGTATTAAAATCCCTCGAACCAGAAGGAAATCAGGACCCAAGACCAGTCAGTTGGAGACTGTCAGCCAGAGGAACAGCACATCCTACTTTGATCAGAAAAAGTAAAATATTCCTCCAAGAAATTCTATTTCTAAAATATTTTCCAAAGCATGGTCCAGTGGCAGAAATATTTTTGGCAACAAAGCAGCAGGGGGCTGAGAACCTGGTCTGTACCAACTTTGCTAACTCCAGTGACCAGGGTTGGAAAAATCTGACTGAGAATGATATTCTGAAACTCATAGGGCTCAGCCCATGTAGAAAGAACATGTGTGTGTTAGGCAGGAGTGCTTTAGCCACTGGAGCCAGCTATTCAGTACCCAAGCATGTAATGCTGTGACACTGGATAGTACATAAAGGAGAGAACACCTTGGGAGGAAGAGATACTGAGGCTCAACATAACCTGCTATCTACACCCAATAAATCTGAAAGACATGCACCTGACAGAACTAATGTATCCTAAGGTCCAAATAGAGTGGTTCAGAGCCTTTTTGAATGAGATGCCAGGAGCATTTGGGGCATAGGCATAGGGCTTGGGTGTCTGTTTTAAGCCTGACAACGGGGATGGGAGGGCTTACAGGAAAATGCCCATATTCTATAGAACAATACAGGGGGATCTCAAAATAACCATGGCAAGAAAAAGCTGGGTGCTTTTAAAACGAGTTTATACTCTGTGATTACATTTATATAAAACTCTAGCAAATGCAAGATAATCTATACTGACAGAAAGCAGATGTTGCTTGCAAGAGAGATGAAGGAGAAGATTATAAAGAATATATAAATATATTCACTCTCTTGACTATGGTAATGGACCATGGGTGTTTACATACATAAACCTTAACTCACTATATAGTTTGGATATGGAAAATACCTTGTAAGCCATATATCCATAAGAAAGAGGTTAAAATTTATTTTATTTAAAGACATTCTGATTCTGGAGGTTGGGGTGGAACCTGGGCATCATCATGATCTTTAAGCGTCATCCCAATGGTTAGGGATGTACAACCAGGCTGAAAGTATGGACCTTCTGAGCCACAGTGAGGTGTGCGGTGAGCCTACAAGGCATTGACCTCATCATTGTAGAAATCCAAGTCAAATACCTCTCCTGCCAAATATGGTTCCTTTCAAGAGCATGGAATCCATATAGAAATAGTTCTCCTACTGAGCCTATTGTGGCACTGTGGTCAGTGGATCTTTTACACTCTGAGAAAATCCATCACGCCTAGACATAGTCGGGTTATTTGGTTTGGTTTGTTTGTTTTCATGCTGCCAGGTAACAAACTATCATAGTTTCCCAGCTACCAAGCCAATTAAGGTGGCTGCCATGACCACCTTTGCAGGCTCAAGTTCCCAGGTGCCCACCACGTTGTCCCACCCTGTGTTCTCCTCAATCAATATTCTTTCATAAGAAGTCAAGCAAAACCCAACAGAGTATCATGTTAAATTCCCCTGAGGTATAAACACAAAAGAATACAAACTACTAGCAAGGTCAACTCTATTTATTATTAGCAAGAAGATATATTTACATTGGGAGATGGACATACCTGTAATTGCAGCACTCAATAAGCAGAGGTAGATGAATCTCCGTGACCTTGCAGGACATCCTAGTCTTCATGGTGGCGTTCAGGACAGCCAGGACTACATAGTGAGATCCTATCTTAAAAAAAAGAAAAGGGGGGAGGGACGGGAGAGATGGCTCAGCATTTAAGAGCACTGACTGCTCTTCCAGAGGTCCTGAGTTCAATTCCCAGCAACCACATGGTGACTCACGACCATCTGTAATGGGATCCAATGTTCTCTTCTGATATGTCTAAAGACAGCAACAGTATACTCATACATTAAATAAACAAATCTTAAAGAAAGAAGAAAAAAAAGAAAAAAATTTTCACACACTTGCTATTTTGTATATTTGTAAATAAAAAAAAATGAGGCCTATAGACTTTTTGGGTTAATCGCTACATAATTTCATTTTGGAATACTTTGAGATTTTTGTGTGAAATTTTGAGTTCTTGCTGAGTTTATCATAATGTGGCAGAACAATTTTAGGAGCCAATATTTATATATTTGTGAATCTATATTTATATAAGTATTGAAGTACTTTAGAAAATTTGTTTCTTGATAAGAAAAAATTGTAAGTAGTTTGTCTGCTCCATTTTTTTATTCACAGATACAGATTGGGGAGGGGGAAGTAATCACAGGTTAAACTATTTTGAAGTGTTACTCTTTATTTATAGACCTTTAATAAGTAACCACTAAGCTCTGCTGAAGTAAAAATGCACCAACACATAAAAGCAAAATAGAGCTAACAACAATTTTATGGGTTTTACTTTAATAAGTCTATTATTTATTTATTTATTTATTTTTTGCAGGGGTAGAGATTTGGTTTGGTTTGAGTTTCGGTTCCCGGGACAAGTTCTTGCTGTGTTACTTGGGCTGGCATCAGAGTTCCATCTGCCTCACTCAGTCTTTGAGTGATGGAATTATAGGTATGTGCCATCATGCCAGGAAAGACTGTCAATTTTCTTTATGTGTATGTGTGCACTGTATGTGTATACATGTTCACATGTGAGAGTGCACACATGTGGAGAACAGAGGTTGACATCAAGAATCTTTCTTGCTTGCTCCCCACCTTATTTTTTGAGGTGAGATCTCTCAGTTGAACCCAGAGCTTACTGATATGGGCAGTCAAACTATCTAACTTACTGTGGGCAGCTCCTATTTCTAGAATTAAAAGAGACTGCTGTGCCCACCCAGGATTTATAATAGTACTAGGGGTCTGCACTCTTTTTCTCACAGTTGTATGTCAAACTCTACCCACTGAGCCATCTTTCCAAGCCTTGTCTATAAATTTTTAATCTAAATTCTTAATTGGTTTTCCCCTATATTCAAGAAGCATCTTCAATTATATCTAGGAACTTCTTTTCACATAAGGAACTACCACTGAGTGTACCCAATGTTGTACTGAGGAAAGATGAAATTCTAAGTGGGACAGGCAGAAGGATGGGGTTTGGGGATGGCCAAGAGAGTGCTTAAGGGTTAGGAATAGGCAATGCAAGAATAGACTATGATGGAAAGTAGGGAGAGTCACAGAGAGTTTGCCCACTTAACAAAGGTTAGGAATGAGTACTGTGGAAAATGAAACAGGACACTTTCTTTTTCCTCAGAGCCCAAGGCCAGAAGCTATGAGATAGCTCAGCCTCTTAGAGGAACAGTAAGACCATTAATGTGACTACACAGTCCACTTGGATGGTGAAGGGGAGACCAACTCTCTCTGGATGGCTGAGTTTCTGGGAACTGGTAAAGTAAATCTAGTACCATATGTTGGAGGACCAGAAGACCATCTGCAAAGCCTTCCTTCTTCAACATGCCATTTAACTCGGCTATTTTGTGGAAGGAATCATATTTTCAGAGAACAGACATTTAAATTTCCTGGGATTTAACTACTCGAGTAACCAAGGCTTTAGTTCAGTGTGCCTAAAGCCTAAATGAACAGATGACAACTACACAGCTGTCTTTGGCAAAACCCTGAGGTCATCGACCTCTGAAACAGTATGATTTGTTCATGGCAAAAGACCACAGAGGATCTACAAGAGAAAGAATCATGTCTCTCAGCGTTGCCATGGGGACTGCTGGCTAGACTAGCTGAATGCTCTGTGGAGAATGCTTCTTCTTTTAAGGAGAAAATAGCTTCAATATTCCAGAGACTAAGTGGTGGAGCAGGTAAGTAGAAATTCTAGGAGAGCAAGAAGTGGGGAACAGTTGGTAGTCTGACTATTGTAGGAGGAGCAGCCTCTGGTTAAGAAACCAGAGTCACTCAACCACCCCCAAGGCTAAGATCTCCACCAGAGGATGTGGGCTTTTCTCAGCTAACATCTGTATACACAGAAGAGTAGACATGAGATTTGTAAGGTTCATTTCTAATTCCGTCAATTACAGCCGTCCAATAACTCTGAGCCTTCTCACATGTCACATAGGTCAGGAATAAGCCAGAAAAAGGGAGATCCAAGAAGCATTCCTTTCAAAGGTGTTAAAGGCCCTCTGAAATGAAACCATTTGCAGCAGTGAATGAACATGTGTGAAAAACTCTTCTTGCTGTGTTATAAGGACACCTAGGCCTCATTTCCCTGGGCTTGTCTGCCCAAGCATGTGAGGCCTAGGTGTCCTTGCTGTTAGGACTTTAGACCTTATCACCAAATCTCCATAGAACAAGTTTCTGTGTACAGTCCATCAATAGTTAAGAGAAAATGTCTCTGATGTTCTCAGAGGTATCTCATCGCCCACATGACACTGAATGGAACTAGATGATTGAGAGATAGTAGCTCAGCCCTGACATCTGCCCAAGGGTTTTAGGAGTTGTATGAACTATCATGACCATCCAATCTACCATTTGTTAGTGGTATACAATGACACATTTGGTCAATGACTTCCCAAGTCTGTGCCATCTGTGAAATGTGGATAACAGCATACCACATCCGTTGTCTAGTCTATTTTTGGTCCACATCTCTCTCCCTCCCCCCATTCTTCCTTCCTCTATCCCTCCTGTCTTCCTCCTCCTCCTCCTCCTCCTCCCCTTCCTCCTCCTCCTCCTCCTCCTCCTCTTCCTCCTCCTCCTCCTCTTCTTCCTCCTCCTAAATCAGAGAGACAGTGTGTCTGTAAAGTGCTTTGAGCTCCTTGGAGATAGAAGCTCTATAAATATAAGCTGTTATCACTGTCACCATGGAAACACACAGAGAGAACTGTGATGCATTCCTACGTGTACTCAGCATAATTCTGACCTTCTTGCCTGTGGGCTGTTGAGCATCAGTAGTTCTACAGAGCTGTTTGGCCAGGGAGAGGTGGAGACCTCAGATTGAACTTGCTTACTGGTCAATTCTTCTTCATACCACTTTCAAAAAAAGATATTGCATTTCTGTTTGTTAAGTAGTAATATAAGGTTGGTGGAAGGATGCAATTTATAACCAGTTTAATTTGCAGTGGACCCACCTGAGGACCTGAGTTAGAAACCAGGCTTGCCAAGGACCAATTCCAATAAGCTTTGGGCATAATATTCTACAATTTCCTAAAGCTGTCCCCAGTCCTGACTCCTTGCCTTCAGACTAAGGTTAGAAAAAGTTGGCAATGAAGAGGACTACAAGCCTGCACCGTTATGCCAAGGATTGGCCCCTGGAAAGCAGAACAATGCCACTGCCATCACTATCTTACTGGGCCTAGCAAAACCTATCATGTAGCCAGTGCTTTGTAGATTTGCTAACAAAGTGAATATTTGAATGAATACGTGGCCATCTTTTCCTGTTACATAGCTGAAAGTGGAGCTGAGTAAGACAAACTCACTGAGTGTTAAGTGGGACTAAAAAGCCTGGAGTACGTCATCTCTTCTTGAGGTTCCCCTGACTCCCCACCCCACTGTTAAATACAGGAACAGTGCCCCCTCTTCTAGTATCATGAGCTGTCCTGGGAAAGCCAAAAGCCTTATACAAAATGATTTAGAATAACCGTTTCATCCTGGCCCCTAGCTCTAGGGCTGGTTTTCCAAGGGTATAACCTGTGAGGTTACACATCCCCAGCATGGAGCACCTTCAGGATTTGTTTAGTGCTAGGTTATCATCTTCTTGGGATTTAAAATTATATAACAAGTACCTCACATTTTTATTTTGCACCACACAGTAAGGGTTGCTTGGTTGTCTGTGATTCTTGAGCTGTTTTTCTTCTTTCACATCCTGTAATCCCTCTTCATGAAGAAAGGGAATCCTACCATCTTATTTTGGTGGGACGGAAACATCTCCCAGGCCTTTAGACTAAGCTCTGCTGAGTGCATTATTCAACACAGGTAGCATTCTTCACATAAAGTGGAACGCTAACACAACAGAATGACTGTGCACTTACTCTTCCATGAGCTATTCTTTGTGTATTTGCTGTACTAACACTATTTCCTCCAGACATGGTGTGACCATAGGCCTTTGTGACGAAGAGTTGTGTACTGACATGTGAAGTATCTGGCCCACAGCCACAACAACAAGGTAAGTAGAATGCAGCCTTAGTGTGTTAAGCAATGGAAATGAGGCTGTTGACATTTCTATGGAGAAGGGGGAAACACCCACTCAGACACTGTTCAGACACCACCTACATTCTACTCACCCCTGGCCCTTGACCCTCAGTTACATGTAATCTTGGGGAACTGGGGGAGTTGCTATAGAAGAGATATGGGATTGTTCCCATAGCAATGAGCTTTCATGAACCACAGCCATACTAGGGTGTTTGTTTGCTTGTTTTGGTGATGCCACTGCCTTTGAGTTAGCCATACTCTTGTAGGCAATGCCAAGAAACTTACTAGTCTACCAAGCTAACTTGAGTAGAATCATTTTTTTTCTGGACTGCTGGTACCCTCACTGGGTTGAAAAGATGTGTTTCTTTATGTCTCTCCAAGAAAAACCACTTCATACCTAACCTACTGAGTTTTGATGAAATAATTGGGTGAAACAGATGAAATTATAATCTCATGATATTCAGTGAAGGAGGAAGGGCAGAAAGGTGTGTGGGGGAACCTATCATCAGATGAATGGCTGTTATATACTAGGTGCTTTCCGTCTTCAAATTAAGTGGAAAGCAATTAACAGAGACAAAGAAAGCCTAAGTAATTGCCCAAGCCACCAATAACTAAGAGGTAGGTGTCAGAATCTGTTTATCTACTTTTTTAACGCTTGGGCTCAAAAGTTAATTTCAATATATCCAGGTAAAGACGGTTATGTCAGAGTCACTGATTGTTCCTCAGCAAAAAAGAAAAACCTACGGGGCCTGTTTTCATTATATTCTTTTTTTTTGCTTATTTAAAAAAAATTTAAATTCTTTGGTTGGGGGGGTGCAGGATAACTCTGTGCAGCCCCAGCTGTCCTAGAACTCGCTCTCTAGAACAGGCTGGTCTCAAACTCAAAGAGAGATCTGCCTGTCTCTGCCTGCCGAGTGCTGGGGTTAAGGACGTGGGACACCATTGTCTGGCTTTCGTTTATATTCTTTATTTTCAGACAGAGACTTGAGGGGGAATGGTGACTACCTACAACAAATTGGATCATTAATCAAGACAGGACTTTGTTCTCTGAAACCTTACAGAGTGACACCAGGAGAGCTCACTGTCTTCCCATGGCTTCCCTTTAACACTAGATGAAAAGGAACAGAGATTGCTGTCTGTGTTTGAAGGGCTTAGTAAATGCAGATATGGTAATGACTGTCAGCCATGCAGAGAAGGCCACCACTACAGGAGGACATGAGACCTCACTTGGAAGAACAAGGGACCTTACTTCTAGGCAAGGAGATAATGGCTCTTTTCTTGAAGCTACTGTTTATTAGGGTGGCTGGTGTTAGTTAAAAGATGAAGAGAGTGGGGAGGGGGGTATGGCCCATGGAGGTGTGGTGAGGCATAGGAGAAAGGGGGAGCATCTAGGGGAACCTATGCTGGGAATCTTTTCCCCCTGAGGGACCAGCCACATGATGGTATAGTACAGAATAGAGTTTATTCGGGTCATGGGGGGAGTTAAGAGGGTCGTAGAGGCAGAGAGAGAGAGAAGAGAGGAATAGAGAATTTAAGGCCCACCATGAGCTGGTGGAGAGAGGGTTGGGGGGAGGGAATGAGGAGAGGAGGGGCAAGATAGGGAGAGCAAAAGTGGGAAAGCAAAGAGCAGGAACACAGAGAGTAAGAGAGTAAAGGAGAGAGGAGGGGGCACGCAGCCTCCTTTATAGTGCCAGGTGACTGGGGCGGAGCATACCTGACTGTTGCCAGGTAACTGTGGGGTGTGGTTTTCAGAATCCCAACAGCTGGGACCTCAAGTTAGTTTAACTATAGGAGAATGCTGGGCCAGTTCATGGAGAAAGCGGCCGTTGAGTCTGTGTCCAGTCAGTCCACTCTGCTGTCTGCGCACCCTGAGCACAAGAGCTGCTTAGACATAGTTCTAGAAACATCTGTGGGTCCTGTGGTGAGGGAAGTAGCTGCAGAAGCATTTCAACTAGGAGTCTGCCACTAATGCAGAGGTCATAAACTCTGTTCTATCGGGAAATTTCAAATGCGAAATACACTGTTAAGTGTAATCACACCCCGGTTATAGTACAGGAGAGTTTTGCTTGCACCTGGGCTTCTTAATGTAGCATACTTTAATGAAAGGACTGGTTAAGATGGTTTGCGGCCTTTTGCCTCCAAATAGGTAAATCTGAGGCCCAAGAATTATTTCTAATAAACTTCTAGGTGCTTCTGTTGCTGTGGTGGTGGTGGTGGTGGTATGAGGACCACAGTTTAGGATCCTCTGGCACATAGTGTCTGTGTGTTTATGAAGTCTATGAAGCTCGTGATAGTCAGGAGAACATTAACCGAAGTCTGAATGCCGGATGCTAATGAAAACTCGATGTTAGATTATTTTGGTATATTCAAAATACTGGGATGCCTATCCACTCTGCACCAAGGTGAGCAAACAAATACGTAATTTATTTAACAAATCTCCTCAGTGCTGATTTGGAGGCCGGCATTGAGAACCAGGAGGTATAAAGCAGACAGAAATGCTGGACTTTTAGGATCTTAAATGTGAGTGGGGGATATCCTTACCAAACTTCAGCTATGTCCTTTTCAACCGAAGAGCTCAGGTTCTCACAAGAGCAATACAGTGTAACTGCCCAGTCCTTCTCCAAGGTGAGACTACGCAGACTCAAGTAGTTCAGTGACTTTCATAGCACTCAGTGCCTGTGTCCCCAAAGCCCACGTGTTTTCCCCAGCAATGCAAGGGAATATTTATGGTTGAGTCTAGAAAAGGGACTTGTCATTGAAGCATCCTGCCTTCTGTCAGTTAAGAATTTCTTTTCCATGGCAATAACTGGAGAGATCTCTAAGGGACCTTTCATTTCAAGATCCCCAGAGCTGAGATGGGTGGGTCCTGAACTACAAGAAGACAAAGGTTAGTTCTTGCCCACACCCATTCACTGAACACCTGGCCAGATAATTTGCTATTCAGAGCTTTTATGTTTAGAGGCTTACTTTGATCAGCAACTTGGCATTTACTCAGCGGGCCCCTGGCTAGGAGTGATAATCCTTTCTTCCCTTTTGATAAATGTTGCCCAGAGCTCCTGAGTTCCAGGCACTGTGCTCAACACTGGGGCACTTCCAGGTGAGTGGGACTGTCCTTGCCCTCAGTGAGTTCAGAATTTAGGCTCTGCTGCTGCTTCTTCCTGGTTGTCCTCTGGGTCCCACATTTGAGCCTCTTTGGTTCAAGTTTGCTTCTCTATTGCTGAGATGAGACATTGACCAAAAGCAACAGGGGGTGTAGTGGGGTGTTGTTTTCATTTATAGGTTACAGGTCATCTTCTGGGGAAGCTGAGGCAGGAACCTGGAGGCAGGAATGGAAGCAGAGATTACGGAAGAGCATTGCTGACCGGCTTGTTCCCATAGCAACTAGCAAGGGTTATTCTCCTATTCTGGATGTTTTGTGGTTTAAGATTTTATCTTTATTCATGACCACAGCTAATATTATCAGTTTATGGCAGTGTTATGTTTGGTTTTAGTAGAGTTGTTACATAATAAGATTGAAGTATATAGTGAGCTAATAATAATATAGTGGTTGATTTTTAAAACAGATGACAGCGATGGGGACGGGGGAGATGGATGGCAGGTAAGAGCGCTGCTGCACAAGGAAGAACTGAGCTGGGCTGGCAGCTCGCACATCTAAGTCAGGCAAGCGCCTATCAGTCCAACACCTTGGAGGGCAAATTCTACAGGATGGAAGGGGCTTGCTCACTATCAGCCTATTTTAGGTTCAGTGAGAGACCTGTCTCAAGTGAATAAAATGCCCACCTTATATGTGCACGGACACACTCACCTGCCCCCAACACACTTTGTGCATAAAACACACTCACCACAATAAGTAAATAAACTAATTAAAATGTGAAAAGAAATAACTGATTATTCAAGATTTTGAGTTAAGTATATAACATTTAATTAAATATGTATGGAAGTCAGAGAACAACTTGTGGGTGTTACCCTTCTCACTCAGCCATGTATGTACCAGAGATCAAACTCAGGTCTTCAGGCTTGGCAGCAAGTGCCTTTACACACTAAGCCGCCATGTGGACCCCTTAATTTTGCCTTTTTGAACTTATTTATTTATTTTTATTTATTTAGAGTGTGTCTGTCTGTCCACCATGTGTATGACAAGGGCTACGGCTACATGTGGAGGTGATTGGGTGATTGGCTAGAGTCCTTTTGTCATTCGAACAGACGGAACCCAGTGGCCAGTTCATTGAGAAGTAGTTTGGGTTTTGTTCTTTGTTTTTGTTTTGTTTTTTTAAGGAGCTGGGTTCCAGGTCACTGAGAGAAGGTGGGTGGGGAGTTCGGGGAGAAATCTCAGGAAGGTAAAGAACCTTGGGTCTTTAAGAGATAAGAACTAGCCTCCAAGGAAGCAGTGAGAGACAAGGAGTCGAGGAAGAGGAAGAGATCCTTGGAACTGAAGGGGAAATGGGCAAGGGGTAGGTAATAAAACCTACACAAATGCTCCTTGTGACTTGCTGTGAACTTTGTGCCCTTTTTTTGTTAAGTGGCACATGTGACCCTATATAATGGCCAACTTCTTGGTTTTGTTCTTGAGAAAACAAAGATTAAAATTTCCCAGTGGCCTGGTTTAAAGATTGTTCACAGGTAACCTTATGTAGACCTCAGTAAGTCTGGAGCCCTGAAATCTGACTCAGGTCTCCAGGGAGGACTCTGTTCCTGATTCAGAAGGCCTAACGTTAAGAACACTGAGTCACCAGCCTCGGGAAAGATAACAAGCGGCTGATAAGACCCAAGACTAGAGACCCAACTGCCTCTGTCTCCCAAGTGCTAGGATTGAAGGCACGCACCACCACTGCCTGGCTCCAAGTCCACTTCTTTAAAACCCTCTGTGCAGCTGTGTGAAGTGAGTCTGCTGGGAATGTGATTTATGCTCATACTGCCTGACTCCCCAGCCTCACTTAACAGCTGACTTCCAACTTTCCTTGCTGTTTTCAAGTCAGGGTGTAAAGCAGTACACTACTGTTCTCTCTGTTTACACAGCGGTAGCTCTTGAATGCAACAGCCTTAATCCTGGCTCATTCCTACAGTTTAAGTACTCCCACCTTCTCTCTCACCCTGCTGTGGGGTTTCTCCTGTTTTGCAGTTTTGCCCTATACTGAGTGTGTGGTTCAGGAGTACTCGCCCAGCATGTATGAAGTCCCGTGAGCTCAGTCCCTAGCACTACCAAAAAATTATTTTAAACAAACAAATCCAGTTACCTAAAAAGCTTGTTCACATGCTGACTTCTAAACTGCAAACGACTATTAGTAAAAGTGGGGTAAAGGTCAGAAGCTGAATGTTGAGGAGGTCAGACAGGCCAATGGGAGGTAGACTGCTCATAATTTACAGAGAGAACCCTTGCAGCTCCTCGGTGGGAACATTCAAGGGATGCAGCTCCATTCATTCAGCCCAGTTAACCGAGGGCACACTATGTGCTCCCATAGTGCACTGGAATGAATAAAGTGAAACCCATTCTCATGAATTCACAGTTTAAGCAAATAATCATGCAAGTGAGCGTAGAAAGACAACCGTGACAAGTTCACAAAGAATTGCACAGTGCCTGGGAAAACCTCTGAGTCATTCACCATCTCCAGAAGTCAAAGTGTCTGTACCCCAAGGCTCTGTAGGTGTTATCCAGCCTAGAGAAAAAGGTGAACATTCCACATGGGGAGGGTCACTGGGAGATTAGAACACCTGAGAAGCTGACAGAAGTGACCGGGCATCTTTAGTAATCTAGGCCCAGCGTTGGTCAACGCTGTGGACCTAGTGTGGGCTTCCCGAGTCCTCTCCAATGCCCCCACCCTTTTAGAAGGCTAGTGAAGAAATATCGATTCGCTAAAAGCAGCTATTAATTCACAGCTAAATGCATACTGCTTAAGACCCTTGTCAGTTACACAGTTGACAGTTCCAGGTCTGAGAAGATCACACAACCTGCATCACCGCATCCTGTACTAAGAATGGGTAACAGCTGTCTAAATCCCAGAAGCCCCCAGAGAGGCTAGCAGAGACTGGGAGTCCTGCTGTGAAGGAAAGGGAGGATTGGACGTCCCCAGGGCTGGACATGCCAACAGGCCAAGCCAGTGATGGTGCCCTGTGCCATATGCATCTTGTTTTCTGGTCTCTCTTTAAGATCCTGCCTGGCTGCTTCAAGAGCTACCTCGCCTGACCCCAGCAGCCTGGACTCTTCTAATAGACTTTTGTGATGGATTATCTTACTCACAACAAGAAGAAAAAAATTCTTTCTTTCTTTCTTTCTTTTTTTTTTTTTTTTTTTTTTTTTTTTTTTGTGCAAGAGTAAAGTGTTAGACAGTGCTTGCCCTCTTGGGACTTGTATTTTTAAAATGTCTGGGTAATGCTACAGAGTTTAAGAGCCCATCAATGTATATCAAGCTTTCTTGTCTCCTCCTGGCTAAGCAGTGAACCCCTTGTTCTTGGCTGGAATAAGAAAAAGGACCATATTACTTAGCTTCTCCATTTCTAAAGTGTTGCTGAGTTCTGACCAGAGAGATGGAAACAGAATTGCTCCTGGACAGCTTCTAGGACGAATATTTCGGTAAAAGATGCTTGACTTCCATTTTCTTCTTTCTTCATCCTTCCCTCCACCCAGAATATGGTGACTGGTGGCCTAGACACCATCTTGGATTTTAATAAAGCAAGGGTCATGCAAGAGGGATGCTAGAAAACCAGGAAGGGATTTAGTAGATGAAGCCATTGGCTTGGACCACCAATCTCTGAACTTGTGGACGGAAAACAAAATCTGATGTCACTGAAGGCACTGCTGGATTGGATTTCTGTTATTTATAACTAAACAAACCCTAACCAACAAAACCCCTAGGCCCTCCCTCTCCCTTCCCCATCCATCCTTTCTCCCTCCCTTCTTTCCTCTCCCAACAGGATTTCTGTCTTCCTACACCGCAGTTCAACCCAAGAACAAGGCCTAGTCCTGAGGCCGCTGAGAACAGCAGACAGTAACTCTTCAGTCGTGTTCCTCATCTGGCCTTCTTCCATTCCTCACTTTGAAAACTAGCCTTCTTCTTACAAATCTGGTGATGGTGGTGGTCCATATGTATGCATGTGCGTGTGTGTGTGTATGTGTGTGTGTGTGTGTGTGTGTGTGTGTGTGTGTGTGTGTGTGTGTGTGTGTCTGATTATTGATCGATGGAGGTGGGCAGCAGGACCTCATGGGTAGTGTCACACTGGACAAGACACTGTCATATTTTCCAAGTTGAAATTCCATATTTCTGTAAAAGGTGCTTGCTTCTCCATGAGGTTGCTAGGGGAGGTACCATAGCAGAATAGGTATAAAACACGGTTATCATTTATTAATGAGAAAAAAAAAGCTGGTTTAGCTGGATACAGTGACTGCAACAGTCTGCCTGCTAAAAAGGACTTGCTACTTGATTTAGTACTCATCTACTTGATACAAATTATTTTGCATTCTCCCCACCCCCAAGTTATTCCTTTAAAGTCAAATAAAAGCTTTTGTTTTTGTCATTTCTCTGAAACTTAGGCGCATCAAAATGCAGTATTTCTAGAGTGATCCGGAGAAGTACAGTTCCTTAAAAAGAAAAACAGGAGGCATGTTAGAGATGGCACAGGAGGCCCTTTGTTCTTTATCTGCTTACCTGTGTGGCTCAGCAGCCATTCATCTCACAGGGACTCTCAGTGCCTTGGCTATACAGGAGGGGAGGGAGGAACCCAGGCTGCACCAGTCAAGGGTTAGGTTTCCCAGCAACAGATGACCTGCTAGGAAAATGTGCCCTGTGTCAATCTGACTCCTTCTGCCCAGAGTTCAGACCAAAAGTGAAGCAGGTGAGAACTGCAGCTTCAGGGTCATGAGAAAGGCAGGACCATAAAAGTTACAGGTTTCAGAGGAGGACACAGGAAGTTGGGCACATGGTTAGAAGGAAACGACAGCATTTGGGTGAGACACAGCCAGTCCCATCATGGGTGAATTCTAGAATTTATAAACGGTGTTAGCTTCTCTGGACATTACATTCCTTGGAATCAGGGTAGCTAGAGGCAGCAATAGATAAGGATCCTTGAGGAAGAAGGCAGCAAATGTAACGAGGGAAGTTAGATACTATCTCACACAAGGACTGAAGAATTGCTGGCTTTCTTTTACGGAAAAAGTACAAGTGATCTGGGCATGGTGGAGCACAACTTACATGTCTGTGCTCTTCGGAGGCAGAGGCAAGTGGCTGTCTGTATGTTCAAGGCCAGGTTGGGCTATATAATGAGCTCCTGGCCAATCAGAGCTACATAGTATGACCTTATCTCAAAAACGAAAACAAAAACAGAAAACAAAACAAACAAAAAACCCAAGGGGCTGGAGAGATGGTTCAAACATTGATACTTGCTGCTTTTGCAAAGGATCTCTGTTTGAGTCTCGACAACGATGTGGAGGCTCATAGATACCTGAAACTCTAGTTCCTGAAAATGCAATGCCCAATTCTGGTCTCATGGGCACCAGGCATACACGTAGTACATACACATACATGTAAACACTCACACATATGCATAAAATAACTAGATATCGTAAAAATATAAGCCAAGCCAGGTGGTAGTGGGTTTTATCCCACCTTTTATCCCAGCATTCAGGAGTAGAGGCAGGCAGATCTCTGAGTTTGGGGCCAGCCTGGTCTACAGAGTGAGTTCCAAAACAGCCAGGGCTAAACAGAGAAACCCCAAATCTCGAAAAAGCCAACAAACTAACAAACAAACAAACAAATCAAAAACCAAAAACCAAAATCAAACCAAAGAAACAACAAAAAAAGAATTACAAAAAAAAAAAAAAAGAAAGAAAAGAAAAGAAAAAAGCCAAAACCAAATAATGTAAAATGGGAGATTAGGAGGATTGTTTTTAATACATGCAAAAGGTTTGCTGTTTGCTTCTTGTTCATGCAAACACGGGACTAAGATTGAGTGGAAGCCACAAGGAGCTAGGATTTACCTCAGAATTTTCCAAGTGCAGGATGGTTTGCTGTAGGGAGTGTGTAGAGAGGGAGCTGAGAGTCCTCAGAGGATAGCTGACCTTGTTCCAGTAGATGGGAGTTTGAACCAGGGACCTCTATCCAGGAGCAGCACCATTATCTTCTAGCCTTTGTCTAAATCTGCAGTAAGAAGTTGAAAATTAAGTCGACAAAAAAAAAAAAAAAGCCATTCTCTTTTATCTTATTCAAAGTCTTTGAGGTTCAAAAAAAAAAAAAAGTACAAAGAGGGTCATAAAATACCCCCCACTCTCTCTCTCCATCCACCTTTGTCCCTGAAACTTTTCTAGAATGCTTCTAGAAGGACCTTCCTCCTCCTTCAGATTACCCTTTCAGAGAGAAGTCCACTGTTGACTAAAAAATGCTTATGTGTATGTGTTGTAGGTGTGTGCAACTGAGTGCAGGGACCTGCAAAGACCGAAGCATTGGCTCCTCTGGAAGCTGGAGTTTTAGGCCTTTGAGAGCTGCCTGGTGTGGGTGATGGGCACTGAACTCAGGCTCTCTGGAAGGAGAGCATGCTATTCTTAAACACTAGGCCACTTCTCCAGCCCCTCCACCACTACTGTCTTGTAAACAGATGGAAGATTCTGGAAACAAATTTATATATATTTGAGAAAGGTGTCGCTCCTGCCTCAAAGCAACCCTCCTCAGGAACTAGGGCTACCTTGACACTATGCCATATGGTTCCTCATCCTTACTTCTGGTGACTGAACCTAAATATGCATCTAGACAAATGCTCTACCACTGAAATACACCCTCAAGCCAATGACTTTATTTTTAATTCTGAGAGAAGATGTCGTTTTGGTGCAAACATTCTACAGTAATTCATTCATTTCATCCCTGGCTGAGGGTACAAAGGTGCATCTTAGGTGGTCGGAAAGCTCCAGCCTGAGTTGGTACCAGTAACCCACGGGCCTCCCAAACATGTGGGTGAGTCATGATTCTGTTTTGCCAGAACAAAGCAAACGCCATTCTCTGTTTCATTTTCTCTCTGCTGAGGCCACCTCCACCACATACACACTAAGATGGATGGAGATGGAGAATCTTAGCTTGCCTCCATACAGATGTCTTGTGGACTCATCAGTTAGGAAACAGAACAGCAGAAAATTATCTTCCAGGTTCCAAGCCAAGCAGCATCCTGGTCCTCCAACTAACAGTAAGAAAAATACATCTCTCCAAGGAACCTAGGTTAAAAGGGTCTCAGCTGGAGTTTTGAGGCAAGGTCTCATGTATCCTAAGCTAGCCTCAGACTCACTATGCAGCAGAAGATGACTTTGAACTTCTGATCTTCTTGTCTGAAATTCTAGACCGTTGGGATTCCCAGAGTCTTGATTCTACGGCTACATGGTCACTATTTGTTATTTTCATAGGTCAGAGATTCAATTTCAGACCTAGGGATATAGAAGAGTGTCAAAAAGACCACAGATAAAAGCAGTGGAGGTCAGCGCCCAATAGTCCCCATTTGCCCGTTCAAGGTGTCTGAAACTGGAGCTGTCTCAGAGAATAGTTTCTCTAGTAACCATAAAGCATTCATTATAAGGCAGAGTGACACCCTGTGGACTAATCAGGAGTCTTTCTGTGATGGATAGTGAGGGCATTCTATCCTGCCTCTTGTCCAGTTACACTCCAGCCATGCTGACTGGTCCCCAGCCTTTCCCAAGCTCTCCAACTGCAGAACTGTACATCGGAGCGGCTTTCCACACAGCCTGCCGCTGAGCCATTTGCTTCTGCAGTGCACATAGCTTCTGCTGCCAGGATGAGTCACCTCGCAACTCATCCCCTCAGCCCCTCCACTCTGTACCTAAAATACTCTGGGGCTGGCCGAAAAGAACCCCGCTGTGCGTGAGCACGTGTGTGTGTGTGTGTGTGTGTGTGTGTGTGTGTGTGTGTGTGTGTGTGTGTGTGTGTGTGTGTGAACGTGGGGTTGGCAGCTCAGCCTTCCGCAGCCTCTGCAGAGCCTGACAGAATTCTGTTTGCCAGAGGGCTTTAGAGAGCTGACTGCTCCAGGGAGTTCTGTTTTCGGCTCTGGTTCTCTCCAGCCGGCTGCCAAGTCGCACTCTTTCCTTTGCCGGCACCTCCATTTTAGTCTCCCTGGTTTTGAGCAGAAGAATCTTCTAGATGACGTGTTCAGTCTCTTCTCTCAGCCCTGATTCTGGATGGCCATCTTGCTACAGTCAGAAATATCATCTCATCCTGCTTTTACCTGCTGGACCCCGTCTCTGCCCTCGGGTCAATGCAGCATCAATTTCATACAAATGCATCTGGCTGTTTTCAGAGTGGAGCTGGAATCTGTTATCCTCACTGGGATAACGCCCCGCCCCATCAGTTCTTTGCTGTCAATTCTGCTTAATGCTTCACCGCTGTCCACCCACACAAAATATTAACCTTGGGCAGAACCAATCACAGGATACCAGGACCATCTCTTTTCTGTAGCCAGCACAGGGAGAGGACTGACAGTTGTTCTCTCCTTGAGCCTTTATACTGAGCTGAATACTCTCTTCCTCCAGTGACCTTCCCCAGGTACCTAGGTAACAGCACCTTGGTTCTTGATGGTCCACACCCAGCTAGCTACACACTGCACCTGCTGGAGCCACCCCTCCCTCTGGAGAACCACACACATTTCGATTTCAATCTGCTGGTACAGCACCCTTTACAGAAGGGGCCCTAGAACAAAAGCCCAGCCCAGTACACTCCAAAGGGACATTGTGTGCTTGAGTTATTCATTACTTGAGTTAGCCGAGGTCACAGAGCAGGAAGAACGTTGGGAAGAGAGGGAAAAGGTGGCATTGAGGGTGGGGAATTAGTCAGGGTGACCTTCCAGGGCCCAAAGGGAACTCAGAGTCCTGGCTAAGTGTCACAGTAAGATGGTCAGTCATAAAGTCATACCAATAGCCCCAAGGTTAGGCAAGGTCACATGGAAGGAATTATAGTTAAGCTAGCTACTTAATAGCTTGCTATGCAGTAGGCACTGGGCTTAACACTTCCCCACATCCTTCTTTTAATCCTGGCTACAATGTATCACTCTAATTTTACAGCCCAGGGGGACAGCCCTGAAGAACAAGCGACTTGACCAAGGTGGAGAAGCTGGCGGGCCTGGAAGAGAGGACTATGAATACCTCTCTGTCTCATCTTTCCTGGGGTTGCTCTAGGTGGCAAGATGGTGAAATGCAGGAGACAGGTCCGGATAGTGGAGAGCGGCTGAGCAGGTGGAGCTTGAGGTGAGCCACGGACAGGAATGGTTCCCACGTAAGTGGGCTGAGATGATGTTCTCCTGTGGCAACACTAACTCTGGCTGGGAACAGGGATGATTCTAAGGAACCCGGGGGAGATGCTGCAATGGCCCTGACCTGCGCAGAGCTGGGGAACTCAGTTGAAAAGGGGGTGGGGAATCTACCAGAGAAAGACAGGGCACAAGAAAGCTAGCTCGTCTCTCACTACAGCAGTATAACTGGCATTTATCACACAAGTTGGCAGCTAAGGTGCAGCACTTTTTTTTTTTTAAATAAAGGAAGTTCTGATTTAAAACCTGACTCTATGAACTGTTTGCATGGCCTGCTTCTGGGGGTTTGAGGTACGGAGGCTGTGAGGGATGGCCACTGCAAGAGCTGCAAGAGTCCTCTTACTCTCTTTCCTTTTTCTTTCTTCCTCAGGTGTGCCATCTTCCTGCCTCTCTCCAGACTGGGATTATAGGCAGAAGCCAACAAACTCCAGCCAAGCCTCATCCCTCTTGAGGCTTACTTTACACACTACTCTTAGCCCTTATGGGTTGTTTGTTTGTTTGTTTTTGTTTTCTGATTCTGCCCACAGTAGATTATATATATATATATATATATATATATATATATATATATATATATATATATAATCTTTCCCAGTGGTCTAGTCTGCTGGAAACCCCTCCATGATATAAATTCTGCCCAGAGACAGTGGCATTGTATCTACAGGTACAGTCTCTTCCAATAGTTTACCAACCACAAACTTGGGGTTTTTCCAAAATAAACGCTGCAGAGGCAAAGCAGGGGTGACTTCTTTCTCAACAGGCTGCTCTCACAGTTCTCCTTGACACAGCGGGTCAGCAGCCCCTGTGGACTCACTACATGAAATTTGGGAATTTTCAGGTTTTCTTTAGTCTTGCAAATGGGATCAATGAGGGGGAAAAAAGCTCATTTTTCATCCCTTGGATCTTGTCCTTGGGCCTGCTAGGTTGACCTTGAAAATGTCTGGGTGCCTTCTGAAACCATCTCAGTGTTGGGAAGGTCTTTGATAAGAAACTAGCTCTTTCCCAAACCGGCCAGGTCGCTCCTCTGCAGCCACTGCAGATGCATCACGGCGTTTCCTGCTGTGTCATCACCATAAGAGCCGTGTGGGAAGCTGCTCAGGGGCTCAGAGGATGAAAATAAGACTCATTTTCAACCAACAGGGATGGAAAGAAGGGGAAGCAGGTCTTGTCCAGCACTGCGTTCTGCGACATCGTGACACATGAGCTGGGTCTTCCCAAGTGTTCTGTTATTCCAAGAATTCTACAGTATAGGGCAGGGGTGCCCCCTGTGAGATAGAACAGTAAGCCATCGGGAATACCAGCCGGAGACCTGGGCCAGGAGAGTCTTAGGCGGCTGGGTCACGTGCATAAATTGTTCCCCGGGGTCTAGACTGGCAGGAGCCACAACCGGTTCCCAGCTACAGCTCAGGGTGGGTTTGGCAATTGTCCGGATTGAGGTGGTTCAGGCCGCCCACAAGGAGCACAGACCAGGAGTCAGGAACCGAGGCTGTCCGATGGGCTGGCCTGAAGGAGAGGGACGGGCCGGAACTGCAACCGCAGTGGCAGAGAGTGCGAGGGGGCGGCAGGTGCACAAGCAAAGAGGCGGAGCAGAGCTGGGCAGAGTCGCTAGCGTCCCGGAGTGACCTTCCCCCACCTAGCCAGGGCCTAGGGGAAGTGGACCTGCAGTAAACCCAGACCAGGAGTACCGGGATAAGACCAATTCGGGGAAGGGATTGGGGTCTCCGAAGCTTCCAGAGAGCGACGCAGGTGCAGGCCACAGCATCGGTGCGGGGGTGGAGGGGCAGGGGGAGTTATCCAGGCACAGCTTGGGGCGGAAAGAGGGCCAGCAGAGCTGCGGGAGCACTACTCGCCCGCCCCCAGTCCCTCTCCGCACCCCTGCTGCGGTGCCAGCCCCTCTAGCCTAGCCGGCTCCTTTGTGCCGGTCCCGCGCCCGCCCCTTCGGGGCTCAGGCCCCGCCTTCTCGGCGCCGGCGATTGGTCTGCGGTGTCGCCGGTAGGCGGAGCTACGGGTGGCGGAGGCGCGGTATATAGTAAAGGTAGGGCGTGCGCCCTCAGCCAATTTCTCGGCTCCTGGCCTCCGCGCCCGCGTGCCGAGCCCGCGCTCCACTGCTTTAGTCCTTCCCGGTGACTTTCCCTCCTTGTCCCTGGTCCATCTCGCCAGAGGTCGCAGCAGGCAGAGCGGTTGCAGCTACAGCTTGAAACAGCAGCTGCGGGGTTCGCTTGAGCCCCCCGGAAGGCGATCAGAGCGCGGAGAGAGACCGAGAGCGGCCGCGCGCCCACCTCTAGGTGCGGGGCTCGGAGCCGCCCAGCCTGCGCGCGCCCTCCTCCCTCGTCCCTCCTCCCTCCGCCCCCGCCGCACCTCCCCCTCCTCCCGCTCTGCTTTGGCTGCTCCGCGGCGCGCCTCACACTCGGAGAGCCGCAGCGTCCGCGGCGCGTCTCGCCTTCTGAGACAGCCGGGCCGCGGGGACACCGAGCAGCCACCGCGAGGACGCCAGGGCGCGCGCTGCACTCGCCCTCCCTTGGCCTCAGCCGCCACTGCTGAGCAGACACCATGGCCCGCGGAAAAGCCAAGGAAGAAGGCAGCTGGAAGAAATTCATCTGGAACTCGGAGAAGAAGGAGTTTTTGGGCAGGACCGGTGGGAGTTGGTGTAAGTACGCTCTCTGCGGCTCTCGCTGTCGGCGCCTTGGCTTTTCCTAGGAGGCGCATCCCTGTACGCGGACACTGCGGACAGTTCGGCGCCCAAGGGGGCTGTCCAGGGTGTTGTGGATTGGGTGGTAGGTGCTGCTAGGAGTGCGCGGGCCTGGGCTTGGCATCCAGTGACAAATGTGAGGGTCCCCGGGATGCGGCTTTGGTGGGAGATGGAGCTAGCTAGACTAAAGGTTTTGGGCATGGTTGGGATCTTCGTTTCCTAAGCCTTCCCTTCTGGGAAATTCCGCCAGGTTCCAGGAGACTATGTATATGTCTTCCCTCTCCATCTCCCAAGACCTTAAAAAAAAAAAAAAAAAAAAAAGATTTGGGGTGTGAGTGGAACTCCTGAGCTTACCTGTTCTAATGTAGACGATGCCGCAATAGCATCATTCTTCCAGCCTAGAAATGTATCTAGAATGGAGAGGAACGGGGAGGAGAAATGCATTCACACTGCGGTCCTCACACACTGCGGTCATCACAGCCCAGAAATGGCCCAGTGAGCTCCATAGCATGGCCCTTTTTTTTTAAAGCCTTGGCTAGACACATGGTGTGCTTTAAAGATCTTTATGATACAAATGAAGAAACAGGTTATATTAGAACATTTCGTGCAGCCTGTTGCTTTCTTGACTGGAATCCCCTCATACCTCATTGAAAATTAGATGCCGTATTTGTTTTTTACCTCCTTGCACCGGAAAGGTGGTAGGTTTTTTTTTTAAAGGTCATTTTGAAGGGCATAGTTGTAGACTATGAGTCGTGACTGCGGAAGGGAGGGAGGGAACTCCCCTCTGCTGCATCACTGCCCCCTCCTTCTCCAGTATCACCAGCCCCACCGGCACCTCTACCTCCTCTTTTGCCTCCTTGCCCCTCCCTCCCCTTTAGCAGCAGCATTGCAGTCACCAAGGGAACCCTGAAAAACTAGAGATGTGGTGTTCCTGTTTGGGGAGGGTCTATGGAAATAGACTGGAGCATGAGTCAGGGAAACAGCGCTTGGCTGACATTTTGAAAAGGAAGGAGCCAGGGGATAAATTGTCTTTTTCCCTAGAGAAAAAAAAAAAAAAAAAAAGGCAGCCAGAGAGCCTCTCAGCTGGCAAAAATAAAGGGTTAATAATGCATCATCCCTCAAGGTTAGTCAAGGTGAAGCCTCATTCATTCCACACTGTTACTGGGAAGCACAGGCATCTCTGAGCCAGAGGAAAATGGAGGCTTAAATTGTTGGCTTTTTCTTTTACTTTACATTCCATTTTATTGGGGTATGGAAGAACATGCCTATAGTGTTCCTGTGGTTCTGTAATGTGAAAGGAGAAACCTGAAGAAATGTGAGGCATGTATAGGATGATCAGTCGGGCATTTCCTAGCAACTGTAACTCAGCTAGGAGGCCTAGGAGGTGCACTGCGGAATCGGCCCCTCCTCCCAGGTTAGCTGGAGCTGCTTACCCTGGTGGTCTGGTCCCTGCAGCAGAGTCACAGGACCAGGGGGTAGCACTGACTCCAGGTACCTTGTGAAATTTGCCCTCTAGTGTTTTTCCACCTCTGAAAACAGATTTCTTTCCTCATTCCAATCTCACACTCCTTCTTTGAACAATATTTGTTTTAGAGGGTAAGGAAGGCAGTATGGAACAGTTTGTTCTTTAAACCGACATTTAATGGGACAGCCCTTCTGCAACAGAAAGGGAGGCAGAACGAGACTGTGTGGTCTTGATCACATCTAGCAAGGTAGTGATACCCATGGACTTAGGAAGTCCTTCCTAACTCATCTTCCATTTTGTTAGGGCTGAGCTCGAAACCTGGGTTGTGTTTTATGATAGTCCTGCCTGCCCTTTGAACAATGTAAGACATGGCAGTTGTTCCAAGGTGGCCGCTGGAGAAATAGAAAACAGTTCTTATCTGAGAGAGAGAGAGAGAGAGGTGCCCCCTTTCCAGCTCTGGGCCCAACATGGATGCCCTTGGGACCAGGGCAGGATGCCCTTGGCTCCGTTTTGCTTATAGGTAGATTTTTCACCAAGATGGACGGCAGGAGGCTCGAGCCTGTCACCTGCTGGAGAGATCACAACTTACAAATCATTTTGTGCTTTCTGTCTTTAAATTACGTTTATACATGTGTTGGCAGTTTTTATATTTGCCATTTGTTTCCCAGGCCACTTTTTAAACCTTATTTTTGGCATTTTAAAGAAAAAAATATATATATGCAAAGAGAAAAGGAAATTTGCCTTAAAGGATAAAAAATGCCTCTAAAGCTGACCCACCCCAACACAGCCCCCAATATCATGTCACCCTGCTGGTTGGTAGCACTAACCTAGCCGTTGCTTGTGTATGTTTCTCAGTGCCACTGGTACCCTTGATCTTGGGGAGTCCCTTGCCTGAGCTCACTAGCCAGGCTTGCTGTGCTCTGTCTAACCTAGCGACTTTACTGCAGTGACAGGTTTACCAAGTCAGCATCTAGCAGCAGCAGAGCCCCTCGCCCTTGGTATTCTGAGAACAGAATCGAAAGGGTGAATATGTTCTTGAGCTTTATCATTGTGCTTGTAAAATGACTAATGTTTCCATCAATTTGTCTTTTAAGTAGTAGCCACAGTTCTGTGCCTTCTTGGGTTAGGATTGGCTACCTGGAGTCCAGGACGTGAGTAGAAAGGTTGTAGTTGTTAGGAGAGGCAAATGTGGTTAAGCTGAGAGCACCCAGGGAGGCCTTGGAAGGGCAACAGGACAAGACAGAAGCTTGAGAAGCCAGGCTCTTAGGGGCTCTCTTGCCGACGGGTTATACCAACTCTGTACCTCTTCGTTTGCTGGAAAAAATTTTCCAGATCCTTTGACGTCACAAGCTTGCCATTTGCCTACTGCTGCCTGGATACCGAATGCAGCATTTAACCCTTGTCGTGCTGGGAGGAAGGGGCAGAACAGGGGCTGTGGTTCTAGAGGAGACAAGGGATGAGTCCGACGTTTTGTGTGGGCTTTTATGCCTGTCTGCTTTGTTTCAATAGCCCCAGAACACTGCTGTCTTGAAGTATGTATTCCTGAGGAGAGTGTTGGTGTTTTTCCATGTATGGAGAGAGCTACATACATTTTCCATAACCCGTGTGCCCACTTCATTCCTGGACCTCTCCCAACATGTGCATATACGCCTTCTCAATAATCCCTTCACCCTGTGGTGTTTTCTGAGGAACCCTTTAGGAGGAGCCTCTGCCTCCCTTTGTAGTCATGTTTCTGATCCACTTTTCCCTTCTAGATGAGTCGTTTGACTGGCTCAGCACAGCCAGGCAATGCCTAGTACAGCCTGTTACTATGCTGCTAATCGGAGGGATAATCCTTGTATACCAGTAACTGATAGCCTTATTCCAGCCCACGGCTTCATGTTGACCCAAGGTGTTTTTTGTTTGCTTGCTTGATTGCTTGCTTTTTTATTTTTAAAGTTCATTTGTAGCCATTTCAGCCTACTTTCTGTTAACCACGAGAAAAAGAAAATGTAGCTTACACAGGCAGTCCTTACTCTTCTGATCAGATGATGAGGTAAAAATGTCGACCATTTGAACTGTAGGGTTTCCCTTGTATGTTTGATTGGTTCCAGTTGCCCTCCTGTGTCCTTGAAGAAAAAGACTGCTTTGTAGACAGTGACTTTCTGAGTTGGTTGTTCGTAGCCATCTCAGGGTTTGGGGGACAGGTGAGCCCAGTGTCAGATGCATTGGGTAAGCGTGGGAATGCAACTGCAGGTTTGCTGCTGGTTTTCTTTTCAGAAAAGAGAGTGACTTTCTGTCAGCCTTTCAGCCACAGTAGAACAAAAAAAAAAAAAATGTGCCTTCCAAAAATGTGTGGCTCCCTCTTTTGATTAGTGAGAGAAACAGGCTGAAGAGGAACCGGGAAGGAGCCGTCTGTGGTCGTCTTTGGGAAGTTTAGACTTTGGTTCTCAGCCCGTGACTACGTCACAGCCTTCTCTGTCTGCTCTTCCCACAGTTAAGATCCTTCTGTTCTACGTGATATTCTATGGCTGCCTGGCTGGCATCTTCATCGGGACCATCCAAGTGATGCTGCTTACCATCAGTGAGCTGAAACCTACATACCAGGACCGTGTGGCCCCACCAGGTAAAACCCAGGCAGTGGCTTCTCCAGAGATAAAAGGGTTTCATATCCAACCAGGAAGACACCTTCAGGAAACTGTGCGGTTGAGCTTCAAGCTGATTGTGGGGAGGACTCAGGAGCTGCAGCTGTGGCTCCTGCCCGCATTGCGGCTGAGCTCCAGATGGATGGCTGCAGATGTCTGTCTTACACAGCTCTGGGCTGAGGGTGGTGCACGCAGCCCCACTGTGTGACTGAGCACATCAGCTCCCATTGGGGCTTCATTCTCCTTGGTCTTAACACTCAAGCGCTTGGTCAGTGGGTTCACTCTAGGGCCTTTTTGGCTCTAATACATTTTTTTTTTCACTTGTGATGAATCTTTAAAAAAAAAAATTATGTCCAAAGAGGGACCATGATTTCAGGGGGTCATTCTCACACCTGTTGAATTGACCTTGAACACAAACACCCTCTTTGCCACTCTCAGTAGGCCCCTTAGGGTTTTGTGAGCCCTCTTTCCAATTTGGCCGTCTCTATTCTCTCTAAAAAGTTCATTGGAAAAATAATATCTTCATAGGAAAGGCAGTCTTCCATTTGGTTCTTTGGCCTGGAGGACAGAGCCCTGGAGAGCAGGAATGGGGTGTGTTGGTATAGCTTTCAGTTCTCCCCTTATAAATGACCTTGAGGTTGCAGCTGGGGGTGGCAGTGTGTTTTCATGTGGGCAGGGCTTCGGTTTGGAGACAGCCATCTGCAGGTGACAGCATTAGGGGCATGTGCAAACACCGAGCAGGGCCTGTTGCAGACATGTCTTGCACTCCCCCTTGGGTACAAGGAGGAAGAAAGTGCAGAATGCACAGGTGGCAAATGGTTTCTCACCAGACTAAGTCCACAGTCCTCCGGCGCAAGGGAAGACCCAGGATATTTTCAGATACATTTAGGTGGGAAGTGGAAAAAGAGAACGTGTAAGTATCTGCAGCCACCTGACCTGTTTCGTGATCCGCAGATTCCTGCAGCTCTTCTGTACCAAAAGGTGGGTCTTAGGAAAGGTCGAAGTGAGCTTCCAGTGTGCTGAGAACTTTAGGATCTTCGTGTTTTACGTGGGCTCCTAAGGTTGCAAGGCCTGTCTTCCGTGTTCTCTTCTGCCAGGATCCTTCCATCAGCAAAGTACTGAGAGTGACTTTGTACAGAGCTCTTATTTTTTTGCTTTGCCACATGATTCTGTTTTATAATAACTTAAACTTGAAGCAAAGATGACCACATAGTCCACCTTCATTAAAAAAAAAAAAAGAAAAAGAAAAAACACTATACGCTTTGGAGAAATAAGTCATTTATTTAGTTAGTTTTTGATTTTTTTTTTTTTTTTTTTTTTTGAGACAGGGTTTCCCTCTGTAGTGATGGCTGTCCTGGACCTCACTCTGTAGACTTGGCTGGCCTTGAACAAACGCAGACCCACCTGCAGGAATCTGCCTCCCAAGTACTGGGATTAATTCAAGCCTGGCAGAACTAATGAAATAAAATTAAAAACATTTTTTTTTCCAGGTACTTTTCTGAAAAACAAACAAACAAAACAAAAACAGAAAACAAAAAAAACTTACTTTACTTTTCAAAATAAATAATCCAAGGCCCCGATGCTGAGTAAGGATTTGCAGTTGACCTTGTCCTGCTTGTCTGAGGTGCTCAGTCCCCTCCCCCACCCCGTCCCCCTCTTTTCTTCCTAGCCTTTCCTATGAGCACCTATATTTAGTGTGCTCACAGCAGTTGGACTGACCCGACAAAGCCTCACTTCTCCAAAGAATGTGAGTGGCTCATCTTGGAAATATGCATTCCTGTCCTTTGGTCTGAGTCACAGGCGACGTTTTCAGTCCTTCACCTTCCCAGCCATCTTCTCTGTCCTTTTCATCTTAGTGATTTCTGTCACTGTTTGTTCTTAGCTCTTACTGTAGTAGCAGAGCTTACACACCACACTGTCCTAACCCTGTGGCTCTTTCTCTTCCTCTCCTGACACTTTTTCAAACATGATGGTAACTTTGAATCAGGTCAGTAGAGCCCTGGCTGGTGAAAGGTATAGCTCCTGGACAGTCCTGAGCACTCTGCACCACCTGAGGGACCCTAACTGGACCCTCCTTTTGGAGTCTTTCAGAACAGATGTTGAGAATACATATTTAGAAGGTATTAATGTTTCATTAACTCTGCAGACTGAATAAACATGTGGAAGTGTATTCTGATCTTTTGGCTCCCACTTATGTCTCCAAGC
This sequence comes from Micromys minutus, assembly GCF_963924665.1. NCBI lineage: Eukaryota > Metazoa > Chordata > Mammalia > Rodentia > Muridae > Micromys > Micromys minutus. Next base: position 76,734,862 of record NC_137969.1, read on the forward strand.
CTACATTTTTGTCTTCAGTAAAGAGGGAGCTCTAAGTTGGATGTACAAGGGAAGTGTGCAAGACCATAGCACTAAGGATACTAGGGCTTGTGGTGTGTTGTCCTCTGACCTTGGGGCATGGATACAAACATGGCCAGTCAGGTTTGGCATGCCTTTTACACACTGAAATACCTTGTAACTTGATCTCTTCCAAACACTGTGGGGGGAGGGATGGGGGGAGTAGATACAGTTGTGGTCATCCTGCCCTGCAATAATTGTGTAGGTTGTATAAGGAATAAGTTAATAGGCCAAATGGGAAAGTCACAGACAGAAGGGAAAGATACAAAATGGAAGGCAAATTGAAGGACAAACCAGTCATGTGATTTCTGGACTCTGTTCCGTCTAAGGGCTTGCTGCTGTGGTTGGTAGAACTAAGCTGCTCACTAAGTCTCTTTGGTGAGATGTTAACACATATTAAATAGCCATTTTCATAGTTCAAAAAAAATCACCATGTCTAACTTTCTGATGCCTTAATGTAATAAGTATTAAAGCCATATTTAAAGCTCAAAGCTATTAGACAGAGCTTCCTGAAGTTATATCAGCCTAAGAAGAAAGAGGAAGGACTTTGGAGTTGAACCCAGCCCACTGACCACACCAAACTTCAGTTTCATTTTGAGGATATCCTGTGATTAGACAGGAGATACACACAGAATGTTAGCACTCAGCAGAGGTAAAGGAGAAACAGCTGTTGGCAGTAGCCTTCGTCCTTTGTGTCTCTTCTTCCACTAGAAGGAGAAGGCTCTGTGTGGTATGGATGTTGCAGACTTAAATTTCGTGGTGTCAGTCCACTCTTAGCTTCCCCTGAAAAGGATTTGAAAATCGGTGGATTAGGAAACTTCAGAGCCTCTAGTGAATCGGAAGGACACACCTCCACCTGCCCGGTAGAACTTTTGTCCAGAGGAGAATCTTTTGCAGGGTACGCAGGCAGGCGTGTCTCCCCAGGTAGATCTTAGAGACACTGCCATTTGCTGTGCAGCAGAGTCAAGCTCACTGCACACCTACTTGCATGCATGCATTACACGTTAGCTCAGTCAGCGCACATGTACATGCATACATGCATTCCACGTGCATCACACTCTTGCTCACCTGGTGGTCTGCCCAGTGGTGTAATGGAAAAGTCTCTTTCCTGGGCTGTCACCCATCCCCCACTCCAGGTTATACTAGATAACTGTGCAGTGGGTTGAAGGTCACTGTGTGTCATTCCAAGTCCACAGAGTTCCCACCTGGCTTGCTTCCTGGGGGCAAAGGTAGGGATGTATTCTTCCTCTTTAAATTGTGGGAGGTTCTTTGTTTCATTCGTAAAGATGGCCCAGTGAGAAGATAACTCAATTTAAAGGGGTTAAAGTCTTGGCACCTGGCTAAGCAGAACTGAGTCAGGAAGGTGGGGTGGGTGAACACGAACAGGACCAGCCATTCTAGTTTCTTTTTGAGTGGAACATAGCTAAGCCAGTTGATGAGGGCACAGCCATCTTAGCCCGCCCCTCACACGCTTCATGTTCGGAACAACTGTTTTTAAACTACATGATGAATTGGCCCTCTCGGATTTCAGAGGCAGGAGTAGAACTAGCTTCTCCTTATGATGTGGGGAAACGGTACCTTCAGACTGTTGGGTGTTTTCTACCATTTCCTGTCAGTTGGTTTGTGATCACCTAGCTAACACATTTGGGTTTGACTTCTGCTCACTCTTCCTACCCTCCCATGGATCCTGCCAACCTGTTACGAAAGGAGACAGCCCAAGTAGTTTATTCCTAAAGTCTTCTAGGTATGCAGGGAAGCCAGTGATTAACGTAAAATATTTTTGGAAAGCCAGGTATGGAATGTCTCCATGTTTTTAAGCCCAGTATTCATGAGGCTGAGAGGCAGGAAGATTGTCACAAGTTTCAGGTCAGCCCAGAACTGCAGAAAAGTAGGTTCTATTCATTTGAAGACAAGTAATCAGAGCTAGGACCTCTGCTAAGAGGAGCTAACAAGGAAATGGAAGTGATCGTGGAGGGAAAGGCAGATATGTCATCTCAGGTTTGTGGAATTCACACGAGAAGTGAGCTCCACCCTGGGAGACAGCATTGGAAAGACGGTTGGGCCAACACCTTCATTTCTGCTGATGTAGAATCAGACAGGCCTTTGAGGGCACTCCTGCTGGAAGTCGCCACTTGCGGATTCCAGAGAGGCTTGGGTGATAAAGAGCATCCAATGATGTATTATTACCTAATAGCTTCTGACCAGAAAAGTACCCACATCATTCAGGGATAGGTCCCCTAGAGTATAATACATACTAAGGTATCAGATTTCAGGGTATTAGTTACTTAGCCAATGTTGTGTTTTGAAGTTTGACAAGTCAAGTATACACTTGTTCTTTCTTTGACCTTAGCAAAAACAAAACAAAACAAACAAACAAATAAATAAAAAAATCCATGGTGTAAATGCCTATAACTTGTCTGTTGTAACCCCTTCATAAAGAAGTAGTACTTACTTGTTTTGGGAATAAACATAATCATGAGCTAGCCCAAACATCTCACTCAATATCCTGGGAAACTGTACTTTTAAAAGATACAACGGCTACACTAAGTAATTTCTCCTCAACATCTGAAGTTGAATATGCAGCTTCTGAGAAGATTCCTGATAGATAATTATGAAATAATGAAGGATCTGGGAACAGAGTTTGTGGCATTTGGTTTAGACGGTGCACACACCAAGGGTGGTTAACCAGCTAAGTAGACTGTAGGAAACATGTGAGCTGCTCATCCAAGACTTTTCAAAGGGAGCAGGCTTGAGGTGTCTGGGTGTACCTAGGATAGGACTGTTGCCTCAAGGCCAGCCATTTACTCCTGGATAACCCAGCCTCAGTCACATGCTAACCCTGAGGTAAAAGGTAAGTGGGAGGAGACTGGTTCCTAGAATTCTCTTAGATAAGTTGATAATAACCCACAGATAAAATAAAAATAAAGCACTTAGATTGTTCAGATTGGCACTAAAAGGGGGGTACTCTTCCAAATGAGTAACTGTAAAGGTGCACGTGTGTATCCCTATGAGCAGTTCTCACTCCATTTTCTTTGTAACTGGAAAGTACTTTCAACCTGGAATGGATAGGAGAGGTGGGGATGGCTTCATGTGAAGGTTTCTCTTAGCTTCCTGTGCCCTTGGAGGTTTCTGTGGAAGATGATAACCTGTTTAAGAGTAATTGGCTGTGAGTCATCTCAAGTATGAATGATAGTCCAACTATAGCCGGACTTTGAGAGCTTTGGGATTCAATGGGGAAACTGCTACAAGGTTAAAATGGCCACATTCTCCTTGAAGTACTTTAGCTCTGGGAGCCGACTGAGGAAATCAAAAACTTGCTACATTATAAACCTAACTGGAAACAAAATGCCAGTTAATGAAAAGCCTCTTTTCTTTTTTTATCTTCTGTTCATTCTTCCTACTGTGAAGCCTGAAGTGGGGTGTTTGTCTCCACTTTCACAGGAGGTGGGGGGTCAGGAGAGGCGGGTGCATCTGGATAGGGTAAGTGTGAGGTCAGAAGCCTGAGCGTGTGTGGTGTGTGTGTTTGTGTGTGTGGAGCCCTGGCTGTCCTGGAACTCTGTGTCTCTTAATGGAGACCTTGGCTTGGGATGGTGAGAGAATGACAAGGATTCTGTGTAATCCCATGGTCCTTTGCTCTTCCGAGAAGTGGCATCACTATCTCATACAGACATCTAAGAAATGCCACCTCGAGTGGCTCCTCAGAGAATATAGAGGGACATCTGGAAAGTGAAAGGCAGTGGGGAATTCCAGCTGGTACCAGGGCAAAAAGGACAGTGACACGGGCAAACTTGCTTTGTGACCTGGGTCCTATCGTGTTTATTTTCAGCGTGACCCTAAGGTCACTTTAGTGGGTGCAGCTTGTCTGAACTCATTGCTTTGTTAGCAGGGTGGGGCTTTGCTATATCTCCTGCTCTGCTGGGGACCACAGCTTGCACTGCTGTGACTTAGCATGCTGGTGGCCCTTCATCGCCTGGCTGCAGTCTCTTTTCTCCTGGCTTCCCTTAGTTCTGAGAGGTAGGGCTGGCTGCTCCTAGCCTTCTGACATTTGATCTTTTCTTCACCCTTCCAGCTGCCTCCACCCTCCTGGGCCCAGAAGCCCTGTAGTAACCCTGGGCACATAGTTGTACCCTTTGTCCAGTTCTGCCTGACAAGTTCACAGGCACTTGTTTTCTGCTCTTAGGCATGACTGCCCCTCAAGAGTCCACGTTCTCAGGATCTCAGGGCTGTTCTAGGAAAACAACCCCATTCTCTTGACTTTTTATTCTCTAGCACTGGTCTGTGCCCTTCATGTCCCCAGGGCCTGGCAAATCACCTTGACTTCTGTCTTGTTTACAACTCAGCCTAGGAGTGGGCAGCCCTCTAGCTGCCTGCCTGTTTCAGCCCTTTGCTGTCCCATGCTGGCTGCTGCTGTTCTTGCCCTCCATGGCTTTCTTGCAGAGGTCAGAGGTTCTCGATGCTTTGCTTCAAAGCATAAAGGGTAAGTCACAGGGCCAGCTTCCCATGTGATGTTAAAAAAAAAAAAAAGTCTAGAATATATTGAAATTGATTTAGACATAAAAATGATCTTTCCTGATTTTTGAGCTTTACAGAATGTTTAATCAAGCCAGGTGTGATCCCAGTGCTGGGGAGGCGGAAGAAGGTGGATTTCTTTTGAGTTCCAGACCCAGCCTGGTCTACAGAGTGAGTTCCAGGACAGCCAAGGCTATACAGAAAAAAAAAAAAAAAAAATATATATATATATATATATATATATATATATATTGCTTTGAAAAATGGGGTGTTGTGGTGGGGGAGAATATTTAATCATAGTACCCTTTGTTTATTTCAAGCTGAAGGCTTTACGAGCTAATTCTGAAGCACCTTTCCCCCTGTCCACAGCTTTTCTCCCCTGTATCCTTTAGGTGCTGCATTAGCCTTCTTTAGAACTAGTTCCAGGCTGGCCTTGAACATAGAGCCATGAGTGCTGGGATTGAAGGCCTATGCCACCATGCCACATAAGAAGGTGCTTGTCAATCTTGACATTGTCACCTCGAGCACTCCTTTTCCCACTTCTACTCCTGATTCCTTGTCTTCATCTCCATCCCCTCTGCCATCCCTCTAGGTGGCTGTTCACAGAGCCCCTGCAGTTGGGCGACGTAGCCACCATTAAAGCTTAAGGCAGACCTTGCTAGAAAAACTCAGCTGTTGCCTTTCACTTGTATTCAAGGCCTGTGCCACCGCTTGAATTATGCCACTGTCGGCACTGATGTCGCCACTATTAAATTCCGATTCCTCAGAGCTGTCATTCTAAACCAAGGGTGCTTTGGGCTTAGAGGTTATGCTCAGGTATGTCTGAAATGGATCCCGGGAGGGTGCCTGTCGAACCAGCCTTTGAGGAGAGTAGTGTGGGTGCTCCCACCTGCTGGAAGAGATGGAAGGAGGTCAGATATAGCTCCTGACTAGCAGCCCCCCCCCAACCCCCCCGACACAGAGTGAGGCTGCCAGATGAATTCCAAAGAATTGCTACCTGTTCTTTTGCAACTGGAATGTAACTGGATATCTTTATCTGTCTTTTCTGGGGTGGAATGTCATCATGATCGCCTTTCCAACTCACTGCCCTGGATCTGGTGCTATTGTGTAGAATAGATAGTCCAAGTGCCCGTTTAGAAAACAGTATGAGGGCAGAGGCTTCTGGGCATGAGCGACTAACAGCAGAGAAGGCAAACCCACGTCACGTGTCTTGCATTTCACTCTGACAGGGCCGGCATGCTCAGACATTTGTATTGGCAACTGCATAAATATCTTGAACTCCCCAATAGAAGCTGAAAGAATCTATTGTAGGCTAGCAGTGTTGAAGTTAGAGACTGAGATTTCTCTAGCTCGTCGACATGGGACACGGGCAGCTGTCTGCTCCACACTTCCATGCTGTTACTGAAGGGAAGGCCAGCTGCTAGCCAAGCAGCCTTGAACGTGATTTCGTTCGAGGGCACTAGAGAAGCACGGCTTTGGAGAACTGCACACCTGGGTTGGAATTCTAGTTCCACTGCTTTCTCTGCGTCCTTGGACGAACACTCTCCGCCTTTCATTGCAAGTGGTGTTCTCATTCAGAAAACAGGTGTGTGCCTACTGTGAAGTGTTGGCGAGGAAACTGGATGATATCTGATCTTACATCACCATCATATTTAGATACCTAATCTAAATGCTATCAGATTGAATTCACCAGGGAAGTAGGAATTTAACCCGTGAGCCAAGGGTGGGGGGGTGAGGGAAGCGTGTGTGGCTCAGGGAACACTTGCTTTTGACATTTCCTGGTTACCTTCCTACTAATAATGACCGTCTTCCTGACTCTTCCCCGGTATAGGACTGACACAGATTCCTCAGATCCAAAAGACTGAGATTTCCTTCCGTCCTAATGACCCCAAGAGCTATGAGGCCTATGTGCTGAACATCGTCAGGTTCCTGGAAAAGTACAAAGATTCCGCCCAGAAGGACGACATGATCTTCGAGGACTGTGGCAGTAAGTGACTGACTCACTGTTGCACGGGGCCCCACTACTGGACAAGCTGTCAGTTGGCTTCATTGCTTTAGTAGTTGAAAGACAATGCCACTGAATTCTTGTTAGAATTTACACAAGGCTTTCCCCTTCACAATGATAAAAAGGGGTGAATGATAAACAAGGAGAAATCATGTTTTTAGGGGGAATAAATGATTTAATAAAATATCCATTATGATAAGAACAGCCATACAGAACATATATCAAATATACAGTAAACTATATGCATTGTTTTTCTGCACCATGACTGAAAATTCTGTATTCATTTCATTTTTCTCTGGCTTTTTATGTGAAGCGTGAAGAACATTTCCCAGTTGAATAAGTGCTTGTAATAGGAGGACAATGTACTGCTTCCAGAGACAAAACTGACAACTTCCATCTTCTTGGCCAATTACCCTCCGATCGGAGGCATAGCGCCAGAAAATCCAGACAATTCTGACCCAAACCTTCCAGCTCAAAAGTATCAACAGCTTTTTAAATTTATGTCCTTGTTGTGATGTCCCTGTTTCTGAGCAAAGCTGTGTGGATTTGTGAAAATTGTTGTTGCTGCTGGTGCTGAAGTATGGTCTAGTTTCCTTCAGCCCTAAGTAGCGAAGCAGTTCATTAGAGCAGTGGTTCTAAGCCTGAGGCTCTTGACCCCTTGGGGAGGAATGACTCTTCCTGTAGGGGTAGCCTAAGACTACTGGAAAAGATATGTTTACACTATGATTCATAACAGCAGAATTATAATTATGAGGTAGCAATGAAAATAATGTTACAGTTGGGGGTCAGCACAGCATGAAGGTCGCAGCGTTAAGACCAGCCGAACCTCAAGTCTCTGCTGATCGTGAGGCCCAGCTGGTGAGCAGGTCAGCTTTGGGGTCATGGACCAGCGATTGCCTTTGCTAATGCAAATACATCTTTACCTTCATAAGAGAGCAGACAGCTTGTGCGAAGTCCTTGTCTAACGTAGACCACGTGTGGCCCTCTCTTCAATGGGAGATTATAAGGAACAAGAAGTTCTTTTCTCTCTTAATGGTGCAGAGCGAATGGTTGGTGCACTCTGTAAGTGTGTTTCTGCTTTTAGGTATGCCCAGTGAGCCCAAGGAGCGGGGAGAGTTCAATCACGAACGAGGAGAGCGCAAGGTGTGCAGGTTCAAGCTTGACTGGCTGGGGAACTGCTCCGGTCTCAATGACGAATCCTACGGCTACAAAGAGGGGAAGCCCTGCATCATCATTAAGCTCAACCGAGTGCTGGGCTTCAAACCTAAGGCAAGCGCTGTTTTACAGTCTCACGTTTGGGGGCCTAGCTGATATGGAAAGACAGGATGGGTCAAAACATACTCACTGCTCCTTCTGAAGTGCCGTATTCAATCAGCGTAACACCCGAGCCTTTCTCCTGGATCCAGGGTGACAAGCCCAGGCCCTAGAGCTGCAGATTGACTGCCACAGCCAAATTTTGGTGTCCTAAGGCCTTGGATTTTCGTGTTTTTTTTTTTTTTTTTCCTTTTTTTGAGGCAGGATTTCATGTAGCTCAAGCTTAACCTTTGTAGCCAAGGCTGGCCTTGTGATCCCCATCCTATCCTAACCCCTCCTCCCCAGTGATGAGACTATGGTGTGCTCGCCCACAGCAGTGCTCCTATTCTCACCACTCTGTTTCGTGTCCGGATAAAGTTAGTTTCACATGCGGGGGTCCCCTGTGTGTGAGTCCGGGCTGCTTTTGGTTTGGGTCCCTAAAGGAACAACAAGGGTATTGCAGAGAGGCTGTCTGATGATCAGAAAGAAGTTTTTCCTGAGTGATGATTTCCTTGCCAAACCCAGAACATTCCACTGTCTCTGCCCTTTGATGACCAGCCACACAGTTCCTAACAAATGAACATTACTGGGTCAGCAAGTTGCTACTGTTTGTCATTTTGTGAGAAATTCCTTACAAAGGAAAAGAAACAAACATGCTGGTATTGTCTCAGCTTTTCTAAACTGTTATTTCTACATCTGGATGCGCTGCTCTGGATGACCACTGACTCCTTCAGTACCTTGGTCTCCAGTTAATACGTTGCTTCTTCATTTGTCCCTCCCACCCAAATCCTCAGCTAGTTTGTCAGTGGGATTGTTGTTCTGCTAGAGACTGCTATGTGTCATCATTTCCGTGGGTGTGCCTGGTTCTGTATCTTCAGAGGACAGATTCTGACAACCCCTTTGATCAATGTTTTTTTTTTTTCTTTACCAAGTTTTCAAGACAGAAGCACTGGTAGCAGAAAGCCCCCTAAGTCAAATCTAGGTGCTTATTTTCTTATATTCTTCAACAAGTCATGCCAAAATACGAATTTCTTCCTGCTGTGCAGACCCTCTATACAGCTGTTCATTAGAGTTGAGTGTGTGCGTGTGCGCACGTGTTCGAGTATGTCTTATGTCCAGGCTCAGATGCGGGGCTAACCTGAGTAAGCGCTTGGCTGCTTTCCAGCCATCCACATTCATCAGCCTTCTTTGGAGCTAGATGGGCCAGGGGATGGAGGAGGGCTCTATATTTTGCAGAATGCCCCCGGGCTTAGTGGAAGATGAAAGCCTGTTTGAATACTGCATTGTCGAGGAAAAGCACAGCGCATTCATTCATGACTCAGTATAGAAGTCCAACTCTAGCCCGAGAGGTGCACTGGACTCTCCATGTGGTGACTGCCATCTTAGGCATCCAGATAGCTACTCATGGTCCTGAGTCAGGCTTGTAGGGGGTTAGCGCCAGGCTGTGACACAGCTCGTTGGTAGCATTCATTCCAGCCAAATCAAGCAGTTTTCTTAAGCTGACAAGGGGTCACTCATTTGCTTTCCTGATGTGTCTTAATATTTCAGCAGCTTACTGTCTACAGTGTGTATTTGTTTGGGCAATAAATTAGTTTTATTTTTTCAGGGGAAAAAAAGTATTTTGTTGACCAATGTGGGTTCTACTTTTTAGCCTCCCAAGAACGAATCCTTGGAGACTTACCCACTGATGCAGAAGTATAGTCCAAATGTCCTACCTGTCCAGTGCACTGGCAAGGTGAGGAAACATCGGGGCTGCTGTGGGTGGGAGGGAAAGTGGGGCAGGGGGAGACTCCGCACAGTCAGAGGGACAGATTTAATACAAGAAACTGCTTTCGGATGTTGGGCTCAAAAGATGAGTCGTAACTATACAAGTTAAAGGGATAGAACCGTAACTAGCAAAACCAAGTTTGTTTATTGACACAAGAAACACAAATATCTAAATATCTGAATTTAATCTAATGGAATGTGGGTTTGTGGGCCTGAGAGGTGAGCTAGTCCATAGCATGTGCTAAATTCTGGGGCCAACTTTCTTTTCTCTCTTCTATTGAACACTAAAAATTAGTGCTATGGTACCAAGCCAAGAGATAGATATAAGAAATAAGGGGTAAATATGTAAGTCTTTGGAGAGAATATTCCTGAAGACACTGTCCATAAGGAGACAGTATCTACCAGAACAAGCCAGGGGTTCCTCTCACTACTGGCCTTCCTGTGAGGCTGAGCCAGCTTAAAGGAAAACTTACTTGGCTTTTGTCTCAGGGGCTCCATTTGCACAGAGCCGCCTTTTGTGATGCTTTTTGGCTGCTTTGGACTAGAACTGACCTTCATCTTGTGATGCCACCCATCCATGTCACCCAGTGCTTGATGGGCTTAGCTAAGAGAGGCAGGCATGCCTCAGGGTGGGCTGTTCTCCTCTACTGCAGTCTGTGATGGGGTTGAGAGTCTTGTTGAGACCCGTGATGTGCGCGTCCTTAAAACTGTGTTTCCTTTTTGGTTTCCAGCGAGATGAAGATAAGGATAAAGTCGGAAACATAGAATACTTTGGGATGGGCGGATTTAATGGCTTTCCTCTGCAGTATTACCCCTACTACGGCAAACTCCTGCAGCCCAAGTACCTGCAGCCCCTGCTGGCCGTACAGTTCACCAACCTCACCTTGGACACTGAAATCCGCGTTGAGTGTAAGGCGTATGGTGAGAACATTGGGTACAGTGAGAAAGACCGTTTTCAGGGACGCTTTGATGTAAAAATTGAAATTAAGAGCTGATCACAAGCACAAATCTTTCCCACTAGCCATTTAATAAGTTAAAAAAGATACACAAACCTACTAGTCTTGAACAAACTGTCATACGTATGGGACCTACACTTAATCTCTATGCTTTACACTAGCTTCTGCATTTAATAGGTTAGAATGTAAATTTAAAGTGTAGCAATAGCAACAAAATATTTATTCTACTGTAAATGACAAAAGAAAAATAAAAATTGAGCCTTGGGACGTGCCCATTTTTACTGTAAATTAGATTCCATAACTAACTTGTAGTGAGCAGTGTTCTGGCCCCTGAGTATTGCCGCCTTGTCTATTTTATTTAGTGTACAGTACTATAGGTGCGCACTCTGGTCATTTTTCAAGCCATGTTTTATCATATCTGTTTTCTACTTTACGTGAGCAAGGTTTGCAGTCCAAGGTGTAAATACTCAATGGGAATAAAACTGGCATGGTACTTTTTCTTTCTTATTTTCTTGGCTCTGAAATTTCAAAGGTAACGGCCCATCCGTGAGCATTTTTAACACACTCCATAGTCTTTTCCTGTGGTATCAGGTCTTTATTATTTTTTCTTTGTTTCCTGGGGCTGGGGGGTGGGCTGTCATGGGGGAACTGCCCTTTAAATTTTAAGTGATACTACAGATAAGCAAAGGTGACGGGTTGTGTTGTGCTCCGTGCTGAATGCTGTCTCGCCATCTCCCTTGTCCTCCAGTGTGTTCTGCAGCTGTGTCCGATCTGGATCTGCCCGTCACTTTGGCTGGTGATGGGGCTAGTTAATTTGCTTAGTATTTTTCCTTTTCCTTCTTTCCTTTCTCTGGAGGCATCATGTGCTGGTGCTGTGTCTTTATGAATGTTTTAACCATTTTCATGGTGGAAGAATTTTATATTTATGCAGTTGTACAATTTTATTTTTTTCTGCAAGAAAAAGTGTAATGTATGAAATAAACCAAAGTCACTTGTTTGAAAATAAAATCTTTATTTTGAACTTTATAAAAAGCAATGCAGTACCCCATAGACCGGTGTTAAATGTTGTCTACAGTGCAAATCCATGTTCTAGCATATGTAATAATTACCAGGAGTACAGTGCTCTTGTTGGTCTTGTGTCAGTCAGGTTAACACAACGGACAATAAAAGAATGAACACATTCCTCACGAGTGTGACTCACTTGTCTGTGCGTCCCCGTCGGTGTCGCCGTTACTCTGTACGGCTAATTATCCAAGATCTTGAAGAAATACTGGACCTGGAGGGCAAGCACAGGCTGTTAGCAACATGCAGGTCTGGGCTCTCCCTCCGGCCTCCTGCTGAGAGGGCGGAGGACCCAAGGGACCCAGGGACCTGGATACACACCTCTTTCCCAAGAGATGACAGCTAACAGGCAGAACGGAAGGCTGAGGCTTGGGTTTTAGAAGTGTTTTACAATGCTGTTCCACTCAGTGAACACAGGAGATCTTGACTCCTGCGACAGTAACCACAGCTCAACAAAGTGTTCACTGAGTGTGTGTACATGTTTCTCTCAGTTAAAAAAAAAGTCAGGTTTGAGATTCAGTAAATTAAGAAGTGTGTATCTTGCTCTGGCTCAGGATTTAGTCTAAGTATTTACTTAGCCATATTTAATAGTTAGTGTCGGAAAAGATAAAAATAATTTACACTTCCTGAATATTTTCCTGGTATGATGGAGTTGAAGGTTTTGTATTGCCAACATGAGACATGCAAATTAAAATGATGGTGGCATAAAGGACCTGGAAAGCTTGCAGAAGGCCTGTGTGACCTCAGCTCAACTACCCTTCCTTCCTACCTTCAGGCTAAGGTCCCGCCAGCTGGCCCGGAAAGACTAGAGCTAATTTACAAACACAAGTAATAGTTCCCACCCACTGTTCCATACTGAAAAGCTCCGTTTTTCCTCCGGGTGTGGCATGCCACCCCTGTGATCCCAGAGCTCAGGAGTCACTGAGAAACACCTTGTCTCACTGTGTGCAGCAGCAAATTATGCAATGACAGATCAGAGGAATGGTTCCTCCATGTAACGGGAAACAACAAAAGACGGCTTTGTTGAATGGCCCAGTTGCCTAACTTTTAGGAATTCTCTTTAATCACTGGGGAACTGGCAAAATTCATAAATGGTATCCTCAATATGAAAGTGGGTTTCTCAAAAACATTAGCCATACATTTGGGGGAACAGAGGTGTGCCTCCAGTGAAGAAGATGGCTGGTTTTATTGAAACAGCTCGTTTGGAGCTCAGGTCTCACATGGAGCCGAGGGTGCTCTGGAGCTTGGAGGTGGGATGCTGGGATTGGGTGTGTGCCGCCATACCTTCCCAGCTCTTCTTTCAGGCTGTGAGTGAACTGTACTCATGATGTGTGAATAAGGAGGGGAGTGGAGCGGGGTCTCATGAAAGAATTTTAAACTGAATGACAATTTACCCTTCTGAAGCTACTCAAAGGTCACAGCATTGGTGAGACAAGCCTACTGGTTTCACAGACCCTGTGTCCCCAATGCTCCTGAACACATGCGCACACCAATTTACCTATTACTTCCTTCAAGATTCTCTCCAAATCTTGTTTCCCATAGCCTCTCCAGTGCATCCCCACCCAGGATGCTCAGGACTGGGCCAGCTCAGAGCCTTGCAAATGTTGTTTGCATTCTTTGACTTGACATATACTTGAATGCCCATTACACATCTACTTTGTCAACTGTCCTTTCAGCTAGAACTAGGTCAAGCCTCCAAAGCCACACCACTCTGTAGTGACACATTAATAAGTGCTTGCATACTCAAGGCATTTTCCTTCCATGCACTTATTGTTAGATTTTCATGTTCACATTCGTGTATTCTAATCACTTCTTGGGTATGTGCAGAGAGAGCCAGCAACTTCCCTCCAATATATAGTGTGACTGTTACCCTGTTGGTCTAGATTCAGCCAGTCAGACACAGACAGAAAGGTATGAAGTTTTCAAAGGCAGTGTTAATCAAACACAAATAGAAGGGACAAGGTTTTCAGAGGCAGTGTTACTCAAAGATGGGTTGGCATTGAAATAATAAGGAAAAGTCTCTTTCTACCCAGCATAGTCCTCGGCATGTTAGCAAGTCCTAGGTTAAGAACAGATGGAGGCCAGCCATGGGCTCAGCCTTAGTGAGCTATATTATGTAATTAGAATTTAATGATCTTTACTTTCATTGTATTGATTATCTTCAGCTAAGCACAAGGAAGAGTAGTTTTCCATCTATAGCCTTAAAAGAAAACACTCATATAGAGAACTAAATATACTTAAAGGAAAATGCTAAACAATCTCAAGTAGCAGAAAACTATAGCAGAAATCCTGAGGGTGAAAGTGGCGTCCGAGAGCGGGACAGAAGCCAGTGTCTCAGCTGTGTACCTGTTGAGGGAAAACTGAATTTGAACTGCACCGGTTCTAGAACAATGGCATGCTCTGTCTGCACCTTCCGTACTTACTGCCAAATGACTGCCCAACTTTAAATTAGAAATGTTATCAGTGATCACAGACAAAAGCGCAGTTATTAGAATCTTTTTAACCTAGCAGTAGCTCAAACTGGCTCTGAAAGGATCAGTAGCACTCTCATTATGAGTGTGTATATATTGCCCACGGTAGAGAATCAAATGGAGTTACCTTGAAACTCCAGGACTGAGCCCCTCTACATACAGAAAGACTACCCAGAGTTCAAGGGTGATTTCAAACCAGTAAGTAAAGAGATCTGGCTCTCTCTTCTGTAAGAGGGGCTAGCATTAGCCACACATGGTACTTTTATTCCTAGGCTCCACACGGGGAAACAGTATGAAGAAGTAACCAACTGCTGGCTCCTGTTAGCATCACGTCCTACCCAATGAGAGGCAGTACAGGTGCAGCACAAATCCAGTATCTTGGTTCATTTTTCTCAGAGTCCATTCTATGGGGCTGACTCCAGTCATTTTATTTGGTTGCCAGTGAATTCTGTACTCTAAGGGGTGTCTTGTAATGCAACTATCACATTTACAGTCTGCTCCACCACGGAACCGAGTATAAATGTGGATGTATAAAATCAGGAGTCCCACAGGCAGCCTATTTCCAAGGGTTGGCTTCAGTACGGGCCGTGGAGGAGGTGGCATGGGTGACCTGACACTCAGGCACAGCTCCTGGTGAGTTTCACTGGATCTGTCCTTTGGGTTAAGTGTTGTGAATTGATTTCATTCTCGTGACTGCAGCATATGACCCATCAATACCCTCTGGTGTCCGAAACTAGTATAGGAATCTGCAGTCATTAGATTAGTAGGCAGTGGAGTGGGGTCACAGACCAGCCCTGCAGAAAGAGGACACAGGAGCTAGTTTTGATAAGAAGTGGGGATCTAAAGGGACCAGAGTTGGATCAGGCCTGGGAATTGCTCCCAGGGAGCCTGTGGCTCTGAGATGAGACATTTGCAAGGGTGGGGGTGGGGATGAACTAGAGAAAATGACAAATATAATACGAAAACCCACAACTACCAACCCTTCGCCCAGAGCTGGGCTTTTCTTTCATTTGCACATATCCTTGGGGTCTCCTACTTACTGAGCACTGAATACTGGAGAAGGGAGCCTCGAGACACATAGGGTCCCCATTTTCATGAAATGTGTTCCTTGAGGTTCTAAGTCATAAATGGTTAATTTCTACCCACACATTTTCTTTTCTTTTGCCAATCACTCACTTGACTAACATAACATACTGTGCATGGGACATCCACAACAATTTAAAAACGGGAAAAACTTGATCCTCAGAAAGTTCATATCCTGGAAAGATGAAAACCCATGTCCTAGACTACAATCACAACCATGCATGGACAGAAAGCAGTGCTCATCAGCGGGAACAAAACACTTCATGAAGGGGGTTAGCTTTTTTGTTGTTGTTTTGTTGGTGGGAAGGTTAACATTTAACTTCATTTTTAAAGACA
This sequence comes from Micromys minutus, assembly GCF_963924665.1. Taxonomy (NCBI): domain Eukaryota; kingdom Metazoa; phylum Chordata; class Mammalia; order Rodentia; family Muridae; genus Micromys; species Micromys minutus. Next base: position 76,750,401 of record NC_137969.1, read on the forward strand.
TACTACACCTGAGAACAACACTGAGCTTGATAAATGATGGCTATGTGGCAGGTGACGACACAGAACTACTTAGGAGACTGAAGGCTGGGTTGTCTCTCTCGGTGTTAGACTTAAGCAGCCTCCAGCGTCACCACCTCTAACACAGTACTGCCCAGTCATCTCGTCAACCTACCTACCGGCTTCTGTGCAGCAGTCTCTGTATTTAATGATGATTATAACCAGAATCATAAAAGATGCAGTGTTTGTTAACAGTGGAGTTTAAATACAGGCAAATGGTCTGTAACTGGTTCAAACATGATTCAGTAAGAGCTCCCTGTGGGTCTGTGGAGTTCGCCCAAGTGCAGTGACTAGTAGAGAAAGGCTGAGGAATCCTGCCTCTGACTACTGCTCACTATACCTGATGGAACTCACAGCACAGGGATTTGGCATTCAGTAAACCTCTGCATGGTTAACCAACCCTGTTCTGCACTATGGCCTGCCTTTGCAGGCGCTTGGGCCTGCAGGAGAGGAAGACAGTACAGGCAGTGAAGAGTCAGGTAGCACTCCAGGAGAGGAAGACAGTACAGGCAGTATAGAGTCAGGGAGCACTCCAGGAGAGGAAGACAGTATCGGCAGTATAGATCAGGAAGCACTCCAGGAGAGGAGGACAGTACAGGCAGTGAAGAGTCAGGGAGCACTCCAGGAGAGGAAGACAGTACAGGCAGTATAGAGTCAGGGAGCACTCCAGGAGAGGAAGACAGTACAGGCAGTGAAGAGTCAGGGAGCACTCCAGGAGAGGAAGACAGTATCGGCAGTATAGATCAGGGAGCACTCCAGGAGAGGAAGACAGTACAGGCAGTATAGAGTCAGGGAGCACTCCAGGAGAGGAAGACAGTACAGGCAGTGAAGAGTCAGGGAGCACTCCAGGAGAGGAAGACAGTATCGGCAGTATAGATCAGGGAGCACTCCAGGAGAGGAAGACAGTACAGGCAGTGTAGAGCCAGGGAGCACTCCAGGAGAGGAAGACAGTACAGGCAGTGAAGAGTCAGGGAGCACTCCAGGAGAGGAAGACAGTACAGGCAGTGAAGAGTCAGGGAGCACTCCAGGAGAGGAAGACAGTACAGGCAGTATAGAGTCAGGGAGCACTCCAGGAGAGGAAGACAGTATCGGCAGTACAGAGTCAGGGAGCACTCCAGGAGAGGAAGACAGTATAGGCAGTGAAGAGTCAGGGAGCACTCAGGAGAGAAGGAAGTGACTCTCTATTCCTGTTCTCTTTGTGATGTGCAGATTGAACCTGGGTTTTCATTCATATCAGGCAAGGGTTTCATCACTGAACTATGCCCTGAGAAAGAGTCTTTTCAGGTTGTGCAGGCTACCTTAGAACTGGCTGTCTTCCAGCTTTATCTTTCAGAGGCCTGTGCCACCAAATCTAGCCAAAAATTTCTATCATGAATTAATCTTGATTTCTTATCAAACAAGAATACTAGTGATCCACAGTAACTCCAAAGTTCTTTATGTCCAGGACTGGCACAGCATGTGAGTGGTTCAGTGTGGCATTTGAGGATCTAACTCAGCAGAGCAGAAAGCTCTACTGCAGAGTCACCATAAAGCTGGATAATTTACCTCAGCCAGAGTTCAATATTCTTCTCTCAGATTTTTACTAACAGAAAAAATCATACCAAAAGCTGATCAGAACCGGTGCATTAAAATGCAGCTGTGTGTTTTCCAGATGAATGCAGATGGGCGTCAGGAGTGTTTTGGGGAGAGAGATCTCTATGAAACATTACCTACCTGAGAAGAGGTGGTAGTGTTTCTAGCTCACAGTAGCAAGAGCAGCAAGACTGGTGGTCTTCACGTGTGTAAAAATAATTCTGAATTAGTGTTCGGGGCAGATACACAAGCACCTGGCCTCTCGTACGAGTGAGCAGGCTGGTCCGTGGCTGTCACCCAAGCAAATGTTATCAGACAGCTGTCCAGAATGCTTCTTACATGGAGGTACCGGCAACGAGCTGTATTCTTGTATCATTTGCCCTGGGGTTCTTGTTGCCAGGAATGAACACAGGACACTGGAGCCACAGAAGCAGCAGGGAACTCAGAGGCAGTCCCGGGGGATGCTAAGGTCAATGCAGGATCTGAATCACCGAGCTATAGAGCCTGCACCAGCGCTGCCTATTTCCTGACTTCATGTCCAGCACATCTGCAGTTTGTGCTTCTTCTGGCACCTCTGACCCCCTCAAGCTGATCTAAGGGGACAGCAGTGACAACCAACACAGGTGAAGTCGCCAACCAGGGTCCTCAGTGACTACTCCTTACCTTTGCACGGCCATTCCAGAGAGTGAGGTTAGGTCTCAGCAGCGCATAAGGAGCAGAGCTGTGCTCTGAGGCCAGGGAACCTCATTCTAATTACAACCGTTTTGCTGCCACCAACCTGGAGGCTCTGGGGCCCGTGCCTATTTTCCCCTTATGCTAAGCACATGCCACCATGTTTGCCATCTCTAATACAGATCCTGACAACGTGAAAACAAATTTGAAAAGTTCCCTATGTGGGGGGGAGGGTGGGGGGCAGGTCAAAACGCCTTAAGCTTCCTTATATTTCATCAGCTCAAGAATTCCCCTCTGGCCTTGTTCCCCTTAAAAGTTCAAGATGAGTTCTACCATCATGAACTCCCTCACAACTCAGTCCTGGGATACTTAACAGTGACTTTCAACTCACCCAGACCTAGAAGCAGCGAAGACAAGCCTCTCTGGGCATGAATGTGAGGTGGGGAGCACCCCTCAATCTGAGTGGCAGTAATCCCCCGCTGGGTCTTGACTGTGGAGAGACTGATCTGAGCGCAAGCATTCTTTGCTTTCCGCTGCCTGACCACAGATGCAACATGACCCTGCTTCCAGCTTCCGCCACCATAGCTTCCCTACCTTAAGGGACAGTGCCCTTGAACTGGGAGCCAAAATAACCCCCTGCTCTTTGTATGATGACACGACTGCTCTTGTGAAGCATTCTGTCCCAACACGAGAAGAGCAGCTAATGCAGTCATTATGGAGAGAGGTAAGTCACGCTCACCTCAGTGGTATTCCCCGCTCGGGCAGCCTGCCTTAGAAGTGTGACAGCAGTGGGACACCTGGTGACTGAGGGAAACACTGAAGGAGCTTATGTCTCCTCAGGGGCTGTACCAGATGGCATCTCTGCCCATGCCTGCCCTTTCCTGTCCCCTTCACTACAACTGTTAATGCACATGATGCACGCACTGATGGAGTTCATGCAACCAGTCTTTGATTCAGTCTTAACGTCAGAGTAAATTTGAAGAAAAAAACTGAGATATGGGTACTCTGGTTATTCCAAGTTAAGAGCTGACTGAATAGTCTGAATTGGTCAAGAACCAGAATCACAGAAATTAAGAAATGAAGGAAACCTGAATTTCGTACAGTCCTGTCATTCAGACCAACCTCTCCTTTCTATGTTTTTCCATTCCCTAAAATTGCACAACAGAAAGCACTGAAATTTAACATTTCTTTTAAGTTTGACATTTTCACCCTGCTGAGATCAATACTAGAATCAAGGAAAGCAAGAGGAAAAGGAAAACTATGTTGGTTATAAAATCTTGTATCAACTTCGAGTTTATGCCACAATTTCTTCCCTTCATCACATCTCTCTTGCACACTTCCATGTTTAGTTCTATGTTAAACACCAAGAGTGCAACTAATAACACAACAGCAAGAAACAGATTCTCACAGAAGTTACATTATAGTGAGAAAACAAACCAAACAGCGACAATGATTGTTCGGAACTATCTATGAATGCTCTCCCACATAGGTTGAAAGCTTGTCCTTAGCATACGTGGACTAGGAAAATGTAATAAAAGTAATTAAGGGAGACTCTGGAGAAGCTTGAAAGTCACAGACCTTTGAAAAAGTAGGCATGGTACCGAAGCAAATGAGGACCGGCCAGTGTGTGCATGGACACCCGACCCCAGGGGAATGAGTTTTGTGTGCTCGAGAGGGGCAAACAGTTAGTAAGTAAGACACCATCATAACTGTGATGCAGAAAACACACGGTACAGGAACGAGATTAGGATCAGTGACACAGGAGCTCTGACGTCATCATAACTAACCGCCAGTGTTTTAGGGGTGGGTGCTCTGTTTTAGGGGTGGGTGCTCTGGCCGGGGCAGGACAGCGGAGACTGATCAAGCTGCCCGGTCAGGCTGGCACCGAGTCCCCACTTCCCAGATCAGTGCTTGCCCCATTGTCAACAAGATGTCTGCAGACTGATACGCTTCTGTAAGCGTCTAATCATCTTCTGCCACCTGCCCAGGGCTCACAGGCAACCCCGTTGTCCACGTTGCTCCTCCTGGGCTCTGTTCCCACCTCCACCCTACCCTCTCACCAGGTCCACCTTAAGCCTGCAGCTAGCAAATGGGAAGCAAACAAAACGAAGGGCCACCAAACTTCTGTGCAGAGCCAAGAATGTAGTTCACAGTGTCTCCAGTCCTTTCCGTTCTGCCCGTGTGACTAGAGAACAGCTGCGGAGCGTGGCCACTGTATAGAGCTTGCACATGCACAGCCACACGGGGCCACATGTGGCCACACGTGGCTAACTGCCGAGAGATCACCAACCCCTTATCTAAATCAGGTTATGCTGAATTAGCACAGATTGTCTAGCTGCTGATGACACACAAACTTCCCAGTCACCGGAGAGGAAAATCAGAGTAATTATACACAGGAGGAGATACTTTGTCACAATGCTCACTTACCCTTCTAGTTACTAACAGAACTCTAAAAATTATTAGTAAATAACAACCCTCAGGAGCCAATTTTAGGGTAGCAATTACTGATGGTTCTTAGTGAAGCCAAATATCTATTTTTCTCAAGTGTATATCTGGTACTTAACAAATACTAAGGAAAATGCTAGTTGAACCGAAAGGGATAAAGAATGTCCTAAGTTTCTTACTTTTAGAAAGTTTCCCATCATTTTAAAATTATACCTGCTTATTGTGTGGGTTTGCATGTGTCATGCACTCCTGTGGAGGTCAAGGGACCTTTGGAAGAGTCAGGTGAGTCGCCATGTGAGTCTGAGTGCCATCGAACCGAGTGGTTAGGTTCAGGCGGCAAGGCCCTTCCCTCCATTACTCCCATAGTCATCGCCCTGCCCTCCTTCCTTCGCATTTTATCTCATCGTTTCTGCATCATTATAAGAAAATTGGCTGAATAGAAAAGGATCCCAAACCCACGCTGACCTCAACTGTTACACAGTCACATCAGTTACAGCTTACAGAGATCAGGGACAGGGACTATGGCATTAGTGGACCTAATTCTTTGCTTTGCTGTTGAGCCCTAAACGCTGATCATAGGGAACAGTCTTACTCTACTCTACAGATGTCCTCTCTGCATTTGTACAATGATGTCATCGAACGACTATCATCCTCAAAATCTCCTTGGTCTTTATGCAGTAATTCAAGCTCATTTAGTTCTATAATGATAAATCATTGCAACGGAAGGGCTTCTGGACCCACGCTTGACTTGAGCTGTCCAAAGACTCAGCAGCTTCTGTTCTTGGCAGTCCTAGAAACTGCTATGGAAGGATTGTGGCTTCTTGCTGGAGAGACACCCACATAGAGAAGCTCTGAGCTTACATGGAGAGAACAGAATCTTGCCTGTCTTCTCTTAGCTGCCCGTCTCCTCCGCCTCTGCCCAAACCCATGTGAAGGAGCCATCATGAACATTCTATCCCAGCTGAGTACCTAGAGGACTGCACCCCAGTAAGCATTACATAGGCAAAAAGTCACATACTGGAACACTGGCTGTTCACTTCTTGTAAAGCCATCTTAAGGACTTATTTGTGTACACATATGTAATATGCGTTGCAATGTAATTGGCAAATAAAAATGCTGAAAAACATTTTATTTTACACATAGGTTAGAATGTATCAAGTTATACATTAAACAGTTATATATGCTAATAAGGTGTCATATATTGTTTCTACACATGTACACAATGTATAACATTTAAGTCAGGTTTAATATATTTATCTCCTCAAAAGTGTATCTTTTCTTTATGATAAAAGTGTTCAGAATATTTCCTTCCGTATTTTGTTAGGGCCAGGGGCACTATGTTGCTCTGGTTGGCTAGGACTCATTATATAGACCAGCCTGGCCTGTAACTCACAGAGACCTGCCTGTCACTGACTACCACCTGCTGGGATTAAAGGCTAGTGTCACTGCACCTAGCCATTCTCCTGGCAGTTTAAAACGTGCACTTCATTAGTGTTACCTACTGCCTACCTAACCATAACTCAGCACCAAATCTGTCCCATCACTCCTTGCGCCTCTTCTCCCCAGCCTCTGATAACACCCTTTGAAGATTCTCTCTCAGTCCTGTGAGATCAACTTGTTCAGACTTCACATAACACTGATCTTTTTGTGTTTTACTTATTCTAGGTCACGGAATGATCTATAGCTCCATCCATGTTACAAATGATAGCAGGCCATTTGTTTTAAAGAGCAAATAGTCTACATGAAGCTACCGCACCAGTCCAGTCAGAATAGCCATTATTAAAAGACCAAGGATAGCAGGTGTGAAAGTTATGGAGAAAGGGGGGGGTAGGGACAGCACCGTGGGGAGGATGCAAATTAGTATAGCCATGATGGCAAACAGTGTGGGGGTCCTTAGCAAACTAAAAGCAGAAGCATCATGTGATACAGAGAGCTCACTAGTGGGAATATACCCAGAGGGAATGAAACTACTCCTCTACAGACGCTTCTACATGCCATGCTCTCTACAGCCGCATTCACAATTGCCAAGAAAAGGGCACAACTTGATTTTCCACCCATAAATGAACAGGCAAGGAAAACGTAGTGCACACTCAGAGTGGGTCTCATTCCGTTTTCCTTCAGAGACTTCAGAGGAAGAACTTGGATGAACTGGGCTTAGGGCATGTCTCAGTTATTAGTCTGTCCTGCGGCTCCTGATGCTCAGCTGAGCCCTGTTTCTGGCCAAAATCACCATGATTTCTATTGCAGGGTACTGTCATGGATGAATTACCCTTCCTTCTTCCCCTCTCAGAGTTCATTTGCTGAAGTGCCCTCCCCTGCCCCTCCCCCACCTCCGGCCGCCAGCACTTCAGGGTGTGGTTGTGTTTGGAGAGTGGGGTCTTTATAGAAGTGATTAAGATACTTCCATCAAGGTGGGCCTTACTCAGATGGGGTGGTGTGATTATGCCTGGTTCACACAGGAAGACTAGACAACCACGGCCATCTGCTAGCCAAAGAGAGGCGTCTTAGGAGGACAACTTCTAAGAAGTGGTGCAGATATAATTGGCTATTCACACACAAGCATAACACCAGGCTTCTAGTTCTTAGCCTGCACTAAAATCTACTTTGAATAGGCCAAAGAGCAAAAGTGTTAAAGTGGCAGGCTGGAAGGAGGGAAGGAGACTGTCAGGAAACTGATGCGGGCAAGTACTTTCTGAACAGACAGTCGCTCAGGAAAAAGCAACATTAGCAAATGGAGTAAGAAAGCTTCTGTAAGGCAACTGAGGGGAGAAAGCCTGCAGACTGAGCCCAATCCACACATCCGACAGGGTTCACACTGGGAATATTATAAAGGACTAAGAAAACTAACATCTAAAACTATGAGCAACACAATCAATAAACGTTCACCATCACCAACCAGTAGAGACGCAGAACTAAAACCTGCACTGAGACTCCATTGCATCCTCGTAAGAATGGAGTTCATCAAGAAAACAGATGCAGACAAATGGGAATCCTTATACACTGGCCAGTAGGAATGTAAAGCACTCCACCCACTACTGGAATTAGTAAGAAGGATCCTCCAATCCAGACAGGAGACCTCTCAAAGGATGCAGCTATATGCTTCCTTGGTGTTTACCCACAGGGCTCTTAAGGAAAAACATCAGAGATCCTTGCACATCCATCTTTACTGTCGCACTATTCACAACAGCTACATTATAGAACCAACCTAGGTGTCCGTAACAAAGGGATGGATAAAAGAAACTGATTTTATATACGCTATGGAAATTTCCATTGGTAAGAAGGAAATAGGTTGTTTGTAGAAAACTGGAAGCAGTTAGGGATAAGCATGTTGAGTGAATCAAGCCAGGCTCAGAGAGAGAAACATTGTACGGTTCCTCTCATTGCGTGTCCTGGACGTTACAGCCACATAAAATCTCCTATGTACAGATGGTATAAAAGTTGAAGCCAAATTACCCTGGGGTGGGTGGGGCTCGCAGGAGTGGGGAGAAGGAAGGGAGGCAGTGGAGAGAATATGCTTAGAACACCATATATATTTTCATGAGTATATGTAACCTTGTATAATAAAACTTCAAAAATCAAAAAAATAAAAATAAAAAAATAAAAAATAAAACTCCTTGATCTTGGGATTTCCAGCTTCCACAATGAAAATGTGTCGGCTATCCAGCCTACTGTGGTTTGCTATGATGCCCATAGAAAATGAACCCAGCTAGTATGAAAACAATTAAAGTAGGCAAAAGAAGCTGATGAATTGTGGGTGGCCAAGATGATAAAAAGGAAATACTGCAATGACCAGTTGAAGAGAAGCCAAAGAGGAAAACTTCAGGAAGGACACAGGACCCAGCACTTAGGGAGCCAGACTTAGTGTGGTCAGCTGGGAATGCCTTGATAGTTAAGATATGCATCTCTGAACATATAAAATCAGGAAAATAATAACACTTCAAGTGACCTACACTTGATACACAATGTTGGGATGCGGAGACGGAAGGTTTTAAGTTCTAAGCCAGACTGAGTGCATAGTGAGCCTCTTGCCTCAAAGCGGGAAGTAGAAAAAAAGAACAGCACTTCTAATCCATGCAGGAGGACAGCAGACTCTACCATCAGGAAGGTGTTAAACTATCTTCACAACAAAAGTGGGAAGTAAAAGACCCCATTCTTTGGGGCCTAGCCCTTCACTTTTTCAAATGACAAGTGTGATGCCAGCACTGAAGATTTGGTATGTTTAATGTGTAAGATACAGCTGTAGTTAATGTAAAGTCCAGCTATTGTACAGAAGTGGGCCAGGGATGACACTGCCTGGTGTATGTAACATCACCACCTTCTGGAATCCCTCCCCTTGGTATAATAGAAAGCTTTCCAGCCTTCTACTATAAGAGTGTCAGATTGGATAAATGGCCTGTTTGTACAATGAGTCAAAGCGACAAAAGTACTCAGAGGAAATGAATTGGTTTTGGTCAGAAACATTATTTATGTTGTAATAATTTTCAAAAGAGTTACAGTTACCTCTTCGCACCTTCCCAAGATGCCTCCTGTGTTTGTGACACACAGGAGCTCAGCAGCAGCCAACCTACTGGATATTCCAGTTGTAAAGTCAACCAAAAGGCATCTAAATGTACCCAATGGTTATATTAAAGGCAAACTTTGTTCTCATAGCCAAATAATCTCTGTGATAAGATTAGACCTTCCTGGATCTTTGATCCACACAGAGTTCTAAAGTAACCTTTCAGTGAACAAGGAACATTATACTGAAACTGCAGTTTAGGGGGGCTGGAGAATGCTCACTGCACAACCACACAGACCTGAGCTTACCCCTGCAACCAGGTAACACACTATGTCAGTCTTGGTCTCAAGAATCCCAGTGCTGGGAATTGTTGGTTCCCAGCTTAGTGTAAAAAACTCTGAGGTCCAGGTTCACAGAGAGAGGGGGGGAGAGGGGAGAGAGAAGGAGAGAGAGAGAGAGAGAGAGAGAGAGAGAGAGAGAGAGAGAGAGAGAGAGAGAGAGAGAGAGAGATCTTGGCTCAAAAGAATAAGGTAAAGAGGGCAAAGAAGGATATTGCATGCCTTCCTCTGGCTTCCGTGCATGCATAAGCATGCACAATGGTATACCTATGCACCTATGCATATATATTACGCACAGACTCACACACACATGCAGACATACACAGACATGGAGAGGAGAGCTCTACTTTAAATCTTAAAATATAAAGGGATGGAAGAACATACTTTGTTTAGTTTTTCTTTTATTATGCTTTGCTTTTGTCAGGCTGATGACTGAACTGTTCACCACATGCTCAGCTCAGCCTTTACCACTGGACCTCACCAGAGAAATACATTCTTTAATAAACTGAACCAAACCATAAAAGTCTTAGCATTATAATGTAACCTCTTTAACTAATATATATGTTAGTTATATATACATATATATTAATTAGTATGTGCCTATATATGTATAGTAAATATATATAAGTATATACTTATATATTCAAATGATGTAAAAACCCTTACACCATGTTTAAAGTTTTAATGACTGTTAAATATCTACTGTTTGAAGTCAGGGTGGTGGTGTACTCTCCTAGGACTGGCAACAAAATTTCTCACCCATTCTCCTTACAATTGAAAGTAATGTACTGTTCCCTTCCTTTGAGGTTTATTTAATTAGCAAAAAGACATTTTTGAGTCCTTTAGTGATGCTGTAGAATTCCACTGTGCTTCTAATTTGGGAATAAATACTCAAAAATAATCAAATGAAATACTGTGACAGACTAGCATATGACATCTTCTGTGGTTTTTGTTGAGACTTTATGATTAAAGTGTGCAGAGCTGAAGTCTTTTTAAACTGGGCAGTTGGGCCTAATCTCTGAGTACACAAGGGGAAAACGCTCACTAGTGCAACACTACAGTGTCAGCATTTCTAAAACACTAACTGCTTGAACAGGAAGAATATTTACTCATCTCCTTGGAATGCAATTAGTCCTAAGATCTGTACTAGTAAATGCTTATCACTTTCACTTGAGTTGCTGTCATTCCCAAAAGACCAGTGAAAATCTTCATGCTGAACCATGAGTAGGAAAAAAATGCTTTTGTTTATTTCCTGTTGGTTATAAACCTATGTTTTCCTAAAATTTTGTATCCTTGCTTAGATGACTCTTGAATGTCAGAGGTTCAATTTTGAAAATATTGGGTTTAACTAGAAACACTGAACTGAACTTAGATTGGTGCTGATGTTCAGTATGACTCTGTGGTCCAGTCATTACACCGTGCAGGAAATTCTACAATCTGTTTCTTAGTTCCATCACATGGATTAAATACTCCAATGTTGAGTCACAAGGATCCCAAGAATTTATTACTCAGATTTTATGTGGAAATCTGATTGCTATAGAAATGTGTTTTAATTACTAATCAGTAACCATATTACCTCAGTTTAGCTCCACAGAACTTAAATACAAATGTTCTAAGCACTGGGTGTAGTCACAATGACACACACACACACACACACACACACACACACACACACACACACCTTTAATCACAGCACTCAGAGGCAGAGGCAAGTGAATTTCTAAAAGTTTGAGACAGCCTGCTTTACAGAGTAAGTTCCAGACCAGCCAGGGCTACACAGTGAGATCTTGTTGCAAATAATAACAACAGAAAATATACAAAGAAAAAAGTACATTGTTTGCTGGATTTTCAGTGTCATTAAGTAAGTATCTAAGAACATTTTATTGGAGGAAAAAAATGAATAAAAATTTCAATTATTTTGGCTCTAAATATTTGTTTTTTTATATTGACTTTGAGTATAAGGCTCCCTTTTTTATTTGACTAATTAGCATGCATAAACTACAGAATAAAACATAATTTGAGAAAAATTTATGCTACTAAGCTAAAGTAGGAGAAAGCTCGTTCGCATTACCCGTTGACCTTGAAAAGACAACTGGATGCCTGCCGCCTTTCTATGTGCATTCGGTCAGCTGACAGTGTTGTGCAGACTCTTCTTTCCTTGAGCAAAAACAAAGTTCCATCTAAGGATGTCTAGGGTCATGAGACACGTGGAAGGAAGAGCGGAAGAGAAAGCAGGGATCTCTGCCTCTGCCCTACTTTCTGGTACTTCTAGTATCCATCTTAAAATGAGAGCAGACAGAAGCGTAGATGTGTGGGCAGGAAGTCTTCTGGAAGGCAGAAGCTTGTCAGATGGAGAGGAAATGAGCAGAGAAAAGGAAATGAATAAAAGTGAAAAAAGACAAAACAGTGGCCAAACCATAGCTGCTTCCTCAGCAGAGAGAAAACAGTGTCAAACCACTGGACATCTACAGGACCCATTTCTTCTCTCCACGATACTAGATGCTCTGTCTGGCAGGTTCTGTCACAAAACGGGGAATCGAATCTGGTGTTATCATTTTAAGTCACTGGAAAATAGTTCAGGGCCAGGTTAACGGTATTGCCATGAGGTATGACAATGTGAGTTTGATGTCTGGGGCCAACGTGTAGAAGAAGAAAGCCAACTCCTTCAAAATGTTCTTTGATCTCCATATGCATGTTGGGTTTGTGTATGCATGTTCGTGTTCATGTGTGTGCATGCATGTTCGTGTGTATGTATGTGTATGTGCATGTGAGTGCACATATACATATAATAAAAAATTTTAAATACATAGAAACTTGTTTCATTCCATATTGTCATGTTGATGGGGGTTGTAAATAGAGGAGTTCCCAACAAAGGTGATACTTTATTTATACTTTAATTATATTCTATAAGATTCCCCTAGAAATAGAATCAAGTCAACTTCTTTAGGTTAATAAGCAAATTATACACAGACAGTAAGTACTATACTTTGGTGATAATGAATCAACCACGGAACTTCCCCTCATCAACATCTATTTATTGGAGATTCGCAATGCCAGACTAATGCTGCTCCCCTGTGGAAGACACTGAAGTTAGGTCACTGGCTGACAGTGGACTGTTATTTGGTAGTTGGAAGCTATGAACAGAATTTCCCAGACTTCCTCACAGAAGCCACTAACTACATTCATTTCCTCTGAAGGCCCAGGCCGCTGACAAGTGTGTCAGAGACATACTGAATATTTGTAGTAGAATTTGACAATGCTGACAGTCTTGTTACCAGACTGGCTGTGAGAGGCAGTTTGGCTGGCAGTTGTGGCTGAGGTGGTACCAGAGCAGCTGCCCACCTCTGGATGAAGAAGACAGCAACGTGAGAAATCCCAGTGCCGTTAAGTTCCTCACCCTTGCACTGACGTTCCTCATTTTGAGTCACTGTTTTCTTGAAATACCTAGAGTACGTTTTGACTTTTGCATTGAACTCCACCGATACTGCCCCTTTATGACACAGCCTTGTGTAATTCTTACTGTGAAATGCCATTATTTCTTCTCTGCGCGTGGGGAAAGTTAGTCTGAGTAAGATAATTTGTCATGAAGTTGGATGGGGGAGAATGTGGGATTTAAACTCAGATCACCCCTCCTGATCCTGTGCTGGGCTCCTTACGCCCTCCGACCTCCCTTGTACTTTAGATCTCAGTGAAGGCCAAGGGTATCTGCTGTGCACAGGGAGATCTGAGTTCTTTTCCTTTACCAATCCAAGACTTTAAACTTCTGCCTTTGAACTCAAGTTCAGAGCTCACTAGTATTAAAAGCTCAGCTAACTTCTCTCACCCTCCTGTGCACACACAGACTTTGGACTTCTCAGAAATGCTCGCCTTGCGCTGTTCGAAGCCTGGCCCGAGAAAGTCCTTAGTAAGATAAGGACTTTCACTTTCCCGGGGATTTGGTTTTCAGGCTTCAAGTTTGAGTTACACTTAGCACACAGCACTTACAGCAGTCATTGCAAAAGAATAAAGTATATTTGTGGTTACAACTGAAGGAAGGAGAAAAGATAAAGTCTGAGAGGTAGAATCATGCAGGGCTTCTGATTAGGGGCTTGGTGATTCGTGTTTAGCCACGTGACTTAGGTAAGCTACTTCCTTCACTGGGCTACACTCCCCTCAGTGACAAAAACAACAATGGTAGATTCAGGTTTGATTTGCTCTAAAGTAAAGTCCAGAAGTGTCTGGGGTTCAGGGAGGGAGCCTCAAGTGTTGACACCTGGTGGCAAGCTCCAAGTACCTTCTCTCCCACAGCACAGGACAGACGCAGGACGCAGGAAGAAGGAAGGTATAATGGTATACCTTACTGCCCCAGGGCTCAGCGGGCCTCGATGTTTTCTACATGGAGAAGCTAAATTATCAACCTACTTCATGAACTTAAATGCACAGGATGGACAGTTTCTGGTTGTTGCACTAATTTAATAAATCCTGACTTGGCCCCGTTCAACCCACATCCATGTTAGCCAGGGAAATCCTTTAAAAACAAAACAAAAATAAACAAAGCCAAAGTAGACAAAAACTCAGACAATCAACAATGAAAGATGAAAATTAACAAATAAAATAGAACAGTATCAGCCAATGATGCCAGTACCCATTCCCCACTGACTTCCTTTAGGATGAAGGTGCCCGTTCTTAAAATAACTTGGTCCAGCATCCATCTTTCCAGGCCATTACAAGGAAGTTTGCCAGTGTGCTTTAAGGTCCTTCCTCCTTCTCTGCACCAACAGGGCCTTAGCACAAGCTTTCTCTGCTGGAGACCTTCTCTCTTTTCTGACTGGCACTTCTTCAGCTCTCACTTCCATCTTCTGCTCAGGAAAACCTTCCTTAACCCACTCCTGCTCTCTCCTGGTGCCAAGTAACTACCGCTGGCTTCCCTTGTTCTGCTGAACTCCATTCTGGGAGGTACCTTGTTCATTCTCCTCAGGGAACTCCCTGGCTAGAGCTTGGTGTTTAGGCAGGGTCAATAAAATAGTTGGTTTTTTAGTTTTTGCTAAGGAAGTCTTCCTGGTGATTTTGATTTGTTGAATTAGCTCAGTTCAACGGACCACATTTCCTGAGATACGAAACAGGGCCATGGTAATGTTTTGCTTCATTTTAACGAGGAACAGCAGCATCAGCTCCTTAGGACTTCTCACTGCAAATGTTCTTAATAGGTTCGGATTGTGGGTCAGGCTGAGCTCTAATAAAAGCCATGAGTCCTTTTCATAAGACAGCGCATATGAGCACCACTTTGAAAAGAGTGTGGAGTTAGCTCTGAGTTTAAATGTACAATAAATCTAAAACTCCCAGACGTTACGAGACAAGCACACAGCCCGAGCCGCCTTCCCGTTTCCTGCCCTTTCTTACCTAAGATTATTTTAGAGTCTGATCCATGGAATCCATGGATTTCTTTAGCATACATATCATCTCCTCTGCTAGAATAATGGGATCCTTTAAAAAGAAGTCCAGTTGCTAATACTCAGAACAAACCTTTATCCTCCAAGAATATAGCCTGATTCTCATGCTACCTAGGAAATGGCCGAATTTTTTCAAGATGCCATGCAACTGCTGAGGATCTCAGCCGTCACTGTGTGAGGCAGAAATGGCTCTATTTCAATGACAATCTTTTCTACCGACCATCACATTCACTGGGAGTGGAAACTGCCTCACTCAGCCCTAGACAGGGTGGCTGTAATAAACACAAAGTCAAGAAGGGGCGTGGTATTCAATGGAGAAGATCTAAGGGAACATATGGCTAACACCCTTCAGTTAGGAAAAGACACCTGACTATCAGCCAGTGAGTGGACGTGCAAATGTCAGCAAAGGCTGTTCAAAATGCAGCCACGCCACCGGGTCACTGAGCGCCTGGGAAAATGGCAACCAAGTACTGTGTGCTGAGCAGCAATGTGGCATTGCTTCTGCTATGGAAAAATTACCATGCAGGCAGCGGAGCAATAGACTATTAAAACAACTTGAAGGCAAGCCTCAGAAATCTACCAGCACGTGGGCATCCAGGAAGGCCTGCCAGTGCTCGGTGTGTGGCGTCTCCTAACCTTTGCTGTGTAACCTGTAAGCAGCAGGTCTTTCGCTCTCAGGTAGTGATTGCCCAGTAACCACAGAGTTAATGTGCAACAGCCAAAGGGGAGGACTTTGTACCGAGTTTTGGACAACTGATATTCTAAGCAAAGACATGATTTTGTGGCTTTAAACTGCAGGAGTGATTCATTTACTCAGCAGGTTGGGCAATCTGCACTTGTATGGAAGATGCTAAAAAGGACCAGTGTTTACCACCTGCACACCGTTCCTTATAGAACAGTTTCTGGGCAGGTGTAATGGTTTCCACAGTGCGCTTGGTGCAATGCAACTCCATCCATTTGGTCTCACTTCCTGTTTCCTGTGCTAGACTCTTTTATCGCTGGGGGCAGTGACTGTAGCCCGGGAAATGGTATAGTAGAGGCAGTAGAAGAAACATCAAAAGCCTCATTGAAAAAATGCTCTTTTTTTAAAAAAAATGTTTTTTTTTCTTTAACTTCATGTATATTGGTGTTTTGCCTGCATGCAGGTCTGTGAGAGGGAGTTGGAGCCCCTGGAGTTACAGACAGCTGTGAGCTGCCATGTGGGTTCTGGGACTGAATCAGAGTCCTCTGGGACAGTAACCAGTGCTCTCAACGCCAGAACCATTTCTCCAGCCCCTAGAACAGTCCTTTAAAGTACCCACTGAGAGTGCATATCTAGCTTTCTTTCAGGCCACTACAGTGATGGGAAGTTTCACAGATAGATTTAACTGTGTCTAATATATAAAATGACTGCCCCCCAAAAAAAAGACTTAAGAGCTACTAAACCAGACTGTCTAACCCATGTCAAAATGAATTTGAAAACAAAAATACAGAATTATATATTAAAAAAAACCCTGAATTTTTAAAACTTCAAGAAAGAATAATGGTATTCAACACACAATGCACAATGAGCTAAGATGGAGCTAAAATGTGAGTGTAGAAGCCCTGGGGAGAAGTGGAGGGTGGGCAGACAGAATATTCAATATTATTGCAGGCGTGAGCTTTATATTACTTTCACCCAAATGGTATAGGAATTTATGTTTTTCAAAAATCAGTCATAATCTGATATTTGATCTATACTGTAAAATGAAGATGTTGATACATCTATGATTTGGGGCCATTCATAGAGGCATTGTCCATAAATGAAGCAAGATGAATGTGCTTATCTCTAAGTGTGCAGAGATGCACTTACAGCCTAACCCTTCAGAGGACGGCACGGCAACCCTGCAGTGATTGATACACTAAGGACAGACCACAATACGCACCGGCCTGGTTACCACTAGCCCCCTCCCAGGGTTGTCACAAGACAATGTCAAATCCAAAAAGGATTATCTTTAAAGTTTTCAACAATTAGACTAATAATTCTATTTTGCCTACTGTGTTCATCTATTTCTATAACCGTTTGTCAATAATTATATTACTGAGAATTAGGTGCTAAGTTCTTGGGCTACAGGGAAACACATGGTCCCTGCTCTTCAGCAGCTCCACCCTGAAGAGAAACAACACAGAAATAAATGATATTACAGAAGGTCAAATGCTGTAGGAGAGGCATGAACAGGATTGTGTTCATCAGATAGGAGAGGTAAGAACTGTGCATTCAGTTCCCAAACACTGACGATAGTCTCCTCATGGATAAGTGCAGTGAACGTCAAACAATCCTTTCTCATTCCAGAGAAGCAGAGGAGCCAACAATGATGGAATTCTAAACTAATTAATTTTGTGATTTTCATTTTAAAAAGAAGAAACAAATGTGGGGTGGAGGAGGGGCACACAGAAGGAACTGGAGAGATGGGTCAGTAGTTAAAAGTACTAGTTGCTCTTCTGAAGGACTTGGGTTTGGTTCCTAACACCTACATGGTAGCACACAAACCATCTGTAAGTTCAGTTCCAGAGGATCAAGTGCCCTCTCCTGGCCACACATGCATCAGGCATGCATGGGGTGCACAGACATACATGCAAGCAAAGCACTTATATACATACAATAAAATAAAACAAAATAAACAAACCTCAGAAAATGAAAGTAAATAAGGGTAGAACATGCTTCTAAGTCAGTCTGATTCTCTTTCCGGACCGAGAATTGTAGATACTTTGTAATGTCTTCCCTCACCCTTAAGCTTTTCTGCTGTCATTCTCTAGTTTATCACGTGCTCAAGAGATTGCACAGAGAGCTAGTGAGGTTAGAGAACAGACTCTGGACCCAAGCTGCCTGGGTTCAGCCTGTATTGTCATGCGCCAGATGAATGGCTTTGAGAGCTGCTTCAGTCTGTGCTGTGGTACCTGAGCTGTACATGGAGTGACCATGTGCAATTCACTGGAGTCTTGCACTCCTTTAGTTAATGGAGATAAGACACTTAGATTAGGACAATTCTTGGCACAAGGCCAAGACTCTTCATAAGCTAGTTTACGCTGATACCATACAGAGGAAAATGCAAGGTTGGAGCTGGAGAGATAGCTCATTGATTAAGGCAGTTGCTACGCTTGCAGAAGACCCAAGTTCAGTTCCCAGCATCCACTTCAGGCACTTTACATCATTTATAACTCCAGCTCTGGGGACCCAACACCTCTGGCTTCTATGGGCATCTGCAGGCACACATGTCCCTACACAATCACACATACCTACACACAAGTAAAAATGATAATCAATGTAAAAAGGTTAAATGCAAAAAAGCAAATACAAAATCAATAATCAGATGGCAAAACAGAATACAAATAAATTCTATAGCAGGAAGAATTTTTAAACATAGTCACACAGGTCTGAAGAAATGCATTCGTGGCTGAGAGCACTTGGCGCTCTCTCAGAGGACCCTGGTTCAGTTCATAGCATTCACAGAGTAGTTCACAACTTCCACTCTAAGGGATCTGGCACGCTCTTCTGGCCTTCATGGGTACCGTGCTCACTCATGTGTATTGTAAGCAAAATACTTATCATAAGATAAAAATAAAGTAGTCACAACAAAACTTCAGTAAATGACTATATCAAGCAAGCATTTTTCTCATTACATTTTGAAGCAGACAAGTAACATTTCTTTAAGTTAAACTATTCTTAATTCAAAGACAGAAGGTGACTTTGCTATTGACAAGATGAGATGTCCAGATTCTGTCTGATGGCTACTGGATGTTCAAATACATGTTCAAGTTAATCAGGGAAGAAAATCTCATTGCTGATTATTTACAGAAAGTTCCTCACATGGCAGTAGTATCTTCACGGTGTTGGAGACATCAGACACTTGAAGAATAAAATCTTTTCAAGTTCTTTAAAGGCTTAGTACAATCTGGAAAACTTTGCAGAGTTTATTATCCTTGGAAATCCGTGGCCTAATATTTCCTTCTGTAATACTATTCCTCTGATGTTTTCTAATCAGAATGAAAAAAAAAATGCCTAACAGACAAAAGAGGGTATAGCACTAGTAGTTATGAATGAAAAAGAGGAAGAATTTGATTAGGTCATCAATGTTTTAGGCTCCTTTCTAAGTTCTTGATGCAGGCCTTTAATCAGCTACCTGAGAATTACTCATTACCTCAGAAACAATTACTTAGTCAGTGGCTAAGAAATGAACATTGCACAGACCAAAGACAAGAACTCGGGGTCGAAGTACAGAGGGCCAAGGCATGAGTAAAAAGTCAGTCAGCACCTTCCTCCTTGGGTTTCCAGAGTTAAGGAAATGAAGAGGCTATATGTGGTGCTGAGTAGTGAATGATGTATCAGCTATGTTGGGTGAAGAGACACAAACACATCCTTCCTCGATCTCTGACCAAAGCCATCCACAAACCCCTACCTGAGCCAGTTCTGATGCCCCCTGTCGACTGTTCTGACCACGGTAGACTCTGACAATGCTGTGGTTCTTCAGCCTCAGGTTTCTCAGAAATGAAATCAGAGAGAGCACGTGTATGTGCTGGTTTTCAATAAAACCTTTGAGAGTTAATGTTTCAATCACATACTTCTTTAGAGGACATCCTAGCACAGCATAATGCTCCCCACTTACACCGTCCTAAGATGGTGAGTTCATCTTCTGATTTCTTTCCACTTTATGGTTTGGGGTGCCTTCCTGATCCCCAATCTCCTTCGTTTAACTAGAGAATACTTGTTTTAAGGCTGACACAAATACTTTCATGTTCTATGAGAAGGGCAAATTTAAGTCAGAAGGCATACTTGCCTCTCTGGACCTGGTTACCAAAAGGAGAGGCTGCATCTTGGTGACAGGTCACAGCTAATGGAGAAATGGTTGTCAGCATCACCCTGGGTTTCAAGGACTTTTGTTCACCTCTTAATCTATGATAGCAAAATCTCAGGAAAATGTCATACTCATTTAAATTAAAATATCAGCATTCTTCTGAGAGGCCATCAAGGTAAAAATAACAAGTTAGGGCTCCAGTGGAACCAACCTCTGTGGGTACCTACACACATAGCAAGAGTGTGCACGCATGCATGT
Source organism: Micromys minutus (assembly GCF_963924665.1). Classification (NCBI taxonomy): domain Eukaryota; kingdom Metazoa; phylum Chordata; class Mammalia; order Rodentia; family Muridae; genus Micromys; species Micromys minutus. Next base: position 76,770,481 of record NC_137969.1, read on the forward strand.
GCCTACACACACAAATACAACACATGATTTAGTCCTCTTTCTCATCATTAAAAGGATGTTTGAAAGCAGATTTTTGTGTGTTTCCTATTTAGTAAATGCAGAGTGAGTTGTTTCTATAATTTGTATATATATAAAGAAAAGGCTAAGAAGCCTGATACCTAACAGGCATGTCATCAAAGTTACAACCATTCTTCTTCCTCCTTGGGTAAAGGCTGAGAAGGAGGAAATAGTTGAGCATGCGCAGAACCATCAGAACCATCCTACTCAGGCTTGGGCAGAGGACATGGAAGCAGGTTCATGTGTTGATGCTCCAGGGTGATAGATGTGAAGAGATGAATAAAGGGGTGAAGAACAACTGAGCACCGGGAGCCACACATCTGCCCCAGGGAAGCCATGCTAGCACTGCTGCAAAGGCTCTTGGGACCACTGGCCGCTCCTCTTTGCTGGGGTGGAGCTTACTTTAGCTCTACCTGGAATGGTTTGGGTGTATTTGGAGAGAAGGAGAAGAAAAATAAGGGAGGTTCCAAGACTAAGACATAAGCTTGAGGTCTGGAGAAGCATCCACAGGAGGGCCTGTTCTTATCAGCCCTGTCCTTATGAGCATCTTTTCCATCTTCATTCACAAGAATTTCGCCATGGCTTAGCTACTGACTGAGCTACTGAATGAACCCAGTGCTTGACACTGAGGCATTAAATGAGTGGAACCCTACCACAGAGCTCTCCAGACACACATCACCTCTGCTGTGGCCCAGGGCTTTAATCCTCAACCTCCCTCTTACCAGCCTCTACTTCTAATTTTTAATGTATTTTGCAACAAGGAAGGAGACTAAACAAGATCAATTGTAAATGGCACTTTTTATAAGACATTATAAACTTGTATATTTTATTTATATTTTTACCATTAAAGGTAAAATGTATGTTCCTTTGTTGGTATATTTAAGGCATTTAAATTTAATGACTCGGGTTTTTCTTTTTTTTGGGGGGGGGGTTCTTTAAAAATGTCATTGCCTTTTTTTTTTTTTTTTTTTTTTTGATCCTAATACATTTATTTTCCAATGGTTAAATTTTAAAAAATGGTAAAATGTTTGATAATAAAAGATAATTGACAGCAAACTGAGACTGTTCTTTTTAAATAGATTTTTAAAAAGATTTTGATTTTTAAATTATGTTTGTGTGTATGAGGTGGGCATGTGAATTTGAGTGCAGGAGACCATGGAGGTCAGAGGTGTTACTGCAGTTAGACAGCTGGGGGCTAGGAACCAAAGCCGGGTCCTCTGGAAGAACAGCACGGGCTGATACACACCTGACACGCCATCTCTCCAGCCCCTGATTTAATTTATTCCTTTCAGTTTAACACAAATAACTTGACATTGCCTCCCTTTTCCGAGATGAGTATTATGATTACCACCCTAGCCTTAAAATGAAAGCTTGATGCACAACAGTTTAAACAGCTTTCTGAAACACCAAGAAGGTGGCAGAGCTGGACTTTAACCCGGGTGGTCAGAAGATTTAGCCAGAGCTAGCCCTTACCACAGTGCCATTACTTTTAATGCTGATGAATTCTGAGGGCAGTGCACTGAATGCCTAGCCCCTGGGGTTTGAGGAATTAACATAAAATATAACCAACGTTCTCAGGGAGCAGAGGCTGTGGGAGGCAAGCTGGGCTCCTTTACTGGAATACTTCTATCACTATTATCTTCTATTCTCTCTCTCTCTCTCTCTCTCTCTCTCTCTCTCTCTCTCTCTCTCTCGGACAGAATAAAGTTTATTCAGGTCATGGGGGAGTTAAGAGGCAGAGAGAGAGAGAGAGAGAGAGAGAGAGAGAGAAGAGGACAGTAGAGAAACAGGCCGGTCATGAGCATGAAGAAAGAGGGGGAAGGGAATGGGGAGGAGGGACACAGTGGGGGAGAGCAAGGGAGCAAGAGTTTTCTCTCCTTACACTTCCCTCCTTGGATACTGGGAACCAACTCTATCATCATTTTCTGTTCAGAAACCTTCGATAGATTCCCATTTCCTACAGTCGAAGAAGCTACTGTTTGTTATTCATAGAAAATTCTCACCCTCACCCATAGTAGGCTCTAAAAACAATCATGGAGATGGACATCTGTCTAGCAGTGGTCTTGAAATCTTCCCAATAAATCAAGACTTGGCTCTTGAATTGATTTTTTTGTTTTTAATCAATCTTGGCCCTAGTTTTCTAGGGGAAAAGTATTAGGTTTGGGACTTGAGGTGGATTTGGGGCTGAACTTCCTTCCATCTTGGCCACTTATTTGTAGTGTGGTCCCAGAGGAGTAAGTTGACCCCGAGAGTTACACTAACACTTGTAACCTGGAGATCCAAGTAAAACCTTTACACGTGCAACATACAGTGCTCGTCAAATAGCATTTCTTACTTCCATCATCCATAGCTTAACCTTTGTTGTAACCAGAAAACTTCCAAAGGCCCCATAACTTCTCTGTAATTTTCATTTCAATATTTATTTCCCATAATTTATTAAAACAGCCCTCTACTTTCACCAGATTTAATAAACTCAGCTTTATATTCCTCAAGACCTTCTCCATGCTGTTCCCACGGTGGGATTTCCCCGGTTCCTTCAGCCATAGCTGCAGTGCTCCCGCCAAGCTCTCACCGCTCAGCTGCACTGCTCCCGCCAAGCTCCCACGGCTCTGCTGCAGTGCTCCCGCCAAGCTCTCACCACTCAGCTGCACTGCTCCCGCCAAGCTCTCACCGCTCAGCTGCAGTGCTCCCGCCAAGCTCTCACCGCTCAGCTGCAGTGCTCCCGCCAAGCTCTCACCGCTCAGCTGCAGTGCTCCCGCCAAGCTCTCACCGCTCAGCTGCAGTGCTCCCGCCAAGCTCTCACCGCTCAGCTGCAGTGCTCCCGCTAAGCTCCCATGACTCAGCTGCAGTGCTCCCGCCTAGCTCTCACGGTTCAGCTGCAGTGCTCCCGCCAAGCTCTCACCGCTCAGCTGCAGTGCTCCCGCTAAGCTCCCATGACTCAGCTGCAGTGCTCCCGCCAAGCTCTCACCGCTCAGCTGCAGTGCTCCCGCCTAGCTCTCAGTTACTCTCTCTGATCCTTCCTCACACACTCGCAGTCTGACAACACTTGAGTATGCTGCAGTTTCGATCCACACTACACCTCAATTCTGCAAGCACACTCATCCAGTTTTACTGATCCAAGTTCTGGTTTCCTACAGGCTGGAATGAAGCAGTATCCAGTGAAATGAAGAATTTGCATTCTCATCAGCAAATGAATGAAATTCATTACATTAAATTAAAAAAGTTGTTTTTAAAGTCTTTACATTATGCTAAAGGAATCAATGAGAGTTTTTTTTTTTAAAAAAGTTTGTGATATTTTAAGTTTTAAAAGTAGAAAACTGTGAGATTGGGCTTCGATCTGCATATATCTTATGATATGTTTGCGCTCACTTAGTCTAAACATGAAAAAGGAAGACTAGATTTTCCTGATTATTTGCCAAGCAGTTTAGTTGTATATTCTTTAGTTTGTACAGTTTTTAGCATGTATAAACCCAACATCACATTCTTGTGACAAGAAATCTTAAACCGTTTCTATTCCTTTTGAACTATGAAACATCAGCTCTGAACAAGGCAGAGAGCCCACAGTTCTGTGCGGCCTCCCTCACTGCTGGCTGCCATTCCACACATGGTGGCCTCCCTCACTGCTGGCTGCCATTCCACACACGGTGGCCTCCCTCACTGCTGGCTGCCATTCCACACACGGTGGCCATCCAGGACGGCTTTCACCACTTCCCAGGCAAATGGGAAAAGCAGGGCTTCTAGAGGTGGGCAGTGCCAGGCTAGGTGACATTTCCACCTGGGGACAAGGGAGGGCTTCTTCCTTACATGGAGTTGCCTGAGCCAAGTGGCCACAAAACCCAGAAAACCTGTAGTGACTTTTACGGCTGTTTTTCAACTATCAACACAGGACAGAGCTCCTGTCCCCACTGTCCATGCAGCAGCCATAAGGGTGAGGCTGGGGAGAGCATGAGTCAGCCAGCTGAAAGCATGATTCAGTGTTCTACGTTAAATACTGTCGGTCACAAAATGCCATTTTAAATCAAATCAGTAGTGATGCTAATGGGAAGTGATTCTCCCCCCAATGTCTCTACGGTGTGTTTTGAGATTGTCCGTGCTTGACAAGTCACAAGCATGAGGACATTAATGGAGGGAACATAACAGTGAGCGTGAGTAGTGTCTCTCTCTGTCTTATGGTGGCGGCTGTCCAAGTGTGCCCTCCTGATCCACAACAGTGCCAAAGCAGAACTTGGAAGGCCAAGTGCTCAAGTTTGGCCAGATGTAGCCAACCAGAGACGGAGGAGCTTGGTAGGTGGTTTAAAACAGCCTCCAGAAGATTCCACACTGCCGCTTACTTCAGGAGGCAGTGCTTTGGGAACAGGGAAGGAACTGAGACAATGCGTAAGGATTAGTAACTTGATCCTTTAAGGTCTTTTTTAGCCCTATGGTTTGTTATGGACTTGCCATAGTTACTAATGAATTTGTTTTTCAAAATAATTTTCTAGTGGCTCCACTGATTTTTGTAAGTGTCTATATGTCTATATACAGAGTGACCAGCCACATTAACCATGTCCTTACGGTGTCCATCATGTTCCTAGTCACAATGTGAGGAGAACTAAATTACAACAAGCTGGCATCAGAGATGTACTGAGAAACTGAAAGACTATGGACCTACAGTTCTCTTTATGGCCTTAGGCAGGACAGCAACTGCTCCAGGGTCATAGGATCAATGCTTGTAGAAAGTGTATGAAGAAAGCAGGTGTTTACTGGGCTAAGTTATTCCAGCACTTTATTACGCCGAGTAAGAGACATTAGTGGTTCCAATAGCACAGGCGAGGCCGAACAACCCTGTCGGCACCTGCACTCAGGGACAAGCGTCATCGTGGTTTGTTCCCATTGCTCATTCTGCAGATCCAGTGCCTTCTCCACACTGTCACTCTGACCTTCCTAAATGCCTTTTGAAAATCATGGCTTGTGAATATCCTGATGGCCACACTCATCCAGACTACCAACATTTTCCCTGAAATATCTTCAAAGTCATCTCCTCCCCAGTATATCTACACCTAAACACACACACACACACACACACACACACACACACACAGAGGACGGGAGAGAGAGAGAGAGAGAGAGAGAGAGAGAGAGAGAGAGAGAGAGAGAGAGAAACATGCCTGTTCTTTCTCCACGGACAGCCCGTGACCTGCTCTTCATACTACCCAGAATGCCCTAACACATACATGATCATGCTGCCTGCCTAGAACCTTGGGTCGCTAATGGCTCTGGAAGAAGTTCAGATGTCTTCACATGACTTTACAATGCTCCCATGACTCTTCTAACTTTTCATTTGTCACTTCCCACTTCCTGGTCAAAGCACCAGCCTCCCTAGACTATTTTTAGATCCTCAGAGAAAACCGTTTGTTCTCATCTTATGTCATGCTCCCTCTGACAGTAAACTAGTAAAAATCACAACTCTGCTTCCTCCAAGACAGAAACTCAACAAAGGGTAAATCACGAAGGTGTGGACTAACCTGTACTAACTACAGCCTGTAACTATGGAGCTGTCCAATCAGAACAGGCTCCCTACACTTAACATCTACTTCCAGCTAGTTCTTGAGTCACTAGAACAAGAATGTATTCATAAAGACTTGTCTGAGTTTCAGACTTCCTTTCATTAGCTCTTGGAGCAGGCAATGTTTAAATGCTTCTTAAATCCCAGTTGGCAACCAAAAACTGATATGACAGTGCTACAGAATATTTGGAAAAGAAAAAGAGGGAAGATGCATTTTTTCCATTATATAATGATATTTTACTGCTATATTCTCAATACAATGTGTGGGGGGGTATATATATATATGTGTATGCAGTTGTGCATATCTATGCACCCCCGTGTTTGGTATCCTTCCCATAGGGCTGTCTGCTCTGTTCCTTTAATGCAGAGTTCTCACTGAACACTTACTATTGTCAGGTCGGACATAGTCCTCAATGATTTTGTTCCACCTTCCTTTCTGCCCAGCAATGGAGTGATGGGAAAATATGGCCACGTGTCTTTTTACATGGAAGCTAAGAACCCAAACTCAGGTCCTCACATGTCTACAAGTGGTCTTACCCACTGAGTCAGCCTCCCCATCCACAATGCAAGGTACACTGAATGATGGATGATATCTGACCCTTGCCCTGGAGTACAGAATTCAGACCTTCCTGAATATGCTAACTACGCACTGGGAACAGCACTGTCTGTCCCCGCTGGAGGTACTAGGTATTTTCTCCAGTGAAGGCTGGGAAGGAAATGACTAGCCATGATCCTGCATGACCACCAGGGAGAGGCTAAGAATGGCCTTGAAGTGGAGCAGGGAAAGTATACACAGCTATGTCACAAATAACAAAGGGCACGCATGGTTCATTTTCTTGGACAATGAGGAATTAATGACTCCTTACTTGGGGAACACACACCATCAGCACAATGAACTGGTCAGTGTCATATTAGAGGGGCAAGGGAAAGCTGGCTAGAAACGTGTCTGATAAATAACCAAGTAGACGAGTTCATCTGATTAGAATTGTTGTTACTTCCAAAGAATTCAAAGTCAGACAAGCAAACTGAAAACACCAAGTATCTGTGTCAGACCAAGAGAAACGAAGGAGAAGATAAACAAACAGTGCTGACTTAAGTGCTGAAGGTGGCACTACACCTCTGCTACCTCTTAAGCCGGATGCTCACTGTGTGGTGACAGAGAAAAATGCCCTTTGTGTTAAAAATCCACAGAAGCTCCTCAGGAGTGGGGTGTTGGTAGCTCCTCAGGAGTGGGGTGTATTGGTAGCTCACTTCCACATTTCCATAGAAACCTCTGGTGGTTACTGGACTTTTTCTCAGAAAGTGAAATTTTTTCCTTGTTAAGATTATATTGCTGGTATATAACACAGCTTGTGTGTGGAGGTCAGAGGATAATCCGCTCTAGTCAGGTCATCAGGCTTGGTGGTAAGACAAGTCATCTTGCCAGCTTTCAAAAACTTTTACATAGACTCTCAAGGAACAGGGCTTGGTACTGGTATTTTAAAAACTGCCTTGATGACTCTTATATAGTAGCTCACACCTTCCTAACGCAGCCACCCTTTAATACAGTTCCTCATGTTGTGGTGACCCAAACATAACATTATTGTCATTGCTACTTCATAACTGCAGTTTTGCTACTGTTATGAATCATAATGTAAATATCTGGGTTTGGTCATAGGTGGCTCCCGTGAAAGGTCATTCAACCCCCAAAGGAGGCAAAACCCAGAGGCTGAAAACTGCTTTGAAGGCAGAAAGAATGTTTGTTTGTTTGTTTTGTTTGTTTGTTTGTTTGTTTGTTTGAGACTGGGTTTCTCTGTGTAGCCCCAGCTGTGCTGGAACTTGCTCTGTAAACCAGGCTAGCTCCAAACTCGGGGATCCATCTGTCTCTGCCTCCCAAGTACTGGGAGGCAGTACCTGCCACCATACTCATGAAAAGGCAGAAATAGCCTTAAAAGGCCTAAAAGATTTTATCTTAGATGTACGAATCAATAAAATAAGTACATATTAAGAATACTAGCAATTTGTGGCCATTTATACAACAATAAATTTATTATTTATCTTTTAATTGACACAAAATTTTTAAAAATTGTAAGTTAAAATTTTTTTTCAGGCTTGAACATGGTGGCTCATGCCTTTAATCCCAGAAGTTGGGAGGCAGAGGCAGACAGATCTCCGTGAATTCAATGTCAGCTTTGTCTACATAGCAAGCTTCTGGGCAGCTGTGCCTACCTAGTCAGAGACCTTGTCTCAAAAATAATGTTTTCCAATTAAAAAGTCTTCCTTTGGGTGAAGGTTCTATGTAGGCACCAGTTCAACGTCTCTACGCTCAGTGAGTTGTGGGGGCGTTATCTTTATCAATGGAGCCTCACTGTCAGGTCGTGGGTAGTAATTTATTGTCTTGGCAACAGCCTGGGTTGTTTAGGGATTTCCATAGGACCCCTCTGGCCAATAACTCAAGTGCATGTAACTTAGTCAGGGTACTGAAAACAAAAACAAACAAACAAACAAAAAAAACTCATAAAAGCCAACCCAGTCAGAAAACCTTTGATGTACAATGCTGTTCTGCTTGTAAAATATGCCAGGGCAATGGTGGCACAAAGCTTGTATAGGTGACCAACAAATATCTGGTTTGACTTAAGGCCCAGTCCAACACTGCTTGGGTGACCAAGAACCAGATACTAGACAGCCTAGGGACCTAGGGTAAAACCAAACACTACTAGTCTGAAAAACGCAGTGAGATGAAATGGCTCCATGATACTCTGCTATCCTCATGGCTCACCTCCCTTCAGCCGTCAGAGCTCAGGAATCTCATACCGAAGACAGGAAGAAGACTGTGGGGGCCAGACACGGTGAAGGACACCAAGAAAACAAGCATCTAAATCAGCATGAGTGGAACTCATATGAACTCACTGAGACTGAGGCAGGATGGGTCTGCACAAGGTCCTCTCTGTATATATTATGGCTTCCAGTTGAATGTTGTTATGGGCTCCTGAGTGTGTGAATGAGTGGGTCTCTGATGGGTGTGCCTGCTCTTGGGCTCTAAAGAAAATCTCTATGTTATGTTCCTTCCTCTCAAGGATAAGGGCTACTTGTAAGAGAGGAGAGGTAGAAAGATCGTAAGAGCCAGAGGCAGTGGCTGACTAAACTAGAACACTGTTTTCTAGAGAGAACACAGCAGCTGCACATAAAAACTCACAGTGATTGTGATAACACTTATGCAGACTCAAGTCAAAAAGTCTTTATTTGAAGGGAGGTAGTCATGAGTCCTGCTCCTAGGTAAGGAGACACTGGCAACTGGTAGCTTTTGGGAAAAGAAGAGTTGGTTTTCTTTAACAGTGTGACTCCTAACAGAACAACATATGGCCCAACACCTAGGAGATTTAGGGCACCACAAACTGGGCTCTATTTTTTTTTTTTCTTAAAAAAGGTAGCTGGGTGGGTTGGGAGGTGAGGATGGGTTTGGGAAGAGTTGGGATGGGGTCTGATGTGATGAAAACACACTGTATGAAATTCTCGAACAATTAGTAAAATTAATTTTTTAAGAAAGAAATTCTTTTGTCTAACTCTCCTGAGTACCTGGGACCATAGGTGCACACTTGAGTATATGTGACTTATTGGGTATACTAGAATGAAGGTATTGGATGGCAAAAGCCACCCATAACCCCAGACCATCAGACGGTTCGTGCTGTGCAAGAACTATAGAGATTCTGGCAAACCTGAAACATAGGCAGGCTTCTCACGCTGCTTGCTTACCTCCAGGAGCCCATCCTCCGGCAGATCTGTACAATGCACAGCATTCTGAACCTTTGTTTTACCAAAAATTGCTCTGAGGGTCTCAGGTCGTAAATGCCGGGCAATTTCCTATGAAATACACATACATATATAGGTTAAAGTTAGTCATTTGTAATAATAAGAAAAAACATTAGGTACAGAAAACATATTAATTATTTTATTTTATAAAATTCAAGTTATATATTGAGGCTGACAACTTTTTCTTGGAAACACCATAAATATATGAAAACTTTGATTACTGAAAAATGTATATTTACTAGTATGAATTTTTTTAAACATTAAAAAAGTGTTAGTAGGTTGGATGGTGGTAGCCATGCCTTTAAAGCCCAACATTTAGGAGGTAGAGAGGCAGGTAGATCTCTGAGTTTGAAGCCTTCTTGGTCCACAAAGCAAGTACCAGGATAGCCAAGGCTATACAGAGAAACTTGGTCTCGAACCCCCCACCCTAATTTTTTTTCTAGTGCCGTATTTCTCTCTCTCTCTCTCTCTCTCTCTCTCTCTCTCTCTCTCTCTGTGTGTGTGTGTGTGTGTGTGTGTGTGTATGTCAGAGGATAATCTGTGTGAGGCAGTCCTCTCCCACCACGTGTGTCTGACGTATTGAACTCAGCTTATGAGTCTTGGAAGCAAGCTCCTTTACCTGGTGATCCATCTTGTCTGCCCTAGTGTACTGTTTTGAATAAGAATGACCTTATGGACTCATATATTTGAATGCTTTCTCACCAGGAAGTAGATCTGTTTGAGAGGATTAAAAGAATTAGAAGAAGTGTGTCACTTGGGGTAGGCTTTGAGGTTTCAAAAGCCCACTCCAGGCCTAGTCCTCCTACCCCCCTCCTTGCTTGCAGATCAGGATGAAGCTCTCTCCTATTTTGCCAGTGCCACAACTGCCTGCTACCTTGTTCACTGCCACCATGCCATGGTGACAATAGATTAACCCTAGGAAACTGTAAGCAAGCCCCCAGTTTAATGCTTTGTAAGAGTTGTCTTGGTTACACTATCTCTTCACCACAATTTTATGTATATTATGACTAAGATACATAAAAGGTCTTTTCAGTGGTCCAGTGTATAATACATTATATTAGGAGGCAAACAATAACTATATTTCTTTTTATCAATTGACTACTGGACCAACATAAAATAAGATTACTGTGAAAAAATATTTTTAAGGATAGTTCACATCTTCATTTTGTTTAAAACAAACCAGTTTTGTGGTATTGATTTTAAAGTTTTAAAAACTTTAAATCAACCTAGCATTAGCTCATCTTCAAGGAGATTAATTACAGCCATTTGTCATCTTAAGGACACACTGAATCAATCTGAGCCTATGTACTGAATTTAGGCTATGTACTGAATGGAGCTGCAAGTTTCTATCATCTCATAGCATTGTGAAGGTTACAATGTGGCACAATGTGCTACCCACCTGATTGTAGTGCTATGAGTGTAAATACACACACTGCCAGTCATACACAAGGGTAGGAATACAATTATGCGGAGTCGGTGACACCTGGCAGTGGCGTGGCGGGACTATGTGAGCAGTTGGTGTGTTTCTCATGCTAGTCTCTGCATTCTTGCAGCAATGCTCTTACTTATTAGACCAAGCAGGGAGCAGCCTCCACTGCAAGACTTTAGGCCTTCATTCTGGATCATGTAAAAAAGGTCCTGCAAGATGGAAATGCCCTAAATGCATATTCCACAGATGATCAAAACACAATGTAAGGTGAAATGCAGAGAGTAATCCTTTCTCATCACAAGCCCCTTCCATGATCCAGAAGCTTTTCCCTAATTATTTCTAACAGATTCCTATTCTTTCTTCTATGTACACCCTATGCTGAAAATCATTAAGCCTTTCTTAATGAGCAGAAATAAGTTCCAGACACAAGGCCGCACTAAGCACCAACAATTTCATTTAATACCATAAACAATTCTTTAGAAGGAACTTCGGCATTTATACATGACAGGTTATGCTGAGAAAAGTGGACTCCTTAAAGAGTAATATTTATTTACACTTAAAACAACAGCCTTTCGAACCATCAAGTTTCTGGCATACTCATGCCCATGGACAATATGGTGCCCAGTTCCCAAGAGCTTGGTTCTCATCTCTGCTTAGGTAATCCTGCAGCAGGAGTAAAAAAAACTCATCCAAACGAATGCCCTCTAAGTCTATGGCAGAAAAAAAAATCACCATACAGTGTGGTGACTAGCACAAAACTGAACACAAAGAGGAGGTTGAGAACCTGAAATACTAACTCCATATCTTTGAAGGAAACCTGCTCCGGGACTCAACTTTGACTTTGGATAACATCACTGACATAAAATTCCATGTGGCACTCATGTGAGATAGTGTCAATCCAACTAGCATTAGGTTTTAAATGTATCTAAATGATTTTCCAGTTGTGATATTAGACAGATTTGAATTCCTAAGAACGAAGGTGCCTTCTGGTGCAGGCACACACCTGAGCACGGTAAACATCAGACTGGGTTACAGCAAGTAATCTGTCAGTGTATTTGTCTGGCCTCTCCACTACCACATTTAAAAACTACACTCTGCTATGTTGCAGTGACTAATATTCTTTCTTTTCCCGTCCTTCTCCCTCTGACTTTTCCTTTCTCCTCTTCCTCCACTTCTTATTGCTTGCTGGGTATCAAATCCAAGCACTCGAACTTGCTAAGTAACCACTGTATCACTGAGCTCGATCTCACTGTTTTGTTCATGTTGGGACATTGTCTCACTAAAGGGCCCAGACTGTTCTCAAACGTGCAGTCCCCTCCCCTCAGCCTCTCAGCAGCTGGGATTACGAACCTGTGCCACCATTTCTAGCTAATTCACATTCTTATGTGTGACCTGGAGGCACATGACCATGAGGCAAGAGTCTCACACAGGGATAATCTCTTCCTCACAGCTGCAACAATGTGCCTGTTTCCTTGGTTACATATTTTCTAAAGTGGAACCATTGTGCTGGGACTGTGGATGTATTTCATAATTCTACCTACTTAGGTGGCTGAGGCAGGATAATCTTAATTTTAAAACAATGTATTACTATTTTCTTTTATGTATGGATGTTTTTCTACCCTGTTCCTATACCGTCTATCAAGGATCTCAAAGAAGACCAAGCCAGGTCTCCTGCTGTTGCCACACCATTCCCAAATCTATTTACAGCCCCATGTGGGTGTCACATGGGAAATGGTATCACACACACACACACACACACACACACACACACACACACCATACACATACCACACACATCATACACATGCATATACATGCACACACATACAACATACACACCACATACATACACACACACCATACACATACCACACACATCACACACATGCACATACATGCACACACATACACCATACACATCACACACACACACTAAAGAGAGAGGGGGCTAGAAAGGAAAACAGAGACAGGCAATTGTGGTTAAATGTGTTAATTATTCCTTAAATAAGAACATTTAATAAACCACAGCATGTTACTTGGATAACTTGGATATGAGTAACCATCAGAAAACTGTCTTAGTGTCTTCATTAACAGTTTTCTCCACCACCACAAAAAAGAACCTTTCCTCAGGGGTTACATCTGAAAGGCAATGTTATCCTCTTCCTAATAAAATTGTAATTTGTGACTATAATCTTATATCAAATTTACAGTTAAAAAAAATCAAAACAACCCATCCTATCTCCTTATTCTCTTCTAGATTATTTGGTCTCCTTTTTCCACCAAAGCATTGCTCAGGGACTATTAAATATTTATTTTTTCTCTTATACAATTGGAACAAAGCAGGCATTCTAAAAATAAATGCCAACTTTGAATTTCAATCTAATGAATATCTTAAAAAAACGACAGGAAAAGCAACTTCAAAATTGCCACCCAACAGTAACTAATCAAATGTGGGACAAGTCAATCCAGGCGCTCACCCTGCTGGTTGTCACATGTCCTATCCCAGATCAACCCCATCACCCCCCCACCCCACCCCTCGACTTCCTTCTCAGCTACTCACCAACTCAGCTTCTCTTTGATTCACTGTTGTCCAAACACCCAGACTAGATAGCATAGGCTATGTCAACATGCTAAAGCTCACAGATCATTACCTAATTTATTTACTGCTCTGTATCCTAAACTCCACACTTTGTCTAGTACATGATAGTTGCTTGACTGACTGCCAGTGTGTACATTTTATGAATCTCTTCCCAGAGTTGGTAAATCCATTGGAAGTGCAGTGGGTGTTTTACTCATCTTAATACATCTGGTAGCATTTGGTACATGTTAGACAAGGAGGGACTTGGCATACATGTCTGTGTTGCACTGACCTCTATATTTAAGTATACAAAAAGTATACACATGGCTTATGAAATACACATATTTCTAAAGTCACTCATGCAGTAAAACCTCCATGACTGAACTGCAGATGGGTTAAAAGTGAACTCTAGGAAATACAGTGCACTGATCGGATCTTACACTGGGGAAACTCAGGAACATTCTAGAATTGCAACTATGTACAGGAAAAGCTGCAGCTACTTCTCTACCTGCTTCTTGTGGATGAAGCTTTGCCTGGAAAGTCTTGATTGAGACTTGAGATGTACACAAATAACCAAGCAGCCCCCACAGGCCCCAGCTCTAGACACCACTGCCCAGTTCTTAGGTGGGTAGGCCTCAGAGGAACCACAGGGTAAGAAGAACACACCATCTCTGAGAGTGTAGGCCCGCACTGTCTATTTTTCCAACCTGCAGCAAATCAATACATTCACATTCCTAGAGGTGTCTTTTGTGAGAAGGGCATCTCAGAGGAGACCTCAGAGAAACAGGCTTTCTAGGGCAGATATGCTTTGGTTATTTTACTCAGCTTTGTTTGAATGAATGTGCTTTAAGACAAAAGACAAGGGGGAGGTCACAAATGTTCTTAAATTTCAGGCTAAAATAATGCTGACATGATATATTTGGTCCAGCTTAGAAACTGATACTCCAGTCACATCTACATAGCAAGCGACCCAAAATGTATCCAGGGGCTGTCTTTGGGTGTGCTTCTTCCCTGCCCACTCACCAAAGACATCCATCCCTTCAATGCATGGCCAAACACACCTGTCTTGGCTAAGGAGAGAACTCTCTCTGTGCTTTCATCATCCATCATTTCCTCCAGACGCATATGAGGACACAGAGCAACAGCCACCAGTGGGATCATTACTGTTGCCGTCTTTCGTAGCTGGAACTCACTAGGCTGAGAGCATCAGCTTCTTGCAGGGACACTGGCTATCACCAAGGACGAGTGCTGCTCACGTGACACATTTTCAAGATTCAGGAAGACATTCTCTCTTGAGTTCAGAAAACACTGGGCTTTTTGTGAGCAATCCATTTGTTTTATGCCCACTGTATTGATAAGGTGGGGCTTCTGGCAGCCCCTGTATCACTGAATCCCATTTGTACCCATTGAGCACCTTAATTATTTTTTTTTTTGTTGTAAGCTAAAGATTCAAAATCAATTTCCAGTATAAATGTTGTATGTCAGCAGGTAATTTGGTTATAATGGTGCTTTTCCTTTAAGATTTCTCTGTTGCTGGGTCCTCTCACAATGAATTTTATGCATTCAAGCTTTGAAAGATTTATTTACATTATGTTGTTAAACCTCTTAAAATAACAAGATGCCTGTTTAAGCCACTTGCATTATTTACTTATTCACGTTACTGTTATTTTTTTACACTATGGTATCTTATTAAGAAGTGACTGCTTAGGGGAAAAAAGGTGACTCTGGCACATTTTCCCATGAACATATAAAAAAGCCCCCAGAAACTACAAGTCACAAAGAATGCAAATGCTTATCAGTATGGAAATATTTTGTGTAGTAATTTTAATTCTTTTCCCTTTAATAGGCCTTTTTGATGACAGTCCCTGTCACTATTTTTATTTATGATATTCAATAAAATGAAATGCTAATTAGATACAGTACTAAGGAAACAGTGACAAAAGAATGCACAGCAGTTCAGATGCAATCCCCTCGTGACTCCTGCCTCCACGTCCTTCGCCGTCAGATGGCCCACCCCCCAGTCTGTGTTCTGTGGCCATCCCCACAGCTCTCCCTTCAACTCTCTCTAACCCAGCTCGGGAGTCCTCTCTGGTCTCCTGGTTTCTCCTGCACTCACTCCCCGCTCAATACATATGTTCAATGGTTGAGAGGACGCACAGTGCCCATCTTTCTGTGCCTACATAGTCTTGCTTGTGGAATATTTTCCAGCTCTATCTCTTTCCCCTGGAAATTCCATATCATGTATGCAGGTTTTCACAATTTATTCATTCGCTGATGGCATCGGGGCTGATTGCTTCCTTGCTACTATAAAAAGAGCCGTGGCAAACAGGAATGCGCAAGTACTTCTGTATGCCATAGAGTTCTTTGAGTGCCTTCGAGGGGTGATGTGGGGAGGGGGATCACAGGAGATTAATGTTCAGTGCTTCCAGTGGCTGCCATGCTGCTTTCTACGGGGCTGTCTGAGTTTACACTCCCAGCAACAGCGAAGGATGCTCTCCTCCGCCCAACATCCTCTCAGCATTTGTCCTCATTTGTTTCCTGATGATTGATAAACTATGCTATAGAAATTCCTATTTTTAAATCAGTGCAATGATACATGGGGTTATATAACCACTTAAAAATATAACTGCTTCTATATTGGATTCTGCTTTCAAAGGCTATTAAGGAAGAGATTTGAAATGCAACAATTCAATAAATTCTCGAAATGAATCACTCCCAGTACTTGTGCGAAGAGGCTGCTGGTTAGCCAGTTTTCCTTTTCTTATACTTTTTTGGGAGGATGAGTTGGTTTAACTCAGAGTGCAGAGCACAGAACCCAATGTTTAGCAAATAAAACTCCCTATGTAGGGAAAGAACTTAGAAGATAGATTTCTGTTTGGTGAACAGACATTCATTCTTAATAGAAATTCATGTGTGAGCTGCTTAATGCAGGCCCTGCAGAGCCTAATAGGTTACTTGTGACAAGAAGAGGACAGGGCTGTGCACTGCGTGAGGACAAATAGTTTACGCCCCTCTCCTTTACACTATCACAGTTTTAGAAAGAGTAAAATAAGAGACATCTTAAATGAGGGTACTTCATGTCAATTCAGCAACTTCGCTCCCAGAAACAGATTTGAAGGCAGTAATGAGAACATATTCAAATGTTCAGAGAGAAATCCAGTCTCCATGGCTACACGGACGGATAAGGAAATTAGCAATACTGAGATGCTGAGCTAAGCCCTCTGCTGAACGCCCACACAGCCTTTTGTTTTGTTTTATTTTTCAGACAGGGTTTCTCTGTGTAGCCCTGGCTATCCTGGAACTCTACAGACAAGGATGGCTTTGAACTCAGAGATCTGCCTTCCTGTTTCCCGAGTGCTTTGTTAAAGGCCTGCACCACCACGTCTGGCTTTTTAGCATTTAATAACCATGCTATATATTTTTATGTTGCAAATATGTGAATGTGTATGAGTGTGTGTGTGTGCGCACGCAGCCGTGCAACCCTGTGTATGGATACATGTGTGTGCATACATGTGGAGGCCAGAGAACAAGCTTGGGTGTTAGTTAATCTTCAAGAGCCATTAAGACTACTTATTTTTTGTAAGGGTCTCTGGCTAGCCCAGGAGCTGACGAGGGAGGCTATGCTGCCCAATCAGGCCTGTCTCCACTTCCTACCCTGGGATTACAAGACCATGCCACTGCGCCTGGCTTTTCTTACATGGCTTCTAGGGACTGGGCTCAGGTCAAAGCACTTTCCTAATACAGTCACTTCCTCAGTACTGCAGAAGCATATTTAATACTATCAGTGTAAAACTTAACTAAGTAGGTATTACACAATATTAGTTACTGGGTAATTCTAATCTTATTTTTATAAATATACTAGTTTAAGGCCAAATTACAATGTTAATTTCTGAAAAGAAGAAAATCAAGAATGGTAATCATTTCTTGAGCCAAAAATTACAGTGTTTATTTCTAAAAAGAAGAAAACTAAGAAATAACAGGTAAATGTGCTTCCGTCCATCTCTGTAGGAACAGAGATGTCTCCCTAGGTTTTGCTGTCTGACTTCACTTGTGAGGGATTTGATTGAGGGGAGAGCTGAAACCAGCGAGACAGCAGCACACAAATCATGTAGGCCCACCTGACTCACTCCAAGTAGCACGTGGCGCTTGCACTTTCTGGGAGCAGAGCAATCCACACACTCTTCTCAAAGCAAGCAGCAAGTGAGCTTAGCCCCATGCACACTTTAAGACTGGCAGGGAAGGTCTTCAGTAAGTACCTTCTCCTAGGATCCTCTATAATATACACTACATGGGCAGAAAAGCAGGCAAGGCACTTCCTTCTGAACAAGGATCACCTTTTCCTTGGCTACTGGTAAAGCTCCTAGACACATGCTTTGTTCGCTGGACTCTTACCGTCTACTTGAGTTCTATCAAAAGTACCAAAGGTTTTATAGGACGTACATGAGCATCTATTGATCCCCCATCTCCAAGACATATGTTCAAGACTCCAACAGATGTACAAAACCTGGGCATGTGTTTCTCATACAGACTTTTCATAAAATTGACTTTGCCAAGCAAGCATAGTAAGAGATTATTAACAAGAATAATTTAGTAAATTATAATAGCCTACTATAACAAAAATTATTTTTAGACAGACTAAATATTTCCAGAATGTTTCAGGCCATGGCTGACTATGAAAAACTGAAATCACTGAAACCAAACTTGCAGCTAAGGGGTGGCGTACGCATAATTCTCGACTTGGAAGTGAGACTTTATTCATGGGTTCTAGGGTTTATTGGGAAAACTATTCATCCTTGGAACTAGACTGCCCTGAACAAGGCAAAAGTTGGAAGCCCAAGAGATAACTCAGGTGCAAAGGCTTTTGCTTTTAAGTCTGAGTCTAGAAAAATCTGAAATAGGAATTATTTAAACTTGATCTCATGTGATCTGGTATTTATCTAAAACATAAGTCCATTTCCACTGATCAACAGGATAAATCAGGGAAAAGGCATAGAGCACCTCAGCCTTTCATTCACTTTTATCGTTGCTTTTTATGTCAAAATGTAAGATATCTTTTTAAAGTACTTTCATAAACAGTACAAACTTCTTTTATAATATAAATAACTAGTTCCTAAATCATATGTGAGTGAATATTTTCATTATATTTGAATTAATTACTTTAATTACTAATAAAAAATTATGCTTTTAATTAACTATATAAAAATAATGATCTTTGTTTATTAGCTGGTATTAACAAGATCAACATTCAAAATTAAGAGGGTCACATATGCCTACTGGTTGTACTGGAGGGTTCTTAGCATCCTTCTCTGTGGTCTTTCAAAGGTTAGGGCCAGCTCACTGAGATAGTAAAATGTGTCACTGACACATGCTGAGACATCATGCTGAGTATTATTTACAGTAACAGAACTGAGTGGGGGCTCAGACCTGGCGCTGGTGTGGCTGGTTCTTTACTTTCCCCGTAGACTTGTAAAGTGACAGGGTCTTTTATGTCTAAAATTAGTCATTTCCCAGGGTCTCAGAAAGGTTTAAGTTTATCTTCCTTCCATCTCAATGCACAGTCTATTGTCCTAAGCAGTGCCCCTGGGAGCTGACATCTGAAACTGACAAACAGCATGTGTGTGTTAGGGAGATAAAGCCGGCACATGTGAGCCAGCCTCCTGGGATTCCAAAATGCTAGTGGCCCCAGCTGGTGCCTCTGTCCCAGCGTGCACTGCTCCAGGCAAGCTTGAGTTCCACCTTCTGACTGTCAGAAGGACTCATCTGACTGGAATATGGTTATTCTAAAGTCTTTTAGGGCAAAAGATACAATACTATTTTTACCAGTGGCGAGAAAAATATGTGAGCCTGGGGCCTCACTCAAACTAGGTGACAGCTCTGTCACTGAGCTACATTCTCAGTCTCGAAATATCCTAAAGAAAACAGCATTATTAATTTTTATTGAAGAAATACAAAGAGGTGCTTAAACCACCATTCTTTCATATATATATATATATATACATACATATATATATATATATATATATATATATATATATATATATATGTGGTATTTGTTTAATTATAGATGTCCTGAAAATGCCAGTGAAAGAAAAAATAAAAGCTCTTTTCCTTCTCCATGTTTGCAGGGTGGCAGCAGGAAATGAAGGTGAGTGTCCAGAAAGTGACCCGTGCACAACGTTCAGATGCTGGTTCTCATCACAGAGAAAGCTAAACCGAAGTCACCCAGAGTATGAGAGTGTTGCAATGTTCACGGAGGCAGGGGCTGAGCTGGGTCTCTCCGGAAATGGCGCAGGCAAACACAAATGCTACTAAGCACAAATGATGGAGTGGACTGTGGATGATGAGTGGATGGTGCACAGCTATTGCTAAGAGCGAACTGCGCCTGCCCTGAGATTGCCTTCCTAAGCACGGTCTGTTCATGCTACTCCTGACCTCCCTCCGCCTACAGGAGAACACTGTGGTTTAGAAGCACAGTTGTTGCTCTTGAACTGGTAGGAGACTCTTAAAGGGCATGCCAACTGTCCATCTTTAGACAGGTGTCTTTTCCACCCCATCACTCCCATTCTACGGTACTTACTGTCCTTGCTGGATGTGTGTCTTACCAGTGAAATAAAGATGCTGCCCGGTGGTGAATTTCTGTCACTCTCTCAGGCACCACTGTGTCTGCGGACTAGGAATGCTTGGCATATACACAGTACTTGGCATACAGTTGGGTAAGTAAAACAATAGTTAAGAATGAGGTGTTAGAAAGGAGCAAATTTAGAAAATCACCAGGATAGTTCAGTAACTAACTAAACCCTGGTTTTTCGAAACAAGGTTTCATGTAGCTCAGGCTAACCTGAATTCACTGTGTAGTGGAGGCTTGGCCCTGAGCTCATGATCCTTCTTCCGCCTCCCCAACCATGGAGATTACAAACATGTGCCACATGCTGGTTGATGTGAATATTTGCAGTGTCAGCCTCCTGGGGGAAAAGTTGTGTGGCCGTCCTAGTTTGTACTGTGGCTTAGTGAGAGGCTGCAAACCGAGCAAGCGGGCACATCTCACAGGCTGCTCATACTGTGTGTTACAAGGCGCTTCCCTTCTCCGGTGGGGATTGCAGCGTCTCTGTTCCAGCTATCTGCCAGAATAGCGTGGAACACGGAGACTGGAAGGCTCAGGATGTAGCTCTCTTGAGAATTAGGACCTTCAAAGTGATGACATGCTCGTTCCTAACCTGATGCACAGTCTGGCGGAGATGCCTGACCACAGCGAGTCTATGCAGATTTCTGTATGCTCTGTGCTCTTGTAGGTAAAACGAGGTGACAGTACTGTCAGTGGATAACATCCCTGTTACTGAATCTTTGTGGGGACTAAATCAGGCACCTTATACTCTGATTTATAAATTAAAAAGAATTAAAAGTATATCATTCATTATAATCTCAGTAACTTTATTATCTATTACACGGTCCACAAAATGTTTCAAAGTAAATCTTCTAATGTTACTACCTTTTTGCTTAGGTGATGTTAATCCCTGAGTTGAAAAGTGTAGATTCTCGTTTCATCTTAGGGAGACTTCATTCAGTAGGATCTGCCTGCTTAGAAACCTTGGTACTTATTCCAAAGAAATATAATCGCTCCTTTTAAAAAACAAAACAGAGACTCTATGCCTCCCCGAAAGCACTTATCTGACTCCCATCTATTTTCCCATTGCCTATGAGCACCTAGTTTCCTTCTTATAATAGATTACAAAAAATATCTAGCAATGTCTTGGCTGTTGAATTAATAAATATCTGAGATGGCTCTATTCAAATTTGAATGTATGACTGTTGAAGCTCCTGAATGTGAGGGGGTTCCTTGAACCAGTCTGTCCTCTTTATAGATGATAATAATGTCACTGGAAGTTTCTCTTCCTTCTTAAAGGACACAAAATAAAAAGAATGAAGATCATAGACTAAAAACAATTTCCCGTGACTTTTCTGATCCCCTGTGAGATAGATCTAAGATCAAAATAGAAGCCATATAGACATATTGTGGTGGTGTGACTAGGAACAGCCCCTACAGACTCACATATTTGATTGTTTAGTCACAAGAGAATGGTACTATTTGAGAAGGATTAGGAGGTATGGCCTTACTGGAGGAAGTGTGTCAGTGGGGTGGGCTTTGGATCAGGTTGTAACTCCGTTATTTCTCCAGCACCACACCCACCTGCCACCATGCTCCGAATCATAATGACAATGGACTAAACCTCTGAATCTATGAGCAACTCCCCAATTAAATATTTTATGCGACTTGCCATGGTCATGGTGTCTTTCCACAGCAATAGAACAATAACTAAGACGCACATGTTACTAGTGTCATAGGTCTCCTCATCTCACCTAACTTAACTTTAGCACCACTAACACAAGCTCCTCTGAAGAAATGTGGGACTTACTCCTAAGACAGCATTTAGCATGGCCTAAACTAACCATTCCCATAAAATCAAGACCTAGAAAGAGAGTCACTTTCCTGCGTGGTACCTCATAACCTCCTGACACATTCCGTAAGAACTCAAAAAAAAAAAAAAAAAAAAAAAAAAAAAAACAGTAAGGAAAATGCTAGGCACTGTTCTAAGAAGCATGACCACATTAGCTAATTTAAGTATCATGTAATTTTTTTCCATTTTACTGGTTATAAAACAAGAAGCATTTGCTAGGTGCTTGGTTTCTGAGCCCTACTATAAAGCAAGCATGCATTATGCACCTTCCCTCCTGCTCTTGACCCCACAGAAGCCAGGAATAGCCCATGAGAAACGTGTGAGGCCAAGCTGGTGCCCTGGTAACGTCTCCAGTGGCTCCCCTCTTACCGGAGTAAAGGCAAAAGTTTTTTCTTCCAGTTCCACTCTTACCAAAGTGGCCCCCCAGAGTTTCCTCACACACCAAAGTGTACTCCGGCTTTAGCCCTTGCAGTGCCTTCTATCTGGAAGCCCAGTGACTTTCTCTCACCTCTGTCAACTCCATAACCTGCCACCTTTCCCACTCTTCCTCTCCTGGTGACTATTTCTTGCCCCTGCATTCTTTCTCCACAGCATTTGCCACCACGGGACACACAGTGTATTTTATAGTTCCCTTGGGCAGACTGTAACTTCTACGTGAGCAAGGTGATTGCTTTGTCTGTTGACTGCTGTATCTCTGGCCTCTAGAAAAGCACTGCACATATGTGAGAGCTCCACAAACACCTTGGCAAATGAAGAAATCCATCCACACAATTAATTAATATAATTAGTATGTATAAATACAAGAGTTAGAACAGAAGTTAAGAGACTGGACAAGAAGGATTTGCTGATGTACTACTAAGGATTTCTTAGAGGACTGGGCCAGAGAGAAGGAAAACCTACTGCTAGGAAAGGGACAATGTGTAAAACTTCCATGGGCTAAGACGTTTTCTAATTCCAGGAAGCATTATTGGCACTCGACAGATCTCCTGTTCTCTAGGATTCTCAATCTCATCATGAACTTTTCCCAAGGCCATGTGTTTAATTACATGTACAAATATATAGGATTGATATTCAAATATTGTTATCACATTTTGTGATAACAGTATAATACATGTACTTATTAAGATCTAGTAGTGGTTTGTAAACAACAAAAATGAAAATCACAACACCAAACCCCACAGTGGAGCAATCCCAATTATACCTTCTGGAGGCAAGATCCCAGAATCTGCTAGTCACCAAACTAAGCCATGAAGCTGAGCTCCAGCAAGAACAGGAACTGAGCCCAGCCATCTTCATTATGACCCTGCCACAGAACCTGGCAGCTTGCACATACTGTCCACCCAAGAAATGTTCACTGAATAACTGTAAAGACAGAGAATCGGCATGTTTTCCTTTGAGTACTTCATGCCCAAGGATACCCATGTATTCAGTCCCAACTCTTCCTCGTGAGCTCGGCGTCTGGCATTACCTGCCCATAACTAAAAAATTAAACTTGTTAAAATAGTTACTTCATAACACAAGCTAGACCAAAGTGTAATAACTTACTGGATCAGCAGGTCCACAGAACTCTCGAAATGTCTTCGTGGGATTGCTCTGCTGGATCTCGATTGCTATACAAGGGCCGGAGTACAGCTCTGTCACCATATCCTGTGGGGTTCAATGTAAGAGAAAGGAAATAAAGTGACTGAATATGTCACCCCACTTCTTCTAATTGTGCTATGCTCCCATGACTTCCAGTCCTCAAATGCTTGGCCGCCCTCCACTTCTTTCCCATCTGTGTCTTGCACACAAGCTCTTTAATTATGCCACCTTGCTTCGGAATATTTTCCTCTCATCCCTTGATGCCCTATTCCCAGGACCATTAGCATTTGAGGCAATGCTCTGTCTCCTATGGTTACTTAAGCTGCCCTAGCACATCTCAGATGCCCCCTTTTCATCAGTACAGTTTCATCAAATTCATATTCCTAAGTATAAACAGCTGGGTTTCTCCTTCAGAACCTCAAAAATCTATTGTGTGGTTAGCAGCAAAGAACAGCATCTAGAAACTAAGAAAACTAGACGAGCTACTGGGAAGGGGGACCATGTAGTGGGCCAGATAATTCCTCCATCTTGTTGCATAAAACAGCCACAGACAGGAAAGGCAGGCACAAGGCGGATAGAAAAGTACAGCAGAGTCTGACACTCCCACAGCCCTGCAGAGGCAAGCTCGGTTAGGGAAGCCCAGCAGATAGGATCATCAGGGCCGAATAGAGCAGAATGCCACACCCCACTAAGGAGCTTTGTCTACACCCATGTTTACTGCTTCTGTATCAACTAGAGCAAGGAAATGGAAATAAGTTAGTTGTCCATCAACAAATGAGTAGTTAATAAAAATTTGGTGATAGAATGTTATCCAGCAAAGAAAAACATAATCGTGAAATATGCAAGATAACAGATGAAATAAGAATGCGAAACAGTAACTGAGGTCACATGATACCTGGTCTCCGCCATTTGCAGAACCTAGCTAATAATACCCACATACATGTAAGCAAATGTGCACGTGGGCACAGAAGACTATGCAGAGGGTAATCATCAGAGCAGAGGGGGGACGGAATGCAGGTGATGGACACGAGTTGTTTTTCTTCTTTGTACATAAGTGCATGGCAATGCATTCACTAATGCAGGTAAATTTGTATGTGTGTATGTGTGTGTGTGTGTGTGTGTGTGTGTGCGCGCGCGTGCACGTGGTATATAGGTGCATAACAATGTACTCGCTAGTGCAGTAGATGAGCAGGAGACACCACAGCTTCAAGATGGCCAAGGGGAGACCATGCTTCTGTCATTCAGAGCTTGGAAAATCCTCACAACACATGGGCTCCAACCTCAGGTAAAGCCCTCATAGAGCACGAGGGCTCCAGAAAGGGTGGAGGGCCCTACTCCACAGCTGTCCCTACACAATGAGGTGGCACCTGCCAAAGTTTGAAAGCAAGCCTCCCCAGAGTCAAGCTGAACCAAAGTTACTTAACTGGAAGCCAGACCAAAGCCCAACACTCTTTACAGGAAACAATCCATGCCGTCACACTTCATGCATGTTAGTCACACACTGGATAGTCGTTGTCAGGCATGAGGAGGAGGAGAATATGAGTCGCCAGCAGAAGCAACGTCAGTAACATGGACCCAGCAGACAGGAGCTACACAATGAACACAGATGCTAATACAGCTATCAAGGATGAGCCTGCATGCTCAAATTCTAGGAGAGATGGACATTCTGAGGGAAAGAATTAATAGCAGAAGACTCATATCTAGAAATAAAACCAAAGACACTAAACAAACCAGTGCTTTGGAAGGGTGAGCAGGGCATGCCCTGCAGGTAAATGACCTGAAACAGGCACAAGCCCAAGCAAGGAAACCCACAGCGAAGAAACACAGAGGCCTTGTGGTTCAGTGTCCCACCATCTCACATGGTGTCTTGAAAGAAAAGTTAACAAACTGTTTTAGGAAATAACTGATTAAAAAGTACACCAAGTTCCTTTCCATAAACTTCTAAATCCAACAAAGGACTATGAAGGGAAATAAAAAGGAGAAAAGTATCAAACAGAACACCACAACCAGAAAGAAGCAAAAGAAACATTAAAAGTTAAGGAAAAGCAAGTTAAAGACATGAGCAAAGTCAGGTAGCAGCATCAACAAGACCTGCCAGTCTCAGCCGGGGACCCAAGTCACACAGTACTCAAACAAACACACACACACAGACACAGAAAGAGAAAAAAAGAGCTGTGAGAAACCAGTACCCAAATCTCTGCCTGTAACATGTCGTCAAAACACATTGTACATATGTATGAAATTCTCAAAAATAAACAAAGAAATGTTCTCAAGGGGGAGGACAAACAAAAATATAAACCTACCCCAAAACAAGAGTAAATGGAGGCAAATGGAAGGCATTTCTTTTTTAGCTGTCTTAAAGATAATTATTCAATTGCCTCATAAGCCTTCACGTCTAGATGAGGGGTTAGAGACCTTACATAGCTTCTGGGAGTGTGTGTAGGGCATAGGGGTGGGGCATCCAGAAAGAGTTGAGGGTAATAGATGGGAGAATATAATCAAAATACACTGCATGCATGTGTGAAATGCCAAAAATTAAAAATAAATAAATATATTCAAAACAGAAAAAAGAAGAAAGGGCTTTAGTAAGTTAGAATGCCTAAATTTACCCCAAAGTGACTTTACTATTTTATGCATAATTCTGTTGAATTTGATATTCTATTTCCTGCCTATACATAAAGTGCAAGTTCTGAGTCAGAAAAGATATCAAACACATTTTCTGAAAAGGAGAGAAATAAATTATCTGCCTTCCTTCATTTTTTCTTTCCTCCCATTCTACTTTGTCTGTGCCCCTCATTCTATGTTTCTGTTGGCAGCAGGCAACGTTTAGGACAGCAGATATACAGACAACTCCAAAGGAGCAAAGAGGAAGGAAGGACGGACAGGGAGCAAATGCCATGGAACACGTGTTTTTCTTTAGAACTCAGCTCAAAACATTGTAGTCTTCCCAATTTTTATTTAAGGAGAAAATTCTCTAAAAGCTTGGTTGATTATTTTCTAAACGTCTTTTCTTGGCCTAAGCTGACAGACAGTCGTACATGGAATGGAAGGACAAATGCCTGTCCTCATTAGAACCTAGCTGTCAATGCAAGTCATGTGTAAAGTCTATAACAGATGTTCAGTCAGTATGTGCTGGTCTCATAGAAACAGAATCGGGTCAAAATTATCATTTTTTAAGATCATAAATTTGAAGTAAGTTTGAGTATAAGTATAAATTATCAACAAAACTCATCCATCAAAGACTTATTAAACTAAACAGTAATAAAAATAACAGCAACAGCAGCTATCATTTACCCAGAACTCTCAATGAAGAAACCACTTTACATGATTTGTTTCAATTAATCCTCATAACAATCTTTTAATATTCATCATTCTCAGCTATGCATAGGCTAGTAAAAGCTTTAAAAGAGTAAATACCCCAGGGTTCCAGGAGCTGAACGTGGGCTCTCTGACACAGCACAAGCTCTCGTAACCACTGAGCCCTCTCTTCAGCCCACCTTGAGCATCTTTCATTCATCCGTTGAACAATCACACTTGTTCCTTTCAGAGATATATTTTTAGATTGTATTTTTGTCCTTTCTTTTTTACCATGCGGTCCAAGTCCCGAGCTCCTGATCCTCCTGCCTCCTCTCAAGCATTAGGGACAGTCATGCAGCACTACCTGGCTCAGTGTCTTCTTCAAAAATTAGGTTGTCATTTTGCTACTGAGTTGTTTGTGCTACTAATCCTTTAAGAGATATATGGCTTATAAATCATCCTTTAAAATACTTCGAATAACTATAAAGTATAAGATTCCCAAGATCTGAAACACACTCATCTCATTTGTACCATTATCTGACATTATGTCCATACTTACATTATACTCGGACACTACGCCTTTATAGACTTCATAGAATTCTTCAACATTGGCCCGATCCATATTGAACTATGGTAAAAACAAGACAAAACCATAAGCCAATCAAGTGAGCTCCCTTAGCACTCAGCATTTATCATTCCTGGACTCACTCTTCTACTTTCTGCTGTGTGGTGCCTTTCCTCACACTGTTCCCAAAGACACTATAAAGCAGGCTGCCCTTGGACTTTGGCTGTTCTACCTCAGCCTTCCAAGAGCTGGAATTACAGTTAGTGGCTGCCCTACCTGTCTCATTCTTTTAAGTTCAAAATGTGAGTCCTGGACAATTTATTTTTAGAAGAATATTTTATTAAATACCAGGTGATTCATAATAATCTTATTACTTATTTATTGAGAGTTTTACCCCCATTCCTTCTCTGCTTCTCTAGCATTGCCAAGACTGGAGTCACTGAGAAGCGACAGTCTATGATCAACAATTCACATGAGAAGGACAGGTATTACTACTTCAGGGAGGGAGTCTGGTTCGACTTAAATGCTTTATACTACATTCATTCAGCCTTTACCACTAGTACATTGAAATATGACATAAAATACAACTCAATAAAACCCTCAGTGGCAAGTAACATCTAGGCCACCCTACCCTGGCCAAGGAACACTGAGGCCAGGACACTGTTGACCTTTGATGATATCATCGCTACTTCTAACAATCTTCAAGTACATTCACTAGTACACTACAATTGCCCTCACACACGCACCAGTGAGTACAGTTCCAGAAATATGTGTAATAACTTCAGTTGAGGACTCTCTGAGAATGTCTGAGAATGTCTAAGTCAGTGTGGGGAGGCCATGGGGAGATCATATACACTAAAACCCGAGGGACAGTTTAGAAATCAGGCCTAGGCTGAGAGTGGCAAGGGACTTACATCCTTCCTTCACTATTTGCTAAGAAACTTAGAACACAGAACACTCACCGATGCGCCTCACTTTGACTTAGTCATTGGTAAGACTAAAATAGTCTTTTCTCCCTACTTTTCAGCCAAAGTTCCAGGAAATGAAGAAACTTTGAAGCTTAAATTTGGTTTATCATCAGAATATTAGTATATCAGTAAACCACTACACAGATTAAAGAATTAAAATCTTTTTGTTTCATTATAAAGCTATTGGGTTCAGGGTTTTTTTTATTTTTTTATTTTTTTTATATTTTTGCTGCTATTCTAGTTGGGTGGTGGTGGTGGTGGTTTTGGCCTGGAACTCACCATGTACATCAGGCTGGCCTCAAATGCATACCTACCTCTCCTTCCAGAGTGTTGTGATTAAAGGCCTATGCCACCACATCCAGTCAGGTTATTGAATTTGCCGCTCTTTAATTTTAATAAATCCAAATCTCAAGTGCACAGTTAACATTCACTTACACACATTTAAGGGTTATTAAAAAACAATTCTCCCATACAATATGGCTCATTGCAAAACACTTACCATCTGTATTGCTGAGATTTCAAAGCAAGCATCTCGAATAGCTATTAAAATCTTTCCCAACATTCCTAAAAACGAAGAACAAATTGGGTCAAAACATAAGATATTTGAACTAATTTTGGTTTCAAAGCAATACACGTTTTCAACACCAATGACCTTTGATTCTGCTCCAAATAAGGACAAGGCAGCATCTCTGCATCATTTGATTCCCTGGAAAGGCTTCAAGACTATCAAGGATGGTTCTGAGAACAATGCAAAACACCTTTAAGTTGTATTTGCCTTTAAGGCCCCATAAATCTACTGATGTAGATAAAATGAAAATCAAATAATTTTAAAATAACATTACCAAATGAACTGACAGGATGCTGGATTTAAGAGGAAACATAAAATGATAGAAAAGGTAGGCAGAGACTTCAAGGGGAAATTAAAGTACATCTCATTCTTAAATCCTGAAGAAAAAGGATGGGCTAAAGAGAAAAGGCGAATAACACCAAGAAAGAAGAGCTGAAGGTCTGTGGAGCTAGTTTGACTTCTCACTGTGATACACACTGTGGTGGTTTGGATACAAATGGCTCTCAGAAGCAAGCGTATGTGAATGCTTGGTTCCTCGTTGGCCGACTGATTAGGAAGAATTAAGAGATGTGTGGCTTTGTAGGAGGAGGTGTGTCACTTGGCATTGACTTGGAAGCTTCAAAAGCCCACACCAGGTCCAGGCTCTCTGCCCCTGGCTTGAGGATCAGAGTTAAGTTTTCAGCTACTACTACAGTATCATGTCTGCCCGTCACCACCTCCCTCGACAATGCAATAGATGAACACTTTGAAACTGTAAGTAACCTTCTAATTAAACATTTTCTTTCATGAGTTGCTTTAGCCGTGGTATCTCTTCACATCAATTTATCAATAACTAAGACACACACCACAACCAAAAGAAGCTTGGGGCAAAAAGGGTTTACTCCAGCTTACAAGTTCTACTCCATCATGAAGGGAAGTCAGGGCACAAAACTCAAGGCCTGAAGTGGGAAGTAAACCAGAGACCATGGAGGAGGCCTGATCACTGTTTGCTTTCCATGGCTTCTTTAGCAAGCTATCTAGCTTCCTTCCTCCTTCCTGCCATCCATCCATCCATCCATCCAACCATTCTTTCTTTTCCTTCTTCCCTTCTTTCCTTCTTCTCTCCGTCCTCCTCTTCTCTTGGTTTTTTTTTTTTTTTTTTTTGAGACAGGGTCTCGAGATGTAGTTTTTGCTGGTTTAGAACTTGCTATGTAGAGCAGATTGGCCTCAGCTCACAGAGATCTTCCTGCCTCTGCTTCCCTTCCTTGGTGCTGGGATTAAATAAAGGCCCCTGCCACTATTTCCTGGGTCAGCTTGCTTTCTAACACTACCCAGGACTGCCTCCCCCCAATGAGCTGGGCCCTCCTACATCAACCGACAATCAAGAAATTGCCGCACAGACTTGTCTGTGGGCTGAGAGTATGGAGGCAGCTCCTCAGCTGACAGTCCCTCTTCCCGGGGACTCTTGAGTCACCATTCCTGTCCAGCTGACAAAAACGAGCCAGCATAGTCCTGAATGTCAACATGAGGAATCTGGGCACAGATCCCTTTGCAGATGAGTGTTTTTTTATAAGAAGAGGTTCTGTTGACTCTTAAGGGTATGACAATAATTTTGAGAGTTTTGCTTTATATATGAATGTTATGATATAAACATTTCATATTGATTAATTTTGTTACTTGACAATGTATGCATTCTTTAATGTCACCTGGTTACTCTCTCCCACCTACCCTCTCATTCTCCCTCCCAGCCCTATCACCACTGCCATCCCTACAGTCCCTTTCTGAGAATCACAACTTGGTTTTGAGTTGTGACCCATTTAACCAGGACCATCTGTGTGGCCATTAGCTTGGAACAGCCTATCCAAGCCTGGGGGGTAGAGACAGAACTGGAAGCAATGATTACACTCCCACCTGGCACTCTGACTCTGCCAGTGAGGGTAAGGTCTCTGAGCCTCCCCGCTATCCTCTCAGCTGAGGGACCCTTTCTTATGCAGACCCAGTATAGGAATCCTTAGCTGCTGTGAATTGTAACAGCAATCACTCTAAGTTGCTTAGATGATAACTTGGAATTTTTCAAGTAAACTACAACTCTGTCCCTCTTTCTCTGTCTCTTACACACACTTGTGCTCACATATGCACACATACCATATTCTAAACCATCAGGATATATACTTAGAAAGTCCAGTCACTAAGCAAGAAGGGTTCCTTAAGGTGCATTTTTATTTACTATCTGAATTGCAACATGCTATTCTAATTGATGTGGGAGCAAGCCAGAGGTGAACTTATTTCTCAAATTATACATAAATAAAGGCCTGGTGATATCAACTACAAACTGAGAACATGGGTTTCTCTGAAGTTTGCAGATTAAAAAAACAAAAAGGTGGTACTCACTGTAGTTTCCAAATTTTTTTTGGAAAAGATTATATAGATTTTTATATAGATTCTATCTAACAGTATTTATTATAAATTGAAACAGACTTTTAAAATGGTTTTTAATTTATATAACAAATACTTTGTAAATTAACAAAAATAGTATGTTTTGAGGAAAAGTAAGTATTTATTGATGATAAGAGAGACAGTTTTATATTTTATCTTTTTTTAATTGGATAGTTTATGTATTTACATTTCAAATATTCCCTTTCTACCTGCTTCTATAAGGATGCTCCCCCTCCCCCCCACCCACACCCTGGCTTTCCCCTACATTGGGAAAATGAGCCTTCAAAGGAACAATGACTTCTCTTCCTACTGATGCCAGACAATGCCACCCTCTGCTTCTTGTGCAACTGGAGCCATGGGTCCCCCCCCCCAAATGTGTACTCTTTGGTTGGTGGTTAGTCCCTGGGAGTTCTGAGGGGTCTGGTTGGTTGATATTGTTGTTCTTACCATGGAGCTGCAAACCCCTTCAGTTCCTTCAGTCCTTTCTCTAACTCCTCCATTGGGGTCCCCAATCTCAGTCTAATGGTTAGCTGCAAGCATCTTAATCTGTATCAGTGTGGCTCTGGCAGAGCCTCTGAGGCATCCATATCAGGCTCCTGTCAGTAAGCACTTCTAGGCATCAGCAACAGTGACTGGGTTTGGGAGCTACATATGGGATGGATCCCCAGGTGAGGCAGTCTCTGAATGGCCTTTCCTTCAGTCTCTGCTCCTCTCTTTGTCCGTGAATTTCCTCCTGTGAGTATTTTGTTTCCCTTCTAAGAAAGACTGATGAATCCAAATTTTGGTCTTCCTTCTTGAAATTCATTTGGTCTGTTTATTGTATTTTGGGTATTTCCAGCTTTGGGGCTAATATCCATTACTCAGTGAGTGCATACCATGTGTGTTCTTTTGTGTCTGGATTACCTTACTCAGGATTATAGTTTCTAGTTATATCCATTTGCCTAAGTCATTGTTTTTAATAGCTGAGTGGTACTCCATTGTGTAAGTGTACCATATTTCTGTATCCATTCCTCTGTTAAAGGACATCTAGGTTTGTTCCAGCTTCTGGATATTATAAATAAGGCTGCTATGAATATAGTGAAGCATGTGTCCTTGCTATATGTTGGAGCATCTTTTGGGTATATGCCCATGATTTTTGTATTTTTAAAGTCTCTTGAACTTCAAAACTAATGGTAGGCAGCTA
Source organism: Micromys minutus (assembly GCF_963924665.1). Taxonomy (NCBI): domain Eukaryota; kingdom Metazoa; phylum Chordata; class Mammalia; order Rodentia; family Muridae; genus Micromys; species Micromys minutus. The sequence continues at coordinate 76,802,909 of NC_137969.1, forward strand.
GCTTCTTATATATACTTTAGCCTTTGTCTTACTCAGGGTTTCTATTTCTACACAAAACTTCCACATTTCTGTTTATCACCAAAGTAGGTTAGTACTGGAACTCAAGCAGGTCAGGAAGCAGGAGCTGATGTAGAGGTCATGGAGAGATGTTACATACTGGCTTGCTTCCCCTGGCTTGCTCAGCCTGCTTTCTTATAGAACCCAGGTCTACCAGCCCAGGGATGACACCACCCACAATGGGCTGGGCTCTTCCCCCCTTGATCACTAGTTGAGAAAATGCCTGACAGCTGGATCTCATGGAGGCATTTCCACAACTGAGTCTCCTTTCTCTGTGATAACTCCAGCTTATGTCAAGTTGACACAAAACCAGCCAGTACAATTGACCCCTTGACGCACAAACACATCACTAGTAAGCCTCAACCCTTACTTTCTCATTCATCCCCAAGATCTAAATAATCTTAAGAGTCTCATAGTCTTTACAAATTCTTACATATTAAAATTGCAATCCCTTTCAAATATCCAGTCTCTTTTAAATATCACCTTTTACAATTCAAAGTCTCTTAACTGTAGGCTTCACTTCTTCCTTCAAGAGGGAAAAATATCAGGGCACAGTCACAGTCAAAAGCAAAATCAAACTCTAACCATCCAGTGTCTGGGAATCCACTTATGAGCTTCTGGGCTCCTCCAAAGGGCTTGGGTCACTTCTCCAGCTCTGCCCTTTGTAGTACACACTTTGTCTTCTAGGCTCCAGCTGCCTGTTCTCCACTGCCGCTGCTGTTCTTGGTGGTCATCTCATGGCACTGGCATCTCCAAAACACCACTGTCAGTCCTGGGGCACTAACTACAGCTGAAGCTGCACCCTCACCAATGGCCTTCCATGGCCTCTCATAGTGCCAAGCCTCAGCTGCTCCTCATGATGCCTTCATTCCTTCAAAACCAGGAACATCTGGGTGACTCTTACACATTAACAAGTCCAGCCACAACACGAGGTACAATCTTGGCTATCTCTGGAACACAGCTTCTTTGTGCTCTAGGAAACACTTCCCAGAAGATTTCACCTCAAGGATGCTGGTCTCTTTTTAATCACTACTAATTTCTTAGCTCCAGCTGACCAGCATCAATAGTCCCAGCAATGCAAAGGTTTTGCTTTAGTAGTTCTGGTATCTTGTTAATCACAGCTGATTCTTCAGCCCCAGGTAACCAAAATCACAGAATCTTCACAATCAAAACAGCAACAGCACTGACAGGAGTCTTTTAAATTTTCCCTCTGAAATTCCACGAGCCAGGCCTCCATCTTCTGCACTGTTCTCACATCAGCTTCCAAGTTCCTACAGAACATCCCACGGAGCTTTTAACATCCCAGTGGCCCTTCTAGCTCAAAGCTCCAAAGTCCTTCCACAGTCCCAGCAATGCAAAGGTTTTGCTTTAGTAGTTCTGGTATCTTGTTAATCACAGCTGATTCTTCAGTCCCAGCTAACCAAAACCACAGAATCTTCACAATCAAAGCAGCAAAGTTCCAAAATCCTCCCCAAAACATGGGTTAGGTTGCCACAGGAATACTTCACCATGCTGGTGCCAATTTGTCTTAGTCAGGGTTTCTATTCCTACACAAAACATCATAACCAAGAAGCAAGTTGGGGAGAAAAGGCTTTATTCAGCGTACACTTCCACACTGCTGTTCATCACCAAAGGAAGTCAGGACTAAAACTCAAGCAGGCCAGGAAGCAGGAGCTGATACAGAGGCCATGGAGGGATGTTACTTACTGGCTTGCTCCCTCTGGCTTGCTCAGCTTGCTTTCTTATAGAACCCAAGAGTACCAGCTGAGGAATGGCACCACCTACAATGGGCTGGGATCTCCCTTTTGATCACTAGTTGAGAAAATACCTTACAACTGGATCTCATGGAGGCATTTCCTCAACTCAAGCTCCTTTCTCTGTGATAACTCCAGCTTGTGTTAAGTTGACAAAAACCAGCCAATACAGCCTTCAATCCATGACTTTGTTTTGGCTAAGCATATTTAGTTGGACAATGATTGAATAAGTCTTTGATTTTTGACACAGTATTAAATGCACTGGCCTACCACACACTTGGTCCCGGCAGGTTTGTACCACACAGTGATCTTCCAGGAAGCACCAGTTTGGTGCATTATGGAGGGCTTTCAAATGCTGACACCTTTTGTTCTGCCACAGCTAACAAACTAAGGACACTCCCATTACCAGCACATTGTATGTTTGGGAAGCCAAACGGCTTAGTAGGTGGAGGCTGTTCTCTGGAATTTCAGTTGCATACATACAGGTAAAACATGCATACACATGATAATCTAATAAATAAGATTAGATTTTTATTTAATTGCAAAGAAAATTATTTCCAAAATTAGGTACAAAAGCAACAGTTTGTCAAGTAAAAGTGTTACCATTGCCTTTTCTATGTCCACCCCAGTTCCAGAGCAATGACATGGGCCTTATTTGTTTATGAATTAATGCCTAGATCTTAAGCCAGCTTATAAGCAGATTATAACTCTATTATGAAGTTCTGTCGCATGGCTGATTATCTCTTGTAACCTTAATTTTTTCATACATTATTTTGAATGTTGGTTATTAGACGCTTTAACCTCCCGTTTAGCCCACCACCTACCAGAGGTAGTTGAACAGAAAGGATATGGGGAAGTGGACCTGTTTAGAAAGGTTCTTTGGAACAACTCCCATGTATTGTCTGAAAATCAGCAGTTCAGTTCACAGGTCAGCAGCGGCAGCTTGATCCACTCGCAAACACTTCACAGATACACCAGCAGTGCAGTTCTGTAGAGTGGGGTTAGCTACAGTGGTGACAGGAGCTAGCAGAGACAGCCAGGCCTCAGCCTCAGCTCGAGTCAGCAGGAGGGACCAACAGGAACACCAGAAGTTCTTGGCTGTGCCTCTTAGTAAAGAATGAAGAGAAGATCAGCAAAGACAGACCTGTAACATTACAGCTAGCTGAGCTCCTGGAGTCCTATTTATACCCTCCAAACACCACATGTTCTCTGTGGGTCTTGCCTCAGCACGTGCATCCAAGCAGTTCAAGTCCACAGAGTCCTGACAAATGGAGCTCAACTACACAATGTAGGGCGGACCAACACATACGTGTTGTTAGCAAAATGTCCTTCACCACGGGTCCTTTTGAGCGTGTGCTTTAGCAGAACATCCTCTCTCCTGTCTCTGCTTCAGATGAAATGTTCCTTCACGAGTCTGCCTTAGTCTTTCACCTGTGTCCACTTCAGGAAAACTCTCCTTCACGTGTTTGCCACAGCAAAGCACCATCCCACACAGTTCCCACTTCAGTCTCTACTCAGTTCCATACATTCGACTTCCGTACCTCAGGCGAATCCTCGGCAACTCATTCTTTCCCTCTCTGCCTGAAGATCCTGTCTTCCTATTCTACTTTGAAAGAACATAGGTTTTTTTATTTTAAACAATCAGAAGGTGACTTAGGCAGGCAAGGAAGGACAGAGACACATCTACAGTGTGCAAAACGATCACTTCAACATAAATGTGTTCTTTAATGACAAAATAATGCATGTCATTGACCTCAGGATTGCTCATAGTTTGAATTGAGGTATAGTTTTCCTAGACACCTTAGCTCTGAAAAAAGTTGTCCCTGTGTACTTCTCATTTCTTCTCCTAGTGTTCCAACGAATCCGCAGTTCTCCATTACAGTCCTTACGTGAGGGGCTTCACACAGGAACGTGACAGTTTGAAGTACAATACACACTAGTGTAATCTGGCATTTCACTTCACTTATTCAAAGCAGTACAATATTCACCAGGTTTCTGCCTTGTGCAAATGTCAACGCACTTAAAGGCACAAGTAAACACAACAAAGGAATGTCATACCATACAAATGCTACACATTATAACACTATTTTGATGGAAGTGTGAGGCAGTGTTGCACTAGCCAATATAAAGATAAATATAAAGTCTGCCAATTATAAGCCTATATTACCAACCTAGAATCCTATTAAGCTATGTTTCCTTGTGGGGTGTCCCTCAGTGGGAAAGGATTCTCAACATGGGTTCCCCAGAGGCATCCCCCTTTCCCCCATGCCTCGCCGCACCTCCATGGGGCATACCCTCCCACACACACTCTCTTTATCTTTTTCCTAACACTAGTGCTGAAACCCGGGACATCACCTTTTCTTTCTTATATACACATCAACTACTGTCAAGGACAGTCACACATAGGTCTGACTCTTATCTGAAAATTCTCCACTAGTTTAGGTCATATGGAATTACTGCTCCCAAGTCTGCAATCCTGGATATCCATGGATACTGCCTCTTTATGACCGCTTGGTTATGTGTGGTGAAAGGTCACAGAAGCATTTTAAAGAACAGTTTTGTGTTTAACAGCGTAGAACACAAAGAGTCAGTAGCCATGTGTCCTCTACTCCATCCTGGAGAGCAAATGTCCAGGTGACTGAACTATGCAAATGCAAGCAGCAATCAAATCAAACAAAATGGTGTCTCAGGAAGCAAGGACAAATGGGTCAAACAGAGCTGAGTGTCTTAACTGGCTAGAGCGTGCACAGTGACTGCATTTTAAAGTAGCTTGCTTACAACTCCATGAATGTCACCTCTTAATGTCTGACAGCGTGTTTCTCACCTGGTTAGTTTAAAAGCTTTTCAGAGTCTCTCTCACAACAACGCATACAATAGCAGGTATTCTTTATTTCTTTAATCTTGCTCTTCCTGTGACTATACCCAATGTCCTTTTAAAGTGATTTCCTACCCATTAGACTAGTGGGAACTGTCTTATAGGGCGCAATAACTAACTAGAACCTCTGCGGAGAGGTGAGGAGGTGGAGCCCAAATCTAAGCAAAGGCAGCCATAGCCCTTTGATTCCCAGGCCACAGAAATTTAGCTAGGCACCGTAATTGGCTTAAGCTACTGAGTCCTTCCCTAGGATTTTTTTTTAGGGCTGAATAGGAGAAAACACATTTCCCACTGTGCTCACATGGGTGAACCCCTACAGCTGGCAGCTCTCCTTTCTCCAGAGTACTGAGAAATTTATCTAGAAGGATGAAGCTGAGTCAAGAGAAGCAAATACCTAGCAGAGGTACCATAGTTAACAAGTCATTGTCTAGAGTCTTCCCTAGGCCCAGGGCAGCCCCTCTTCTTGTAGTCTTGTAAAGCTGAGACAGGGAATCCAACTTGGCTTTCTAGTCTCGCATCAGCAGGGCCTTCCCTTCATGCTACCTGTTTATACAGGAAGTAAAGAGCTGCATCCTGAGCCAGAGGTGCTGAAGCCAAGAAGCCAAGAATACACCTGTGACAGACATTGTGATGCAGGCTGAGAGGGCACAGGATGCCCCATGCCCTGACGCATGCACAGACAAGTGAGCGGAAGTGAGGTTAGACAAGGACATCTCTCCAAATAAAGTGGTGAAATGTTAACAAGGAGAGGCCATAAAACGAGATACTCTGCTACCTTCAAGTTCAAATAGTTACTTTGAGAAGTAGTAAACTTAATCATTCAAACATAAAATGAGCTTGCTTTAAATGAAGGAAAGAAGATCACATGGTAACAATAAGAAATTAAAAAGAAAAGAAATTTAAAACCAACTGGAATCAACATAAAAAGAACAGTAGATGTTTTGGGGGAGGAATTAAATGGGAAGGTAAAACACTTGCATTGGGTTACACAGTCTAAGGTAGCTGGAGAGTTGTAGGATGAGGCAGACCAGCTCAGTAAAGTAATATAATTCAAGTATAATGGGGTTCTGACCCATTGTTTAAGGTTCATTAAGAGACAGAAGTGGGAACTCCAGAGAACTTGCAGGATTTGAAACATGGGCTGTTTCTAGAAGCCGTAGTTTTTCTTAAACAAAAATCTCAGTGCCAGGTATGTCCTTATAAATTGCTGACTAGGGAGGTCCCAGAGGCCCCCCAAAATTTTATATACTTGCCATTCCTCTTGGATATCCACCAGAACTAGATGATAAGGCCCTTTGGCTGAAGAGACCACACATATTGATTGTAAGATACAGAGAAATAAAGCTGAGACTGAGCTGGAAACTTCTGCTGCCTAGCTTTCAAAATGCCAGATGCTATGAAGCCAATGAGAGAACAGGCATGACTAGTCTTACCAAGATGATGTCCCTAATAAACTAAAATCCCAACCTACCAGACCACAAGTACACACTAGTGCAGTATGGCACAACTGGGGAGGGTGGTGGCAAATTTCCCATTGGGTTAAAGGCAAGGCACAATCTGCATTTATTTCTTTGCTGGTACTTTTCTGTAAACCCAGTCCAAAAAAAAAAAAAAAAAAAAAAAAAAAAAAAATCCATGGCTGAAGAGATGTTAGGAACATAGTGGAGGGATTTACTATAGTTTTGGCTAAACGAACATGGACTGCCTTCTAAACATCCATGAACGTTTTTTTTAAACTTTTATTGAAAATATTCTTTTCTCATACAATATACTGACCATAGTTTTCCCCTCCCTCTACTCCTCCCAGCCCCTCCCCACCTCCTCTCTGCTCCAGACCCACTGCTTTTCTATCTCTCATTAGAAAAGGACTGGCTTTATGTGGAGGTCTTTGGTCCAATTGGACTTGAGCTTTGTACAGGGCAATAAGAGTGGATAGATTTGCATTCTTCTGCATACTGACTGCCAGTTGAACCAGCACCATTTGTTAAAGAGGCTGTCCTTTTTCCACTGAATGTTTTTAGCTCCTCTGTCAAAAATCAAGTGGCCATGGGTGTGTGGGTTCATTTCTGGGTCTTCTATTCTATTCCATCGATCTACCTGCCTGTCTCTGTACAAACATCATGCAGGTTTTGATCACGATTGATCTGTAATACAGCTTGAGGTCAGGGATGGTGATTCAGCCAGAAGTTCTTTTATTGTTGAGGATAGTTTTCAATATTCTGGGTTTTTTGTTATCCCAAATGAATTTGAAAATTCCTCTTTCTAACTCTATGAAGAATTGAGTTGGAATTTTGATGGGGATTGCATTGAATCTGTAGATTGCTTTTGGCAAGATGGTCATTTTTACTATATTATCCTGCCAATTCATGAGCATGGGAGATCTTTTCATATTCTGACATCTTCTTCAATTTCCCTCTTCAGAGACTTGAAGCTCTTGTCATACAGATCTTCCACTTGCTTCGTTAGGGTCACCCCAAGGTACTTTATATTGTTGGTCACTATTGTGAAGGGTATCTTTATCCTAATTTCTTTCTCCTCAGAATGTTTGTCCTTTAAGTAGAGGAAGGCTACTCAATTGAGTTAATTATATATCCAGCCAGTTTGCTAAAGTTGTTTATCAGGAAAGTGTTCTCTGGTGAAATTTTTGGGGTCACTTACATACACTATCATGTCATCTGTAAGCAGTGATGTTTTGACTTCTTCCTTTCCAATTTGTTCCCTTTGACATCCTTTTGCTGTCTAATTGCTCCGGCCAGGATTTCCAGTACTATATTGAATAGGTAGGGAGAGAGTGGGCAGCCTTATCAAGTCCCTGATTTTAGTGGGATTGCTTCAAGTTTCTCACCATTTAGTTTGATGTTGGCTACTGGTTTGCTGTATATTGTTTTTACTATGTTTAAGTATGGGCCTTGAATTCCTGATCTTTCTAAGACTTTTTATCATGAAGGGGTGTTGAATTTTATCAAATGCTTTCTCAGCATCTAATAAGATGATCATGGGTTTTGTTTCTTTGAGTTTGTTTATATAGCGGATTACGTTGATGAATTTCCATATATTGAACCCAGGTATACTGAAACTAATAAAAGCTTAAGTAGGGAAGAGCTTAGAACACATAGGCACAGGGGAAATTTTTCTGAACAGAACACCAATGGCTTATGCTCTAAGATAAAGAGAATCAACAAATGGGACCTCATAAAATTGCAAAGCTTCTGTAAGGCAAAGGACACTGTCATTAGGACAAAACGGCAACCAAGAGATTGGAAAAGGATCTTTACCAATTCAACATCTGATAGAGGATTAATATCCAATATATACAAAGAACTCAAAAAGTTAGACTCCAGAGAACCAAATAATCATATTTTAAAAATGTGGTATGGAGCTAAACAAAGAGTTCTCAACTGAGAAATACTGAATGGCTGAGAAGCACCTAAAGAAATGTTCATCATCCTTAGTCATCAGGGAAATGCAAATCAAAACAACCCTGAGATTCTACCTCACACCACCTAGAATGGCTAGGATCAAAAAATCACGTGACAGCAGATCCTGGTGAGGATGTGTAGAAAAAGGAACACTCCTCCATTGCTGGTGGGATTGCAAGCTGGTAAAACTATTCTGGAAATCAGTCTGGCGGTTCCTCAGAAAATTGGACATAGTTATACCTGAGGACCCAGTTATAGCGTTCCTGGGCATATACCCAAAAGACTCTCCAACATCTGAGAAGGACACATTCCAGCCTTATATATAATAGCCAGAAGCTGGAAACAATCCAGATGTACTTCAGCAGAGCCATGGATACAGAAAATGTGGTACATTTACACAGTGGAGTACTACTCAGCTATTAAAAACAATGACTACACGAAATATTTAAGCAAATGAATTGAACTAGAAAAATCATGAAAATACCTGAGTGAGGTAACCCAGTCACAAAAGAACACATATGGGATACACTCACTTACAAGTGAATTCTAGCCCAACAGCTCAGAATACCTAAGAAACAATTCACAGATCTTATAAAGCTCAAAAAGAAGGAAGACCAAAATGTGGATGCTTCAGTTCTTCTTAGAAGGGAGAACAAAACACTCGCGAGAGGAAATATGGAGACAACTAGAGGAGCAGGGACTGAAGGAAAGATCATCCAGAGACTGCCTCAACTGGGGATCCATCCCATATGCAGTTACCAAACCCAGTCACTATTGCTGATGCCAAGAAGTGCTTACAGGCAAGAGCCTGATATGGATGCTTCCTCAGAGGCTCTGCCAGAGCCATACTGATACATATAAAGATGCTTGCAGCTAATGAACACACTGAGTATGGGGATCCCCAATGGAGGAGCTAGAGAAAGGACTGAAGGAGCATAAAGAGTTTGCAATCCTATGGTGAGAACAACAATATCAACCAACTAACCAACTCACCCCCCAGAGCTCCCAGGGACTAAAACACTAACCAATGAGCACACATGGAGAGACCCATGGCTCCAGTTGCATATGTAGCAGAGGATAGCATGGTCTGGCATCAATGGGAGAAAAGGGCTTTGGTCCAGTGAAGGCTCGTTTTCCCAGTGTAGGGGAATGCCAAGGTTCTGAGGCAGGAGTTGGTGGTTGGTAGTGGAAGCATCTTCATGGTGTGGGATGGGTGAGGGGGGAAAGGGGATAATATTTGAAATGTAAATACAGAGAATATCGAATAAAAATGATTAAAAAGAAAAGAACAGGCTGCTAGGAGATAACAACCAAACATTATAAGAGATAAGACAAGAACGATCACATCAAGGCTGGACAAAGCACTCTTACAGGAGGCAAGAAGCCCAAAGATCAGAGACTGGCTTGTTCACACACTCAGGAGTCCCATAACAATGCTAAGCTAAAAGCTATAATCTATATGTGCAGAGGATGTGGTGCAGGCCCTTAGGCTCACTCTTTACACTTCAAATTCTGAACTCATAGGAGCTTTGTTCTGTTGATTCAGAGAGCCTTATTTTCTCAGTGTCCTCCCTCCCTCTGGCTCTTATAGTCTTCTCTTTCTCTTTCACAAGATTCCTCAAGCTCTGAGGAGAGGGATTTGATGGAGACTTCTCATTTAGAACTATGTACTCCAAGGTAGGTCTGACTGTCTCTGTCTCTCTGTCTCTCTGTTTCTCTCTCTCTCTCTCTCTCTCTCTCTCTCTCTCTCTCTCTCTCTCTCTCTGTGTGTGTGTGTGTGTGTGTGTGTGTGTGTGTGTGTGTTGTGTGTGTGTGTATGTGTGTCTGTCTGTCTGTATTTGTTCCCATCTCTTGCAAGCTTCTCTGATAAGGCTCTGATCTATGATCATGGAAGAATATGAATAGTAGTCATTTTATTGTTACTTTTTTTTTTAAAGACCAGTAGTATTTTGGTTTTACCCCAGGTCGCTGAGCTATCTACTCTCTAGTTCTTGGTCACCCACACAGTGTCCGGTATGAGTTCCACCTTGTAGAGTGGGCCTTAAGTCAGTTGTTGGTTGATTACTCCACAAGTTCTGTGCCACCATTGCTGCAGCATATCTTGGAGGCAGGACAGATTGTAGGTCAAAGAGTCTGTAGCTGGAGTGCTATTTACCTTTTCCTTTTAAAAGCTTGCAGAGTGCTTTCCCATAGTCAAGGCACTAGAGTATAAGGGTGAAGGCTCCATGTAGGCTCCAGCTTGACTTCTCCATGTCAAATCAGTTATGTGGATGTTGTTCTCAGCAATGGGATCCCACAGTCAGTATGCCTAGAGTAACCCATTGTCTTGGCAACAGCTAGAGCTATTGGGAGCCTCTTGGCCATCAACTGAATGAAACCCACTCCTGGTAATAGAAGATTCTTTTGGTGACAAGAGATTGCCAGTTGGAACTCTGTTACTCCCATTATTAAGAGACCTACTAGGATTGCTTTAATATATTTTAGGGAGCTACCTCACTAGCTTTCCTAATCATTCCTCAAATGCTTCTCAATACCAGCTGTTTGCCTCGCCCTGAATTCTCTTGCTCAACCCTATTCCCCTACCCCCATCCCCACTTGGTCCTCAAATGTGCATTCCAACCCACCTCCAGTCCACACATAAAATCTATTCTATTTGCCCTTCCCAGGGAGATCCATGTGTCCTCCCTAGTCCCTTCCTCTATAATTAACCTCTGGGGTCTACAGATTATAAGTTAGCTTTTACTTATTTAGTTAATATCCACATAAAAGTGAATATATACTTTGTTTCTCTTTCTTGGTCTGGGCTACCTCACTCAGGATGACTTCTTCTAGTTCCATCTACTTGCCTGTAAATTTTATGGTGCCATTTTTTTTTTTTTAACATCTGAGTAATACTTCGTGTGCAAATGTACCCCACGGTTCTTTTATCCATTCTTTTGTCCAGGAACTAGGTTGTTTCCAGTTTCTGGCTATTATGAATAGAGCATCAATGAATATGGTTGAGCAAGAGTCCTACTTGGGTATATGTACAAGAATGGTATGACAAATCTCGAGAGAGACAGAGTCCTAATAGTCTGAAAAACTTCCATATTGATTTCGATACTGGCTGTACAAGTTTGTACCTCCACCAGCAATGGAAGAGTACCCCTTATTCTTCATCCCCACCACCATGAGCTGCCACTTGTGTTATTGATCATAATCATTCAGACAGGTGTAAAATGGAATCTCAAAGGAATTTTGATTTACATTTACCTGATGGCTAAAGATGTTGAACATTTCTTTTTGTGTTTCTCAGCCATTGGAGTTTCCTTTATAGAAAATTCTGTTTAGATCTGTATTCCATTTTAAAACTGGATTATTTTTGGCTTTTTGATATCCATTTTCTTGAGTTCTTTATCTATTTTGGATCTTAGTCCTCTATTGGGTATAGAATTGGTAAAAATCTTTTCCCATTACGTAGGCTGTTGCTATGTATAAATGATAATGTCTTTGCTTTACAGAAGCTCTTTAGTTTCATGAGGTCCTATTTATTAATTGTTAACCTTAGGGCCCATGTGTTCAGGGAGTCTTCTCCTATGACAGTGAGTCCAAGAATATGCCACACTTTCTCTTCTATCAGGCTCGGTGCATCTGGTTTCACATTGAGGTCTATGATCCATCTGGAGTTTTGTGAAGGGTGATGAGTATGGATTGAGTATGGATGAGTATTGTCTTCTAAATGCAGACACTCAGGTGGGGGAAAGATGCTATCTTTTTCCCAATGTGTATTTCTGGATTCATTACTCACAAATCAGGTGTTCATGAGTATATGGATTTATGTCTGTATCTTCAATGGAATTCCATCTGTGAACGTGTTTATTTTTATGCCAACACCATGCTGTTTTTATTACCACCAGTCTCGAGTACAACTAGGAACTGGGAAAGGTGAGACCTCCAGCAATTCTTTTATTGTTCAGGATTGTTTTAGCTATCCAGGATTTGTTGTTTTTCTACATAAAGCTAAGAATTTTCCTTTCATGTTCTGTGAAGAATTGTGCTAGAATTTTGATGGAGACTGCACTGAATCTGTAGATTGCTTTTGGTAAGATGGCCATTTTATTATGTTAATCCTCCTACTCCATGGACATAGGAGAACTTTCCATAGTCTCATGCAGAAGGAAACACTACTTTCAGCATTAATCAGAGAAGCTTCTTACAATGAATGGTGGTGGATGTAGACTTGGCTGCTCACAGTGCTGAGAATAAGGGACAGTTGATTGATTAAACTTAAACCATATATGTATACAACCTGCTCTAGACTCGGAGAATATCATGGAAAACGAGGCAGAAGAACACAAGAGCCAGAATATGCTTATAAATACCATCTAAGAATGTTGTGCCTATCCTACCTTCTGTGACTGTCTGTGCTGGGCAAGAAAGGCTGGACTTGTCAGCAACTAGTCATGAATGGGAGAGGAGTATATAGGATCCATTTGCCCTGCTCAACTTTGAATATGAATGAAATAAAATAAAAATGTACATATGAAAATGGCATAACTATTATTTTGTATGTTCCCCTAAAAATAAAGCATATAAATTCTATCCCTAGAAATTATTATAAAGATAAATAGGATATATATTATAGGCTTTATATAAAAATATGGTTACTAGGGAATTATTAAAATTAAATAAAAATTATGTAATAAAATAAGAAAAAGGCAAAAATAAGTACATTTTTACAACTGTTGCTCATACTTTAAAATCACATTTTAGAGACCATATAAATTAAAACAAAAATATAACAGTATATGAAAAAGTATAATATAAACTAAAGAAAAAATAATTATTATTTCACTTGAAACTGGTATTACTGTTGTACAGGATAGTACAAGAAATAAAATTACCATCAACAGAGATGTAAAATTTCTTAATATAAGTCAAGGACTGGGCATAGAGGTGCATGCCTTTATTCCCTGCACTAGGAAGGCAAGAGGTAGGTGGACCTCTGTAAGTTTCAGGTCAGCCTGGTCTACAAAGTAAGTCTAGGTCAGCCAGGACTCTATTACAGAAAGAAACGCCTTCTTGGGGAAGGGTGTGTGTGTGCAAAAATTCATCAACATATGAGAATAATTACATATCAAGTAGAACTTATTTCAGGTACACAAGCCTTATTCACTATTTTAAAGGTCAATGTAGGGAGGAAGGAGCCAGAGCGAAGAGAAGCAGCTGGAAGCAACATAGAGGCAGATATTAAAATTCTTCTGTGCACATAGATACAGAATGTACAGCTTTGGTGAGTCTCACTGTCAGACCTGCTTGAACTCCTGACCAAGCTCAGACATCAGAAACTACAGTAATTGTCCATTAGTGTGACTGGCTTCCACATCACTCAATGCCCACACACAGCTGAAAAGCCATTGGAGAGTTGTCTCCCTGATTCCCTGGATTTGTGGGGGGCTGAAGGTGGTTTATCTAAGGTTGTTTTTCTGAGAAATTTAGAAATGGTCATAATTTAACAGGGAGGAATTAGCTAGCATTGATTGTATGCCATAATCTCATTTGGTAAATATCCTTATATTTGTTACTAAGCTAAAGTTATAATCTTTACATTGGTATTGAATTTATCTGATACAAGATAAGATTTCCAGTGATATAAATTTCCTCTATTGTGACAAAAATTTTAAAAGTACAAGGGTTGGACCCATCCTTCTATTAATGTCATTACAAACTAATCTGAGATGATTAAACATAGGAATTAAGGGCAAAATAACAAATTCATGGCTTCTAGATCACTGCTAGGGTGTTTTCAAAATATTCTCATCAGAAATAGCTGAGAGTAGTCAATGGACAACAGTCCAGATTACTTTTTATAGATATATGGTTTTCAAAAAAACATCAGAAATCCACAAATATGACATTTAATGTTATTTATCTTTTGTTGAGACATATTGGCTTCTAACAATTCCCCTTTGGTGGATTCAAAAAAGAAACTGAACATCTCTACATTGTGGCTAGATAGCCACTGGGTAGAAACTGCCTATTTCATCTACAGACAAATACTATCCAGAAAAGGACACATCGTGCAGAACAGTCCACTGATAATCTCTGCAAAGCCAGGATCATCAGCCCTTTAAGAGTCTGCATTTCAAAAGTCTATCAAGTGATCCTGGACCAGAAGACTGAAGACTTGCTCTCACATGTACTAACAGGGAACTTCACAAGTAGGTAATTGTATCTACAACCTGTCTCAGTTATGGATGCCATGGTAGGTTTCCTATATTTATAGATATATTGGCCATTCTCAGATTTCTGATTGTATTGAAGACTAATTAGTCTCATAGCCTACCCAGGATGCTTAACTTTGAGGGAACATATTTATTTAGATGCTATTCAAATAGTATACTATCCAGCCAGGACATAACATATAGATTCTTATTCTTTCTTAAGCTGGAAAGGAAAATTCCCTTTTTAATCAAACAGAAGAGGTAAAGTGAAGATGATGTCTTTATGAAGAAGGAAGGTATAGGATAAAGTGAGGCCTGTCATTGGACAAGAAGAAAGGATGGGTGGGGACAAAGTTTTGGAAAGAGAGGAAGGAGCCAGAGTGAAGAGAAGCAGCTTAGAGCAACATGGAGGCAGATGCTACAATTCTTCTCTGCGCATACATATAGGTTGTTATGAATATTTTAGAGGGATAGGTGTGTACAGGATTTTGTGCTGTCTAGATGAGAAAATTTTATCAATTGGATCAGAAAAATCAATGTAGTAATGCTAGTAAACTATAAAAAAAACACATAGTCATACCAATGATACAGAAAATATTTTTTTAAATATGTGTAATACTCTTCAGAATATAAACTCAGAAAAAAATATGGGTGGAAAACGTCTTCATCTTGATGTGTTGTCAGAGGTTAAGACAATGTACCAAAGCAAGAAGGAAGTGGGAGGTGTTTGGATATGAAAGGAAAAAACAGAAGATCTAACCAAGAGTCTCATTTTAGAAATGTTAATCTACAACTAAGTCACAGAATAACTAGTTTCAACAAAGTGAGAGGATCTGAGATGTACATTAACAAGTTAATATTCTCTTTAAGTTGACAACTTTAGCATGGTTTCTACCTAAATCCTAGTAAAATTTTATACAAATCAAGATACAACTATTTTAAAACTACAAAGAAATATAAAGAAATGAGGATAGCTAAAGCAGCTTCAGGAAGGAATGACATGGAGACAGGTATTGTGTTGCACACCTAAATCCCAGCATCTGGGAGACAGAATGAGAGGAGAGGAATTGAAAGGCCGAGGCCACCAGTCAGAATGGCTAAGATCAAAAACTCAGGTGACAGCAGATGCTGGCGAGGATGTGGGGAAAGAGGAACACTCCTCCATTGTTGGTGGGATTGCAAGATGGTACAACCACTCTGGAAATCACTCTAGCAGTTCCTCAGAAAACTGGACATAGTACTACCTGAGGATCCAGTTATACCATTCCTGGGCATATACCCAAAAGATGCTCCAACATATAACAAGGACACATACTCTACTATGTTCATAGCAGCCTTATTTATAATAGCCAGAAGCTGGAAACAACCCAGATGTCCTTCAGCAGAGGAATGGATACAGAAAATGGAGTACTATTCAGTTATTAAAAACAATGACTACATGAAACTCTTAGGCAAATAAAGAGAATTAGAAAATATCATCCTGGGTGACTTAACCCAGTCATAAAAGGCCAAGGCCAGCCCAGGCTTCAGGAGAAGTTGGAGGCCAATCTGGAACACAGGATGACACTGTATCAAGTGGGAAGACTCATTCTACTCAAAACTGTCATCAAGACAGTGAGTGTTGGCAGAGCAGCTAAATTCATGCACATCAGTGGAACAATAAAACACTGAACACATGGCCCCACACTTCCAACAGAGAGAAGCTAACCTCAGCCAGCTCGGCAGCACCCATGCAGATTCGTTAGAAAAAATGGCCTCTGCAGTTACTTCTCACAACACATATAGACTGACTGGGGACATCTACATAAACATGGACATAGACATGGCGGTTCTCCTTTCACATATGTTGTATGTACTAGTCACAAACCCCTTCATACAATACTCATAGTAGTCCTATGGACTGAATGTTCTGTGTTGAAACCCTAACCTAATGGGATGTATTAGTAATGGAGGTACACATTCTAAGCCTTTGGCTATAATCAAGTATAGGACTAGAAGATATACCCTTTGAAAGTGATTAGGTCATCAAGATAAAGATGCACATAGAATCTTTAAATCGCTACCAAAAAACTTATATCTTATTCATGCAAGAGTTGTTAAGGAATGTTTAATCTACAGCCAAGAGTATATAAATTACCAAATGGATAGTTAAATGATAAGTTAAATACTAATATTAATTTAAACCACATTAGAGAAATTTTATTGCATTTAAAATTTGTATCTAGTGAAATAAAAGACATGGTAACTAAAAATAGTAATGTGTTTTTAAAAAGTGATTATCATAAACCAAAGGCGAAGATTATGAGCATTTAGATTTATTTGCAATAAATCCCAAAAGAAATCACAAGGATTATCACATTCAACAGAAGAAATTTAATGCTAATCCAAGTAAGCATGCATAACAAATAACCCTGTGTATAAAACTGTGCGGAAATATTTGTCTTCTCTATAGGAAAGTTATAAAGCAATACCACTTCAGTGGGAATTTCCACTGGGACAATATTTCGGAAGCTTATAGTTTGGTCTGGCTGCATCTCAGTCAACTTCCCTTACTACTCAACAGATAGTTGAAAAATCAACTTACAAAAAAATGTGTTTTAGCTCATGGTTTGGCATGTTTCATTCTATGATATGTTGCTTTTAGGCCTGTGATTAGATTCCCTAGCATAGCAGACAGGCCTGCCAGAGCAAAGCATTCACCTCATGGCTAGGAAGTAAGAGAGAAGGGCTAAGTTGTAGCATTTGCTTCAGGGGCACACCCTAATTAATGATCAAAAAACCCCTCAGCAGGCCTCACCTTCCAATGTCACCATGAAGCATGTCATTAACATGAGTAATGTCAGTACACTTAAGATCACAGCTGACTCGTGGTTTATGCTACTGTTCCAAAAGTAAGCAAAAAATTTAGTATAATTTCATTAATTTAGTAACACACATAGTTTAGATTCACTTTAACTATTAAATTAAGAACTAAGAAAGGCAGCTTGGACCTTATATTGATCTGTTACTCAACCATAAAATTCAATGTAGTTGTTAAGCAAGTAGGCTTACAAAACAGATCTGATTTAACCAATATCATTACCGAGCCTTCACACATCTAGATCTAAAATGAACATTTCCCTTACCAGCTGTCTAATAAGGATTACTCAGAACTCTGCAAGGCAATGGGAGGAATGACCAATAAGAGCTTTACAGATTTATTTAGAATGCTGTACCTATACATTAAAATCGATCCAACTGTAACTAAGGGAGTAGAAAACAGAAAACGCAGGCTCCATGCCTGTTCAGTGTGTACAGAACAGGCAGACAGAAACTAGGACTCCCAGGGAAGAACAGTCAAATGCCACTCCTCACTGTGAAGACAGTTCATAACTAACAAAAATATAAGAAGGGAATAAACAAAAAAAAAAAAAAAAAAAAACCTTTTTAAAAATCAAAAAGAGTCAAAAAAACTACTAAAGGTAAAAAGGAAGAAATGATAAGGAGACAAAGAAAGGTAGATAGAAGATCGCTCAATAAGGAAAAACGCAAAATTAGACAAGTGCATGCAGATGACTAAAGGCAGATGCACTGAGGACAGTATAGAATATATAAACGATGATCGAGTAGTGTGCCCATAAAAGTACAACGACAAGACCAGAAAGGAGTGCGCATTGTCTTCCATGCTTTCTGCTGAGCTCTGCTTGACTGTGACATCCCCAAAGGCCTTCACTTTTCTAGTTGCTCAGCAGCGGCCTCTGCTGGTGACAGTTAGCTTTTCAGTCCATGTGCTGGACTGATGGCCCCACCCTTCTGAGTCTACCAGTGTGTAGCCCCTGAGGTGGCTGTGAGGCACGGGGTTGCTCCTAAGTGCCCTAATGTGAGGGATGCAGCCGATGAGGGCTTCACAGACTCCTGAGCATTAATCATGGTGGAGGGCTATGGTGCAGCTGTCAAGCATCCCCCTGGAGCCTCCCCCAAGTCTTTCCATCAGTCATTCTTAGTGAAGAGAGTCAGCTCCCAGGCACTGGAGGTGAGACTTTCTTTACACATGCTACTGCCTAGGACAAACAGTTCGGGGTCTGTATTTTTGGGGCTCATCAGCAAAACTTGGAATTAGATCGAAGCTTCTGAAAGCTATAGTTTATCTTGAGGGCAAGACTCAGATAGTTTTCACAGCACTTCTTAGTCACACCCACTGGTTTCTAACTAGAACACTCCAAGACAAAGTCCCAAGCACAAGGGCTCAACAAGCCTGTGACCGCAGCATGCCTTAAAAACGCAAGTGCTAAAGAAAGTCACAGTCAAGTTCAAGAGTCAATATGGAAGGAAATGCACAGACATCTGAGTATCAGTGTGGTGGTCACAAGGAAAACGGCTCCCACACACTCATAGGGAGGAGTGTTACTGGAGGTGTGGCCTTACTGGAAGGAGTGTGTCACTGGGGAGTTGGCTTTGAGGTTTCATAAGCTAAATGAAGCTAGGCCTAGTGGCTCACCATCTCTTTTTCCTGCCTGCAGATCGAGATGTAGAACTCTTGGCTACCTCTTTGTCACCGTGCCAACATGTTTCCCCGGCATGACAATCATAGCTCTAAGCCAGCTTGCATGAAATGTTTTTCCTTATAGGGGTTGTCATGGTCATGGTGTTTCCTCACAGCAACAAAGCCCGAAGACAATCAGGAACTGAGATTCCTTAAAGGCCACAAGTGCATCAACTAGAAAAGTAGCTCCTGTGCCTTGACTGGGCACAGAGTGAAACTGGCTCTGGTCGCTCACAAAGAGCAGGGGAGCGGGAGAGCTGACCTTGCTCCTTGCCGGCAGCAGCACTGGTTTGGGCTAGCTGGAGCAGTGCTGGAGGGCTTGCTCAGCTCTCTAATACACTTCCAGGCCCAGATCCAGGGCTCTGAGTTGACCCACCCCCAAATCTACATCATCTGTGAATTGTTGGAGGGCATGAAAGGGCTGGTCCTGCAGTTCCAAAGCAGACAACTTTCCATGACACAGGAGGGCAAAAACAGGGTAACTGGGAGGAGTCCGAGATCCAGTACTAATGGCATAGCAGAAGCCAGAGGCCTTGAACCAGACCAATGACTTATTGTAATGAACATTTGCAGTCAAAGGTGTGTGGACAGAAGGAAATACTGTGGGACACACTGTGACACACCACAGCTTCTATAAGATGTTTTCTACACTTTTATTTTGTTGTTGTCCTTGTTGTCATCATCATTGTTTTGTTTCTATTGGGGGCGTTGCAAGGATGAAGAGTGAATACAAAGGGGCTGGGAGATGGAGCTGGGATGTAAGATGTGACATTCACAAAGAAATCGATTAAAAAAATCATCAAAAAAAAAAAAAAAAACCCCAAGCAAATGTAGAAGCAGCATCTTGGAGCTGGGGGTGGGACGATGTAGCGCTGCTATGATAGTGCTCTTCTAACTTCGGTGTGCACTGCACCCACCTGAGCCTGTGGACCATGCCTATTCACAGGCCTTAACCTCTGACTTTTCTCGGGAGCTTAGTACCTTCTGAACTAGTTCAGTAACTCTAGAGTAGGGCTGAGACAGCCACTGAAGGCTTCCGAGTTGTCTCTGTGAATACTCTGGGAATAAGTAAACTGAAAACCTGATGGTGGGCAGCACCTCCATTTCCTCCAGGAACTTGTCTTATTCAGACGCAGGCCTTAGGAAATTTGATACATCGAGGAAGAGCACTAGTTTATTCCCCAGTGTAGGTCAGTAACTACTGCAGGATGTAAGAAAAACATTACTGTCAGTCCCCAACTATTCCTTTAACTGAGAAGCTTCTCTGCGGTTCTTTAGGTTTACAGTAATCTCACAGTAGGATGACTGTGGCACTTAGAATGGGTGTCCATAACATTCTGCTCTGCCCAAGGACTCTCTAACACATTTATTTACTCTTCGCCACAGTTATGAAAATAACAACAAAAACGACATTTATAGCTATACATGTCTCCTAGTGGGGCTGTGAGAAAATCCAGCTTTATGGAAATAAAGAGACTGAGCTGTAACGGCATCAGGGATTGGTCAAGACAGGCTCTCAAGTCACACTGTGATTTAAACTTCAGAGCATCTAAAATTTGTGTTTAAATTTCCTTTGTGCATACAAACTTTTAAGAAGTATTTTATATTTAACTTTAAAGATTTTTAACATTTGTCTATGTGTGGCATGTGTGTGTATGTATATGTGAATCCATGTGTGTTTGTGTGTGCTGGTATACATGAATACATGTGTGTTTCTGTATGTCCATGTGAATGCATGTGTGTTCATATATGCAGGTGTATGTGAATGCATGTGTGTTTCTGTGTGTATGTCCATGTGAATTCCTATGTGTTCATATATGCAGGTATATGTGAATGCATGTGTATTTGTATATGCAGGTATATGTGAGTGCATGTGTGTTTGTGTGTGCGTGTCCATGTGAATGCATGACTGTTTGATGTACATGCATGTAGAGGCCAAAGGCTGGCACTGGGTGTCTTCCTCTTCCACCTTATATTTTGTTCTTAGTTTATTAGGAGGTTAAATTATTTTATTTTATACGTATGAGTATTTTGATTGCATGTCCATACATCTGTGTACAAGCATGCCTGGTGCCTGTGGAGGGCAGAAGAGGTCACTGGATCCCTTAGAACTAGAGTTACAGGCAGTTGTGAGCCACTATGTGGGTGCTGGGAATCAAACCCATGGCCTCTGTAAATACAAGTGCCCCTAACCATTGAGCCATCTCTTTAGCCTTTCTACCTTATTTTTTGAGACAGGGTCTCTCACTGAATCTGGAGCTTACCAGTTGGCTAACGTTAGCCAGCAAACTTGGGGAATTCATCTGTCTCTGTCTGTCCCTACCCCAACATTGGGGTTAGAAATGGACGGTCTGCCATACTGAATTTTTTGTTGTTGTTTATTGATTGATTTTTAATCTGGGTGCTGGGGTCCCAACTCAGGTCCTAAATAAAGTACACACAAACACTTTACTAACTGAGCTATATCCCTGGGCCACTCCTTTTTTTCTTTTTTGGTTTGGTAAACATTTGTAAAAGAAATTTAAATAATTCCCTTCTCTCACATTTTACTGTGTCTGAATATTCAAGGGCCACCACTCAGACACTGATGAGAAGTCATGTGACATATGTGTGTGACTAGTTAGCTGTTCAACTGTTCAGTTCTAGGTGTACGAAGAAACTTCTAGAAGAGGATTCATGTCAGCAGCTACACAGGTTTCCAACAACAGTACCATTCCCCTCGATAGTTTCACATGCTAGTCTATTCAGGGACGATCACCTAATCTCAAAGACCTTGCAGCAGACAGAAGGTGTCCCTATCCATGTTCATCTGAGCACCGCCTGCCACCTGTTCCGGTCCCTTCTCCTAGCTCTGTGCACGAGTGTCTGTGTAAGGACAGTGAGGAACACAGACCTTCCTTCCTCCCACACTGTGCTCTGTTCTGCAGCCCGCTTCCTCCCTTCCCTCTTCCAACCAGGAGCTGGACCAGACCCTATGGAGGTGGGATCCAGGGATTCGCTGCACATGACATTTTATTATTTAGTTTATTAAGAAATGTTTGAAAAGTGGGAAAAATAAGAAAGCACAGTCTGCTACCAGAAGACTAAGACATGACACATACCCTGTGGAAGATTAAATGCCCAGATTCTGACGTGTAGTTACAATAAATTCTCATGAGGAAGGAGTAGAAAATGTAAAGAACAGGCTTGCGGATTGACAAGCCTTGAAAAGCCCGGGCTCCCGAATGACATAGGAAATGATGAGAGGACTGTTTATAAATGTTTATAAAAACTGCTAAAGGGGCACAGCCACTGGATGTCACTGCGTGAGCTGAGGACCAGTTCTGCAGCCTGCTATCCTGCATATCTGCACATCATTCATACTCCAAAATCCTAGGGATCACAGCCCTCCACCACCAAGTCCACACCTCTGACTTGACACTTGGCACACATAGGTGGCCTCTGTGTGTGAGCAGCAAGCGAGGCACTCACTCCAGTGACTCCAGCATGGCTGGTTCCTGGTAAGGAAGCTGGTAGACATCCGAGCACATTGGGACTAAGCAGGTCAGATGACTACTTGAAATCAGTCCTGAAGGTTTTGGTATAGACTGATGCCTTTCCCTTTCATTACCTTATCCTTTAGAGTACTCTGAAGTTGAATGAGATGAATTCTAATCAGAATCTTACTTAAGCATTAGACTCAATCGGAAGATTTACATATTAGATTAAATAAAACTATTAATCGAGATGGTGGACTAAATGCTGACCTGCTGAAGAAGTTCCACATACATTAAAAGTGTCACAAAAGGGTGACAGGACAGCTCAAAGACACAGAAAACAGAACAGTGAAGCGTCACAATGGAAGGAGCCACACCAGCTGCGCAGGGGAAAGCAGAGGGCTCATCCTGAACTTAAGCCGGGAGGACGAGAAAGTCACGCATGGGCCAGCTCTGCATCACTCCAGATGACTGAATGGAGCCACGTGCTTAAGGACTTTGGGTATCCTGAAGAGGGACTATCAACTGACAGTACACACACTTGTGAGCAATAACTAATCATTTTTAAAATATCAAGTTGGAGGGCTGTTTGTCGTAAAGAAATGCATAGTTAAAACACTACCGATGTGGGTTTCAAAATATATTTGGGTTCCTAAATACATGAGACGGCCTCTAATATTATTAGTCGTAGCTAACATTTTATCACAGTACAAGCTATGCTAAGGATGTCACTTATTTTAAATTATGCAGGAAATAGATTCTATCACCTCTACTAAAAAGATGGGAAAGGTGGGCTTTAAGGAAGTCAGGGACCTCACACAGGTCATGGCAAAGCCACAGAGGGGAACAGTCACTTCAAGTATTAGACACTACAAAACGAGGCAGGATTTCCAAAAAGCTCCTTCCTGCTGCTTTCTAGACTTGTAAGCACCTTCTCACTCAGATGAGTATAGATCTTCTGTGTGCTCTACGTGTCAGAGGCTCTGAAGAGACCCTAAGGTCGCTGAGATGTCTGAGACACTACAGTTGCTAGGTGCTTCGACTACTGCCTAGCAACAGATTTCACTTTACTCTCTAGTCAGGTGTTAGAGCACCTCTGGCTTCAAACAACAGCAGACACTGTGACTTTCTATTTCTTCGTCTTTAACAGAAAGGATGACAGTGAAGGCAGATACTTAAGCATGGAATGAATCTACTCAGTCCTTTGGCTGTGAGCAGTTCCAATCAACTGAGCAAGCAAATAATAGTCCTGATGTTCATTATTTCTAAGTGACTCCTGTATTGTAACAAACACCTGGAGACATTAACTCTTACCTTTTCTCAAAGTTACAATTCACTAAGGTGAAGAATTCCTGGGAGTCTTCCTAATTAAGGAATCTCTAAGAGCATTTAAAGCTCCTGAGAAAACTGAGTTAGAGAAAGGAAAGCACACCCACACCTGTCACCCTGCATGGAAGCCACCTACAAGGGGATCAAAGACCTCAGTGTGAAACCTAAAACTCTGAAGCTGAAGAAGAACACACAGGCCGTGCCCTGCATACATGGTATGGGCAGGAACGGACTTTCTGAACAGCATTCCATGTGCTCAGGAGTTAAGGCCAACAACTGACAAAAGGAACCTGATGAAACAAAAGCACACAAACAAAACCCTTCTGTATAGCTAAGAAAACAATCGACCAAGTGAAGAGGAGGCCACAGAAGGGAGCTCGCTGCCAGCTGCACACCTGACGGAGTAACATCCAGAACATTCCGGAACTAAAAAGAGTAAAGAAAACAAATGACCCAATGGAAAACAAAAAACAAAACAAAAACAAAAAAAAAGTTCACAGATCTGAACAGACAAAAATAGCCAAAAAATGTCTTTAAAAGTGGTCAACATTCTCATTAGTTGGGAGAATGCAAACTAAAACCGTTTTCAGACTTTAATCTTTTCCCAGACAGAATAGCTAAGACAAGTGTTGGCAAGGATGCCAGGGCTTGCAAACTGTGCAGCCAAGATGAAAATCGGTGTGGAGAATTCCCAAAAGGCTAAACTCAGATCTACCCCATGTCCCAAAGGAATCACTCCCGGGCACGCGCCCAATGGACTCGGTATTAACTGCTCAGCCACGTTCATCATCACCACAGTCAGAACAGCAGGAAATGTAAATGACATAAATATCCTTCAGCTGACGAGCGATCAGTGAGCATGTGGTGTGTCAACTGTGGAATACTATTTGATTATAATGAAAAGTGAAATCATGACAGGTAAAACATGAAACTGAGAAAAAATATAGAATAGAAACTACTCTACTGAGTGGGTGACCCAGTCTTAGAAAGACAAATACTGTACAGTCTCTCTCATCTGTGAGTCCTAGCTCTAAATCTTTAGATTCAGAGTAAAGGAGTAATGGGAGAAACCAGGAAAGTAAAAAGAGATCAGAGGGGCAAACAGGGAGAAAAAGTTCTAGAAAGGGAGACAGATGGACATAGTATGCACAAGCGCACACACACACACACACACACACACACACACACACAGAGAGAGAGAGTTTAACTAGAGTTATACCACAAGGGGCAATGATCCTCCCCTAAAGAGCCACAAAGTCTCTAACAAAACCTCCAGTGTCTGGTATTTAGAAACATTCCTTCAAGTTGTATTGATCAAGTTCAAGAGACTCAACATAAGCTATTACCATTCACCATGGCTGCCTGAAGGTAAGACCTTAGTGTTGAATACACTACATATTTCAGACACAGCATTTGGAGGAACAGAGCTAGAACTGACCTGAGAGTCTCCTTCTTCAGGACTAGTCCTCAAAGTATCCAAAGGTGCTACACAAGCTACCAAGGGAGAAAGCAATTAACAGCTCTACACAGCGCTAAAGCCTACAAACCACAGTGGTCCACCCAATAAGCTGTTCTAAAGGGTGTAAGTATGGTGGGCTCATATGAAATTAAAAAAAAAACAAATTTAAAAAGTTCCAAAATTTACAAATTCAGAGATATTAAAAGTATACACTAGGCACTGTCTTACATGTAGGTTAATGCACTTGGGGGAACATCTGAGAGAAACTCCATCTGTGTAACTTTCCACAGAGCACAGGACTGCAAATCTGACTTTCTAAGTAAGCCTGGCCCAAGCCTTTCTGTTATTGTCTCAACAAAGTTAAATTAGAATGCTTCAGTTAAGTCTTTCTGCACTGAAAATGTTCACACCTCCTTTACAGCTTCCCAGAAGCTGGGTGCCAAGAAGAAAATTTCATTTCAAAAGCTGGAAGCCTAATTAATAATGCAATCCGTCCCAAATTAGGAGACTGAAGCGACAGAATGTGTCTTGCAGGGCTCTTGGTCTATCAGGCATCAAGATTTCTCTTCATGTAAATACTAAAACACTAAGAGAAATTCTAAGACCCAGCTTTAGAAGTGATAAGATGTTCCTGTTACCAGACCTGCGTCAGGCAGGCATCACCAGAGTCAACCTGGCAGCAACATTAAAACTGTCAATGTTCTCAAACATGCTCTGTTTGAGAACATTGAACAAAAAAACCCAACAGTGTTTTCATACATTTATTTCAAAAATACTAAAATTGCTTTGAAATAGTCTCATTAAAATTGAAGTAATTTTACAGCCCAAACAACATTAAGATATGGACTATAGGGTTCTTTATTAGGAATTTAGACACAGCTCCAAAGAACCACGGAATATATAAACTGCAAGGTTGAGACAAAGCTTAAAACACCTTGATTTGACTAAAGAAGCAAAATTCAGAATGAACTACATCATGAACTACATTCTATATAGTAAAATAGTCTAATGCATGGATCTGTTATAAGAATGGAAATGTTCAAAAAAAACCTTCATTCTTAATTAATTAAGAAGTCTTAATATTTTTAAAAGTGAAATTGTTTGGTCATTCTATGTGCAAAAGAGGTACATAGAATGTACCGAGTTCCCTCCTTCTGCCTAGCACCAACCATAACAGACAACCAGAAAGCAGCCAGTCTATAGCTAGTAGATCACAGGTCCTAAAGGGGGACCACTACTGTTGTTTGGCTAAATGGACATGGTTGTCAAGCTGCCTAAATATTTACCTTTATACCATAGGTTTGTGCTGCTCTCCACCTTGGCCAGAGAAGTGTCCTCAGTGGGCAGCAGTGGATGCAGACTCATAGATGGTCAAAATGGTGAGAACCAGTAACTTGTGAGTTTCCAGCCTTAATCGGGATATCTATGCCAACCTTCCCCTTCACACTCCCAACAAAGGTCAAGGGGCCTCAAGAAGGGAGGGCAGAGAGAATGAACATGCTGAGGGATGGGGAGAAGAACTGTGAAAAGCTGTCATTTGGACACAACACAGCTGTGACACAGCTGTGACACTCATGACCTCATTGTAGTTTTGGTTATCTACACAAGGACAATCAGTATTCCAGTAAGCATCACTAATTGGATTCAGTAGATGGGGGGAAGTGGGAAGAGGGAGAGAATAAAGGTGAGAACACAGAAGGGGAATAGAAAGGAAGGAAGGAAGGAAGGAAGGAAGGAAGGAAGGAAGGAAGGAAGGAAGGAAGGAAGAAAGGTAGAAGGAAGGTGGAAGGAAGGAAGGAAGGAAGGAAAGAAGGAAAGAAGGAAGGTGGAAGGAAGGAAGGAAGGAAGGAAAGAAGGAAGGTGGAAGGAAGGAAGGAAGAAAGGTGGAAGGTGGAAGGAAGGAAGGAAGGAAGGAAGGAAGGAAGGAAGGAAGGAAGGAAGGTGGAAGGTGGAAGGAAGGTAGGAGAAGACATGAGAGTGGGAAGGGGTGGGTTGGAGCTATCTAGGAAAGTGGAAGTGGGGGTTGAGGGTGGATATGCTCAAGCTCCGTACAAATTGATACAAAGTGGTGAAGAGTGGATAAGAGAAAGCAACCGCTGAAGTAGTTCCTTTTAAGCAACAATCCCACTTTATGAACTTAATTTAGATGTAGGCTTTAACTAAGGAAAACAATGACCCTTTTCCTTCCTTAAACAATGATGGGAATCTTACTTTTTGGCCTGTGGCTGGTGGGGTTTGGTAGCATTTTAAATAGTTCTTTTACTAGGGAAAAGTTCAAGTGTAGTTGAAAGTCAAGCCCATGATCTCAGCAGTGGTACTGGTAGTGAAAGGTTTCTAACCAAAATAGCAACAAATGTAGGGACTGTCCTAAGCACCTGTCATATAATGTAAGAGTTTAATCCTTGGACATCCAAAAAGTACAGCATTGTTATCATTTTACAAATATGCTAATAGGATACAAAAAGGCAAAATAATTGGTCTAATATATATGGACAGTAATCAACAGAACAGTAATCAAAGAACATAACCAGATTTCAGAATAAAATTATCTACCTAGATCTCTATTACAGTTAACCTTTAGAGAACTGACTGAAATGATTTAAACCTCTATAAGCATAATAATTATATATGTAACATAAATTTCACTTTGATACCTTTCAACTATATATATTATGAAATTATATATGATTTGTTGTTTATATTCATCTGTGTAATTATGTTATATAGTTAAGATATTTTCTAATTTCCATGTATTTTCTGACTATTCATTTTATTGATAGAATTAAATTAACTACATATAAATAATACTGAGGACAAATAAACATGGTTTTGAAATTAAAAAAAAAAACAAAAAAAAAAACAAAAACAAACATTCTCCTTGCTTTACTTTTTTTCCAATTCTGAGCTCTAAGATGAAAACGTATTCAATCTTGATAAAATACCGTAAAACCTCAAACACACTTTTCTCCTCTCCATGTTTTTCAAAAAATAAAAAAATAAACCAACAGAAGTTTCTCCTTTTCCCTAGCCCTCTTAGAAGTGAGAGGAGAAATTACTGTGAGAAAAAACCTCACAGATTAAATGTAGGACTAAGAATTAACACTGCCTACATACACATGACTACCATTTATGCCCAGAAATTCTTACTATGAAAGATAAGGATGGAAGTCAGTAAATGACTTCATTGTGCACACCAGTAACTCCCCCAAACTCATTTATCCCACAATAGACGACTCAAACAGTCACTGTTTCTCTTGAAAGTTCCCTCCGACTGGGTAATGACTTACTTATCAATGACTTAAAGGACTGAACTGTGATTCCAATCTACCAGCAGCTGAGACAGATGCAGATATTTTTACCCAACTATTGGATTGAAGTCGGGGACCCCTATGCAGGAATTAGGGAAAGGATAGAAGGAGATGAAGGGTAAAAAGACCCCATGGGAAGACCAGCAGTCTCAACTAACCCAACTCCTGGGATTTCCCAGAGACCGAGTCAAAAACCAGGCAGCATACATGGGCTAGTCTGAGGCCCTGGCATATATATAGCTGAGGACTGCCTGGTCTGGCCTCAGTGGGAGAAGCTGTGCCTAATCCTGGAGAGACTTAAGGCCCAAGGGAGGGGAAGACCTGGTGTGTGTGTGAGCATCCTCTCAAAGATAAGGGGAGGAAGGAATGGGATGAGGAACTGTGAGGGGAGGACTGGGAGAATGGCAGAAATGTAAATGAATAAAATTAATTAAAAGGAAAGAGAACAGGCTGCTAAGAGATAACAACAAAGCACACACACACACACACACACACACACACACACACACACACACACACACAAAACAAACTAGAACCCATCTCATCAAAGTTGGACAAGGGAAAGAGCACTAAAGAAAGAGCAACTTATTTTTAATAATAAAATAAAAACAGAAACAACCCAAGTATACATATGGTTGCTATGAAATATTTAATCAATCATTAAAATATCTATAAAGCCACCTCAAAGGTCAGAAATGCTCACAAAAATTACAGCAACAGAATACAAACACACATCTCAGCTACAATGCACTCGTATGTGTCACATATGCACAGACACACACACACACACCTAAGAAAACATACCAAACTATTAATTTTAAATTAATAATTTTTTACAACAAGGTCTTGATACATATCAAGTACACACACACACACACACACATATATATTCCAGCCTGGCCTCAAACTAATTATGTAGCTCAGGATGACTTAAAAAGTGCAGTTTTCCTGTCTCAGACTTCTGAGTGCTAAAATTCCAAGTGTATACCGCTGTGCCTGGTTTAGGTAAATTTTTAATTGTTTCATATACAAATATGTATATGTGATTTTCAAGATTTTCTACTATATGAATGCTTAGAACACATAAAAATTCCACTGTATTGTGTACACTACTCAGTATATTCTATTTCCCAAGAAGTATCTTTTCAATTATACACAATATTTCCAAAATAACGTAGAGTAGCTGATGGAGATGTGCACAATAGACTCAAACAAACAGATGAAGAAATAGATTAAAGCAAGGAATGAGTGTGTACAGTCCCAGTGTATACCTGTGCATACCTACATATGTCTATGAGTGTGTGTATAGATACATAGAGAGATGACAGATAGATGAGAGAGGGAGGGGGAGGGGGGAGGGAGAGGGATGGATAGATAGATGGTTGGATAAATTATAGATGAATGGATGGATGAATGGAATATGGATGAATAGATAGACAGGTATACAGGCAGACAGACAGACAGACAGATGGATACATAGACATAGAGAACTAGAGGGAATATCTTCAACTCTCTCAGTAAAGATAAGCTCTGGTATAATAAACATGTGTGCCTGGTTCCCTCAAAGTCAGAAGAGGGCATCAGATCCCTTGGACTTGGAATCGTGGGTGGCTGTGAGCCGCCATGTGGGTCTGAGAACCAAACCCAGGTCCTCTGTAAAAACCAACAATTACTCTTAACTGCTGAGCTGTCTCTCTAGCCGTATACACAGGGCTTTAGTGCACTGGGGGTGCTACCTGAGTGAAATGAGTGAACCTCAGTTATGTGGTTAGAAAGACAGAGATTCGAAGCAGGAAAGCAACATCTGTTCACAGCATGCTGAACTCAGCTATGATCAGGAGCTACAGCGAATGCACAGACAGACTTCCCCTTAAATATACTCCTGAGTCATGTGCCTTCAAAGAGAAAAACCTGAAATATTAAAGTATACTTTAATTGCACCATGTTAAACACAGCAAGCAAGCAAACACAGGCACAATAAGCTATTCCGTCATAAGACTTCTGCAGCATGTCACACTCACCCTCACTGATGGCATGGGGCTTAATAATGCAGCAGGTACAATTGGTAAATTTGGCAGTGTTTGCTGGTCCACAGCCTCCACTTGAAGGAAAAAATAATTCCATTTCCTAAAGATGGAGGAGGATGAGAAAAAGGACTTGACACAAGTCTTATCTGAAGGTGTAGACTACTTCTGGAGTTACACAATTACACCTAAAGTTTCATGACAGAAAGTCTTTGTTTCAAGTTTTCTAAATGTGGATTTACAAAGACTGCATAACTTAGCTCCACTTTAGCATTATGATCAGAATAACATGCAAAGAGCATTAATCAAAGCAATGCGACAACATCATTTTGTGACCTCTATTATAAGTGACAAGGTCTCAACAAACTGAGGATTGGAAAAAAGTATAAAGTTTTTACTTTCCTCAAAATATAGTTTATAAATACAGATATAATATAAGGTTTAAAAATATGTAAAATAAAACAAGTATATCCCTACAGACACAGAAATATTAATGCTTAGGAGTCTGAGAACTACAGTTAATTAACCATAATTTATAATAGATCTATTATAAACCAAAATGAGCAACAGATTATGGCTTGATTCACAGTGGTTATTTGCTTTGCCAATAGCTCGTTAGACCAACAAGTCAGCAATCTGAATGAACCACAAAGATGTTCACATTATTCAGTTCTTTTAATGACTTAAATGTGGCCCTAAGCTGTTAGCATTTTTCTTTCCACTGTGTTCTCCATAGAAAGCTCTGTTCCATGCTCCGCATCTGCCAGCGAGCAAATGACCCAGGAATACTCTCACCTCTACAAAGCTTTTCCTGACACCTCCATCAGTGCCATGTGTCCGTCACAGCTGTGACTATTCAAGGACTTGTCACCTACCACATTATAAACTTGAAGAAAAGAACCAACTTGCAGAGCTTACTAGCTTCCAAACACCTAGAATAAAACCCGCCTCTGAGTATTTTCTTTTTACTAAATTTATATTTGAATGGTCAAACCTGACATTCCGGAGACAGAGGCAAGAGGCTAGCACAGGTCCCCTGGCCGATAGAACAAGTCCCAGGCCAACTATGGCTACATAGTGAGACCTTAATTCAAATTTACAATTTGAACAAAAAATCAAAAGGTAATAGATATGCTAATGTGCTATATTAATACATTTTATATCTTATTAGAAAACATTAGGAAATTAGAATAAGTGTAGGAAGATGGGCTTCATGGTGACATTTTCATAGAAGCTCCCACACAGTGATCTTACCAATTCCACGTTACTCTCTCTTACTCTTCCCTTTGTCCCCCATCCTCTTCTCTAATGGTCTCCCTTCTGCTTTTATGTATAAATATCTTTTAAAACATAAGCTACTGGGAGGAGAATTTACTCAAGTACTGTATATATTTGGGTGATTCTGTTGGCAGAACACTTAAAATTAGTAATTGACTATTATTATTATTATTATTGACTATTAACCTGTTTTGTCATTATAATTTCTATAATTTTATATAAAAGGACTCATACAATACATGCTATTTTTTTCTAGCTTCTTTCATCAACAAAGATATTCTGAGATTTCTTTCCCATAATTTATTCTTTTCCCTTTCTTTTTTCTTTTTGACAAATCAGGCACCACGGCGCTACACAGTGGTTCCTTCATTCATTCATTCATTCATTCATTCATTCTGCTGGGCACCTGTGATGCTGCTAACATGGCCTCTCATAGATAAGCTGTTCCGAATACTCACATCCAAGCTTCTCACAGGATAATTCTTAAGTTTTTCGTTAAAACTTTAATTTTTTTCTTTCTTTTTTAAAGATACTTTTTTTCTTTGAAATTTTTATTACATCTGTCTGTGTGTCTATCTGTGTGTATGTGCAGTGTGTATGTGCAGTGTGTATGTGCAGTGTGTATGTGCAGTGTGTATGGGCAGTGTGTATGGGCAGTGTGTATGTGCAGTGTGTATGTGCATGGGCAGAAGCCAAGGAACAACTTATGGGAATACATACCTCTCCTACCAAAAGGGTCCCAAGTAACACAGCAGGACATCTAGATTTGGTACAAGTGCCTTCACCCACTGAGCCAGGGTTCTTGCTTCTTCGTGTAAGCTGCATGTTCCAGATCTAGTCACCTACTTAGCTCACCACTGCCTGATTTGAATTACAAACAGACTAATCAAACGAAACCTTCTTCTGGAATATCTACTATAATCCAGACGCTAGTATGCTTAATTGAATTAAGTCACAAACATGAGCTCCAGCAATTTAATCTTTTACAGAAAGATGGGTAGCCACAAATGTCAGATTTTGAGAAAACTGCCCTCGACACTGTGACCAACAGGACTCATTTTAAAAGGAGGTGTGGCTTTGAAATAGCCCCTGATCTTAGGAAAACGACACCAGCTGTGTCCCGATACTACATTAGCTGTTCAAAACGCCCCAGAGTCCTCAGCAGGAAAAATGTCTTACTTTCACACAAAACAATTTCCCAAACAAAACAGAAGGAAAATATTTCTCAAAACAACTTACTCTGGCAGCAGACGCAAAAGTATCAGGGCCGTGAGCTGCATTTCTTATGCCATCTGTCCCATAGAGGGCTCGGATGCTTCCGGGGGCATCTGAACGAGCTAGCCCAGAGTTTGCCGGTCCAAGCAACCTTTTCCACTCAGAGATCGCATCATCTCTTAGGAGCTCCATGGCAATAACAGGCCCACTTGTGATAAACTGGATCAGTTCGCTGGGAAGCAGGGAAAAGCCGGAGTTAAGAGAATTCTCTGCTCTGTCAATTGAGGCATCCGCTTGACAATGAAGATAAGGTAGGGCATCTAAGCAGGAGGGCTAGCATGTTGTGGTCTCCGTCTCTGAGCACAGAGAAGTGCATGAACATGGGCAAATCCACATGAATGGAGTGCCTGACAGCGATTGGGTCTACTACAAAATCATTACAGAAGATATGACAAGGTCATTTCTTTTTGCAAGGGGAGGGAAATGCTTGTTGAATTCAGGTGATTTCGCCGACTTAAAATGCAGTCAGGTAGAGTGTTACAATAAATAACACAGTGACAAGCATGGTATTTTGTAACACTCTCAAGAACTTATTTCTACTACTGGAAATCAGAGAGTGACAACTCGAAATCAACATGATAAAGAAAAAGAATGTCAACAGGCCTTCAGAACCAGGCCTTTATTAGGAGAAAACCCGCCCTGGGGAAGGCTATCTAAGTGATGGACACAGGCTTTTATTGAAGTTTATGTCTAAGTCCCAGCTCCCTTGGAATGAAAACTGACACTTCATTTTATTTTTCTATTTCTTCATGTGCACACAATGCAACGATGAGTTTAACTTGAAATACATGCCATCCCAGCCTCTTACCTTCTTAAGCAGAGGCAAACCTGAGAGAGGACAGGCCTTCTCAGGGAAAAGCAGGCAGTGGACAGGCCTTCCCATGCCTACTGCCTTAGGACTGCATTGCACGTAGCTTCACAACCCTTCATTAATCCCTCCACTTCACTTAGAAGAACATTTCCAAGAAATAACATGGAGAAGGAAGTATCTATGCCCACTGTGCTAAGAGGACAAGACTTCCCAACATTCTGCTAGGCTTTAGGGCCAAAAGCAAAACGAAACAAAAAGAAAAAATAAAAGTAGAAAGGAAGAAAATAATTTAATTATCTGAATACCAATATTACCCACATATGAGAATCTATGCCATAAAATAAGATCCAACCTCTAACAGTCTTTAATCTCATATCCAATTACTACAGCATCCTCTAATATGAGTGTGGCCTGTGACAGCTGAGGGAATGGGGGGCTACTGACAACCTACTGATCACGACCAACTAGTTACTGCAGCTAGTCATTCCTTAAGTCTCAGTGCCACAGACCCAGCTAATTCATTCCTTAAAACTTTCTGCATATGAATTATATACATGATATTAAACTAGAAGCTGTGATTTAGTGTTATAAAAGCAAAGAACCTAAAACAAAGAACTGCCCAAAAATGTACATAATTCTAACAAAGTTTAGGAATATTTTACAATGTATGATTAAGCTATAATACAATAATTTTATTATGTAAGTGTTCTTTTTTTAAAAAAGTTATTCTTTTATGTATGATATCAAACAAAATGTCTACAACAACAGATTGGCTAAAATTTCATTTGTCTTTATTAGAAATTTGTCATTCCTTTGTCAGTGACACTGAGTATGCACATTAGTCACTTTAATTACATCCAAAATACTGAGAATAGATCTCCGTTTTTAACTTATATGATTAGCCATTTCCAAAGGAACAAAATAAATATCCTTGTATAGTTCTGTGACTATTGCTTCATCTGCCCAAGATACCAAAATAACAGCCTTAAAATACAACAGAATCGCCAACATAAAATGTAATTACAAATTCATTCTCTCAATCCAATGAGAAATAAAAAGATGCTTCTTAAAACAAATATGTCGTTCATTTGTTTCTGATTAAAGGTTCAAGTATTGAGTAGACATAAAAAGGCTTATTTCATAACAGTATAAAGAAAACCATTTTCGTCCCCATGCTGAGAACCTACTTATAGAAAGGTCTTGAGTGATGGTCTACATGAAAGTCTGTTGCTTCTTTCCTATAAGATAATAACAATAGTTATTATTTATGAAAATAATTACTTTAGCTTATAATAATACTAAAATAAAGATTAAAACACACTCATGATCTGTATATAAACTAATTCGTATATTTCCCACCAAATAGTATATTCTAAGTAATGGTCCTACATATGGTAATATAGAAAAGTAAAGTAAGAGGATATTTTTACTTTTTTATTAATGTTGCACTTCAGCTGTCTTCCGTTTTACTAGCATCTCATCATATCCTTAATACAACATTAGATATCAGATCAATAAGAGCATCTGTTATTTAAAGTCTAAACAAGTTACATAAACACGGACATCTTCTAATTAAAAAATTAGAATTAACTTCAAGCTTTTAGAGTTTAGGCTACTCTTTTTTGTCATCGGTTGGGGATACCCCTGGAACCTCACTCGTACTAGGAGGGAGCTCTACTGCTGAGCTATATGCCAGTCTTCTGAAACTTTTAATTTACTGTTGTTGCTTAATTCTTAGATTGATAGCTTCAAGGAAAAGATCTATATGTTTGTATTTTTAATTGCTTGACAAATATTACATATGAAAATCTACATTTCCACTAAAAGTATCAATACCAACAATAAAAAGTTACCATAATCTAAACTGGCAAGCTTAAAGATCTTAAAAAAAAAAAAAAAAAAAAAAAAAAGCTTTCTTCTGCTCCACCAAAATCAAAACTGTGAAGCTTTCTTACTGGGTTGAAAAGATTTTATACTATGTAACAACTACATATAAACACCAACTAATTTTTGAAATGTAGAGGATTTAGCCTGCATACCTGTCTAGCACATGCATGCAGTACCTGCTGTGCTCCAGAGGAGGGTGTCAGATCCCCTAGTTATCTGCCACCTTGTGGTTGCTGGGAACTGAACTGGGGTCCTCTGGAAGAGCAGCCAGTGCTCTTCACTGTTGCGCCATTTCTTAGCCCCTTAACTATTTTTTTTTTAATCAAAAATAAACTGCAAGTATTCAGTAGCAAAAGCCCCACAACTTTTTAGACTTGAGAATCAATTTTGCATGCAATGCTTAAAGAGCTCACCTATGGCCGTGGAGGCCATAGACCAATGTTCAAAACTTATTGTTGTTCTTTAGCTACATTGACACGGTGTCACTGTCTTCTATGCAACTGCTGCACCTACAGATGCTCTCAAGAACCTGACTCATGTAAGCTTCTTTCCAGTGAACGATGAATGCAAAGATTCTGGGCTGCTCAAGGTACCAAGAGAAGGAGATAGTTAAGCACTCAGCCCTAAGGAGCACTAAGCCCTAATGTTGAGTGCTAACCCCTAGATGTTCATACCATCCCCTCTGAGGCTCAGGGACCATCACAGAAGCAAGGGTGGAAAGAGTGTGAGAGATGGTAGCTGGGGAGAAAGGCTGGAGAGGTAATAATCTGCTGGGCTTGACACAGCCATTGCAGCCAAGAACTCAGCAGCTGTGGCTGCCTGCACTGGACCTGAGCAATACTGGATCAGTCAATAGTAGCACAGGTAACTTGTTATCAAGTATTGCATATCTATCTACTTTCCTACTGCTGGATGCTCCGTTTGTTGTTCGCACCAGCATCGTCTCAAATGTGCTAAAGCTGTGTGACGTGACTGCTGTATTGTCACCAGGTGAGAAAGAATCGCCATCTCCATCACATACCAGCCTATCACTGACCAATAAATGTGTCACTTCATTTATTTCTGTCCTGCCTGAATCAGACACTGGCACTGAAGGAGGGACACATACTCTGTTCTAAGCGTAAGTCTTTTCACCACATTCTTTAAGAAATATCTCTATTAGGCGGGCTCGTATTGCTTTTTGGAGAAGTAAATAGGCATAGTGGCATCCCACTAGGATGAGTAAAATGTGAGTGGACATTTAATGCATCCGTCCTGGCAACCAGAACTTGTGGAAATCATTAGATGTCCACACCCTCTGTTACTTTCAGACAGTACACTCTCACACAGAAGAGATTAAGAATTGCTGTTAGGAAGGCAGATGGAGCTATGGACGTCACCACGGGCAGATGAGGGCTAGGGATCTGACGAGCTTCTAGTGCTCAGAGCTCGGTGTCGTTTAGCCGATTCTCACCATCATGTTCTATATCTGCCATTCAGCGGCAGGATCTTTGTTGTTCTGTGGGTTTGTGTGCGCTTGTTTTTTTGTTTTGTTTTGTTTTGTTTTGTTTTGTTTTTTTGCTTTTGTTTATTTAAAGGCTGATGGGAAAGATAAACAACATTCTGTAACTGAAAACAAGCAACACATTAATTACCTTGACAGCGTCATCATTCGGAGTTTGGTTATAGTAAATCCACTCTTGTTTATCATCTCAATGATTTCTCCAGCCTTTGAAACTGCGTCTGGTTTGATCAGGGCTAAAGTTCTGTGAGGAAATAAAGAGTGAGTTAGAAAATGAAGGCAGTTCTATGGTTTTAATGTATGATTCCAAGCAGACATTTCCTTCACAAACATATCAGACTATTAACTTCTGAATTGAGAATATAGGGAAGTGTGTTAAAGATTGTGGTAAATATTAAAAAAGACGGTGCCCTGTTCCCACATTCCGCTCTGGGAGTGTACGGCTCTACGCCACCGCCCAAGGCAATCTGTTGGCCATATAGAAATTTCATTAATTCATCTCAGCGGCACCTCTCCCCTCTGGCCTCTCTCTCCCAGCAGAGGGCTAGTCATAAACTCTACCCACACTCCAACCAGCCGGACAAATTCAAAACTCCAGAAATTTGTAATTTAACAGTGGCTTTATCTCTGATTTTCTCAGTACATTTTACATTCCACAAAACGTCCACACCATAAACTCAGAACCACAACGAAGATGATATCTCTTAAGAACTTAGAGAAAGTATCACTATTTTTCAAAAGAAATAAAAATTAGCTAAGCCTTATTTTTAAAAAGCAAAAGGTTTTTATTTATTTAATTCTAGCACCCAGTGGGCAGAAGAGGTAGTTCTCTCTGCTGAATTTGAAGCCAGCCTGCTCTCTACATTGAGAGTTCCAGGCCAGCCAAGCATATATGACAAGATTATCTATTAAGATAATAATGACAAAATAAAATACAGTAAAGCAGAATAGGAGGAAATGGTGGAGGAAGAGAAAAACGAGTAGAAAAAAATACTTAAGTTATTTTATTTTCTTATCACACTTAGTTAATTTTCATGTGTGTTTCTATGTGTGTGGGGCATGAGCATTCTAAAGCCTGTGAACTGAAGTAAAGACTGTGACATCAGCTCTCTTCTGTCACGTGGGTGTTGGGGATATAACTCAGGCCTGTCTTGGTGGCAGGTGCCTTTACTTGTTGCACTATCTCATCAGCCCTAAAGTTCTTTCTCTCTCTCTCTCTCTCTCTCTCTCTCTCTCTGTGTGTGTGTGTGTGTGTGTGTGTGTGTGTGTGTGTGTGTTTTAAATGCAGGTGTTTAAAATCTCTATATATTATAGAATATTTTTATAGAGAGAACTAATCGGCAAGAAATTGCACTAAAAGTACCAGGAATTGAGTGTTTGTTCTCTAATAACTAAACTTATGCATGTCATGTTTTCAGTGCCTATAAGTTCTTCTACTGCGTCTCTATTCACGGCAAGGTTAAAGTACAGAGACCTAGATGTCCTCCCACCCAACAACACATGTGAACATCGAATGCCATGACAGCCTTTCACCATGAGACATACTTTCGTCCAAAGGCACCCCCCAAGCCCTACACTCAGTTCAGTTCCCACAGCCACCTCCTTGCTTGCACTGAAACAATACATCAGGGGACAGAGTCAAGAGAAAACAATATAAAAACCAATGTGTTAAATTAACCTTCTCAACAGACTGAGAAACAGATTGGTCAGCCTGGCATTCACCAACGCAGACAGGATGCGGAATGCTGGAGAACAATAGTTCTCCCAGAGCCATGCAGACGAGCATCTCTCAAATGCTTCAAGCTCTAAGCAACACTGCAGCAACCTTGTCTGTGAGAAGACAACTGGTCGTCTACCATCAAACAATATCCCAGAAGGCAGTGTGGCCCTGCTCGAGGAACAGGCTAGTTCTATGCTGTAGGTCTAAATGAGCACACGTGCTCATTTAGGAAAATGTTTCAAATATATTCACATTTGTTCTAAGTATACAACAACTCACTTTAAAAAACAATCTGTGATTTCTCTTATGTTCTTTTTACAAGCATTAAAGTATATGCTCATTTCATGGATGAAGAACTACAGTCTAAAGAAGCATCCTTCTACTAAAAACTTTTTAAAACATGGGTAATATTAAAGGGAAGGAAGGAAGGGAGAGAGAGGCACAAACAGACAAAGGGAGGGAGGGAGGAAGGAAGGAAGGAAGGAAGGAAGGAAGGAAGGAAGGAAGGAAAGAAGGAAAGAAGGAAGGAAGGAAGGAAAAGGTAAGGAAGGAATCTTGCTATAACCTTGAATTTTCAACCCTCCTGTCTCCGCTTCCTGAGTGTCAGATTTGCAGACATGTCCTACCATGCCAAGCACCTTTGAAATACAATGTTTAAGGTAGAAATGAGCTGACTAGATAGTAAACAGCTATTGAGAAAGTCTAAAATATGGAGTCTCAGGAAAGGTAAGAATCAAAGTTGCTTGTGACTTGCTAACATGGCCACTGGCAATCTGAATTTTAATATGCTCTGCAGTACTAAAGGAAGAAACAGATTTTAACAGATGATAAACCCTAAAATAATTTGGAACCAAATTCTACAACTTCAGGGTAAGCCAGAAGGCACATGTTCACATCATAGATTCAGAACTAAAAGAGGATGTTTAACTGCAGCTTAAAATGTGTGTATGCACACGTGTGTGCATGTGTGTGCTGGTGCATGCGCATGTGCAAGCCCATCATGGCATACATTTGGAGATCGGAGGACAGTCTGAGAGGGTAAGTTCTTTCCTTTTACCATATGGGCCCCAGGAATCAAGTTTAAGTTATAAGACTTGGCATCTGGCACCTTTATCCACTGAGCCAACATATCAGCCCTAGAACCTAAAAGTTCTGAACTTGGGTAATGCTCACAGAGACCACCTACTCCTCTAGGAAACAGATAGTCGAGAACTGTTTCTCCCCAGGAGCTAAGTAAGTTTATTCTGCCCCTCAAGAAATTCTGCATAAGCACACAGCACATCCATCTTGCACACTTATGCAGTACTCCCACACACATACTCACAATAATCACAACATAAAGAAAATATGAGAGAGGGGGAGCCAACATAAGGAAGAAGCAGAAGCGATAAGGACTATAAATCTAGAAATACTTCAGAATCTGGCATTATAAGTTTTGAAACAATAATTTAGAGGGGAAATGGGAGACTAGATAAAAAGATGACAACAGCTGATAAAAGAAGAAGTTGCTGGGGAAGGTTAAGTTGATAACATGTGATCCCTATCTACATGTGGGGTTACAATAAAGATGGGGTTCAGGGAGTCCTGGACTGCCTATGTCTGTGAATGTGTGGGGGCTGAGAAATCAGAAGGTTATTCAATAAAATAGAACTCGATCTTTAATTTGTCAATTGTTAATAACCTGTGGACAATCTGGGCAGAAATGTTTAGGGAATAGCTGCAAAAAGAGCTGTTTTTTTTGGGGTGGTGGGGTGGGTGTAACATGGACAGACACGGCTGCAGCATGGAAGTGAGCATAATCTCTTGGTATTAAATAAGAGAAATTAGGGCCCGTGGGCAGAACTGTATGAACGGTGAATATCTGTCTTAGACAAACGTGTAATTATTTGGATGTACTTAAACATTCAAAAAAAATTAGGTCTTTTTCCTTGCCCCCAGAAGGACATCTTTAAACATCTTCTAAGCACAGATACCACCTTAAATGCAAGTTGGAATACTAACGCTCTTTTGCAGGGCAATGGACACATAAAATCAGGTCAAATTCCTAGACTCAGAAGTTTATTTAAATCACCCAAACAGCTGCTATTATTAACTATCCTTTGCAGTTAGAAATGAATCAGAAAAAAATGGTGAAATAATTTTTCAGTGGACTTTTTACTACTACATGAATTAACATTTTTTTACGAAGTCCCAATACTTCAAATATTTATTAGTCCCTGTGGTGGTTTGAAGAGGTTATGAGGACCATAGACTCACGTGTTTCAATGCTTGGCCCAAGGGGAGTGCACTATTAGGAGGTACGACCTTGTTGGAGGAAGTATGTCACCGTGGGAGTGGGCTTTGTGGTCTCCTATGCTCAACCTCCATCCAGTATGGAGTACAATCACCTTCTGCTGCGTGGACATCAAGATTAAGAACTCTCAGCTCCTTCTCCAGCACCAAGTATGCCTGGATGCTGCCATGCTTCCTATCATGATGATGATAATAGACTAAATAAACCTCTGAAACTGTAAGCCAATCCAATTAAATGTTTTCCCTTCACAGCAATGTTTTCTCTT
Source organism: Micromys minutus (assembly GCF_963924665.1). Lineage (NCBI taxonomy): Eukaryota > Metazoa > Chordata > Mammalia > Rodentia > Muridae > Micromys > Micromys minutus. The sequence continues at coordinate 76,844,365 of NC_137969.1, forward strand.
CACAGCAATGAAATCCTAACTAAGACATAAACTGGTACCAGGAGTGGGGTGTTGTTGTGACAACCTGACCATGTTTTGGGAGGATTATGAAAAGACTTTGGAACTTGGGGCTAGAAAAGCCATTGAGTGTCAATATCTCAGTGGGATATTCTGTAGGAGTTTGAAAGAAAAGAAATATTGAGAGCAGCACAGAAGCCAGAGAGAGGCCTGGCTTGTGAAATTTCAGAAGGGAGATTAAAGACTCTATCAAGGCCATTTACTATTCTGATTTAAGAGTCTGTGATTCTGGTTAGCTGGGGCTGAAAAATCAGCTGTGATTAATAATAGACCAGAACCACTCAAATGAAACTTCTGTGATATTGGGACACTTGATGCTAGTCAGCTGAAGCTAAGAAATTAGCAGTGATTTGGAGACTAACATTAGTAAGGTGAAATCTTCTGGAAAGTGTTCCCTGGGAATCAGCACAGAGAATCTGTGCTCCAGAGGTGGTCACAGTTGTACCTTACAATATCAGCTGGATTTTGGTAATGTGTAAGAGTCACTCAGGTGATACTGGTTTTGAAGACACGAAGGGGTCATGGAGAGAAGCTGATGCTTAGCTCTGTGAGAGACCTGGAGACGCCATTGGTGAAGGTGCAGCCTCAGTTGTAGTTGACAGCCCAGGACTGAAGGGTCATGCAAAGATGTTGAGGTTTGACACCATGAAGAGACCCTGTGAGAGGCTATTGGTGAAAGAGCAGCCCAGTTGAAGGAGAAGACCCCAGCAGCTTTGGAGATGCTAGTTCCATGAGATGAGTACTAAGAACAGCAGCAGCAGTGGAGTGGAGCCAGCCTAGAAGACAAAGCTGTGTATGCTACAGAGGGCAGTTAGAGAAGTAGCCTAAGCCACTCCTTTAGAGGAGTCCAGAAGATCATGAGTAGGTCCTAGATATTTGATGGCTGGAGTTTGATTTTGATTTGATTTGATTGTGACTGAGCCCTGGTATTTCCCTCTTGAATTAAGAAAAGATTTTATTGGAACCCACAGTTAAGAGACTGTGAATTTTAAAAGACACTGAATTTTAAGAGATTGGATTTTTTAAAGGAACTGAAATTTTAATATGTTTCAATATGACTGTGGGACTTTTAAAGTTATAGATCTTGGGGATGTATAAGAAAGGAAGGGTTGTGGCTTAATAGTGATGTGTTTATGTGTCAAGTTGACAAGGGATAAGTTGGAATGGCTGATTTTGTCTGTCAACTTGACATAGTTAGTCATCAGAGGGCAAGGAGCCTTAATTGAGAAAATACCTCCATGAGATTCAGCGTAAGGCAGTTTCTCAATTAGTGATCAGTGGGGAAGGACCCAGCCCACTGTGGGTGGAGCCATCCCTAGGCTGATGGTCTTGGGTTCTATAAGAAAGCAGGCTGAGCAAAGCACAGAAGCAAGCTAGTAAGCAGTACCTCTTGTATGGCTTCTGCATCAGCTTCTGTCTCCAGGTTTCTGCCCTGTTTAGGTTCCTATCCAGACCTCTTTGGTGATGAAAAGCAATGTGGAAATGTAAGCCAAATAAACTCTTTCCTCCCTGGCTTACTTTTTGGTCATGGAGTTTCATCACAGCAATAGAAAGCCTAGCTAGGACAGTCTCGCTCAACAGTATCTGTCAGCATACAGATTATAAAGTGAAGCGGAACATGAACATTTTGGAGTAATAAAAACCAACAGACTTTGTTTGTTTCCTTATACTTTCTAGATGTGTTACTGGCCAAGGTACCTCATTATTCTATAGAATCAGAGTTAAGGATATTCATCTCTCACAGATCAGAGGTAAAAGATAGAAATAACAATTATTAGGATCATTTTTATGTTATTTAGCTCCATTCAGACTATCAGCTCCAACTTCTCAGCCTACCTTTGCTAGTTTAAATGAGAGCTTAAAAGCTGCTGTGACTGAGAGTGTGCCAAGTGCCCATCACAGTGACTGGCTGTCTTAGGGTTTACATTGCTGTGATGAAACACCATGCCCAAAAAGCAAGTTGGGAAAGTAAGGGATTCTAGCTTGCACTTCCACATGACTGTTCATCACCAAAGGAAGTCAGGCAGGAACTCAAACAGGGCAGGAACCTGGAGGCAGGAGCTGATGCAGAGGCCATGGAAAGGTGCAGTTTACTGGCCTGCTCCTCATGGCTTGCTCAGCCTGTTTTTCATCAGCCCAGGGTGACTCCACCCAGAATGAGCGTGAGCCTTTCACATGGATCGATAATTGAGAAAACGCTTTACAGTCTTGCTTACAACTTGATCTTAAGGAGGCATTTTCTTACTTGAAGCTCCTTCTTCTCAGATGACATTAGTTTGTGTCAAGTTGATAAAAACTAGCCAGGACACTGGTGTTTATCATTGTCCACAATGAATGAAAGCTGCAGATACTGACCACTCATAAAAGGATTGCAGAGGCTGGAGATATGGTTCAGTTGGTAACGTGCTTACCACACAAGTGTGAAAGCCTGAGTTTTGAAACCCACACTAAAAGCTGAGCAGGGTTGTAGGCATGTTACTGTGCACTGTGGGAAGATTGTCCTTGTTTCACGCAAACGCTGACTTCTGTGCCTCCATATCCAGTTGCAGTCCTTATTCTAATGATCTCCTGCCTCAGTGCTGTGTAGACATACATCTCCAATTACTCCCTGATTGGCCAATAAAGAAGCTGATTAGCCCATGACTTGGGCAGGGGAAAGAATAGGGATAGACTTCCTCCCAGCCAGGGGAGGAGGAAGGAGAGAGAGGAAGTGTGAATTTGCCATATTGCAAGGAGGGGAGGGAGTCCAGGAGACACCAGGAGAAACCAGCTTGAGCAGGGAAAGCCATAAAATGTAAGTATCTTGGGGATTTGGGCTGGGAGGTTACCAGATTAGCTTGGAGAATTAAATCAGAGTAATACTGCTCAGCTGTTCTGCTCTTAAAGCTTGTTAAATAAATACAATAGTTCATTCTCAATGAGAGAGGAGAGAGAGGTGATATTTCCTTACTCTCACTGACGTTTCATATCAGATCTTATAAGAATAGAAGATGCCTCTCTCTCAATCTAGGACTATGGGACTCCCCCAATTTTATAGTTGAACTTTGCTCATTTCCCATGAGGCAATCATTCTGCCTTTGGCCCATCACCACCTGTGCACTAATCTCCACACTGGGCCTAAGCCACCTCAAGAATTAGAAAGGAAACGTAAAGAAAGGGTAAGGAAGTTGCAAAAAGAAATGCCCTATTCTATAGGGGCTACTCACTATATAGATATTAGGCATTCAACTGTTTTTGTAGTAGACCTTAAGAAATAGCTTTACTGATCTGTTTTGAGTTAGGTAGTTTCTGGAACTTTTAAACACACAGCCTTAACTTTCAACATTTATCTGTAATGTTATAAATACACAAGTACAGATAATAATCTTTCAAATACTCTATCCCTAAAATAAAACCCAAAAAAGATGAAGGAATTAAAACTTTATCTCCAACATATTTAACTTATTCTCAGAAAGCTGCAACTCATCAATGTGGACACTGAAAATTAAATGCTGTTTTCATAACACTAGAAATGATTTCTCAGAAGAGAATTATTATTAACCAAAGTTTTTCCTTTAAAGTTTAGTGTTTAGCTGCATCTCCAATTGGTTCTGTTTATTTCTAAATCAAAAGTAATAAAAATTGGAATGGCAAACAGTAAGGAAAGAAGAGAAAAAAGGTACATGTGAGGGGGACCGTGTGTACATGCATGTGTGGGGTGCGGTTATGGGCGGTCTTTAGTCACAACTTAGAAGGGCCTTTAGGACAGCAGACCCTTCTTTACTTTCCTGCCCTAAGGCGAAGAGCTTCCTCCACCACTCAATATCCCTTCATAACTGCAGTGGTCTAAGCTTTGAGCCAAACAGTCACAGGATGAAGGCTGCAAATCTATGAGATAAAATTAACATTGCACTTGCAATGAGGAAGAATGAGAAGAATCATTCCCATTCCAGTCTCCTGTGTTTAAATTCTCATGGTTTCTTTTTCTTAGGTACTAAAATTTATTTCTGTTATTGTGCAGAGCAATGAGTTTCACTGTTTTCATAATGCACATCACCGAACTGCCCTCATCTCCGGCCTTACCCACTCCCGTCCTCTCCCCCACCTCTTGCCAGTCCCCTTGCAGACGAGGCTTCTGTCCCACCCTGCCCCTTCTGCCAACTCTGCCAGGGAGTTGCCACAGTGGCGCAGTGTGCTGCCCACTCCTCCCCACTGGGTTATCCTTTTTGTTTGCCACACTTTGTAGTTGATGATTTTCTTCAAAAAAAAAAAAAAATTTTTTTAGCTAGTATATAAAATAATGTAATTCATGGTGACATTTTTGTTCTAGTCTGTTATTTTTCACACCCCACTGCCCTCCACAATCCTGACTCACTCACTTCTTTTGGGGGGACTGGGGAGAATCTGTTATCCTTTTATTTAATACCCTCTATTTCAAACACTTCCTTTTTGTCCCCCATTAGAAGAAACATAGAAATAAAGATGGGCAAAGAATGGCCTAGAAATTCGGTGCAGAAACATGGTCATGTGGATACAACGGGACACAGACAAACCGCTCTGGAAGGACAGATTTTGAAAATGAGCTCAAAGTGCCAGGGTGAGGGACAGGGACACCTGCAACCCCAGCTTCAAAGGCCTCACACCTGACCATTAGGCTATAATCAACACTGATATGAGGGGACAACAGGCTCCCTAAGCTGAAGGGGTGAGGGGACAGTGCTGGGTTAAGCTGAAAGATTCCCCACTGGTCTAAAACAAGACTTGCCAGCAGGGGTTTGAACTGTTAGGCTACCCAGGCAGCTAGTATTCCAAAAAAGTTGTCAGCTTCTGGCCTCAGGTAGTGAATGCCAACACAGAGACTCATGGCTCCAGGAGACAGCAGGACACAGAAGGGTAGAGAGGGATGGGCTTCACAGCCGTGACTGCTTGGAGGCTGCAGCCCAGCGCGGAAGAGGCTGAGCGCTTCACCGAGCTTGATGTTCTGACTCCCCTGAGGAATCTGTGGTCCTTCCAGGATCTACACTGCACCCATCAGCAGTGTCCTAGCAGCCCTCCCTCAGTAATTCACTGTGCTGAAGGCCAAACAGTCAGAGCTCCAGGAAGCCCAGGTTCGTGTCCTTGGCACTGAGCACCAATAGGTTTTGGCGCTTTACTGGCTGCTGGTGAACACTGCTCTCTGGGGGAATTGGGAGATGACACTGTAAACATGGGTTCTTGGCCTGCTGGGGCAAGGCTTTGTGCTTGGGTGACTGCCCACAGAGAGCACTGAGGTAGACAGGCCCCATGCCACCATCCAGGGAGCTTATGGGACTTGAGCTGCTGACAGAGGAGTATCCTAAGGTCATGATGTCCTTACCCGGATCTCCCATTTCAGAGAAGAGGTCTGGGAGCTGAGGCTGGAGGTGCCTGGGTGCCTGGTACTGGGTGGATCTTGTCCTCTGGACAAGCCTCCTTCCTCATCACTAGACTCTTGGCAACAGTGTTCTTCTGGGTTCAGGTAGACCACAGTGACATCAAGGACTCCACTGGGAGCTGTGACATCACCCTCCTCACCTTCACTCTCCTGCTCTCCCTCATAGTCAGAGCAGCAGCCCAAGCTCCATAGGCTTCCTAGAAATGTCTCCTCCTGGTTCAATAGCTCTGTGGTGGGCGTGGTGACAAAGCTGCCCCTGTCCACCTGAAGGCTGTTTTCTTGCTTCTGTTTGCTTCTCCTCCCGGAGAGTTAGCTGAGGAAGGTGTGGATCTCCCCTGAGCTAGGGAAAGATGGGGACTCTGAGCTCTCCTGTTTCACTCCTAATGCACTACACAATTGGGCATAGCTCAATACCTCTTCCTGGCTGATCTCCTCATAGCACTTATCTTCAAATCGCTGCTTCACAGCCATCAGAGACTTGTCTGTAGTCTTTGGGTGCAGCATCATGGAAACACTTCTTATGAAGGCTCAAGACACAGGGCGTGAGGTCACTGTAGGAGAACCCAGTGAGGTCCCACAGCCAAGTGGTCCAGGGCTGTGTCTGCCCATGCATTTTTCTGGCCAGGAGCAGGGCTGCAGAGGCCAGGCATGCTGGGGCATAGATAGACAGGCTGGTGTGCAGCAGGGTGAGCTCACAGAGGAAGCTGCACAGGTGTTGGGTTCTGGGTACGACAGGGACCAGTGTCAGCAGGACCTCTTTATAGTTAACCAACATAGGGATCCGAACCTTCCCTTCCAGGGCAGAGATGATCTCCTCCATCTTGTGTATCACGTTTTTGTATTTATATGTGCTATCTGTGAGCCACACAGCCTCTCTAATGGTCAGAATCTCTTTGCTGTACCAATAAACTGGGTACAGATGACCATGCATTCAATGCCCAGAAGCTGGAGCTTGAATCTGGGGACCAGCCTCCCCCACAAGTACCAGACTACTACACTCCACTGTAGAGTGAGGACACGGGCGTGTAAAGTCCTTCATATGGCAACTTCCACCATCCAGTCAACTAGAATGTATCTCATGGTGTCACTGAGCCTTTTACACAGAGAAGAGCTGCTGCTTGTTGATGGCTTAGGAGGCCTGAAAGGGCTGGCAGACCGACTTAGTGCAGGCCTTCCCGTCTAGTCCAAGCTGGCTTCCACCTGCACAGGCGTTGCCCAAAGCCGGCTGTGCTTCCCAGCAGCCCTTGGCAGCAGTCCCTGAGTTTCCGGAAGCTGCTGAGGCATCCTCCAGGATCAGATGTACCCACCTTTCTGTCACTTTCCCAAAGGAGGTATGAGCTGGCCAGGCATCCCTGAAGAACACACTCTTCAAAAAGGTTATGAGCCTGCTTCCTTTTCTCCATCCTCAAGAAGAGCTAGCACTCCTTCCAAGCAGTGTAGTATGGAAGCTTTATGACTTCTTTGTAGTTGACACTCTGCCCTGAGGCTGTTGTGGACCACAGCCCTGCAGCAGCTTCCAGACAGTTGACCACTGTGAGTGGATGAAGAGCCGGATGAAGAGCTTTGAACCTGTATTCAATCTCTCAGCCACACTGAAGAAGCGAGGCCTTCAGGCTGTTCACTTCCGCCCAGGCCTCATCTGACACAGACAAGCCTTCAAGGTAGACAATCCCCAACTTTACAGCAGCTTCAAAATTTCCCTTTTCAGCAGCTCTTTCAAAGAGCTTCAGGTTCTGTGGAGAAGGCCATCTGGAAGCTGGCAGATGCCCACACACTTGCATGGCTGTCCACCAGGTACTTGAGTGGACAGCTCGGATAGCAAGGATGTCCCCTCAGCAGAAAGCCATTTCAGATATGAAAGAGTGCATCTTCTGGGAGACTCAAGAACAGTAAGTTTCTGTGTCTTCTTTTGATTCTTCCCTTAGCAGGATAACAGAGACATTTGGCACACCTACAATGGACCACACTGCCGATCCCCATTGCCGAGCTCTCACCACTGCTGCCTAAGGCTGCTCTCTCCTGACTCACTTCTTGTGAGTCCCTTTCCCTTCCCCCAATAGTTCTCTTTAGACTTCTCTCCTCCATGGTCTCCTTTCTACAGTATATCCATCCATCCATCCATCCATCCATCCATCCATCCATCCATCCATGTATACACCCATCCATGTATCCATCCATCCATGCATCTATCCACCCACCCAACCATCTATCTATATTCCACATATTGTTACCTATCTATCAGAAGCCAAATAATGACCTCAATTTCTTGCAAATGTTAGAATTTCAATCTCTGTAGCTGAATAAAATTCACCAGAGCAAGCTATTTCTTACTTTGTGATTTCTGATGTTCTGATCTCCCTCCCTCCCTCCCTCCCTTCTCTCTCTTTCTCTCTCTCTCTCTCTCTCTCTCTCTCTCTCTCTCTCTCTCTCTCTCTCTCTCTCTCTCTCTCTCTCTCTCTACCCCCCTTGGAGTAGGGTCTGTTCTGTTATCTTGCCTGCATCCTTTGCTACACCACCCTGAGGCAGCATCTCATCATCACGTCACCCAGAAGTTTTGAAAGCTTCCATTCTTAATTTGAACTGTCTTTAAGCTTTATCATTATCTTTTGAGACAGGGTCATGTGTAACCCAAGCTGGCCATAGACTCCCTGTGTAAACTAATGTGACCTTGAACTTCTGATCCTCCCGGCCTCCCCTTCCCAAGTGCTGGCGTGACAGAATGTGCCATCACCTCCACTATGATGCAAGGATAGAGCTCAAAGCCCGGGCCTTTGGAGTTTCATCTGTGCTAGACAAACACTGAACCAGCTGAGCTGCTTCCCAGCATGCATTACTGCATTTCTATTAATCACACACACTCCTTATTTCTTCTTCATATCTATTATTACCATAGTAATTCAGATCATTGTTTTAGTAATTAAACTTTTATAAGTTTTAGCCACCAACTTACACAAGCAGGATAATAAATAGTTGTTCTCAACTTAAGACAGAATTTCCCACCCCTTGTATCTTTCTTTATACTCACTCCTTTGACTAGCATTTCTTCCCAGTTCTTCTAATTGGGTAATAATTCAATCCAATTTTATCAAGATAGAACAAACCCACAAAGCCTTCAGTTTTTCAAGACTAACTTTACTGTCTCCTGAGTTCCCAATGTCATGCTTATCCTTAGGAAGAGAACCTTATACTAAAATAGTCTTAGGTTTTAGTGATATATATGAATGAACAGGTGACAGTTTTATCCCCTCCACCCACCCATCCAAGTAAGTACCTCCTAAGACTACAGACATTACATCATTATTTGAGGAACAGATTCCCAAATCAGTGCCAATATATTTTTTAAATATTATAAAATTATACTGGGTCACTGGAAAAACTATGTTATGAAAACCTGATTGAGGAAAGAAAGTCAGAAGTTAGTGGCCAAAGTCACAGGCAACATTTCAACGAACAAAGATGACACAGCTGTTCTTACTTCTCTTTCCTGCTTCCCAGCTGTCGGGCTGTGTATTGGTCCCCATAGTCAATCAACACCAGCTGTCGAGAAAACACATTGACTTTGTTGCCTATAAATAAATCTTCCAAGCGCAGGTCCTCATACTTGGTCCGCTTTAAGAAGGTGCGACGATTCTTTACATCATGCTGGAAATAAACACAGTAATAATATTTATGAAGAATGTATGCCTTATAGAGAACAGAAACAATTTCCAACTTATTTTACAAAAGACAGCTATAGCCTATTACTTTTTAACTACACATATAAATCATATTTTATACTGTAAATCTCTATTTCCAAAACCAATCAATGATAAGTTTGTAATTAAAATGCATATTTTAAAATATCCTGAATAGGCCCATACTAGCCAAGTTATTCCAGTAACTCAAAAGTATGAGACAGAGTCCCATATTTCTTATTTTTAGGTATACATTCCAATACCAAAGAAGGTCACTGAAAAATTGTATTTTCTTTCCAAAGAAGCTCACTAAAAATCATATTTTCTTTAAGTGATGTAAATGTATGTGTGCCTCCCTCCCTGTGGTATGCAAAAGTGAAGGTGCAAAAGACAGTGTCGGCTTGCCAGGAGCTGCTCAGTGTAGTGCCAGGACCCAAACTTGGGACTTACAAGAGCAGCAAGCACTCTTTTTTTCTTTTTTTTTGTAAAGACTTATTTATTTATTTCATGTATGTGAGTACACTGTTGCTGTCTTCAGATACACCAGAAGAGGGCATGAGATCCCATTACAAATGGTTATGAGCCACCATGTGGTTACTGAGAATTGAACTCAGGACCACTGGAAGGGCAGTCAGTGCTCTCAGCCACTGAGCCATCTCTCTAGCCCTGGAGCAAGCACTCGTAACTAAGCTTTCTGTCTAGGCCTTCCATCCCCAAATAAGCTGACTTTTTAAAGTGATTACCAATGAAAGGATGCAAAGAAAGGGACCCTCTTAGAGCCTCTTCAATTTGACTTTTTATACAGATACCAACTTCTAACAGTAATATGACTCAACAACCATTTATCTATAACCACTTATCAAATATTGATTAATCCAAAATACCAGATGTCCTGCTTCATTTTGGGCCCCCCCCCATATATGTGTGTGTGTGTGTGTGTGTGTGTATACATATATATCTACATATACATATACATATATATATATATATATATATATATATATATATATACACTTCTCTCTCTGTGTGTGTTATATGCATGTTCACGCATGTGTGCACATGTGAGTGAACATCCCTACAGAGAGCCATAGGAGGCTGCCTGATGTCATCCTCAGTCATTTCTCACTTTATTCTCTCACAGAACCTGAAGTTTGCTTTGAGTTAGGTCAGCTAGCCAGAGAGCTCCAGGGAGCTCCTGTCTCTGTTTCTCAGGGTTTGAATTACCGTAGGGAACAAGGCCTGGCTATTCTGTTGGTACGTGCTTAAGAATCAAGCTCAGACCTTCTCACTCTGAACCACCATGCCTGACTTTCTACCTTGCTGCTGAGGATCATGCTTACACAGCAAGCACTTTACTGCCTGAGCCCCCTTTCTAGCCCTCACTTACCATTTCAACAGACCCATCAACAGGGTAAAACAAAAGCTCGTAACGTCGCAACAGAGAAGCATTTGGATCATACCACTCTGCAATGAAAGCAAATCTCTCACTCTGATTCTGTGAAGAAAAACAAATAATTCTATCACTATCATATAAGCACCCTTATGTAAGTCATACAAAGTAAGAATTTCCAAATAGTTACACAAGCAAATCTTTGCTATTATACTGGATTACTCTTTGCTTAGAAATGTGTCCTGCTAGTTTCTGGTTAAATACACTTACGATTTCAAAGGTGGGTTTAATCATCTTTTCAAGAACATCTCATTGTCTCAATTCGCTAACAGTCTTTGGAACACTAGCTGCAGATCTGACGACTCTAACAACTCACAGCTGTTCTGCAGTTGGCTTTACTTCAGAATTATCAACAAGGTACTGAGAGATGCCATTGCTACAAGTTTTAATATCTGAAACTCGGGAATGGATCAAGTGTAGACTATCGCACTACTGTGGTAAACATCTCTTCTCTCAGTAATTTCACAGCAGCAGCATCTTGTAAAAACCAGCAGGGGAAAGTGTTCCCCTCTGAGAAACAGAAGCAAGACAGACCTCTGTTCATTCCTCTCTGGTACTTAAGCACCAAACAAAAACTGACAAGATGATTTCCACTGTTTCCAAAAGTTTCCAACACTTCTAAGTTCTCAGGTATGAACTCTTGGAATGTGACCTAGAGTTCACGACAGAAACTACAGACAGACAGGCAGCCTGTGTATCATCTGTAGTCAGTTTCCTCTATAAGCATGACTTGCCTCAGTAAAACACACACACACGCACACAGAGAGAGAGAGACAGAGAGACAGAGAGAGACAGAGAGAGACAGAGAGAGAAACTCCCAGACCATACTCATTTTCAAATATTTTTTAAATTTCACTTTTCAATTTCATCGAGCCAAGACTATCAAAAAAAAAAAAAAAACACGATTTTTCATTTTCTAAGTAATACCAATGTTTAGTTTGATTTTCTTCAAACTCTTCATTTTACAGATAAAGAAATTGAGTTCCAGAGGAAATACATGACCAGAATAACATCACTAAGTTTGTCATGTATCAGCCAAACTCATAAACTGCACATTGCATTCTCCCAAGCTGGCCTTGTAGGTAAACTCCAAGAGAAGATTCTAGTAGGCCACCCAGACAGCCACCCAGACAGCCACCCAGACAGCCACCCAGACAGGCACCCAGACAGGCACCCAGACAGCCACCCAGACAGGCACCCAGACAGCCACCCAGACAGCCACCCAGACAGCCACCCAGACAGCCACCCAGACAGCCACCCAGACAGCCACCCAGACAGCCACCCAGACAGCCACCGAAACTGGTTCCATAATGTGCCCAATGGTTACAGGAATAATCTTCTTCCATCTTCACTGAACAGCTCAGTTTCTCTCAGAAATACTTTATAGAGAATATTCAAACATTACATTATATTTGAAAATTCTGCTTTTTAAACATTGTTTTGTTTTTGGTAGTGGTGAGATTAAATTCAGGCTCACTCACTAGCTAAGCCCAACACTGTTTCTTCTTCTTCTTTTTTTTTTTTTTTTTTTTTTTTTGAACAACTTTATTTTAAAAAAAATAAATGTACAAATTTTAAGCATTTTTGCATTAAAGTGTACAAATACATGTTTTTCAGTGCTTGGCATTTTTTTTCAAAGGTTTGATAGTATGCATTAAGGTCTTACTAGTTACAATGAGCATAAAGTACATGTAAAACAGGATATAACCCAGAATTAGTCAAAGTTTTCTTGGTGTGTAAGGATTGAGCATAATAGAGAAAACAAAACGGCAGCCAACAGAGTGAGAAAAGATCTTTACCAACCCCACATCAGATAGAGGCCTAATATCCAAGGTACACAAAGAACTCAAAAAGCTAGACACCAGAGAATCAAACAACCCTATGAAAAAATGGAGTACAGAGCTAAACAAAACGTTCTCAATTGAGGAATATCGAATGGCTGAGAAACATCTAAGGAAGTGCTCAACATCCTTAGCCATCAGGGAAATGCAAATCAAAACAACCCTGAGATTCCACCTCACACCAGTCAGATTGGCCAAGATCCAAAACTCAGATGACAGCAGATGCTGGCAAGGATGTGGAGAAAGAGGAACACTCCTCCACTGCTGGTGGGGTTATAAATTGGTACAACCACTATGGAAATCAGTCTGGCGATTCCTCAGGAAATTGGACATAGTACTACCTGAAGATCCAGCTATTCCACTTCTGGGCATATACCCCAGAGACACCTTAGTACACAACAAAGATATATGCACCACAATGTTCATAGCAGCTCTATTTATAATAGCCAGAAGCTGGAAAGAACCCAGATGTCCTTCAGTAGATGAATGGATACAAAAATTGTGGTACATTTACACAATGGAGTACTACTCAGCTATCAGAAACAATGACTTTATGAAATTCTTAAGAAAATGGATGCATCTAGAGACTATCATCCTGAGTGAGATAACTCAGTTACAAAAGAACAGACATAATATGCAGTCACTGATAATGGGATACTAACCCCAGAAAGCTCTGAACACCCCAGAAACAACTCACAGACTGCGTGAAGTTCAAAAAAAAAAAAAAAAAAAAAAAACACTGTTTCTTCAAGAGGCTGACTCAGAAGCAGTGTGTTATCGCTTCTCAGGCTTTTGGCTAAGATCAAGTGCAGAAGCACTGTGGTGTGGAGCCCTGTGGATCACTCAAGCATCCTGAGGAGCCCTGCTGATGTTCCCTCACTGGAGGAGCACTAGAGGAAGGTCCCTCACAGGAGAGGCCTGCTGATGTTCCCTCACAGGAGGAGCACCGGAGGAGGGCCATCAGATTTTCATCTGAGATGCCAGCTACTTCCTGGGCACCTCCTCTCCCAGTTGTACATACTTAAGCCGCCCAAGCATGAGACCTGGGAGGTTGTGGGCTACAGAACACACAGCAGCAGGTAAACTGGAGGAGGCTCTGCCTATGTGCCTGGGGGAAGCTCAGAGAACCATAACTGGGTAGCAATTTTCTTTTTAAATTATTTAATTCCACTGGTTGTATAATGATTGGTTTTATACTTTAAACTCACAGAATAGGCAAGGCATTTTATATTGAAAACAAGTCATTAATAACACTGATCCATATTAAAGTATAGCTGTGAGAAATAAACTACTATGCATTACTAATGTAATTTTGTTTTATGGATTTTAAATTTTAATTGGCTGTTTAGAGACAGGGCCGCACATAGCTTAAATCAATAGCCAAGAGCGGGACTGCTGTTCACCTCTGTCTCTACCTTTTATCTGCTGGAGCTACACAAAGATGCCACCAGGACCAGCATAAGGACAAAGCCATTTTATAGACTACACTTACTAGCAGTGTATCTGTCTGAAACATACAGCCCAGTGCCACACAGGTACTCTAAAACTAAGAACATGTTTACAACTAGGTTTGCAGGGCCAAACAGGAACCTAAGAACTCTATTAAGGTTAGGACAAAATGACTTATATTTTATTTAAAAAGAAAAAATAATGTACAGCATTTCAGTTTAAGGATTTCTGGGATCAAAAATAAAGCACACAAACTTCTTTTCAAATAAATTACTGGATTTTCCATTTAATGGCTCACAGTGAAGTAAAATCTTAAGGAGTTACTGCATTATAAATTATCTAATTTTCTTTAATTTTTAAAAAATTTTAAAGGTCTCTCTCTCTCTCTCTCTCTCTCTCTCTCTATATATATATATATATATATATATATATATATGATGAGTGCATGACTGCTGTCTTCAGACACACCAGAAGAGGGCATCAGATCTCATTACAGGTGGTTGTGAGCCACCATGTGGTTGCTGGGAATTGACCTCAGAACCTCTGGAAGAACAGCCAGTGCTCTTAACCACTAAGCCATCTCTCCAGCCCTACCTATTTTTTTAATTTTGAATTAAATATTACATCATTCTTCCTCCATCTCCAGCAGCTCTCAGATTTTACCCTTTTTCCTTTATTACTGTTAGGTTCCCACATCTATGCATAAATACAAGATGCTGAGTTCACTCCGTGTCGCTTGTCTATATATGAGTTTAGGGCTGACCACTTGGCACTGGATAACCAATTAGGGAGCTCATCCCTATGGAAGATTAATTCTCACTCTCTGAAGTTAGCCGTTCTAAATTACAACATTCCTCAAGACAAGCTGTGATAATACACCTTTCTGATGTAACAAAACTCCTAATTAAAATTCCTTATGCTTTTCCAGGACCTGATTCCCTCTGAGGTGAACCCTCAGAGGGCAGGGCAGAATTAAAAATAAGGAATAAGGGCTGGAGAGATGGCTCCGTGGTTAAGAGCACTGACTGCTGCTCTTCCAAAGGTCCTGAGTTCAATTCCCAGCAACCACATGGTGGCTCACAACCATCTGTAATGAGATCTGATGCCCTCAACTGGTGTGTCTAAAGACAGCAACAGTGTACTCATATATAATAAATAAATCTTAAGAGGGTGAACTTGAGAGGGGAAGAGGGAAGTTACTTTTGTTTAAGGATGAGGGGTTCAACTACCAATACCTTTCATAAATCAGTGAGGTCCACTGCTTAGATGTGGCTGCTTTTATTAGGGTACTTAGTACTCTAAAAATTATCAGTATTTTAGCAAATCTCTTAAATCTTATTTAATTCTCCAAATGATTAGAATCAAGTACCACACTGATTGTGGGGGCGGAAGAGGAAGAGCAGCTAACACTCCAGCAGCCCGTATTATATGTGTACAGCTAAAAGTCTTCAAAATATACCTACAGTTTCGATTTCTCTCTACTATCCACCCATGTGAAAACAGAGATCCAGTGCTTACTGGGTCAAGCAGCTGGTCAAAGCCAGACCTGGACTTTCAAACAGAGTTGAAAAATCAGTATTTTTGTCCAGATACCAAAAGCACTGAACCAAAAAGAGGAAAAGAAAAATAGAGTGAAGAGTTCTGACAAGCCAACAGAGAAACGGGAAGAAAGAGGGGAAGGTGGTCTGCCTACATGGTACTCCAGAGAAAACAGGATACAGCTAGAAGAAATCAGCAATCACTAACCACGAATCATCAGTTTGGCCTCCATCCTAGGCAGAACAGCTCTGATCTGTTCTTACTTTCAATGTTTCTGGAGATGTTACTTAAGATGCACAAAGGAATCTGAATCCACACACTCTGGAATACCTGATCGGTCAGGGGTGGGAATATAAGCCTTTGATTCCAGCAGTTAGGAGGCATGAAGGTCTCTGTGAGTCAGACGCCAGCTTTGTCTATACAGCATGTTCCAGGTCAGCCAAGGCCATGCAAACACACCTTCTCTCAGAAAGCAAAACAGAAAACAAGCAAACAAACAAAGCCCACGGCCATCTTATTGTGGCATCTCTCCATCAAAGTAGAAAGGGAACAGAAAGAATGGAAAGGAGAAAGAGGGCCAAAATACAATGTGGGAATGAATACAGCTAAAGGACATCATATGTTTGAATTTAAAAAAACATAAGTTTTTTTTAAGTTTGCCTAAGTTTGACATAAAATGATATGAAGCCATTAAGTGAAAGTTAGTTCATGGGCTAGAAAGGCATACAAAAAAAGCAAAACTCAGTACAAACAGTAAGCAGCAAGGTGTAGTAATATGATTTCAAAACTACAGTGGACATTTGGAAAATTTATTTTATTCTGAAGATTTCCTGGCACAGAATTCTATGACAGTGTACTAACAGTTACTAAGGAATGTATCCAGAGGAACAATACTTGGAAATTTCTGGCCTTAAAACAGTAACTGAGAGCTCTATCCTAACTAACCTGTTTTTCAAAAAAAATCATCTGTAAAAACTCACTGACCTCGCATGCCTGTCCTCTAATGTGTGCCTGACACAATGGCTGAGAGCAGGGAGGCTGGAAACCTCAGCACTGCTGCCTGCAAGGTTAGTAATTATACCTGGAAAGGGCCATTGTTCAAAGAGAAATGCTGAAAGCTATTTATATGCAAATATGATGGGCTGGGCTTCCAAGACGAGAACTGAACGTGTTTATAAAGTTGACTAAGATGGCTGAAGGAGGTTAGACTTACCTGAGAAAAGATGCAATGCTAGCATTCAAAATTATTTCAAAAATCAAAAATGACAAAAGTCAATAATTTATTGAACATTCCCAAAAAGTTTCCTCTCTCCCCCCCAATAATGTCAGCAACTCTGAGCGCTCATGATATATGAAGTGGTACTGTACATTTCTGCCATATGTTATCACACAATCCTTATGATAACACTAATAAACTGTCATTTTCCAGAATGAAAACTACACACAGCAAACTGAATGCGGATGAAGCACCAGGTAAAATGACCTTTCGGAACCCAGGGAGTATTGGATCTGCTAAAGGAGGAGCCAAGACAGCAACAGCTCTCTCTCTAGTTTTATGCTTGCTCACTAGTGCTTTATTACTACAGACAATTTATAATGCAATCTACTAATACCATATACTAATAACTTTACACACAATTCCAACTAAGCACATAGTTTCCCAAACGAAACGTGAGATTAAAATAGTTTAGGGATTAAGTGGATTGTTCTGCCTCCACATCAACTTCTGTTTCTTGTAAGAACTGTTTCTACTTCACGTCTTTCAGTTTAAATACAGATCATATCTAACTGGATACGCAAGTCATGCAATCATTACCTATTCCAAATATGCATCGACTTCTTTCCTTACGCATAGTTCTATGGCAAATCCTGTGAACTCTACAAAGCAATTCCTGCAGTTAAGACATCAGAACCGTGATGTCCACACACGTAAGCAAAGCCTTACAGCCCACGCTGTGAGGAAGCGTAAAGCAGCAGCCTGTCTGGCCTAAGACTTCATTTTACCCACACAGCAGGACGGTTTCTCCATACAGATGGTTCCCCAGCCCGGAAGCAACAGTGAAGCTAGGCAGTTAGATGCAGAACACATGCTCCTAACCACAATCCTCAGGAATGGTGAAATTCTTGGAGCACACAGGGAGCTCAGCAGCAAGGTCTGACATAGGAAGAGAGAAATTCCTCTAGAGAGTGGTCCTCTGACTTACACACACATGCACTTACATCTTCAGTTCTGGCAACTATACTGTCACCTTAATCCTCCACTGGAGCAAAAACAGCAACACAGCAACAATACATCTGGCCATGTTCTCAGACACAAGTCTAACACAACACTGAGCACACGTATTTTATTACACATTAGCATTTTATTGCTCTATTTCAAGTAAAATATTTTACAAGAGGTAGCAAGACAGAAATGCTTCCCGTTTATATCACACCCAAATGGATGGATATACTGCATCGTGGAGCAAAGTCTGGAACTAACTAAAAACTGGAATGTCGGAATCTGCATATTTACCATCAGCACGTGCTCTTTATGACTTAGCAAATAAATATCAGCTACCGTGTGACTTCATTAAACCCTGAGGCAATAAAGGTTACAGTGCAGCAAGCTGTTAAACTAGTCTGAGCCTCTTATCTACGCCTGTAACCGCCCTGAGTGACTTTACCCAGCGGCATCTGAAGAGGCACCTGAGTCCTGCCCACTCCAGCCAGCTGCTTCCAGTAAGGGAGAGTAAAAAGTGGCTGCTGAAGAACAAACTTCATCTTGCCCTGAACATTCCGAGAATATAGTGTATCATTAAAAATGTGTTACCAGGCCCGGTAAGCAGCTAAGCCAGCAGTTCCTACGTTAGATACAGGGTGATAAGCCCAGGGAATAGAAACCCAGCAACCGAGCCGGGGTTTAAGCAGTAAGTTGTTCCTTACAAGATGCTCTCCTAAAATCCAAACACTGGGGAAGCCAGTTCAAGACCAGTTTGTATTTTATGATTTAAACAAAAACACAACAGCAGGACACTGAAGGCAGAGGCAGGAAGATCACAAGTTCAAAGCCAGCCTGGGCTCCACACTAAGACCACTGTCACAAAAAAAAAAAAAAAAAAACCAAAACAAAAAAATTTCTGTATACAACCTCCCGTGTTTCTCCAACTGTGAGACTAAGGAATGCTCACACTTCCTGAAGAGCAGAGGGGAGAAATGCAAAAGAACCACAGCCACAGTGAGCAGCCATCCAGAGAGCAGTTTTGTTTTGAAACTTTTTCTTCTTGAACCCCATCTTTCAAAAAAAATCTCTTGACTTGTGAGGTTACTACTGTGTGAAAGGCTGTTACAGACTTGTATTAAGGGAAAGCTCTCTGAAAAGTGAGGGCAAACCAGCCTCAGACATATTAAAGCAAACAGGACTGCTGGGAAGTCTTCCCACACCAAGTCCAGCCCATCAGGAGTCAGGATTTCTGGACTTGTGATTTGGTTTTCACAGAGGCCTGGATATCAAAGGGACAATAACAATGAGGGAACAGAAATGCGGACAAGTGCCTTGGCAAGAGTTCTGTGACTTGTTACACAGCTCTGCTTTACAAGGACCCTTGTTTCCTTGTGGGACAGACGAATTTCCCACAGTGTAGCGCAGGCTTGTTATCTGGTATGCTTGTGCAATTAAATTTCTCTTCATAACCAGATTATAGGCTTCCAGAAGATAGTGACTATCATTTCTTTTGAAAGTCCTTACTGGCATGTGTAGTTCTGAGACCTATGAAATATCAAATAAATACAGAAATAAAGATCCAAAGAAGGAAGTACATGTATGATAGATAGGTCGTGGTAAAATGGCAAGAATCAAATATATGATATTTTAAAAGGCTCAAAAAATTTTTGTTATGTTTTTCTGGAAAGAATCTAAAGACCCTCCTCCTCCTGGGCCCCCTCCTATACTCCCTGGCCAACACCGACAGAACACAGTTGATGTGGTGTTAGGTAAAGCCAGAGCAAGGACTACCCTTAGGGAATTCTTGACATCAACTAAGCACAAAAGTTAAGAAATGTATCTGAGACAAAACAAAAATGTTGGATCAAAATATACATAGCACAATAATTCTACAGTAATTATATACTATTTATGCTCAATATTTGATTACAGAATTGACTACAGTTCAATCATAAACCCTGTAATAGCAGAGAAAATACCAATATAAATGCTATCTGAGCTTTGCGATTGTCAAGGTCACAAGCACACTGGGGGGAAAGTTAAGCCTCTCTTTAACCACCACAGTAGGCTGGAAATGTATGCACTGGACATTTTCCATTCTGTCTGACAGCCTCTCTGCTCCAGCTGATCTCTGACCGTCCTCATCTTGCACCCTGAGAAGCACTAACAGCTCGCTGCTCTTGCCAGTCCCTATTCCTGCTGCCTGCAGCTCTTTGTCAGTTTCTCCAACTCTGCCCATACCTTTGCAACTCAGCCCTTATTCCACTTCTTCCCCCACAGACATCCATACCTGTGTCCAGCTGATTAAGTCCCCGTGCTTCACATTTGCAGTTCCAGAACATTCCACCAGTGGGAGGATGGGACTGTTGGTGACTTGTGATTTTGATGTCATATTCAAGAAAGCTTTGCTTGACACAATACTGAAGGGATGTAGACCTATACTTCATTCACAATACTGAAGGGATGTAGACCTATACTTCAATGTAAGAGATTTCTGATTTGGGGGTTTTATATTTGGGTCTATGATCTTTTTTTGAGCTACGTAAGAGTCTAAATTAATCCCTGTAATGCAAATGTTCAATTATCCCAGCAATAACTTTCAAATACTACTGCTTTCTCATTAAATGGTGCTCGCATTATTGTTAAAAATCAATTTATTGCCAAGAGTTTACCTTTGGGCTCTGAACTCTGTTCCGCTTACCCTGAAGCCAATCCCTGGGCTGTATCACACTGTCTAGAATAGAAACTTTAGTTTTTCACTCAGGAAAGGCACAGCTTCCAATTTCATATCTTTAAGCAGTTATCTTGGCTAGGACTCAGGAGATAGCTCAGTTGGTAAAATGCTTAACATGCAAGTATAAAAGAGTGAGTCTGGTTCCTAGCACACATGTAAAATAAGCAGGTATACCTGTAATTCTAGCACTTGGGAGGTGGAAATGGGTAGATTTCTGAGGCTTGCTAGCAAACCAACCTAAGCTTTCAGTAAGTTTCAGGCTCAGTGAGAGACATTGTTAACTCAAAAGATAAAATGGGAAATAAATAAGGCAGATGTCCAGTGTTGACCTCTGGCCTCCTCACATACACACACACACACACACACACACACATACACACACAGTCTTGGCTAATTTCAGTACCTCATGTTATTGTATCAAACATACAATGAGCTTGTCAGTTTCTGCAAAAATGGCCTCTGGGAGTTTAACAGGGGATGCACTCAGTCTATTTACCCCATTGGAATAGCAAGTCTTCCAGTGCACGAATATGGAATGTCTCCATTTCAACCAAACCCTGCCAGATCTGGCTCCTAACTACTGCAATGATCTCCCACAACAGACACTCTTGTGGGCTTTACCCTCACCACATAATTCCTTGTCTGTGCCCAAGAGCCTCATCACCACAGGTCCTACCTACTTCCTGGAATGTTTCCCTCCAACATCTCCATGGCTCATTCTTTCTCATCCCCAACCCTGGTCCACTTTCATCTTCTTCTCTATGAGAGAGACCTTGGCCACCTTCCTATCCACTGCCAGGAGTGCTCACTGCCTACAACGGTCATCTCTCATTCTCCCACAGCACTTCCTGTCTTTATGCGCAGATGCTTACTGCGGGCTTCCTTCCCTGGCTAAAATGTCTTTTGGTTCAAGGCCACATCTGAAAGGAAGACATGAATAAAACATGTATAGGATAGTAGTACATAGAAAATGCAACAGAATACTTTTTGAGTGACTAGCTTTGGAAAGCAGTGTGCCTCCACAGGAGTCACAAAGCAAAAGCCAGGCATTCTTAAAGCTTGGACATATTTCCTTCATTTGCTTAATAAATATTAATGACTTCTTTTGTCAGGCGCTACAACAGACACTTAGAATTTTCAAAATGAACAGGGCTCTATTAATATAGACCATCCATACTTGTTTTCTATCTCTCCTCATACTTTGCATAGAGAGTAAAAACAAATAGTATAATACTTGCCATAATAAATGCTATAAGGATAAGGGAATAAGTATATATGATAAATTTTAGGTAAAAGAGGTTAAAAGACCCACCTTCAACTAGGAAAGACAGTTAAGGTCTCTCTCTATGACAATATCAGAACCAGGACAAGGAGAAGCCAGTCACATAGAGACCTAGGAGAAAAATATTCTAGGGAGATAAAAAGTATAGAGCTAAGATGGGGAAGATGGAGGTTGGCAAGTTCAAGAAATGAAAAGGTACCACAACCTGAAGCTGGCGTAACGGAAGTTCCACTGGGAAGAGATCCTGTCTCCACTGCAGCGCTTAAACCGACCTTGGAACTTTTAGGATGTTCAACCCTTCCTGGATCACTCTCCTACTCACTTCTCTCTCTCCGGGTCGACGGCACAGATAAGCAGTGTCACTGGTAAAACTGTTTAAAGCCTGTGTACATGGATGAGGCTGTGCTCTTCACAGAACATTGTTTGCATTGATCAGGAAACAGGTACTACATGAGGGTACCTATAGCTCACCCCCAATCCTGCAGAGCCCGCTGCAAGTATGTGCACAACAGGACACAGCCTTAGGTGTGGAAACAAAGACAGACCGATCTGAAAGCAGATCGGTTCTGGAGTGTTGTTTTTCTCTTTCATGTGCCAAAGGCTGCAGAAACCCAATGCATATAGACTTGCATGCACCACCATCACCTTGGGCAGGAGCCACAGATCACTCCCGACTCTATTTGCCTTTTTGTCAGGAGCCAAGGGTGTGTGAATATTCATTACTGGAGAAGATGGTGTGTTGATGGCAAGCTGACAGGGATCGAGCGGCCACGAACACAGACACCTTCTATAGTGAGAAGAGCCTGTGCATGCCAGCATGTGTTAACACTGATTACCAGAGACCGCCTGAAGACAGACATACGGGACAGAATTCTCTTCCAGGTGTTTGACTTGAGAGCCTCACACAACTCAAATATCATTCAATGATGAAACCTTACCTTTTTTTGTAAGACTAACGGCATTTTCAAGTTTAGTTCAACAGAGGAATTCATCATTCACATCAGTTTTTTTTTTTTTTCCGCCTTATGAGACATAAGCAGTGGTTCTGTGCACTCCTGACCTCTACAAGGGTGGCATCTGAGTGGCAAACCAATATGAACACCAAGGAAAACAATAAGCACCGAAAAAGATCCAGAGAGGATGTCTAGCTTGAAAGAACTCCATCCAGTGATGAAGGAGCGCCACCTGGGGCTCACCATGGTTACAACATGTCACCAAAGCTGGGTCACAGGACCACTCTCCAAGTTCACCTATATTTTTTAGTCCTGCAGTTTTGATCTAAATCATAGCAAATTTGACAAGGGTCTAGTCAAGCGGCACCATGTGAGACATACATTTTTGTAAAAGATGATATGTTTCACACTATCTTTTAAAAATTGAAGGTTTAAAAACAAAGCTAAGGTGTCATTCATAGCACAGCTACATGAAAGCTGCTGTCATTTCCTAGAATTAAGGAAAACAAAAAGTTAAACATCTTCACCCTACCTGTGGCACTTTAGAAATTATACAGAGCAGTAAATTTAAAAAATAAAATAGAAATGCAACCTGGGATGCACTGTGGAGCTATACCGCCTGGCATGTTCACAAAATCAGGACATCACTACACAAAGAGCTGCAAACACAGTTAAGTACTCAACAGTGGACAGACAGGGACTCGGAAGAGCACCAGGCTTCCCTCCCGTTCCAACACATAAGGTAAAGAGGTTGTCATTTGGTTCTAATACATCATCTTCATGCCACATCAAGCCAACAATGTTTAATCCTTCACATTAAAAAGTGGACCTAGTCTGGTTTTTTGCTTGTTTATTTTGGTTTTTTTTTTTTTTTTTTTTTTTTTTTTTTTTTTTTTTTTTTGACATTTCTCCAGGTTGTTCTCAAGCAAGTTTGAAGTCCCCAATGCCTGTGGTCAGAAATGGGTGCAGCTCCACCAGTGTTGCCGGTTGGGAGCCCAGAAAGGGCAGAGGGATCTTGAAGAAGGCCGGATGACCGGCGGGGCAGACACATCTCAGATTTCCCTCCTGGGCTTTGGTGTCTCCCTCACCCTCTTTCCTCTTTGCACATTGGCTATCTTTCTATAGGTATAGACAGAACATTAAAGAATGAAAGAGGAATAGAAAGGGGGACGAACCAGAAAAGAAAGATGGTAACACACTGGAAGTGGGCACTTGCTGGTATGGCACCAGCTAAGGCTTTTTAAAAACTGGAATATGATTGCATAACTTTGCCCTCCCTCTCCTCTCGCTAATCCCTACCACATCCCACCCTGCAAATTCATGGACCTTTTCCTTAATCATATTATACACATACACACATACAAATATATATGTGCACACACAAATATATACATATCTATATATATATGCATGTATTTTTATTTTTCTAGGGTTGACTAAAGCTTCTAATTTGTTCCCTTTGTTGAGAACCCAGAACTAATTCAGTACGGGGTCAGCTGAGCATACAGAGGGACTGTACACAAGCCAGTGGAACGGCAAATGGCAAGAATGCTACAATGAGGCATATTGCCTTAAAGCGATCAGGAACATGTTTTTAGAAAATATCAACCAAGTATATTCACACACACCGCCACCACCGCCACCACAACAGCAGAAAAAAAAAAAAAAAAAAAAAAAAACCTCTATCATTATCCTCAATGTGTACATGACCAATACACTTTTGAGATTTTATTTAGTTTTATTTTATGTAGGTAAAAAAAATTTTTTTTTCCTTTTTATGGATGTGTATGTATGTTTAGCCTACAGAATGTCTCTGTAGCACAGGCAGTGCCTGTGGAGACCAGAAGAGGGCATCAGATCCCTCAGAACTGGAATTAGAGATGGTTGTCAGTGGCCATGTGGTGCTGGGAAATGAACCTATGTCACCTGAACCAACAGCCATCTCTCTGGCCTCCTGCATGCCTTTTATGGGCCTACTGCTGTTCACAATTTAGAGCTCATGGTCTACTACGTAGTAGGTGACAATCTCAGTTTCAGAATCACTGGAATTAGAAAAACCCAAAGTGTCTTCCAATCCTAAAGCACCACAAGGCCATGCCACACTGGGTCTAACTTTCTCTTCACATCGACTACCGTCCTGTTCCTCACTATGGTTTCCATCTGACTGGCATAGCTAGCTGTATGCTAGAGCACTAACTCAACCTTCCCAATTATGCAACCCTTTAACACAGTTCTTCATGTTGTGGTGACCCCCAACCATAAAATTATTTTTATTGCTACTTCATAACTGTAATTTTGCTACTGTTATTAACTGTAATGTAAATATTTTTGGAGACAGAGGTTTGCTAAAGGGATCAGGACCCACAGGTTGAAAAACATGGTCCTAGCTAACCCCTCTCTCTCTCACCCTACAATGTTTTTTTAATTTTAATTTTTTTATTTTTGTCATTATAATATACTTACATTATCTCTTCTTCCCTCTCCTCCCTCCAAACTGTCCAATATACCACCCCCTTGCTCGCCTTCAAATCCATGGCATCTTTTCTTTAATTAGTGTTGTGTGTGTATGTCCTTATGCATACACACACAACCTGCTCATCCATATGTTACTAGCCCAGGATCTTTACACAGAGGATTCTCGCTGACCAGCCCATTCTCCTTTGAGGGATGGGGAGGGGCCTTCTTGACTACCCAATACCAGCCCTTTCTATATTCCTCACCCCACACCTCACAAGGTGTTTCCTTTCTCATGGTTGGCAACTCCTGATATCATATCCTTTTCTTACCCCTGAAAATTGTACACTTCTCCAGACTTGGCCATTTTAGTTCCTTAGGGGTTTGGAGGTTGTCTAGAACAGTGAGCAGCACATAGTACAACTTTAACAATGACTGGGCATGACAGAAGTCAGACGTCTCTCAGAATAGACATCTGCTGCTTTTCATCTACAATTCCAGTTCTTTCACGGTATCAGGTAGGCCTGAGGAGAAATTGCTCTCTGCCCTGTTTTCTAGCAAATGACTAGTGTGGATACTTGTAGAGAGTCAACCTGCTCTCTTTACTTTTCAACTATCTTTTCCCAACATTCTTCAGATGTCCACCCTCTCTGTTCTCCAACAGCTTAGAATGATCTTCTGTATGCATATAACAACACCCTCTAGAGACCCTGGGTTACTTAAAACTTTTAACTGCCATAAAAGAGAAAAGGTACAAACTTTTAAGGACTATCTGTATTTGTGAAACGTCTGCTGCTCTGTAATGTTCTTGTCAGGCACTAAGATGAGAAAGGATGGAGAAAGAAATCTGGATGCAGAAGAGCTGGGGCTGCTGCTTTAGAAGGGTGGACAGGACCGTTCTGCCTCCTGCTGAGGCACCCGCCATCTGAGCACAGGGATAAAGGGAAAGAAGAGGCTCTTCAAGTAGAGGAGAGAGCGAGGTGACTGGAGTGTATGCCAGTCTAAAACCAGACTGTGCCTCAGGAAAAAAGAGTATGTTTATCCAGAGGGATTTTAGATAGATAGGTAGGTAGATAGATAGATAGATAGGTAGGTAGATAGATAGATAGATAGATAGATAGATAGATAGATAGATAGATAAATGATATACAAAATACTTTCTAATAGATACAAAGCCTATTTTCATGCTTACTAATAACTTATAAAAAAAAGGTTCTAACGTTGATAGAAAAGAGAGAAATGAAGTCTGTTAAGCACTTCACTATACAAATATCAAAGCTGAACTCTAATATTGATCCATAATATGGTGTCCTACTGTCTCTAGATGCCTTCGGGTAAATTTAGGGATAGATGTTGGAATTAAGATGCACAAGTTTCACATTGGATTTATTCATATTCATATGTTAAAGAAAGCATAAATCTCACTGAATAAAAGTAACGCAGGAAAAGCTACAATGTCAGCTAACTTGGTTATTTTTAATTCTTGGATTGGAGATTTAGTGGTAAAGTGCGTGCCTCGCAAGCACAAGGTGCTGGGTTCAGTCTTGCTCATTGGGGAAAAAAATTAACATTATCTCATAGTGATTACTTTCTCCTCTGTGTTCCTCAATTTCTGAAACTTTTCTTAATACTTGTAAATAACAAAACAGTAGAAGCATGTGCCTAATAGCCATGGGTTATTAAACAGAAGTCCCACGCCAGATGTGGGATACTTCCATTTATGCTGTTGGTCGAAGAGATCCCAGAGGCTCCCTACAGAACAAGGCTTGTCATTCCTCTCGCTGTTCACCAGAATTAGTCGATAAGGCTTTAATGCTGAGACACTACACACCTTGGGTGCAAGATATGGAGAAACCAAACTGGAACTTCTTCCCTGCTGACCAGCTTTCATCCTGCCCGAGGATGCGATTCCGGCTGCTGGGAAAGAAGAAGCATCAATAACCATCAATCTCCACATGATGATCCTATGAACTATGATCCCAACCTTCAGGCAAGATGCGCTCAACACTGCAACAACAGCCCAACCATTAGGGGAAAAACCAAGCACTCTGGTCAGGCTCCAGGCCTCCCTGCCTGGGAAGGAATTCATCCATGGCCAAAGGAGGTTTAACAGCCAGGTGGGGGAACTTATGGCTGTTGCTTAGCTAAACTGACAGGGCCAAGTTGTCTTCCAAATACTTACATTAACATCCACAGACAAATTGCACTTTCATTCTTAATCAGAGAAATATTTCTTACAATGAATACTGGTGAATGCAGACATGTATGGCTGTTCAAGACACTGAGAATATGGGACAGTGAAGTGTTCCACCCTAACTGTGACATTCACACCACCACCTTTACTGAAGAGTCAAGGACAGACTGAAGAGGGGCAGAGAGAAGCTATGAGACACTGTGTCACGAGCATGCCTCGATCAGCGGAATCCTAATCTCTCATCAAAATGGGTGAGGTGGGGACCCCAGTGGCACTCCTCCTCCCTGAAAAACTGTCCTTACTGATGGATTCTGGGGGAGAGCTAGACGTTACCTTCAGTTATTTACCCACGGATGAACCCACCGAGCTCTAATGGATGGTTACAGATCCCGAGTTACATAAGTGACTCTTGTTCAACTAAGTCACAAAACAAAATAAAAAGACATAAATGAAAAAAAAAAGGGGGACTAAGGGACTACTAATTATGGTAGGAGGGAGAGATAAGAGAAGGTGGACATGACAATAATCAGAAAGTAATATACATATATATGTGAAATTGTCAACAAATTAATAAAAGATGAGCAGCAGCAATAACAACTAAGAATAACATGCTTACAGTACATGAAGCTCTAAGTTAAGCGTCATATCATTTAATTAAACAAGATCTCTATAATGAGGCTACAAAGAAAACTGGATTCCTTATTGAGTATTCATTAAAATAAGACTCATAAGACTTACACTATATGAACTCCTTAAAGAAAGCTATCTGGGGCTGGAGAGATGGCTCAGTGGTTAAGAGCACTGACTGCTCTTCCAGAGGTCCTGAGTTCAAATCCCAGCAACCACATGGTGGCTCACAACCATCTGTAATGGGATCTGATGCCCTCTTCTGGTGTGTCTGAAAACAACTACAGTGTACTCATATACATTAAATAAATATTATTTAAAAAGAAGAAAGCAATCTGTATGCTTTCTGCTTTTAAAGTTAGTGCAATATTTTTATCTTATATGTATATTATGCTGAAAGGGTTCAACAGAAAAGTAGAGAGTTCAGGAGCCCTGTGTCCAAGTCTAATGTTTCAAGTTCGTTTCGTATTTCAGTGACATCTTATGAATGAAGGAAATTGTAAAACACAACAAATCCAAAAACTCCTGAAGCTCCTAGCAGCTCTGAAGCTAGAGGTAGCTGGTGATGTTATACAGCCACTGTCCCTTTGCATAAAAACACAGCGATGAAAGCTGTAGATACAGTGTCTTTAAATGATGAATGCACACAGTGAAATGCAGTGTTGCTTGACAAAGATGACTGATAGATAATACAGTGGCCTTCCACTAGATGGAGGGATTGTAATATTCTTCAAAGCCACATTTCTGAACCCAAGTAGCAAGGAACTGATGAGGTCTGAACACTCTTGATGTATATTCATGATCAAGGCACTGAAAATTAAAAGCGCCACAGAAGCAGATATTCACAATTAATCCATTTAAACTGAGTAGGACTCCATAGATATCAGATGTAAGGCCTAATAAAATCAGGCATGTTTACCTGCCCTATCCCCCAAAACCAAATGTGTTCTTTTAATACAGTGTACTTTGATCTTATTTCATACAGTGTATATTGATCATATTCAATCTCCATTTCCCCTCTAACTCCTCCCAGATCAACCCCCCAGCTCCCATCCCCTCTCAACCCCAGGTCCCTTTTCTTTTAGTAGCACACCAAGTGCAATTTGTAGTACCTACTCACTAGTGGGAGTACGGCCATCCACTGCACCCTGGGGTCTTAAAACTCAACTCAAGCCCAAGCCCTCCTAGTTCTAATCCTCTCCTCTTTTCTCTGGCCTGTAACTGCTTCCACCAGGAAAATGAATCTGTAAGAGAACCTGAAGCAAAATGAATTGAATATACGAAAGTAAATTTCTCAATAGTAGAAGTAGTCAAGAATCCTGGTAACTTCAAATAGCTACTTCTGAAACTTACTTTAGATTTTAATCTCTTTCCATTTACCCCAACTATTTCACCCTCTCATTAGGAAGTAATCTAGTTAATATGGAAACAACAGTTTCCAAATTACTTTTAGGGACCTCCACTATACGATCCTCATAAACGTGTCGTAAGGTAATCAGGATAAAAAGCTGCTTTCTGATTTTCTGGATGAGAATATGATGGCCCCAAAGATCCCACAGTGCCTGCTTCACTGCCAAGTGCTGAGGCCAGGACTGCAACAGAGCAATGGAGGTTTTCCTCGTTGCAGTAAAGGATGTTTCTAGAGAATAATTTGGTACCGCAGCATCAGGAAATGCATTGTAAGAGCCTCTGAGAAAACTGCACCTCATCAACACCCATGGACGTTACTATGGAAATTAAAAACAGCCAGAAAATGGCAACGAAATTACAAAACAGCAATTAGGAAGATAAATTAGGAATATCTGGTCTCCAAAGAGAGAAAATATTTTCCAAGAACATTCAATAGTAAGGGTTACGGATCAGAAAAAAAAATGGCACTGATTAATCAAATTAATATAGTTCAAGTTTACAGTAGAGAGTCAAGGCAAAACAATTTAAATAATGGAACAGATAAAACATGAGAAACTTTACAATAATACATCTAAAATAAAACCTAAAATTCTTTTCAAGGTATTTCAGTATCTTGGGTTTCTGCCCACCTTCTCCAGTCCCCTATCCCTCCAGATTCTCAAATATACCTCTGCACTCACCTTGCCTCAAAGAATCTAGAGCCACCTGAGATCTCTTCTATTACTAATATCACAGTTTGAAGACCGTATCTTGTGGTGACCTTTCTGCATGCCATAATGTCAGACCCTCAAACTATTTTATCTCTTCTTCTTCACCTCCTTCTCCTCCTCCTTCTCCTCCTCCTTCTTCTTCTTCTTCTTCTTCTTCTCTCTCTCTGTCTCTCTGTCTCGAGTGTGTGTGTGTGTGTGTGTGTGTGTGTGTGTGTGTGTATGTGTGTAGACAGGGTCTCACTAAATAACTGTGGCTGACCTGGAACTCATTGTGTGCATATACATGTGTATTGGAGTTACACAAGAACATGTATGCATATACAAGTAGAGGATAGAAGATATCCTTGGATGTCATTTCTCAGGTATAATCCACATTTTAAATTTTTAGTTTTTCTATTTATTTATAATGTTTGTATTAAAGTCCATGTATAGAAGTCATAGGACAACTTATGAGAGTTGCTTCTCTCCATGTATATTGGTCCCAAAGACAGGAGTCTTCTTTGTTACTGCTTCTTTGCTTTCTGAGCCAGGTCTGGAATGTACTAAAGAGGATGGGCTGGCTAACCAGTGACCCACCTGTCTCTGCCTCTCCAGTGCTGGGATTACAGGCACATTACTGTCTAGCTTTTTTTCCCAAGGCATTTGAGGACTGAACATAGGTCCTCATGTTTGCAAGACAAGTACTTCACAAACTGAGCAGTCCAATGCGGATTATATACTTACATCAGACCACTGAGCAGCCCAATGCGGTTATATACTTACATCAGACCACTGAGCAGCCCAATGCGGGTTATATACTTACATCAGACCAACTGAGCAGCCCAGTGCGGGTTATATACTTACATCAGACCACTGAGCAGCCCAATGCGGTTATATACTTACATCAGACCAACTGAGCAGCCCAATGCGGGTTATATACTTACATCAATGAAGAGAAAGACACACCAGGAGAACAGACAACCTCCATCCTCCAGACACATCTATCTGCCTGTGCCTAGACTACACACACAGAGGGAAGGGACATCTAGCTTCCTCTCTTTTCAAAACATTTCGCTGCCTCTTAGAAAGGATTGACAGCAAATGAGAAAGATCTAATTGTGTGTGGGGGAGGGGGGAACCTGAGATTTTTACTTAACTGTTTTTAGACATTTTTTTTTTTTAATTTCAGTTTTTCTGACAAACAGTAAGAGCGTCGTCTCTAAGGTAAACCTGTATGCCCAGAGAATTCCACTCTTCGTGCCCTAAGACCTAGTTCTGATTTTGATGAATCACGAGTCACAGTACAAAATGTACTTGTGTAATAGTCAGCATACACCACACGCATGCACGCACATACCATGCACACACACACCCAAGCACACACACACCCATGCACTCACACACCCATGCACACACACACAGAACAGATCAAATGCTAACTAACTTCATGCAACAAATGAATACAACAGACAGGAGCAAGTGAAATCAAGAGCAAAAGCAGATGAAAGATCACTCCCACACCTCCTTCTTTAAAGTATAAATACAAGGCTACAGAATGGATAAAATCATTGATCCAATACTGAATATATTGCCTCTTAGATTCTGTCAAGTGCCTAGAAAGGAGAAAAGAGGACGGAGAGAGACAGGGTTTGTGAAGTAAAGGTTTGAAAAAGTCTCTACAGGAAAAAGGACCAGATTGGGCAACAAAAACCCTGCTGAACACCAATGAGAAAGCCTGGTGTAGGGATGTCTCTTGCTAGGTCAGAGCTAAACCCATCTGCAGGCAACATTTTGCTATGTCCCATTCACCACAAACAACTGCTAAAGATTAGTTAACTAGAACTCTGTGCACTGGAGTAATGGGTGCATTAAAAAATCAACGAAAGGCTTATTAAAATGCAAATTACCAAGCCCCATTCCTAATCAGTCATAATTTATGGTGGTGTTGGTGAATTCTAGAAGCTCTCTAAGTAATCCTGGAAGACATACCTGCTAAAACACAGAGATCTGGAAAGTATGCAGTGATCGAGAAGCTGAGCCAGCAGACATCTATTACTAAGCGGGCCTGGTAGGAGATGTCTGCTACCAAGGCAGTCCTGCACCGCTTGGGAGAACAGATTCTGGGATTCAGGTTAGCGTTGAGACAGCATCACGTCGGTATGGGCCTGCAAGCTCGAAAAATGAAAAAGATGAACAATGCAAACTTATAAACTGTGTATTCGAAATAATGCCTCATCGCGTTTTCTTAGATTCCAAACCATCCCCATTTACTTTCTGTTACATTACTCTAGCTTGAGGTGTTGGCGCTAAAATGGAAATTAGGGTGCTGCAAGAAAAGGGGAGAGCAAAGGCAGAAGGAACTGCACCTAGCGAGATAAAGAGGTGAAGAAAGGCGGGGTGCGCAACCACCCAAAGAGTTTCACGTTCAGTAACCAGGGTCTCGGAGCCTTTCGTAGGGCCTCCAGTAACACTCACCATAGTTTTGTGGATCTCAGCACAGGAAATAGGTAAATGTACACAGGAAGACAACTCCAACAATGATCCGGTTACTCTGACAACGCAAGCCCCGCCTTTCTTCAGCGTCTGTCCGAGACTCCGCCTCGAAACTGCTTCGTCTCCATTGGCTGGGAGTAATCAGGCCCCGCCCACTCACCAAAAGACCCACCCATTGCCTCATCGCCTGGGGCAACGCGACGCCACCTTCTCCCTTCCAACGTATTCACTTCCGTCTAGTGGGTAGTGACCCGGAAGTTTAAGCCTCTATATGGCTTGATTTCTGTATCGGTACTTTTTTTCTTAAGTAGATATCTTACACTTTTCACTTTCTGAGCCGATACATGGTAAACCCTGTGTTTCTCCATTCTACACACAGCACTAAGTGTTGGTTGGTCCTAGTCGTTCGGAAGATCATTCCGGAAATGAAACCCTGAGTACTAGGAAGTGATTAAAGTGGGCGAGTAGCCAAGTGTCAGGAAGGCCTGGGCGGGTTGGCTTCGGAATGCCAGAGGAGTTTACAAGTTAGCCGGCTGCTGAATGAGGGAAGAACCGAGCGGTGAACATTAAAATAAGGATATCAGAGGTAAATACTGGAGCCAGCCCGTGTGCCAGACGCGGTGGGAAGAGGGCAGTCTGGGTTGGAGTTCGGAGGCCATTGCGTTTGGATTTAAAGGTTGTTCTGGGAAGAGGATTCTTCTGACAGAGACACACTTGGGCTCATACTCCTCAGGAATGAGACTGACAGTCTTAATGCTTCCTCCCCTTCTCTTTTTAAACTCATGCCTCCCCACGCCTTCACCCAGTGCTTCTTAGACAGGCACACTCGCTATTTGGCATCGCATGGTCCCGGCGAAGTTTCTGACTTTTAAATCTCTGTTTGCCATTGGATAGAGTTTCAGGGTGCTTCCCAGGGCAAGGATTTGTGATGTTCTGGAAGTTAGACCGTGCACTGGATCGTATATATCTGAGAAGAGTCAGGTTTTAGGACGTCTACAGTCTAAACTCCAGAGAGCACTCAAACCTCTGCCTGGTTTCCCAGTATTTAGCAGGTATACATTACCGCCTGTCAGAAGGAGATAATGAAGAATGTGGGTACTAAAGGCAGAAAGGCTGAAAACATAGCTTTTAAAGTAGAAGCATACACTGTTGTTAAGCATTCACTTTCATATGTTTACATTTCTAGGTCTTCTGTGAAAGTCTTGGGTTGTATTTTTATTAGTTACAGGAAAAAATGACTACCCTTAAAAGTTTTGAAAATAAAGGTGAGTCTTTATGTTTTGATAATAATTGGGTTTTTTTGTTTTGTTTTGTTTTGTTTGATTGGTTGCTTTTGTTTTGGGGGGTGTTTTTTGATTTTTGTTTTTTGGGTTTATTTTGGAGTGGGAGGGCAGGATTCAAGACAGGGTTGCTCTATGTTGCCCTCACTGGCATTAAAGTCAAAGAGATCCATCCGCCTTGATTATCTAGTAAGGCAGGTAATACAACTGTTTGTCTTATTTTTACTATAATGTATCTATTGTTAGTGAAAAAAGATGTTTGTGCTATATGGATCAAGAAAAAGAATACCTATATTTATATTGTCACTTGTCTCCATCCTTTAACTACCACAGGAGAGAAATGTGATTTTTAGCAACAGTACTTTCCTCCCAAGCACTGCCATCTTAGGAGGGGTGGACCATTACTGCCAGGGCTCATCTCAAACCTAAAATAAGCAATTTAATTAAAAAATAAAGTTGTAGACTTCTACATTAAAATGTAGCTATGACAGTTAGTTTAGCAAACAGATAGTAAGGTCTGGGACTTTTAAATAATAAGGATCAGGTAAAAGTGACCCTATGAGCAAACGAATTTGGAAGTGCTGGTTTGAATTGGTTATACAAGTGTTTCTTAGTACTGTTAGAAAACCAGTGAAACACCAGAGGCTATGCATCATGCATAAGTGTGCAACACATTTGACCAAGCAACTGTTTTCAATCCAGTCTATAGAGCAGAGGTTCTCAATATGTGAGTCATGACCCCCACATATATATATTATATATAACATATAATATAAATATTATATGTTATATATAATATATAATATTTATATATTATATATGCACATACACACACACAGTAGTAGCAAAATTATAGTTAAGACATAGTAACAAAATGTGGTGTTGAGGTCACCAAAACATGCGGAACGATATAGAAGAGTCACAACATTTGGAAGGTTGAGCACCACTGGACTAGAGAAAAGGTCTGTAGCATATATTTCTAATGTAATAACTAAACTTTACTAGGTGATAATTGTGACATTTAAAAGAACATTAAAACTGGGCTTTGTGGCACAGGCTTGTAATCCCAGCTACTTGGAAGGCTGAGACAGGAGGATCACAAATTCATACTGTTTGGGCTACAGAGTCAGGTCAAGGCATGGACAACCTCGTGAGCTCCTGTCTCAGGATAAAACTGCTTTGTGCTAAACTGCTTGCTTACCATGCTAGGGCCTAGCCTCAGTCCCAGCTGCCCACCCTTGTGTATGCCAAAGGAATATTGTCTTAAAGCTTACCAAGTGGCATCTTCAGCTTACCAGCTGATTGTTTAGTTTACATATGTTCCAGAGAGTCTGTCTGACTATAATATAAAGGAGCTTTGGATTAATATTTTAAATGTAGAAGGGAAAGCCAAGTTGTTTTAAAAGTTTTTCCCTAAAGGTTTAAATAAAGTTTAGGTATGTGTTCACAGAGTAATAAACTCATTAATTAGACATTTACTTTTCTTCTTTATGCTGTGCACATTTCCTTAGCTGATAAAAGTATCTGTAACTAAAGTAGCTTCTAATGGTCCAGCTTGGAAGAGAGTCAGACTCTGAAATGCTATAGCATTTACTGTGTGTCTCCCAGCGGCCGGTGATAGAAGGATGGAGAAGCGCACGACAGGGCAAAGGTTATACCACAACCGGCGGGGGAAATGAATGTGATGTTCTGCCTGTGCCCGGTCATGTGACTTAAAAGCACTTCTGCTCACACATTTACACTGTCATTAGTAAGGGACATATTTGTTCAGTGATGGCCTCTAATCATGCTCTTCTCCTCCTAGAATCTAAAACAAAAATTGGTAAATTGTGATCCTCAGACCCCTTGAAAGGTTTGCAGGTAGTTCGTTGATTTTAAGCAGTAACTGAATCCATGTAAATCAAGTGTTATTCTGAATAAACTAGATTTTGTTTTTTTATTACTTACTTAACCAAAAGTGTTTTGCCATTAAAAGAAAAATAAGATGGTTTTGTTTTCTCATGTAAGTGCCTAGAAACTTTCTTCAGTTTTACTTTATCATTCCAAAAGCCTACAGTATTTCCTCTCGGGCCCTTTCCCAAAGCCCTTCGCCAGCCCCTGTGTAGAATGCAGACTACTGACCTTGCTGCCTCTTCACCTTTCATAAGGCCAAGGGAAGCCAGGGTGGAAAAGCCCCAGGCCTTGGATGTGTTTAACTGATGAGTGCATGATCACAGGAGGAGAGGAGAAGGATGCAGGGATGCTGGTGGCTCCTCGAAGACCGGAGAGCCAGGATTGGTGGTGTTCTTGGCTCAGCATTCTTCATAATTACAGAACTGGCACCGCAGGTTTTTGTCTTCTCGCTTGAAGGATGTAATTATTCATGCATGTGCCCTGAATTGCCTAGTACATATGTAATAAAGGTTTCTGTGTGTGTCACAGGGAAAAAAGGAATTATGAAAGGTAAGAAAATGAAAGCCCTGGCTCTGCCTGCTCACCCGCATGTTAGCAAGAGCTGGTGAGTTATTTCTGGTAGCCATGAGTTCTTAGTAAGTAGAACAGTTTAAATAAAGTTAAGAGTAAATTGGAATTGAAAGTTGATTGAACTTCTTGACTGAAATTTTGCTTAAAAATATTTGTCAATTATACATTGTTTCTTTGGCTTTTAACAAACTTTTTGATTTTTTTCTCAGGTTTCTATTATTTGGAGCTTTTTTATTTAATTTTTTTCTAAACTCCTGGATCAACTATGTTATGACTTGCCTAGAAATCCATTTTGACTTGAACCATAGCCAAGTATTCCATCTGCTTCTTATTGATCAAGCTCAGTGGGCTGGAACGGAGTTAATTTAGGGGAGACTTTTATTGCTTTTGTTAACCTATACATAATTCTACACTCTCAGATACCAATAGACAGTTAACAAAAACAAAAACAGATTAGGTAAAATTGGACAAACCTAAACCCAAGTTTTAAGACTATGAAAGCTAGTCAACCATGGTGCTGTATTAGAGGCAAAGGCAGGAAGAATCCAGACTGAGGTTGTCCAGGACTGCATGTCAGCTTTTCGACCAGCTTAACACAAACACACACACACACACACACACACACACACACACACAAACTTCTTTATTTTTAACCTATGAAATGAAAATGACTTATATCCCAGTGATGTCATTTTAACACTATCATAAGAGAAAGTCAGGATTATATTTTACAATATTAAGTAAACGTTGGGCAGTGATTTTACGGTGCCATAGTTGTCATAAGCCTCTTCCAGGTAGCCTGACTGGTCTCTGCTCTCCAGGCAGCTGGTCTGATATCCTCAGATCTTCGTAGCTTGGCTCCTGAGAGTGACTGCAGGCCTTTATTGTTGACTGTAGGGATGGAGGTGCCTAGTGAACCTTGCTATTTTCTGGGACTTCGTGGAGCTGTCCTAAGTTGTTTACTTCTGGCTTAAGGAGCTTTCCTGCAGGAGGGAGTATTTCAGTCTGGGAGGGAACTGCTACATGACAAGTAGTCTTGGGGGGGTTGTTTTCTGTCATTTCTTTTGGCAAATTGTCCTCCATTTAACGTCTTTATTAGGCGTCCTTACTTCGACCCCAATCCGAGGAGCAGGAGATGGAATGGAAACGGAGGAGCCCCCTAAGTCTGTTGAAGTCACCCACGGAGTCCAACCCATAAATCAACATGTCCTTCCGAGTCCACGTAAGAAAGTCCCCTCAGACAGCCCGGGTGTTCTTCAGCGGGGGAAGATTCTTAATGAAAAAACAGTGGGAGTCGAAGCTGTCAGAATATTTGTTCCCAAAGCTGCTATCTCTCACGACATCCCCACCAAGAACACCAAGGTTAAGTCCCTAGGACATCACAGAGAAGAACTCCACAGTCAGTCAGAGGTGGTCACAGATCCAAGGAAGGAACTCTCAGAGGTAAAGAAAGCTTTGGAAAAGCTCAAGAATTCTGAAAGGAGGCTACTTCAGGACAAAGAAGGCCTTTCCAATCAGCTCCGAGTACAAACAGAGGTGAGCAGCCTGTAGCTTCAATGAGTTTTGATCTTTACCTCTGGGCCTTTTAATCCCAGGCTAACAAACTGCATTTTCTCAGAAACTCCGTTTATCATAGGTTGCCATTTCTCTAAATACTTCCTCTTTAATTTCTCATTCTGCTTAGGGCCTCTAGAAAGAGTTTGTTGGGGAACCTTTCTCTAAACGTGATGAAAGTGGAGATTTGGGGAACTTTAGACAAGACTGCCTCTAAGTTATAAAGTAGGTTATATTCATAAACTGACCAAGTCAGTCTTTGCTACTGACAGAGTAGCAGTCCTAGTTTTAAGAATTCATTCCTGATACCTGAGGGTGGAGGATGAAATATGTTACTCGGTCTTCATTAATGATTAATAAGACTCAATGGCGTTCAGTTGTACGTTAGTCTCTGCAGCTTAATAAAATTGCTTTAGCCCTCCCTTGTTCCTGTTTAACCTTTACATCTTTACATATTGTTGTTGTTGTTAGGAGTGTGCATGTGTGTTCATGTGTGCTGTGTATGGAGGGTGAAGGGACTCTAGCAGCTTGAACAGGGCAAGCCTGGCTCCGGCAGGCCTTGCCTTCTGCATTGCCTCTGCCTTGTTAAAAACTGTTAGATTCCATCCCTAAAGCTGGCCACCAAAGTCCATTTTCTTATTTGTCCATGTCCTCCTCCTGAGGCTGACTACCAAGGTCCAGCTATCGAATGCTCCCTTCAGCTTACCTAATAAATACACCCAATCAAAATTAAATACCTCATGCTAACATGGGGTTTGCCCATGTACCTTCACAAATCAGTATTTTCTTATGTGCTACATGTGTCTCCTCTCTACCCAAAAACATTCCTTGGTCTCCCTCCAGGACAGGTCCTCTCCTCCCTCTCCCTTGTCCCCCATCTCCTGTCTTTGTCTCTTATTTCCTGCCCTTTGTACTTCTGGAGCAAATAAATCTTTGTGCTGAAAGCTTTGTCTTAGAGTCCTGAGCCTGTACCCTTCCGAACAGAGGGGATGCATTCTTCTTCACAAGTGTGGAAGTCAGAAGAACTTACATGGAACCCACTTAGGTTCAAAGGTTACAGGTTGTCAGACCTTCATAGTAAGCTCTACCCACTGAGCCATCTCTGTAGCCCAAAACTACATCAGTTTGCAAGATTATGTTTGTAACATAATGAATGACTAGTGTCTTATCCAAAAAGGCTTCATGAATTTAATATATTTTAATAAATGCAATTAATTTCTAAGTACAAAATAGAATATATTTATTTGTAAACATTTTAGAAGATTCAAAAAGGAGACTAGGGAAATGGCTGCATGAGTAAGAACGCTGTCAAGCATGGAGACCTGAGTTCAACTCCTCAGCACCCATGTAAAATGCCTGGCATAGCCAGGCATACCTCTCCTGTCAATTCTAGGCTGGGGTGGAGGCCTAGACAGGATTTCCGGTGCCTGCTACCCTCCAGCCTAGCTATGTCTCAATGATGGGCCTGTCACAAGGGAGTGAGTCAGATCTAGGGACACTGATGTCCTCCTCTGGCCTCTTCATGTGTGGGGACACACACACATACACACACACACACACACACACACACACACACACACCAGTTTTAAAAGATTAAAAAGAAAATTCAGAAAGACAACAAAAATAGTAACCCCCATAATTACATTGTCCAGATAGAAGTGCCTAACTGCCCACCCATATAAGCTCATTTTGTCTTAGTTATGGTATGTTTCTTTTCTTAAATTATTTCTTTTTATTGAAAATAGATTTCTATTTCACATAATTTATCCTGATTACAGTTTCCCCTCCCTTTCTCATTCCTATCCACCCCTTTTCTGTCATCTCATTAGAAAACAAACAGGCTTCTAAGGAAT
This sequence comes from Micromys minutus, assembly GCF_963924665.1. Classification (NCBI taxonomy): domain Eukaryota; kingdom Metazoa; phylum Chordata; class Mammalia; order Rodentia; family Muridae; genus Micromys; species Micromys minutus. The sequence continues at coordinate 76,883,956 of NC_137969.1, forward strand.
AATAGTAAAATATAAGATGTAAATTAACACATTGGAATAGGATCCAAAGGACACAGAAATAGATTCTCTGTCATAAGTTTGGCTACATTCAAACTTGTGACATTTCTTAAGCTTGGTCGTCTTCTTCCATCCTAGATAAACCGTGAGTTAAAAAAGTTGCTGGTGGCTTCTGTTGGGGATGACCCACAGTATCACTTTGAGCGTCTCGCCCGGGAGAAGAACCAGCTCATCTTAGAAAATGAAGCACTAGGTCGGAACACAGCACAGCTTTCTGAGCAGCTGGAACGGATGTCAATACAGTGCGATGTGTGGAGAAGTAAATTTCTTGCAAGCAGGTATTCCTCTGTTACAAATAGTGTCCCCTCCCCCGTTTTTCTCTCTGTCACCATTTTGACATATAACACAAAGTAATAGTGAAAATTCTGACTTAAAATGGTCAGCATACTTCACACATTATTTGATGAGTGGTACACCCCTCTGGAGGGCCATGCAGTCTCCTAGAGAGGTGATCGTGGTCCTCCTTCATTCTAAAATCACTCTTAGTACAGTAAACAAAACACAATATAAAATTAAATAATAGAAATATTGCGATCGAAAAGACAAATATAGACTATCCCCTTTCCCTTATCCCCCTCCCCCTTTTCCCCTCCCTCCTTCCCCCTCCCCCTTTCCTCCTCCCCTTCTGCTCCTCCTGGAGAGAGCCACCTCATTCTTACTTCCTAGGACAGTCTTCTCCACCCATTGTGCTCTGTTCTTGTAGCTCCTTTATCCATGTAAAGAGCCTTTCAACCTCCTTCTTCCCACACAGAAACAGAACACAGTCATTTGTGGCACATCTGATTTGCAAACTCTAACTCATGTAAAAAGCCACAAGGCCATAATGCCCAGGCCTCTGAACATGCTGTTCCTGGGAAGCTCTGCTGTGTATCTTGGTTCCTCATCTGTTCATCCTCTGCTCCACTCAGCTTTTCAAATGCCTAAATGTTTGCCTCATCAGATACTCAAAGGGTATCTTCTGGAGAAAACAAAAAGCAGGGTGTAGAAAGTTTTGTAATAAATGTTTCCTTCTAGTGAACACATTCCGTATATTTATTTTTTGCACATTCATGTTTTAAAAAAGTCAAATGCATTTTTTGAAAAAATAAGAACATTATATAAAAGGAGACTGAGCCTTGCTTAGCAGGGGGAAAGACTACTTTATTTTTAAAAAAAAACAAAAAAAAAACTTTTCAGTATTTTGCTGAGAGGAGAGTATAATTGAGTAGTGAGAAAAATAATTTATGTTTCTTTCCCTTTCTGTTTTTTTATAGTTAGAAGTGTCTACTTAGTAATTATAAACTGATACATTTAGAGTAGCATTGGTGTAAATTCAAGTCACTATATGAAAAATACTTTTCGGTCATTTAAAAATATTTTAATTGCCCCTGCTCCATCAGCTGTGCATGTTAACATGTTCTCATTGAAAATGGTAGAATTGCTGGGCAGTCCGAGTGTGTGAAATCCTGTCGTCAGCTTTAACTAACAATCACAAAGAAGCAGTAGATTAACTCTGTGTGCTTTATTACCATGGGGAAACTGGGTATGACTTTTACTGTGTTTCAGGGTGATGGCAGACGAATTAACAAACTTCAGGGTAGTTTTACAGCGTCAGAACCGAGATGCCCAGAGCGCTATACAGGATCTCCTGAGTGAACGAGAACAGTTTCGTCAGGAAATGATCTCTACCCAGAAGTAAGGCACTTGTCCTCAGACTCCTCTCTCTCTCCTTGGGTTTGCTGCTCTGAAAGGGTTTGTTTGAGGGTGGCCACATTAGTTACCATTCTGACTACTATACACTGTAAGTCTCACTTTAAAATAGATGCCGGAAAGGAGGAGCCCTAAAAACAGAAGATGGTGCTACATCTTACATTGTTGATAGGGAAAAGAATTATTACATCTGTAAGTGAGGGTGTCTCTGCATTTAAAAGCAGTTCCTGAATGTGGTTATGGTGGTTTGTGTAGTTTTGTCAGAAATCAAATGCCTTAGCCACGGCCATGGCAGCTCTTATAGAGAAAGCACTGAATTGCGGCTGGCTTGCAGGTTCAGGGGTTTAGTCCATGACTGTCATGCAGGAAGCACAGCAGCATGCAGGCAGACAGGGAGAAAGAGCTGAGACTTCTACATCTTGATCCTCAGGCAGCAGGAAGAGACTGTGCCACATTGGGCATAGCTTGAGCATCTAAGTCAGAGCCCGCCTCCAAGGGACACACTTCCTCCAACAAGGCCAGCCCTCCTACTAGCGCCACTCTCTATGAATCATTCAAAACATGAGTCTGTGGGGGCCATTCCTACTCAAACCACAACACCAAATGACATACCTGTTTTTCCATGGAAGAGCTATTTGAAGTCTTTATGTAGTATTAGGACATGTCTACCTAACTTTACATTCCAGTACTAACAAGCTAAAGTCTTTAAAAATAATAATAATAAATAAATAAACAAATGGGCAGTGTTCCTTAAAAGAACTTTGTATTTTTATATAGCTAAATAATTAGCAATCAATCATATGGGAAATTAGAAAAATGAAACATAATATATTAAAGTTCAGAAATTTTTTAGAAGAAACTAAGGTGTACCTCAAGGGAGATGCTTGTCTGAGGCTGGCCATGATGGTGCAGACCTATGATTCAAGGCTCGGGAAGAAGAGGCTGAAGTACCTGAGTTCCAGGCCAGGCTGGGCGATGCAGCAAGATTATATCTTTAAGGAGATAGAAAGGGAAGTTCATTTGGGGACATGAGGAAAGTCTCATTAGTAATTTGAAGTTCCAAAAGGCAGAATCAATTCAAACTAGACAGAAGTGACAAGGAACACCAATGCTGTTTTACGAAGGTAACTGAAGAAATGTCTAGGGTGACGTGGTGGTTATAGAGCCTGCTGTGCTTTAGCCTGGGGTTTGTGTGGAACTCCTAGCAACAGGAGCTGCCTCTGACTCTTCTGCTTCCTCCTGGGACCCTGTTCCTCCCACTGACTTGCCTCATACAGTCTTGATATAAGAGTTTGTGCCTAGTCTCACTGCATCTTATTCTGTGTCTGGTTGATACCTCCAGGAGTCCAACAGTGGATCTGGGGGACAGGGGAAGTGGTGGTGGGGCAACTGGGTAGAGAGGAGGGAGAAGAGGCTGTGGTTGGTATCTATTATGTAAGAGAAGAATAGATAAATAAGAAAAAAGAGAAAGAACTGCTTAGCCAGTAAACTGCAGGAAGATGGTACATGTTAAGTATTAGGACTGCAGGCCTACACACAGTAGATTGAATAGACACAGCAAAGACAGTAAGGGAATGATAGTGATACCTCTAGCCAGTCGAGCCAGTGATTTAGATAAGCTCCACAAGAACATTACTGAGGTTACTGAGCAGGCATAGGAGGGGTGGAGAGATGGTTTGGCAATTAGTGCATGCTACACTTGCAGAGCATCTGAATTTAGTTCTCAGCTCCATGCTAGGCAGCTTATTACCACATGCAACTTCAGCTTCAGGACATCTAATACCCTCTTCTAGCCTCTGTAGGCACCTACACTCATGTACACACACAACCCACACACACATAAATAATTTTAAAATAAAATAGATCCTAAAAACTAAGATATGTAAGTTCATTAAAGCAATTGAAATTGTAGTTAAAAACCAACATGTGAAGGAAATTCTAGCCCCGATGGATCCACCAATAATAATGCTAATAATCATCTAAAGAAAGAAAGAAACACAGTTGTACACAAATTCTTCTAAAGCATAGAAGGAAAAGGAACAATTTCCAAATAATTTTTGGAGCAAGCATTATGATAACAGACTAGAGACAGAAGCAAAAACATGTAGACTTTCTGTCTTTAATGAACATAAATGTAAAAATCCTTAATAGAATGTTATCAAATCAAATCCAACAATGCAGAAAATTTATACAAGTGCTAAAACTCTGAAATACACTAATATCTGTAATTTCTATACCAAAATATGATTACACTAAACTGTACTGCTTGATTCAGGGTTTTAGGTAGTAACCTAGTAGATTAACAAGTGTCCTATAACCTATGTGACCAGATGTCCTGAATCTTGAATTCTGAGCAAAGATGTTTTGTTTTGTTTTGTTTTAATATTTATTTATTTTATTTATATGACTCTACTATAACTGTCTTCAGACACACCAGAAGATGGCATCAGATCCCATTACAGATGGTTGTGAGCCACCATGTGGTTAGCAGGGAATTGAATTCAGGACCTCTGGAAGAGCAGTTATTGTTCTTAACCACAGAGCCATCTCTTCAGCCCACAAAGATGTTAAATGACTTCTGAAATAAGTTGCTCGCTTACTTTCTTTTATAGGTTCTTAGATTTTTGTCTTTTTATCAGTGTTTATTGTTCATGTATGTTCTGTGCAGATTTTTGGAAGAACTCTTGGTCTCCTTACAGTGGGGGAGAGAGCAGACATATTCCCCTAACGCACAGCCCCACAGCACAGCAGACCTAACAGTCACAAACCACAGGCTGGCAGAAGCAATACATGCTCATCTGTTGGGAAATGTTGGCATTAGCCATCAAAGGAAGACTCCAGCAACAGTAGAATTATGCAGTACCCCAGCTGAGAGAATGGCTGAAAAGGTAACACTTTCTCTTTCATGCACTGTGGAAGGTGTTCTAGGAGCTACAAGATTCTTTTCACCCCTTACTGAAAGCAATGTGTTATGTGTGGCATTGGGGAGGTTTGAAATGTAGATCTTAAATTTGTTTAGGAAAAATTTCTCCTCTGACTCTTAAATTTCCAAATGTCACTACTCTATCCTAAGGAGAAAAATATAATAGTTTTAAAAGAAGTACCCAACTCCCATAATCCATTATGTTATTAACTAGAACCCTTCTGCTATTAAAATGTTAACTATTAACTCTGTGTGACCTGTGATCATAAGCTCATTTTAGCTCTTACTTGTTCATTGTGATTACTTCTGTGTTTCCCCATTGGTCACATCATTACGTTTAATTCCTTTGAGCTGTATATCTTTTCCCATCTCATTAACTTATTTTGCTGGCTTCTCTTTTTCTCTTTCTTTGCTAGTTTTCATTCCTAAGTACTTGTTCCCATATCCTTCTCCCAGGTACCCAGAATCCAAAATTTGTGTCAGTTTAACTATTTCTCTTGTGGTACTTCTTAGATTACTACTTCCTGTCCAGCATATGACTTTGATTTCTAATTCATAGAAGAAAAAGAAGATACAAGAACAAGCCAGCTTAAATGAGGCCTAGTTGCCTACCTGCATTATATACATTTCTCTCCCAGGAAGAAGTGTCTCTGACTTAGCTCTGATACTCTGTTATGTTGTAGTAAATATTAAAAAATAAAAATGCTTATTTCTTTTCTGGCCCTGAGGTCTCACTCCTCAGGTCCAACCCTGATATGGAACTGCACTTCTGGCACCCAGTCTGAGCTGTCACCATGGCCCAATTTGTCCATGCAACTCCCTTCCCTTGGCGGTTTACTACCACCTGTTCTCCTCTTCTGTTCCAGGGTATTTCTGTACCCCAAAATTTCACAAATACAACTCTACAGCCCGATAGCTTTTCATATAGGTTTATATATCCAACTCTCAATCCACAAACCCTCTACACAACAAGATTGCAACAAATAGACAAAGATATAAACTGCCTTTTTATATAAGATACTAGACCTGTAAAATCCTTAATGTTCATAGTTTTTTAATACCAATCAATCCCACCTGGGTCCAGCAGGTCCTTGGGAAGCTCCATGTTGCCATGATCTTCCCTTCTGTGGTCTGACCTCCTCTCACCTCCTCCGACCTCTCAGCCCTCTCTAATTCCCTTGCCCCGCCCAGTCACTGGCTTTCCTTTATTTTACTAATTAAAATGGGAAGGTTCAGTTGGAGTCATGTGACTAGGCAGCACTTCTTGGGGAAGTGGAATTAACATTAAAATACTAACAGCTTCAGGACAATCTACAATGTTATTGCATGATCCTCCCTCTAAAATTACTTAAAGGCTGGAGACTATGTTTTACTATGTTTCCTCATGAGCTGGTATTATGTACATAGTAGGTGCTCAGCTACTTACTAAAAAGATTGGTATCTAAAAAGTAAACTACTCAAAACTTGTTTGTTCTTTCCTACTATTACTTTGTTGGAAAGTTACGCCATGGTGTACTCAGTTGCTGTCAGTATCTTTGTGTGTAGTTGGCTTTTCCCTCTAAATGAAATCCTTCTCTTGCCTTGGTTTCTGTGACTAGGCTCCACCTTGTCTTCTCTGCTCTCTGCTTTCTTGTGCAATACTGGGTGTGCTCCAGGCCTGGTCTAAATCTGCTTGTTCTTCTGTGTCCTTACTCACCACATTCCCTCATGTAACAAGACCGACGGACGGCCTCTTCTCCTTGCCTGCTTCATGACCTTCCAGCCTAACTACTTCAGGAGCTGTCCTTTCGGAAATAATGCAGTAGCTTAGTCTCTGCTCTTCCTCCATCTGCTTTAAATGCCCACCAATTTCCATCCTCCATGCTGGGTCCCAGGATCTCTGCAAGACTTAAAATTCTTCCCTGTCATTTTCAGGCTAAAATCTAAAATGCTTTCTGCCGAATCTCAGTATCCCACTGAATTCCCTTAGCATTTTATTTTTACTTTATAGACTTATAATATCATAGCACATTCCATACTTGGAAACCATTCTTTTCCCCTCAAAGTTTACAAGAAACATTACTCTTTCCGACTTTGGTTGTCATCTAGCATTTTACTAAGGTCTATAAAAATAAAAGGTCTGAACACTGAATTTTAAAGGCATAGTTAGCAATGGAAGCCCTATAGTCCTAAAGTAGTATGGCAGCTCTAACATGATGCCAAGATTCTTTAAACAGGTGCTAGGGCTTCTGGGATGTGCTGTTAACTTAGAAGAGGGGACAGTCTGCAGAGAGCACGAGGGGAGGGAGGACGCCCTTCCCTGCTGCTTCTGTCAGAGTAGCCTACCCGGCGCAGTGCCTGCCTCCTTTAAAACATGACTCTGCAAATGCTTATGATTAGTTTGAGAATTCGAACATGAGAAATAAGGGCTGGGAACCAAAAGGTTATTCTCGGCCTTAGTTGCCCAAGGCTTTGAGTCTCAGTAGAGGAAACAGGAGAAGTCAGGACCAAGGAAGAAATGAAAGAACAAAGTATTATTGTAAACATAGTTGTTAGCATAAAATTGAAAAAAGGAAAAATGAAGGGCCATTTATTTTACCATACACAAAAACAGCATTTCCACAGAAGGATAAGTCTAATCCTTATAAACAGTTGAACAAAAGGGAGAAGAAAGGCAGGGAGTGCTTTTCGGCTAAAACAGAAAATTGATATCATATGAAGTATAATTCATAAAACTGCATTTTTCTCTTTTTTTTCCTTATAAATATGTTACTTTATAATTACTAAAACACAGTGTTATAACTAGACATCATTGCTGAATTCATTCAGATGTCTTTTTTATGATAGCTCCGTAAAACTATGAAACTGTAGTTATGGATCGGTGAAACCCAAGGCCTTTACGGTGCATGCTGTGTACATTTCACATGAACTCTTGTTTGTCTTAGGTTCTGCGGATTTTGGATCCAGTCACCTGTTCAGAAAGCTCTCCGGACAACCCATTTGCTGACTCTTCACCAGCCACATTACTCACTACAAAGAAAAATATTGGACGTTTCCATCCCTATACCAGATATGAAAATATAACTTTCAATTGCTGCAATCACTGCCAGGGAGAGCTTATTGCTCTTTAGTGTGTGGTCTATGGGAGGCTTGCTTAGTACCCCACAGTCACTGTTTGGGAGCCTGGATTATTAGGATGCTAGAAATAAAATCAGCTCATCTTTATATAATACATACCCATGAAGCTATTCCATGTACTGGATTCCAGATTATTTTTCTTAACAACTATCTCAGGGTAAGAAAGTGAAGCTATATAGATATACTTAAAGTACAAAATACTTCCCAGTACATAGTATTTATACTAAAATCTAAGAGGATTTTATAGCTTTCTTCTAGGCCCTATATTATTATTGTGTTACATATTTTATTATATAAACTATAAACAGGTTTCATTTTGTGCATAAAAGAGAAAACAGTCAAATTTTAGCCATGCGCTGTAAAGGGATGTGGCCATGTCCACCCCTTTATAGAGCAAGTCTTCTAGTGGAATAGCTGGGGTACAGGAAAAAGGGATTTGCAGTCCCTTTATGGTCACATTGTGGGTAAACAAGAGGCCTTTAGAAACACGGGGATAAAGGGTTAATCTTTCTAAACAAATATATTAGGAAAATAAAAAAGTATTTTGGATCTACAACAAATACTTCAACTAAAGTGTTCCATGCTGTTTGGTTTTTACAAGGCTCCATCTTCTGCATTGTTGCAGTTGACAAAGGAAACAGTCATAATTACCAACTCATATTGGGTGTTCAGCACAACAGGAGCACCTAGTTTGCTAATAAAAAAAGATCTAGAGAAAAATGTAATCTATCAGTTTACACGTTATTAAATATATTGTTGAATATTTTATCCATAAGATGCTCATTTATTTGCCTTTACATATTCATAAAAATCTGTTATCAAAAATATACCTAATTTTACAAATTAGTTGGAGCAGTGCCTATAAAAGAAATCTTCAAAAGACAAATCTGGTCGAATCAAAGCGTATTTCAGTGTCAAAACCTACTATTTTTGTCTGACTCATCTGAGCCATTTTTATAGCTTTAAATGGCAATAAAGTTCCTATTTCTTTTGTATTCCTCTTCCAGAATAACATACTTTGGCTTCAGTCTTCGTGTGGCTTTTACTGTTTATGCTGGTTTGTTGCCTTTTCCCTTCTTAGAAATGGAAATTTTCGTGACGTTGAACTTGACTATGATTTCTTGGGTATAACAACAAAAGCACAAGAGATTTAAAAAAAAAAAAACTAAATTTAAAACATTCTTGCATTGAGGTACATAGTAGCTCTAGGAAAGGGAGAAAAAAAGAATAAATTATACTTCTGAGAAATGGCCAGAAGATACAAAGAACTGTAATTCAACAACCAAAAAACCTACCCAGTGAGAAGTGGGCAGAGGCTGAAGAGATACCTCAGCCTGTAGAATACCGCCACATGAGAACCCAAGGCCAGACCTCCCGGCACTCAGAACACGGGGTGCAGCACTACACACTTGGAGCAGAAACACGTGAGTGGAGTTCATTGACCAGTCTCTAGCTGAATTGATGAGCTTCAGGTTAAATGAGAAACCCTGTCTCAAACATCAAGGTAGAGACTGATGAAGACACCCAGTATATAAGCATCTGTTCTTGACAGGCACATGTGCACACTCAGCATGTACGTGTGCCATAAATACTGGCAAAAATGAACAAATTATTCGTTACCTGAAATACACATATATATTTGAATAGCAAATAAGCATGTCAGAAGATTGTCAGTATCAGTAATGCATGAAGTGCAATCATTACCGTTTTCATGTAAGTAGGATGACTGTTAACAAAATAGGGTGTCTATTAACAAAGAAGCAAGATGGCCGCTGTAGGTGAGTCTGAACTGAAGCCTGGAACTGCTGTGCTTCAGTAGACGTGTGAAACAGCTTTCACTGAAGACAGTTCAAAAGGAAAAAATCTTTCCTGACCCATCATTCTAAGTTTATAGCCAAGAGTATAGGGGCTGTCATAGATGTTTGTATACCAGTTTCTTTAGGAGAATCGTTCATGGTTGCTAAAAGTTAAATATAATCTTACTATCAATCAGTGGTTGAGTAAATACAATCATCTATATGACAAGGAATATTCAACCTAACCTCTAAAATGCACAGTTGATACATGCTATTTACACAGATGTTACATGAACTAGGTTAGATATAAATGGACAAATGCTGGTGCTGCAGTCTGAGGGAGGGCAGGAAGAAATACTAAAGAATATTCATATTTTCAAGAGTCCATAAAGTTGAAGAGGGGTGTAGTGAAGAGAGTGGAGGAATTAGATAGGAGGTAGGTGTGATCAGAAGCTACTGTATATGTATTGGCTCAGTGGATAAGTAATTCAAAATGCATTAAAATATAACTGAATATGTTAGACAATTCTTTCTCCTAAGAAGGATCACAGGACACCAGCAGTCACACTTACCTGGTTATTAGGAACAATGAAATCAGTTAAATTGCTGTGAGACTACATAGAAATGGGGGTCTTGACTGAAACTGTAAAATGGTGTGTGGACGGGAACACTGACAAACTAAGTGTTCTATACACTGCATTCCTGCCTGAGGCCTATGTCCAAGAGAAGGCATTCTTAAATAGTTGTACTAATACAATGCTCACAGCATCTACTCACCATGCCCAAACGACAAAAATGCTCTAGGTGATGAGTATATGCACAAAGCCCCACCCAAGTATTACATATTTTCTTCCATAAAAAGGAACATGTGTTATGTTGTGGATGAGCAAAGCCCTGTGCTAAGTGGAAGGAGCCACATATAAAAGACCATGTTTTCAACTCTCTGAAATGTCTACAAGAGGCAAATCCATAGACAGAGTATCTACTCAGAGGGAGCCTCAGGGCAAGAGGCCCTGGAAGGACCTGGTTCCAGGGAAGCCATGAAAGCATTTTGGAACCACAGAGAGTTGGGGCTGTGTAATGTATGAACAAGCTAACCGCTGCTGGATTGTGGGTGTAGAAGAATTACTTTTATATGCTGGGGTCACCTCAGCAAACTTAGAGAAAGTTTGGAGCCACTGTACGTCACTGTCTTACTCCCCCGCTAGCCCCCATCACACCTACACTATCACCAGGAGTTTAGAAATCCTGCTTCGCTGTCCCATTCTACCACTTCCTCTTGCTCCCAAACACAACTCGAAGATTTTCCCCATTTCCTTCTAAAAACAAAAGATTTCGTTCCTTAAAAGTTAAAACATTTACTCCAGATGGGGACAGGTGGGTCTTTGAATTTTTTTCACAAGTATCTTCACTCACGAGTCAAGTACTTGGGTACCATTCAGTTGTTCTGCATTCAGTTTTGCTTCTAAATCATAACAATCCTAAATTGAGTATTGCACAATACGCCCTTGGATCCCAAAACCAATTGTAATGAAATATAAGACCACTTGAGTGCTACAGAAGATAGGCACAGGGCATGTGGTCCACACCTGCAATCCCAGCACTTGAGACAGAAGCAGAAGAATTCTTAAGTTCAAGGCCAACCTAGGCTACATAGAAAGACCCCCATATCATCAAAACAAAACTAACAATCAAACACAAGACTAAACCATTCTCTGCATTTTCCCATTCTTGTAAACTACACGTTAGAGTTTGTGAATGAACTCACATTTATATATGTAATATATTATTATGAATTTATATAAATATATTATGAATTTACATGTGTCATAGTATTGTATTATATAAAACATTTACAATAATTTTAAAACAAGCCTAAAACTATCAGGAACTTTTGTGCACAAAACAGAATGAAGTGTAGAAGAGCTGTACTGTCTCTCCATGGTACCAGCAGCTGATATTTGTTCTACACTGTTTAGCACACCACCATTAAAATTCAACTTTGGCAAATAAACTTTTGGATAATGCCTTGATAGAGACTGAAGTCATTCCTTAAGCCTTATGAAACGTTCTTCTGAAAGATCTAAGTGTGTATGACATTTATTTAGTGGTGGGATGTGGGGTGTGCACCCCACTGCGCACTGAGGAAGGCAGAGGGCAGTGTGCAGGAGCTGTGTCTCTTTCTACCACGTGCAGCCCTGGGATCAAACTTAGGTCATCAGACTTGGTGGCAAGTGTCTTTACCCACAGACATCTCACTGTCCCTCTGTTGCAATGTCTTAAATGATCATGTAAAAACTATAAAAAGAAATGAATGCCTTTCTTTCTGTGTAGAGATGTTAACAAAGTAATTTAGAGGTAGAACAGTTTCTTCATTGATGAGTTTGTGGCACTGACTACAAGAAGACACCACACATTCAACACTGTGAGAGACATTTATTTTGTGTTTGTGTGAAAACAACATAAATTCAGCATCACTAAAAGGCGAATCCCACTACCACAATTTGAAATATTATCAAGACAAGGGGCCCATGGGAAACAACACACAAAATTCTGGTGACATCAGCTTCAAATAAAGTTTTTCCTACATGGTTTCAGTTGTAGTGGTCGGTGAAGCGGAAAGTCTTGGCTTCCGGCATGCTGTACAGGCTGCTCTGTAGTTGTTTAGAGCGCCGTGCTTCTAGTCGGAGCTGCCGGGCTCTCTCTTTGACAGCTTGCTGCTCTGCTATTTTCTCTATCTGTTTCCTTCTGAGCCATCTGTGAGAAGAGCATAATCAATTGGTGAGTATCATATACTAACTAAGCTTCTCATCTACAAGCATAGAAAACAAACATTTCTGCTATGAATTGTTAAAGAGTTTCTGCTAACAATTGTTAAAGAAGCAACTAGACATAGTCTTATTTCCCAGGCTCATTCAAAAAAGCAAATCACACCTGGGATCAGATGCTTGAGACTAGGTTTACCTTGTGGCAAAACTGACAATGTGCTTGGCTTGGTAGTAATTTAACTTACAGGAGTTACAAGTCCTATCCCTTTTCTACAATAATCATTTTCTAAGCAAATAACTATTTGCTATGTTCCAAATAAGTTATTCCTTGAAATTAGCATGTAAAACATTAGTTCAGTTCAAAACACTAGCAAATTGCAAAACTGCTGCCTCATGCTTCTTAGCAGGAAAACTCTAGAGCCTGTGCCTCTAGGTAGACTAAATGGCCCTTCCTTAAAATGTAAAAAAAGGAGCCTAAGCAGGAAAGGGATAAAGGAAATATAAGCACTGAGGGGAAATAAAGGAGGAGTCCTTGCTTAGTTAAAATAACACAAGAACCAACTTTATACACATCTGTCTGGTATAGACGTGTATAGGGGATATACATACCTATGCATGCATATAGTTTTCCAGAAATAAACCCAAACAACTTTAGAATAGTAAGAAAATCATTCTTTGGGGTCCACAATGGCATTTTACTTTAAGCAAATTAATTACCTGTTATAAAACTTTAGGAACAATATGATCACCATGTATATCTCTATTGTGAACACATTTACAAAGAAGTATTCAGAAGATAGGCATTCTAGTGCTTAAAATCAGGATTAGATTTTTGGATGATGAAAATACAAATTTGCACTTTTACTTTTATAATAAAAGATTGACATACAAATAGAAAAAAAAGAATGAGGAAGGGAGGGAGGAGGGAGGGAGGGAGGGAAGGAGGGAGGGAAGGAGGGAGGGAGGGAGGGAGGGAGGGAGGGAGGGAGGGAAGGAGGGAGGGAGGGAGGGAGGGAGGGAGGGAGGGAGGGAAGGAGGGAGGGAGGGAGGGAGGGAGGGAGGAGGGAGGGAGGAGGGAGGGGATTGACACAAGCGGGGTCAGCCTTTACTTTCCAGCCTTCCTGAAGGCTGGAGCTCTGATGTGAGGTCTGTATGCTCAGGACAGTGAGGTAACAGACACCAGCGGGGGTGGGGCTAGCTTTTGAACACTTCAGCCCATGTCAACCTACTGTCGAAAGGCCCTCTCTCGGCCCTCTGCTCCTCTCAGGAAGAACAAGCACTCCTCTTGCTTTCTGAGTTCCTCTGTCTTCCTTTCTTTCATCTGTTCCTCGTGCTTTTTCTTAAGCCATAATCGAAAAGCTTGTTGTGGGTCTCTGTTCACTTGCTGAGTAGAAAAAAAAGGGAGAGAGGTTTGCTTCAGTCTTCTGAAGCTCCACAAGAACCACGTTCCCAGCCAGTATTTCACACCAACTTCATGGCCTGCATTCCAATCACTCAACCCAAATGCATTTCTCATTCCTCCAACACTGATTATGCTTCTGCCGGGAAGCTTTCGTCTTACTGAGGACAATGGGGTTGGTTCTCAGAAGCACTTAGCTGGCATGCTCAGTGTCCTGAGACCCACTTCCAGCACCACACAGTATACAAATCAATTAATGAGAAAGGAACAGCTGTGGTTTTCAAAGCTGAACTCTGTGACAAACCAAATGTCTTTCCCCCAAAGATACAAGCATATAAAACAAAGAATGGGATGAGTTGAGTGCTTTTAGTTCCTGAAAGTTCCATGGAGTGCGGTTTATAAATATGTAATCCACTATATTATTCATCTTTTCCTTAAATTCTACGTTTTTCAGTTAACAGTATCTGTCAGAAGATATGCAACTGCTAGGCACATCTTCAAAACTATTATTGGGACTGGAGAAATGTCTCAGTGGTTAAGAGAACTGGCCACTCTTTCTGAGGACCCAGGTTTGGCTCCCAGAACCTGCATGGCAACTTGCAACCATTTGTATCTCCAGCCCCAGTTGGCATCCACTGCCCTCTACTGGCCTCCACAGGCACTGCACACATGTGGTGAACAAATATACATTCAGACAAAACACATACACATAAAAATAAATATTAAAGAAATGAAACTATAATTATCACTGGATGTACACACTTCATAATTTTGCATACTTTTTACATAGAATTTATCACTTCAAAATTAATATTTTATTTTATATTTCAAAAGTTCTTAATATTTATTATTTATTTATATGTGTGTGTGTGTGTACATGCACATATGTATAGGTGTCTGTGAAACAAGAAAGGCATTAGTTTCCCTAGAATTTTAGTCACAAGCAGCTGTGAGCCACCTGACATGGGTTCACTTGGGTTCACTGCAGCACTGTTTAGTGTTGAGCCAACTCTCCAACGTCTGCAAATAGTCTGTAAGACAGAGTATCCTTATTTTGGTTGAAACTATATTTCTGTGCATAAGACAACACATGCCACCTAATAAGCAACAGATACATGACAACTTTAATCAGTGTTTTTTGGGTTTTAGAGTTTGTATCATTTTTATATGTGATGATCATCTATAGGATGAACTTACTATTTACATCTTTTCCTTCCTGATTTTTTCAACTGGGAAAGTTTTGCTCTAACAAAATAAGTCCTAAAAATACCAACAGTATTTGAAATAATTCTGAAAGTCCTAATTAGGTGTTCATGAAATTTTTATTAAGTAATTCTTAGGAATTCCTTTTTATTGTTTAAATTATGTGTATTTGTGCAGATCTGTGTGGGTGTGTGCACATGTGTGTAGTACCTGTATACATCCAGAGCATCAGACACCCTGTAAATCACAAGCAATCATAAGGCACATGTTGGTGCTGAGAATTGAACTTAGGTTCTCTGAAAGAACAACTGCCGTTCTTAGCTATGGAGTTCCTTCTTCAGTCCTGATAAAAATCTATTTTGAGTGCCCACATTAGCCAGGGAGGCAGGAGGGCTAACTGCTGACCTTCACTCTCCATCAGTAAATCCAAATCCAGTCCCCCAGTCTCATCCCCGGGTTTGTAGCACACCAGTTGTTGGTTCTTCCCCTTCTCAGCACCATTTCCGGAGGATCACACAGGAGCTTCCTCTACAGCAGCCTCCATCTCCACCTCAGCCCTTTGTCTCAGCCGCTACCTCCCACAGGCATTCCCTGGGAACCTACCAGCCACACAGGCTAGGGAAGCAATAGGCAATCTTCTGATCTTCACTCCCCCTCCTCTCCAAATCCAATTACCCAGTCTCATCTCCAGCTCTGTAGCAGATCAACTGTGGTGGCCCCTCCTCCCTCTGGCCTTCCTAGGTACTAGGTACACATGTGGTACACACACATACACATAAGAAGAATAAAGAATGCAAACCAGCAGCATTCACTAAAACAGGGAACCGAGAAGGGGCTTGAAGTTCTTGTACCTGTGCCAGGGCACAATGGCATCCCTTTTAACACACTGGGGAGCTCCTCAAACCTCATAGTTCAGGAATTTGTTGAAGGCATCACCACATGCTTATGGATTAGCCCAGTTCTAGCCTCTCCCTCCCCACTTCACACTCCTGAGGTAGAACAGGAAGTTCCAGGTCCTGATCATGACTTGGTTTCTGGAGGTCAGCTCTTATCCAAAAGTTCCCTGAGAGCCAGCCCTCACTTTAGAACCAGACACACAAGACTCAGGGAACCCCCAGAAATGAGGTACTCCCTGTCAACACTGGAACCAAAGATCAAACTCTACAACAAAAGACCCACTGAGCATTCCTAGGATCTACATGGGATTTTAGGGGAGCTCTGGGCCAAGAAGTCAGGTCAGAAACCAGTATTTATATCTTTCTTATTATATCACAAACGCAAACCTGTACTCACAGACAAGCATGGACATGACTAATCTGAAGACAAACTGAGATGACAAATTACACACGACATTCTAATCTGTGATTAATATACCAATCATTCTCTTGTAGGAATTAGAAGCTCTTTTAAACTTAGGATGGCTGGGCATGACAAAAATGTTACTCTGAACACTCAAAAGTCTTAATTCTACTCTTAAAAAAAAAACATTCCTACAGATTGTTGATGTTCCTCACTTAATGTACAGCTTTATTGCGGCACCAGGATGGCACAATATTGAGACCTATCTAATCCTACACGAGGAAAGCATTAGTAACGGGAGGATAGAAGTTAGATAGTTAAAAGTAAGATCTAACAACAAAGGCCTAGAAAGATGTCCATGATAAAGGGAAAGCAACAGATTGAATTTCTGGAAATACACATGTATAAGTTCAATTAAATAAAGTGATATGCACAGTGATTCCAGTTTTGTTTATGTGTATGATGTGCATGCATATATGCCCAAGGCCTGGGCTCTGATTCCCTAGAGCCAGAATTACAGGAGAGCATGGACCACCCAGTGTAGGGGATGGAACCAAACCTGGGCATTCTGAAAGAGTAGTCAGGGCTCTTAAAAGTTGAACCACCCCTTCCCCCAGTCCCTGTATTTCAATTTTAAAAATCTGGTGGCACTTGAGAGATGGCTCAATGCGTAAGAGCCGTGGCTGCTCTCCTAGGGGACCTGGGTTGAATTCCCAGAACCAACATGGCAGCTCACAGCTGTCTGTAATCCATCTCCACGGGATCTGGTGTCCTCTTGTGACCCCTTAGGTACCAGGCACACACATGGTGCACAACATACTTGGAGGCAAAACACTCATACACATAAATAAAATCAATAAATATTTGGCATTTTAAATTTGGGAGACTTTACCGATGATTTCTATCTACTCTAAAGTGGCTTCAGTCTGTCAGTTTGTAAGGAGAAATTATGGATGATTTCTCACTTGGACTATTAAGATTAAAACACCTTGAAAACATGAACTAATAATTTCTGTTTTCTGTGCCAGGAAAGTTTGACTATAACTAGAATCATCTGGTATTGGTCAGTTTGAGGAAACGAGAGTAATTAATGCACATGATACCTTCTGCAGAGCTGAGTAGGGTCATGTTTTCCTTCTGTAAAGATGAGCCTCCAGCAGGTAAGAGCACTGACTGCCCTTCCAGAGGTCCCGAGTTCAATTCCCAGCAACCACATGGTGGCTCACAACCATCTGTAATGGGATCTGATGCCCTCTTCTGGTGTAGATGTATATATATAATAAATCTTAGGAAGAAAAAACAAGATGAGCCTCTGCATGCGCCCAGCCAGCTTCCCACAGCACAGGCTCACTCACTCTGCCGCTCATGTCTTCTATCTGCTTCGCGCGCTGAACTCTCCGCATTTCGATGACCTGCTCTCTCTTCTTCTGCAGCCATGCTTTAAACACCATCTCGTTCTCCTTCTTCTTCTCATTCTCTTCCTCTAGCTTCCGTTGTTCTTCCTGGGGGGGGGGGGGGATAGGCATTAGTGGTAATTCATCAGGCTGGACTACATCAGGATGACATATTTTGACTTCTGAAAGTAGGATTCCCTGCCTCAAAACTTTCCAAATAAAAACTGCTCCTCTTTCAAATACAGGGGGGACCTCAAACTAACTTAAGAGGAAAAGTGAAGTTCTTGAGAGCAGTTAAGTCAGAGAAATGTATAGTTACATGGTGTTCACTGCATGCCATTGGGAACCATGTGTATCTATTGTATACTCTTAGGTTATTCTTGGTACCAATTAATTAAATTACAGCAATGCCAAGAACAACACTTTTAAGAAGCACTGTGAATTGCTTGAGCATTTTTCCATTATTGTTAAATTAGTTGTGATGACGGTACTGCAGTTATGAAGGAAAATATTTCACTCACTTAGAAATATGTGGGAGATACATGTGGAAGACACAGTGTGGCCTAGGCCTTGTTGTGAAAGCACATTAACTCATGCTGGGATGTAGCTCAGCATGCTGATGGCACATTCACTTAGGAACCTAGGTTCCCACTTCAGAACAGCACAATACTAAGAGTAAAGCAGTAACTGAATAAATAAAATACTTTAGCTTAAAAATAAAAAAGAAATGGAGTAAAGAGGCCAAGATTAGAGTCTGCTGATGACAAGAGAAGAGTTGGCTGTAATTTTATAGTTTTGACATTTTTTATTAAAGTGTTTTTCAGGTTATTTATGCTTAAAAACCTGCAATTCTGCTGTCAGATGCACTCTCAGCAGCTTGGCTAATTATTTAAACAAATGTAATTGTGTCTCAATTATCCAGCAACTGTTAAAAAAAGAAATTATCTAAACTTGAAGGAAGTTGCTTACATTCATCCTGCAGAGTCACCAGTAGTCAAAGAACAGAGCCAACTAGGACAGCAGGAAGCTACACACTAGTTGTGAGCCAGGCTCTCCGTGATCACACTGTAGCAACTCAGCCAGGGCATTTGACCTCCTCCCCAATGGCCTCATTTGATATCTCAGAGGGATTTAGAGAATTTCAGCATGGATATTAGGCCCTTAGAGGAGATGGAGCCAAGAGCTACGGGCATGCTAGGAACTGCATCCTCAACAAGCTCCGCCCTCAATCCAAAACTGCAATCCCCGAAATCAAGGGATCATAGACACAGAAGATATCTGAGGTACACACACCCACGGCGGTGGGAAGGCGATTTTACCTGTCGCCTACGTCGTGCCTTCACTATTTACACAAATAAGATCTGAGTCTCATCCAGTTCATATCACTTGCTTTCACATCTTACAATTAACGTGACAGTGTCACGTCTGAGATCGTTTCTGGGTCAACACAGAGGTTCTATTATCTTTAGTGATGTCTAGAAGGAACGATCAAGGTAATGGCAGTTCCCTCCTCAACATTTTCCCCAGTGATTTAACAACATGAAAGTCAGTAAGAGGCAACAACTCCTGGTATTTTGAACCATTCCTGTTTTGTGGCATTGGTCAAGCATGGATCCCACACATGTGCCCACTGCCGTCTTACCTCCCTCTTCAGCCTTTCTCGTTTTCGTTCTAGCTGTTTTTGGAGTTCCTTCTGTCGAGGTGAGAGACAGTAAGTTGAGGTCACTGGAGAGACACCTGCTGACTGTATCCTGTAACTGGATCTCCTGGCTTTTTTATTTAGATCTGGGTTGGCAGCAGAGCTTGGACGATTCTTGGGGTTGGATGATGGCTGGGGGACTTGAGCCAATGGCTCTCTTGCTGGAGAGAGAGTCATAATATGAATCTGTGCTTCAGGCTCTTCTTTCTTGATGCCACCGATAGACGGGTCGGGAGACCTGAGTGGCAACTGTAAGGATTCCTGATCTGTACCATTAGTGCTGCTAATGGGAGGCAGGAACCCCTGACTCTCAATGTCCTGTAGATTCATGAGTTCAAACTTCCCATCTCTCTCCACCAGGATCTTCCTGTCATTCTCTTCACAGCTGCCATTAGTAACAGACACAAGCACGCTCTCTTGTCCTAAGTCACCAGAAATGCATAACTGTGACAGTTTCCCAGACATGTTGGTCTCGTTTTCTAAGAGTGCTCTACAAGTATCACTGTCTTCTAATGGTGGGACCTCCAGATCAACTAACTTGTCTTTGAACTTCAGTTTTCGCTCCCTTTTATCATTCACAGGCTCTTGAGTCTGTAGAAGCTTGTTAGCCTCTATAATTTTCTCCATAATGTATCTCCTTACTTCCTCATCCTCTTCATCCTCCAGGTCTTTCTGGTTTTCTGGTTTGGAATCCTGGAAGGAGTTCTCACTGTCTGAGTCTGATATGGGGTCCAACGGCTGAATGCTTGGGACAGAAATGAAGTCATTTCTTCTGGGCAAGGGCTCATCCTTTGGAGATTTATCTGGATCAGAGAGCTGTTGGTCGAGTTTTGTTTCTGTTTCCTTCTCTTTTAATTCCTGGTCAAGATCGTCTTCTTTCTTGCAAGCCATCTTTAAAACAAACAAACAAACAAACACATGAGATTTACTCTCCACTACAATTGAAATTCTATTCATTCACTTTCCTGGGGAACAAGTGAAGCAGATTGCTTTTTGTTTTCATGTGGTTTATTTCATACATCGGGGGACTTGGGAGCTTCTGGCCTCACTTTACTCATAACATAGCTCATATTTCTGGGCACCAGAAATATAGGGGAGACAATGAGTCCTCATTACTATCACTCTGACTGTACAGCCCAGCGCTCCACAGCTTGAGCTAGTGCAGCTGCAAGGCCTTGGTTCAGCTTCACCTCTCCGGAAATCTCTGCCTCCACTCACGCTGGTAACTCCTGGGTACATGAAACTCTCCTCCACAGAGCCTAGGAAAAACTCACTGTTGTCATTTTTTCAGATATTCTACTGCATCTTTTTTCCTCCACCACATAACAAATCAAGATGGAGTTAAGTCGGTAAAACACAATGCCTTGGTTTCCTCACAATCTTTCTGTCCACTCTCTGGAATCTAGATAACTATTCTTACTGCTATTCTTCCAAAGTCACCACATTCAACAGCCCAGGAGAATTTCTTGTTACTCCCTTGTTTATTCATACTAATATCTGCACACACGAATTATATATGAATGTGTGTGCACACACTTGTCTCTTTTTCTCTCTCTTTGTGTGTGTGTGTGTATGTGTGTGTGTGTGTGTTAAATGCCTATGTGTGTAACAGGAAGAGCCAGGAAAGGGTCATTCTTCTTGACTTTCCCTTCTGTATATCTGATTACCAGCACAGGATCCTGGTTAATTATAGCTCAAGTCAGCCCTTTATTTTTTCCCTTTCTTCACTACTCTGAAGTGTTAATTTTGTCTTAAGGTTTCAACTATTAGCTGGGAGATTATATTTTTAGAGAATTTATTATTATGAAAAGTATAAACACAGGGCTTAAGAAATGGCTCAGCAGTTAAAAGCACTGGCTGCTGTTCCAGAGGTCCTGAGTTCAGTTCCCAGCAACCACATGGTGGCTCACAACATGGTGGTAATGGAATCTGATGCCCTCTTCTACTGTGTCTGAAAACAGCAACACTGTACACATATAAATAAAGTAAATAAATAAATCTAAAGCAAAAGTATAAATCCATGATTCTTTTTAGGTTTTCAGCTTGGATGCATTAAATCATGTTACATATTTACTTAGATTAAAATTTCATTATCGTTTGAGCTTTGTTAACTGCATTTTAATTCCCATCCTGTCATTCATCCAAACATTATGACATCGTGTTTAAACCATCCGATGCCCAAGACAAGGATAATGGTATTTGTTCAATATACATAAAAAAAAAATGCTGTGACGCTTAGAGGAGATAACAGGAGTGAAAACCGTCACAGCTTCAAAACACTTTCCAGATGTAAGTGCCAAGCATTCCACTGACGTAATTTCCTTGCGTGCTATGGGTACACATACCTCTATTATGCTGCCATTACTTTTATCTTTATCATTGATCAACCACTCCAGGTCCTTTTCAAAGTCATCTTCATATTCTCCACTCTCTTTTGAATCAATATCTTTATCTTCATCCATTTTTCCACTTGTCAATGAATAATGCTATAAGATTTTAAAAGATAAAGGTATATGCTCAGCCGCCAGTTTGGAGGTGGCATGGCCACAGAGATCTACCGCGCACTGTAAGCTCACTACCACATGGAAACATGTAAGAGGGAGTGTTCAGAGAAGACATGTTTCTACAGACGTGCCAGTGCAACACGTTCCCATCGCAGACGGTCCTAACAACCCTTCTATGTATCCTCAACCCTCTCAACCCTAATCTATGAGACCTCAAGTTAATAAGAAGATGGAGCTTGGAACAGGGTTTTCTCTATCCCCTGCCAATTCGTAAAACTTTTCTTTAAAAGATGATTCAGCTCACGCTCTGTTCTTAGTGTTAGCTTTTAGCTCTTTGGATAAATAAGGAGTCAGCGAACTGGATAGTAATCATTACTATTCATTGTATTCTTTCCAAACATTCTTTTATATAAAATACCTTCTTGCAAACGCAAAATTAGGGCTTCAGTAACTTTTCAATTACAAGTTATTTTGAGGTGACTTGGATAAACCAACTAGATTACTTACACTGTCTGCTTACCTGCTAGTGAAAATGATTGCACCATGAATGACACAGAATAAAATAAAATTTTCAGCAAAACAAAAGGCACACAAAATCCACACTAGTTTCACACTCATTATCCATTGACATCATTAACTTTATTTTCACAGAAGGGTTACTGAAATTAAGATGTTTAACTTGCTCCTGGAAGGGAACTTTTCTGGAACTAATTTCTCAGTGTTTTCCCAGAATTTTATCTCAAACATAATCCTGAGCTCATAAATAAAAGTATGAAATAGTTCATACTTCTGAGCTCATAACTACTAGGTGTAATTATTTACAAAAATATCACCTATATGAAAGCTAAAATGCTAAATTCAAGACCAGAACCAGTATAACAAATAAAAATATATCAGATATATTAGGAGCTATTAAAATCACATAAATATAATTTTTTAAAGGCATAGGTAAAGTAAATGAAAAATAAATGAAGTTGGGTCAAATCCAAAGTGTAACTGAATTTCTCTAATTTCAAAGGAAACATCCCACCGGTTGTAAACAAACAACATAAACATGAACTCTTGTTGCCAAGTCCCTTAAGCCTTTCAAATGAGTCATAGGATATTCAACCCTTCGGCTTTCTAATCATCACCAGGGACACCATACACATGCCAACATACTAGAATAAAATGGTACCTTCCACGAACCAAAGTTCTTAGCATTTCCTACTTTATTACTGTGATTTTTTTTACACATTTAAAATGTAAAGTTTATCATCAATTAAAAAAAATAGTCTATGTAAGTGGCTTAGGCCAGATCAACAGTAAACTGCAGTGGCAAAAATTAGTTCCTTCCTCTTAAGTGTGTGAAAAAACCTGAGTGTCTGAAGACCTTCCAGGGTGGGTTTGAACCATGTACATAGATGCACATTATATTGGTAACTTTTTCACAAGATTAAAAATACTTTACTAAAAATACTTTAACCTGATACTTGTATCCCACCTTTACCATATATACCCTTTTAAACAATATTTGTTGGAACTCCAAGAACAAAAAAAAAAAAAAAAGTAAAGAGAAAGCCTTTCCATATAAAATAAGCATTTAGAAAAAAAAAAACAAAAACAAAAACTTAATTTAAAAAACAGTTAAGTCAATTTTCACAACACTAATAAACTATCAGGGCCATCCTTCCTGCTGCATCTCGATAAGGCTGCGGTGTTGTGGACTATGTTTTTAAATTGCAATCTGTAACAAGCTCTAACAGGAATAGTTAACAAAATTAGGTAAAAACTCGCGTTCGTACTGAGCATCTTAATCAACTGAATGGTCAGCATTCTGTGTGTGAAAGCTAACATTTCAGGAGTGATCTCTTTTCTTCCACGAATCACATCCTTGAACTCTGAGAAGGGAAATAACAGGACAAAAACTCAGCATCTAAGCCGGCCTGCGAGGGGCTCTCCTGTGCACGGTGAAGCGAAGCTGTGCCAGGCTGGGAGATCCTGGGGCTAATCCTTGGAGGACGGCTTGCATCACCCTCCTCCCTACCCCTCACCCAGACGTTTATCCTCTCCCTGCTCCTGCCACCTGTCTCCCGCTAAGTCCCCTCCTGCCTGTGGAAGATGCAGCGGCTGGGGTCACAGAGATGGCCGCAGGAGCTCTCTTCTCCTTTTCTAAGCTCTGACAACGAGGCAACGATGACGCCTCCGGGCCTGATCCTGAAGCAGCCAGCACCCGGGTGCCATGGCAACGGCGCGTCTCTGCAGCCTTCTTCCGGGCTTCCCACTACTGAGGCGTGTTAGGATCGCGCGCAGGCGCAGAACAGACCCCCGCGAACACCTGCACCTCACATCCGGCCAGGGTTTCCAAGACCCGGAAGCCGCACTTCACCTTTGGTTTTCACTCTGCATTAACGCCTGGAAGGACTGCTGTCTTGGGTGTGGAATTTGTATACCTCTCGCCAGATTTTTAATTTGTTGCCATAACTTATAATAGAAAAGTGTGTTTCTGTGTTTATTTTCCTCAAGTGAATATTAAAAGATAGCAAATTGTTCATTGCTGCTTCGACCCTAAGCGTGGAGAAATTATAGTTAAAATTTTATTTACAGAAAGGAGTTATGAAAGAAAATTGAACTTTGGTTTCAGCATTCAAACCTATCAAGAGAGGCAACTATAGTTTTCCCATAACTTCCCTAAAAGTCTTTATGGATAAAAGGAAAATAGGATAACATTCAGAATGTAGTGATAGATAGTAGGCCAGCCATAAAGGAGCTCACAGGTTGTAAATAGAAGGGTGGGTAAGCAATATAACATAGGTGCAAATCTACCTTCAAAGGGGGTGGATTGAGGAATATATATTCCAGGGCTTACTTTTGGGAAAATAATACAAATCATGGGAGACAAGCTTGGCGTTCCACATGGAGATGAGAGAGAGCCTGTGAGAAAACAGAGACATAAACTTGTTGACTCAAAATATACGAGAGGGGGTGCAGCATAAATCAAAACCTTATGCCTCATTGTCCATCGTCTGTTAGCAATTACAAGCTAACAATGTGATCTAGGGATAAACATTGTCATTTCTCATTCCCTTGCAAAAATATTCATGGCATTCATTCCTGTGAAACTGAGTTCCCTTTCAAGCGGAGACTGGGTTTTAGACATTTACAAGCCTTCAGCCATATAGCCACTTAAATGTTGGGTGGATGGGGGTTCCCGGGGCTAATAGGTCTTTAAAACGAACTAACTGTAACATTTACAAGCTTTGTGAATAATGAAGGTTACAGAGGGAAGCAGGATTTTGATAACCAGATGAGAGAAGAAAATAGCTTGAAAACAGGACAATTTACAAAGTTCACGATCTGATCAATAGAATAAAGAGAAGTATCAAGAGTGTTCAACACATATTTACCTTTGTGAGTCACACTAGACTAGAGGACTTAAGTTTGCCTTTGAGCCACAGCAGGGGGACAAATCTGCTTCTGGCTCAAATGCCAGCAATAAATTTCTTAAAACAAATTCCCTAAGAAAAAAGGCATTTCCATGTAATTGCTTCCACATGGTAGTGGATTTGCTCTGCACTTGTTCGGCACTTTTGACTGCAGGTCCCAGCCCCAAAGGGCAGATGATGAAAGGGATTTCTTACTGAGAGGCTCCGGCTTACTTATATGTGATTAGGAGTCCTGTGATCAACCCTTAACTGTGGAAGAGGATTTAATAGGAATCAATTCCCATAGCAAGGAAATAAAATGTATTTACTTCAGAGAATGTATTTACTTCGAGAGAATAATGTGCTTTTAGTTATCGAGTTTGTAAGTTGAGTTTTATCGTCTAGTAATTTCCCTTTGGAAATAAGGATCCATGTGGTTGAAGGTAAGTATCAGCTACTAAGCTAGCCTCAACATACAACCTTTCTTCTGTGTGCAGTTTTATAGCAGACATGGCTTTTTGTTTACATTCAGACAAGATTGTTTAACATGAAAAGCAAAATAGCAATTAATTAGAAAGCAAAGAAGCGAGGGTACCAAGATGCATGTGCACTCTTGCTCAGTGATGAGACAGACACTGCTGGTTGCTATCACAGGAGTGGAGGCTAACACACCCTCTGAGCCGGTGTTCATTTTGTTTGGTTATGATAAAGACCTTTGTAAGTTCATAGTCTGTCTATTCATGGTCCCTCATAAAGATGACTGTTTAATGTTGATGGTACCTCATAAAGATGACTTGTTTATTGACAATTATGAACTACTATAAAATTTTCATGCACTTAAATGTGTGTTTGGCATGCTCCCCAACTGAGCCTACTTGACATGACATCCTCAGTCCAGTGAGTCCCTACCACAGGTAAGCAATGAAATGCTGACACTCAGAATCTGTTTTCTGGGACTGAGTTTCAAACTCAACAATTAAGTGTAGGGGAGTATGGAAGGTCAGGACCTGCCCCCTGTGATCAGAAAGATATTTACAGGTTTGTTTTCAAAAAAAGAAAAAAGAAAAAAAAACACCTCTTTTATTAGCATTGATTTGTTGTTGTTTTGGTTTGGTTTTGGGGTTTTGGTTTTTTTGTTTGGTTGGTTGGTTAGTTTTTGTTTTTTTGAGACAGGGATTCCCTGTGAAGCTCCGGCTGTCTTGACATTCACTCTGTAGACCAAGCTGGCCTCTGCTTTCTGTGTGTGGGATAAAAGGCGTGTGCCGCCACCACCACACAGCTTTAGCATTGACTTTTAGAGTGATTTTTTTTTTTCAGTTTTCTCTTTTACTTAGAGAATCAAATGATTTAAGGAGATCTTTCAATTGTGTTGTGTGTGTGTGTGTGTGTGTGTGTGTGTGTGTGTGTGTTTTGCTGGAGATCACATTCAGGGCTTCACACACACTAAGCAATATCTCTACCACTAACATAAACAGCCCCATTCTTTAATGTTTTGAAACAAGGTCTCTCTATGTACACCTGGTTGGCCTATGTACACAAAGCTCTGCATACCTCTTTGTTCCAGAATGCTAGGAATAAGATGTCTGGCACCCAGCAACTTCTTCTTTCTCTGTAACAAAGGCCCAGCAACTTCTTCTTTCTTTGTAACAAAGGCATGGACAGACTCCTGGTGGTTTTGTATAATGATATTAGATTATTTTTAAGTGTAAAAATACTGTCACATTTTCCTGAGAATATTAACTTTAAAAGGCTGTGTTTCTAAATGATGTGTTTTTATGTTTTTATGTTTTCATGCATTCTTCGACAGTCCAAATGCAGCAATGACTACATATATCTTTCTTCTTTGGGTTGTCAAGTTTACTAAACTCATAAAACTTACATATAATGCCTTTGGCTGCTATGATTCTTTGGCTGATAATGGGCACATCTTATCTTTTGTATCCAGATGTAAAGAGTAAGTGTTCCAAGATTACAGACAGCCACCCTGAAAGGCTTCTGACAGCAACCAAAATGTGGCTCAAGATGTGGGTGTGAGTCTCTCCCATGTGATAGAATGCATAACAGAGCAGCGAATCCCAGATGCTTTGAAGAGAGAAAAGGGTTTTATGAGGGTTGTTTCTCCTTTTTGAGAGGAAATGCAGAGCAGAACAAATGAATACTTTTCAATATTGTACCCTGTTTCCTATTTGTAGGCTAAACAATCCCTGGGCAACACATATAACTGAGCAACTTATACACATGTTATACATATGAGTAAGTTATACATATGAGTAACTTGACAACACTCAAGCTGATGCATGAAGGTAACATGGAAAGGGCTGGAGAGATGGCTCCACAGTTAGGAACACAGACTGCTCTTCAGAGGTTCTGAGTAGCAATTCCTAGCAACCACATGGTGGCTCACAACCATCTGTAATAAGATCTGATGCCCTCTTCTGGTGTGTCTGAAGACAGCTACAGTGTATTCATATACACAAAGTAAATAAATAAATATTTTTTTAAAAGATGACATGGGAAGATGACAAGAAAAGTTATTATTGGGGCGGGGGGGTGCAAAAGGAAGAACAATTGGGGCTGACGCAAAGCTTCTCCGTTTTAGCCTTTGTAGATGAGAAGATGAAATGGCCATTCCCTGAAAGTCAGAAGCAGAATCAGTAACTGGAAATCGAAAGTTTGATTGTCGGCTACATCCTTGTTATGTAGGAAATCAAACAGAGAGGAAGCCAGGCAGTTGGGTATTTTAGAATTCAGAGAGGTAAAGACAGCACGTATAAAATTTTGAGGAGATCAGTTTATGGAGCAGATAAGGATAAAACCTCAAGGGTGTGGTGGGGGGGGTAGTGAGAAAAGAGGAGACAAACAGAGTCCAGGTTTTTCCCCCTTTGAGGTGCTCAGAGGGGAACAAAGAAACTTTGAGGAGATTCAGGAAACAGTGGAGATGTGGAGAGAGAACTCAGAAGAGGCTTCAGAAGCAGGAAATACAAGGGATGCTCTGAAATTCAAAGGCTAGACAACCGTGGAGAGCTCTTGGTGCTGCTTCAAGGATATGGGCAAGAATTTGACATTGGACTAGGCCAAGGAAGTGGTTTCAAGATCTAGATCATCTTGATAAGTCCCTGGAAACCACAGGACATTTGTTTATGCCTCGTTTGCTCCTTAACTACTTTGTCTTTGACCTAGAACTGACCTACTCTTTGCATGTACCTAGAATGATATAAAAGCAGACTGGGAAAAAGTTAACCCTCTTCAGCTTCAGGCTGGGGTCATGCTATAATGGTGTCTAATTGTCTTTTCTTATTTTAATCCTTACTCCTTTCCTCGAGAGCCTGTTGGCTGACTGAGCTGGCCTGATCGTACAACAGCGGAAACAAAAGTGAGGGGACACAGGCTTTGCCAATTGTTTCCTATAAGGATTTTATTGCTAGGAGGTGGTCATGCTCACCTTCAATCCCAGCACCCAGGCGGCAGAGGCAGGGGGATCTCTGAGTTACAGGCCACCCTGGTCTACAGAGCTAGTTCTAGGACAGCCAGGGCTACACAGAGAAGTCGTGTCTCTAACAAACAAAAACAAAAAACAACAAAGCAAAACAAACTCAAAAACAACTATTTATGTATTAATTTCATTTATACATTCATTTATGTGGGGTGCAGTATGTGTAACTCAGAGGATGACTTGTGAGAGTTGTTTCTCTCCTTTCACCATGTGGGTCCCTGGAATTAAACTCTGGTGATCAGGCCTGATAGCAAGTGGCCTGTCACCCCCTCTTCTGAAAGGGCATTAACATCCAGAATGTATACAGAACTCAAAAAAGTAAACATCTCTCGAGGGGGGTGGGGGGAAATCTCATATCTACAAATGTGAAGATTAACCTGAGAATTCTCAAAAGAAAATGTGCATACAAATGAACAATAAACATACAACCCCCACCCCCTCCCAAAAGAAGGTTCAATACTTTAATTACTGGGAAAATGTAAACAAACAAAAAAAAAAAAGATGACACTCCATCTTACCCCAGGCTGGTTTGTCTGTCATCCAGAAAACCAAAACAAATGGGACTCTGGAGAAAATGGAAAAACCCAGACACACTGTTAGTGAGAATGACTAATGAATAATGAGTGCAAATTAGTGCAACCTGTGAAAAATCAGTGTAGCGTTAGAAAAAAACAAAACAACACAACCCCTCTGAAACCGAAGCATCAAATGGTCCAGAGCCACCATTCTGCATAGACAGCCCAATGCATCCATGTCAGCTATAAAGACATCCACACACCCACTTCTGTTGTGGTACTTTTATTAATAACAGCCACTATACGGAATCAGCCTGGTGTCCATCCACAGATGAGAGAGTAAAGGAAATGTGACAAGTACTCACAATAAGGTTTTATTCAGCCAAAGAGAAGGACAGAATTACATTGTTTGCAGGAAAAGAGGGTGGAACTGGAGGTCATCATAATGGTAGAATAAGCCTGACTCGGGAAGACAAACATAACAGTTTATATATTTTCTCTTATTTGTGGAATCTAGACTTAAGTAGAGGACAGACACATGAAAATGTAGGGGCCTATTTGGGAGGAAGAGGGACCGATGTTTTCGGGGATAGGAAACAATAATGGAGGGGGATGGGAGAAGGTGGAGAAGATGAAGCTCATGCTATGCTTGTGTGAAAAATCTCAGTGAAACCCATTGTTTTGTCTAACTCATGCATGCTAATATAAAGACTTACTTTGGAAAGGAGAGCTGCTCAGCTGTGTCAGATGATGCCAACAGGTCAAACAGAACAAGAGCCAAGTAAGTCCCTGCCCCGTAGTAGCCTCAGTGGAACAGTGGATACGCAAAGCAGAGGAGAGTGGGAACTGTGGACAGCATTTTCCAGGAAGCTGTACGAGGAGGAATGGAGATTTACATCCTCGAGAACCTGAGAGAAAATATCACCATTCGAGTGTAGAGTCCTATGGAAACAGAAATACTAAAGAGTTACACGTTTCTGAGCACTGGATTACAGTAGAATGCAGTTACTCCCGAGTGTAGCCTCTGTTTTTAATTTTCATTTTTTGGATTAAATATGTAGTTAATGCGAAACAGATATGAGAAAGGGCTGATATCTGGGAAAGAAAGAAATGCTATGAGACTGGAGAATCAGCAGACCAATCGCTCTTTACAAGAGCTACTTGAGTAGCTAAGGACCGAACTTGGTTGTTTAAGGTGTTCACATTAGTGAACAGGCTTGGTTTCCAGTATAATTGGATGTTTCTGAAATAGACACCCACAATCTGGTTATCAGTAATCTGAAACACGAAGCAGCAAGCCAGTATTTCTGGAATGTAGCACTGAAGAAATTCTTTATAAGCTGCTGCATTTTTGTATAACTCTTCCTTGGTCTAATTTGCAAACACAGGGTCTTCAGATCCCTCCTGGCAGATGGAGAGAACAGAATCTTACTCTCCTTTCTGTTGCTTCCTCTTTCGACACAGCAAGGAGCTTCAAAGACAAGGAACAGAGCCTCAACTAGTAACCTTGGAAACAATGCTTCCAAACTCACCTCTCCTCCTGGTTTTCACCTCACCGTTTCCTACCCACCCTCTACATTTACCACTTTTCATTCCTCTCCCTGAAGCTTGCCTGAGCTCTTTGGAGCACTTAGGACCATAAAGTTGTCCCTCCCTGCACGTAGCTTCCCTAAGGAAATGTTATGTCATCCACCACACTGAGGAAGCCTGTTAAAGGAGTAGCAGGCTTTGTCACTCTGGTACCTGTAGAATGCACATAGTTTCTCAATCACCTGATTCAACTTGCTGCATTTGAGACCCCTTTTCCTGAAGAACCCACGTCTCATGTTCTTGAAACAATTTCAAACTGGCAGGGAATGTTTTTCCTTCTTGGGCTCTTTTGTCTATTCACGTTTCAAAATCAAGCCTGCTTAATGGTTGTCTTTTCTCCATAACCTACCTGCGTTCCTTCTTTGATTCTCTTTGAACATGGTCTCACTCTGTACCCATGGAGGGCTTAAAATTCACTGAATAGGCCAGCTGGCTATGAACTTGTGGCCACCTTCTTGCTTTTCAGCAACCTCGAAAATGGTGAGGTCATTTATGGTTATGTACCAACATACTCACCAACACAGCTGTATCTCTCTCTGTTCTTGAAGACATGACTTTAAGTAAGCATGAAATGACTTATACCCCAAGCAATGAGCCTAAAACGCTGAGAAAATATCTTTATGGGGAAATTGGGGATCCAAAAACTAACTAAAAATTAACTGTCAGAGCTGGAAGCTCTTTAAGGCCTTTGCTGGTTGTTTAATTTCTCACCGTGACAGCTTCTTGACCTTGTAAGCACAAGACACAACAAGATGTCTCTGTCAGGATTTTTTTAGTCCAAGTGCTGGACCTGTGAGTGTGTTCCACATTTCAGTCACTAATCCACAAACATCTGAGGATTGCCAGTTTTTGCTGTCATTCTGGAGGGAATATGGCATTCATGTCATGAACTTTGGGTCTGGGAGAGAAGATGTAAGTTGATTAAACAGGTGACCAAACTTGGGAACTTTAAATATTTGAGCAGAGGATTTTTTTTTAAGTTATGATTCCTCTTGTGATTTTTAGCAGTTTAGAAATGTCTATATCATTCCCCCACACTCCAGGCTGACTTAAAGGAAGACAATTTGGTAAGAAATGAAGAAATTACTCCAGAGGATAGTGTGCATGGATTCATACTGTGTAGGTTCAAAATGTTGGAGGTGCATACCCAATACTCACCAAAGGTTTCCTTCAAAGATTCAGTGTGAGTTTTGGAAGAGTTTCAGAAAGTTCAGTTTGCTTCATCTCTGTAGCTTTATTAACAGACTCACCAAAGCTGAGCTTCCATGCCTGAGCTGTCTGGCTGGAAGGCTCTTGCTTTGGTAGATGGTTAGAATCCACATAGTGCGGGAGACAAAAGGGTCTATAGCAGGAGAGGGGCCTTGAGCCCCTAGTGAGTAGGTATATGATAGACTGACTCCACTCCTTGCCAGGCGGTATGCTCTGGTCTCCAGTTGCTGGCCCGGGCTGCAGGGACTTAATGGTGAGACTCATTTGGGGAGTTTTGGGGCATCTTGATACCCCCCATGATCTGGATCCCTGTGGTGCTAGCTTCTCTGCCAACTAACCATTTCCTCTTGCAGATGTGTTCACATCCTCAGCATAACACCTGACATGTGCTCTCCCCTAGCCTGGCATCTTCCCCTCTATGAGGAGTCAGGTCAGCCTTCTTTCACCCTGTCCCCGCTGCATATTCTGTAATGGGATTGAAGGGAAGTGACTACCCATTTATAGGGCTAGGGAGGGGGTCACAACTGGCTTAGCCTCTCCACTCCAGGATTTATAATTTGCGGCAGGGGTGGGGAGAGTTAAGCTTCCCAAACCACTTTTAAATGAGCACAAATTGTAGACACCTTTCCCCATTTCTACTGCTGTCAATCAAGAAGGGCCTTGCTCACCTACATGGGACCAGCTACAATGACAGTTCAAGCAACAATCATAATAGTTAGCTACTCAAACATTTATTCTGTTCACTGCTGCGGGATTACATCCCTGATTGGTGGACTCCTTATTACCATCCATCTCCAGCAAACTTTATCAAAAAGGCAGTGAAGATACACTGGAAGACAACTGTAGCTCAAATATTTGTGGGAAAGACCACCAGTCCTTTATTGATAATGAAAGACCTTACTAAGCAGGCTGCAGACGGAAAGTATTCATTTAGATGCTGTTTGATGAGACTGACTTGGTGCTGAGATTGATTTGGTTTCTAGTATACAAAGAGAGATGATTTTCAATTGGAGCAATGAAGTTGTTGCTCTGAGTATTAAGAATATCCTGGTATAGAATAAAGAGGCTAAATGGAGTTTCAAAACCAGACTTCCAGCTCTGGATTTAATTTCCCTCATTTAAACTCTTTAGTTGCTAGCAAAGGGACTGTCTTAGTTTCTGAAGAGAAGAATGCTTTAAAGAGACATGAGAGATGTAGGGAAATGAACCTACGTTGCAGACGGTGCCAGCAAGGAGTGCTGCAGGGGAACTGTGCAGGGGAAGAGTGCAAAGGACGTCACAGAGAAAGGGAGGAGTTAACGGGCTGACTGGTGGTTTAGCTGGGAAGGTGAGAGTCACTTTCAATGAATGTTGTCCAGGAATGGATGTCAGAAGAGATTTACAGACATAATGCGCCTTTGAGGGTGAACTCAAAATAATTGAGTGAAAATGGAAAATATACTGTAAAATATTTATTTAATAAAAATAGCTTGATAGTCTATACAGATTGAATAAAAAGTACAACAGGTTATTTTCACGTCTTCGTAAAAGTGCATACAGTACAGCACACTGGGTTTTGCATTCTACAAATATGGCCACGTAGTAGTATGTGAACATAGTATTGATTTAGACAGGTAAGAAGGATCAGATTAGGTACCACAGATAGTGAACTAAATTCCAAGGAAATATTGCTTTGGTAATGTCAATAATTTGATTGTACCATAATACGTGTCATTTTAAAAAACAAAATAAAATTTCTTAATCTCAACATTTCTTCTTATTCCTGGGCAACCAACTTCCTATAGTGCAACAAGAAAGGTGGGGGGAGGGAGAGCAAAATGAAAGACTGGAGAATGCTACTCTGGCCTTAGTTCGCCCTCTCCTTAGTGTTCTTCTCTTTTCCCCGGCTGCCAAGGAAGACACATGGAAATGACCAATATTATTATATATATATTAAAAATCCTCATTTTTTTTCTATGCAGTTTTGCAGCTTGGTCTTCCCAGTGCTAGTTCGTGAGCCAGGATCTTCCACATATTTACTAAGCTTCGGTTTTGCAATCTCAGTATTAATACTACTGTTTAGCTACACCAGTCTTAAAAAGTCAGCATTCTAGTTAAAAGCACCTACCTAGATTCATTGGACAACAAGACAACAAAGTTGGCTCTGAAACAGTTTTCATGTCTCACAAATAGCATATATAACATCATTCTTTCAAGTAATGAAATACTTTAAGTAACTCTCAAGATGATCTAACCTTAGGAACAAAGGCAGGTCTAAGGTCCAAAATGCAAGCTTCAAGTCTATCCTAGTTCCAACCCCAATAAAATTACAAAAAAGAGGCTCAGTTTATTTTTTTAAAAAAGGCTGTGAATAATCCAGTTCCTACTGACATCTTGATCTTGGATTTGAAGGCCAAGATAATAAGAAGCATATGGGAATGATACTGTCTCAAAGGGAATAAAAAGTTCATTTTGTTTTGGAAATAAAAGGGTATGCAAATATAAAATGGGCTCCCTATATCTCTAACCTATAAATGACCTTTCTAATTGCAATGAAGAGTCCTTCATACTGAAGCATTAAAGACCAGCAAACCTCCCTGATTAGCCCTCCTCAGTTATCAGCAGGCTTTAAAATTTGCCTTTTCTAATGAAATGAGCTTCTCTGGGAAGCATATGAATAACGCAAAAATGTACTTCTAAAGAAAGTTTCCATAAATATACAATGGTCAAAATGGGAAGCACTAACATTCATACAATGAATTTTAAAAATAAAATTAGACATAACACTTCTTAGAGGACCGAACATTAAACCCAAGCAGACACTGCCAGTGAGGAACGGTTTCCATCGGTAGACACACGCATGTGCACAAGTAACACTGAAATCAGAATGAGGCTGGATGGGGCAAGCGCTATCATGACTTGTACCATCTGGTGGCTTCTGAAGCCCTGGTCCCACCAGGCCACAGGTCTGGGTGAGTGACGAATGTCACTAAAAATCATCACGCTCCCATGCTAATCAAGGAAAGAGCAGATGAGCTGCTTGGTTACTTGGTTTTCCAGAATCAAGTTTTTTTGGGGGGGGGGCGCGGGACAGGGTTGAATTAGAAAAAGTCATTCTTAAATGACTACTCATTAACAGTCCATGAAAAAGACCTTCACTTCTGGCCTCTCTTAATAGTATTAGACTGACTCCAGGAACACAAGGTGTTAGCTGAGTAGCTGCTTTGAAGTCATGAATACACATTCATAGTCATCTGAACCGTAAAAAGTGTAAATACATCCAAGTGGTTACTGCACAGTCCTGGCTTGGAAGCAGCAGCATTGCAGCAGCATGTTAGGAAGTGGTGGCTTGAGGGCTGGGGTTGGGATCTTCCTGCTTTCTGCATTTCTTTATAATACTGACTATGCCATTAGCCAGGAAAACCACAGAGATGGCTGCAAAGTAACTGGCATAAATCAGGAACTGCAAGAGAGAAAAGTAGTTGTTCATAAATTATCAAGAGATGAGTTAGTTGTACATAATCATCTTCTTTACACCTTCTCTACACAATGATTCCAGACTGGACGAAAGGAGCCATTCTGTGAGTATTTTCATGTTTTCTCAGTGGGTCAGATGTAGATAATTATAACCCTTGTCAACCATAAGTATTTGGTATTTGGATGAAGACTGGCTTTATAAAAGGAAGGAAGGGGACTTAAAGAGCTCTGACGTATCACGAAGCAGGACATCTCAGTACTTCAAGTTCACAGAATGAGGGGCTGGAGAGAAGCCTCTGCAGCTAAGAGCATGGCTACTCTTCCAGAGGCCTGAGCTCGAACCCCAGCTCCCACACGGTGAGCACAACCGTCTGTAACTCTATTCTAGGGAGGAAACATCTCCCAGGCTGAGAAGATGACAAAGAAAATGGTCTCTACATCCTCCACAGGGAAGACCTAAGAATGGGGAGGCTGCAAAAGGAGGAGGGACACTTAGGTCGGACAGTTCAGGATGTTTAAACTTGTTTTCATAAAACAGGATCCACTTCTGCTACCAGATCAGGGAAGCCATTTTCGGTGTCAGCGAAGAGATCTTACCTGA
The DNA here is from genome assembly GCF_963924665.1 of Micromys minutus. NCBI lineage: Eukaryota > Metazoa > Chordata > Mammalia > Rodentia > Muridae > Micromys > Micromys minutus. The sequence continues at coordinate 76,920,072 of NC_137969.1, forward strand.
GTAGTAATGCATAAGCCAAGGCCCCTGGCATCCACCACAATCAGAGTGAGCAGAGTCTGCAGTGCCAGGGCAATGAAGGTGTTCACACCAAACACAAGGGCGTAACGTTCCATGCTGAGGTTTGCCGCAATCTGAAAACTTTCAAAAGAAGAACAGTGACTGGAGCACTCTTGCTCCTTCTGAACTGTTACACATTCTTACTTTAAATGACAGCCCCTTCTCTTCACTGCTAACTCCCTTTCCGAAGTGTGAAACATGGCTTGTTGCTGCGTGATGTAAATCTTATTGGAACACACGAAAACAGTGGGATAAAAAAACCAAGAGAACAAAGAAATCTTCCCTGAGTACTTCCTGGGGAAACGGATGGTAACTACAGTACGACGCTTCCTCCCATTTGCCTCCCTTAAGTAGAAATTTCAATTTTTTTCGGTTTGTAAAGAAATCTAAGTTTATCTTGCCCATAACGTTTCCTAATACTTCTCTGAGTTAAATACATACGTTGCTATGGTGATGAGTACCATGTAGATGATTCTGAAGACAACATAGGATGCATAGCACACCCAAATGTTCCCCACGGTGTTCATGACATACACTGCAGCAGCAATCAGGAGAGAACACAGGAATAACGTCATTTCTCCCCAAGTTGACCAAGATAGTTTTATATAACCAACTGCAAACACAGCACTTGCACCTACAAAACAAAAATGCATTCTAGTTATTGACCATAGAAACTCTTTTTCAACACATTCAAAATTCAGCTCAGATTATTATGTATTAAGAACTTTCAACGTGTAAATTAGGAAGCTCGAGAATACGAAGTCCTTGAAACAGGCAGAGAAAATTTGAACTTGATGGAATGGCTTGCTGCCACTGAGATGAGACTGAATCTGCACATCTGGCAATTAGACAGACAAGGACACAGGCCCAGGGACACTGCTACGGAAACCAGCATTTGGCCTGAAGCACAGGCTGGAGTCACAGAAAATTACTGCATCTGATTTGGCAGTATGGCTGGGTGAGTCATCCCTCCTTCAGACCAAGAAGCAATCTAGTACATGCAAAAGGCTTCTCTTCCCTTTGGTGATGGGATGGTGGCGGTGCCGGCTATAATATGGGAGTGCTTTCTGGGTGCCAGCCATAATTAGTAAGTGCTTAGAGCTGTTATGTAGAATCTTCCAACAAGCTAAGGAAGTAGGGCAACAGATTAGAAAGGGACAACAGAATGTGTTATCAAGGACACAGGCTCTGGAACCACCTCGCCTGAGTTCCAAGCTTTACTTAGCTAGCTATCATTTATTGATTCTAGGTAAGTTATCAACATGCCCAGTTTCCCATGTAAAATGACAACAATCATTGTGAGTATCTCATGAATTCTGGAATAAAACTTATACACCTACTGTCTACAGAACAGTGTTCAGTACATATTAACACTCGAGAGACATTAGCTACTGTCATAAACTATAGTACCCTGCTACTCAAATTCTCGACTAAACACAGGCAAGTGGAATGTAGCTAGGAGAAGAAAACCATCTTGAAAATTAGAACATCCCATTTCTGAGAATGTGTCTGTTGGTCAAAGTCCCTGACCACTGGATTACATTCAAGCTTTTCTCCTAATAAGAAAACCAGAGCTCCAAACAAACCATTCCTTTGGGATCCTTCAGAGATGGGAGGAGGGAGTAAGCCTGATCCCTGTTGGTTTAACTACTTACCCAGCAAGGTTGAAACAGCCTCCACGCCGCCATTGTAGATGTCAGCATTCTGAGAAGGCATCACCTTCTCCCACAATCCCTGAGCATAGTTCACCACTTGGAAATAACCGCAGGTGGACAGGGCCCACCACACGGACCAGCAGAGCAGAGGGCGGGAGGAGTAACACATCAAGAAGTCATTCCACAGGACTTTGAACACCCGCAGCCGGTCTGGCTTGGGCTCCTCCTGCACAGAAAATGGAAACAGAGCTGGAACACCGTGGTAATGATACTGCAGACCACCATGCGAGCTCAGTTTTCCATCTCAGAGATTTTCCTCCTTTGTAAAACCAAGTGCTTATTTTACTCAAGAAAAACGTATGGCTTAGAAAGGAACAACAGAATGGGTTATCAAGGACAGACACCCTGAAGTTACTCTGAGTTTTGGTCCTGACTTCACTGTTTACATTTACATGATCTTAGGCAAATTATTAACTATCTACAGTTTCTACTGTAAAACACACACACACACACACACACTCACTCACTCACACGTATCCATACTTACTAACAGTTGTGTTTATATCCTCTTGGGTAGACAGTAAAGATTATTTACAAACTCACAGAGAACATTTACAGCAAAGGGACAAATTTGTTTGTTATCTGTGGTTAGTGGTGACATTAGTACCGACCACTGTGTATGAAGTGTCCACTCTGTGCACTCCTCTGAGAGCTCTATACTACCCCATGATAATCAAACACAGACATACCAGTAAGGAGATCAGTCTACAGAATTAATTAACTTGCCTCACAAGTACTAGAAGCACAATTTTGAATCATTTTTTTTCCCGTAGAACATTACACTCGGCTGCTAGGAATGGCACTATTAAGTGCCTCAGGGGAAACATTACCATGCATACTGGGGATGCTTGCTAAAAGGATCACTGTCAGACTCCTGTCCTGTCATACAGACAACTGTTCAGAATGAGTGACATGGAATCTCTATCATGGAGGGGTTAACCTGAGTTTTTAATTTACTTTGAGACACTCTGATGTAGCCCAGGCTGCCCTTGTCCTTGAAGTCTTTTCAGCCTCAGCTTCCAGAGTAAGGAATAACAGACCAGTGCTACCATACCAGAGGACATTTTACTTTTTTCAGTGCTAGGAGGTAACACTAAAACTATAACCTAACTCATACACGTTAGGCCAGTGGTTTCCCACTAAGCCCAACTCTAGCCCTCTTTAAAGAAAAAAAAAAAAATCACTGGATTTGGTGGCTCCTCCCTCAATGTTGGTCTCCTTTGCTCTAAAGCAATAGGCTATCTCTAAAAAGAACTCAATTCATGAGGTAAATCAAAGGCAAGTGGCTCATCACTGACTCCTCCTGCTTAATTTCCTCTTTCTAAAAAATCACGATAAACCACCCACCCAGCCATCTACTCTTAAATTAATGTTGCAACTGTGATTTAATTTGGTTATACGTTTTGTTAGCTTAAATGGCTCTGCAATCCTCAATATCTATATCCTGGCTTCCCTTCGTGAAGTCAATGTGGTGGCCAAAGCATGGCCCAGCCACTAGGGCATCAGAGCCTGAGATGTCAGGATGCCAATGGAAGCTAATCTCTCCCACACTGTAGCTAACCTCACAGTCTGATGTAACTCAGTGAAAGTCTTCATGAGGTAATGTGGGAAGGGAGTCTCATACATGCTCAAATTGTGTGTGAGTGTAACGTGTATAAGTGACTGATCTTGGATCCTAATCTTGGCTCTGTAAGAAGAGGGAAGGTGAGATCCAGTCCCTCTGACTGTTCTATGCCCTGCCGGGAGATCACTTCCAGTAGAAATTTAACATGTATTTTGGTTGAACTCTTTTGAGACATGGCCTCACAATGTAACCCAGGTTGACATGGAACCTGCCATCTTCCTGCCTCAGCCTTGGAGTGACAACAGGTGTGTACCACCACACCCAGTTCGATACTGACATTTTGGTTATTGATAAATGATAAAGTTCACATGGTACAGAAGAGGTATTGAAACTGTCACTCAACTTGCCAGTGAGCAATAAACTATACTTAATAGGCAGTGACTTGAATTTAAAAAGTTAATAAAATAGATAACAGTATTGTTCTGTAAAGTTTTTGTTTTTGTATATATATACACACACAAAAATTATACACACATTTGTATGTACTGGCTGCTATGAAAAAAATGCCCTTTCCTATATATTTCTTAGAGTCCAAAACCATAAAACCCCACTGTTCTATAAAAGTTTTGTAACTGTAACTAATGTTAATATTTAAAGTATATACTTACATATCCTGCTACATGAGATCTAGCAAATGAATAGACCTCTCAACAAACCCACTTAACAAATTATGCCAGAATCAACATGTCTTCAGTACTTAATCTCTGGTCACTCTGACTAAGTTGGTGCCCAGAGGTGTGTTCCATGACAGGCGTATCCCTGTCTGTAGGGGACGGCTGAGGCCCCTTGAGACAGAATTTCAACTAGTTCCCTGGGTGAGGCTTTTATAGGCTGTGAAGAAACCACTAGGTTGGTTTTAGGTAGAATCAAGCTATTCATAGTAGTTCTGCATTTTCATTCAGTCTACAAATCCTGCAATTCAGTTCTAGATTCCCTAAGCAAGTCAGGAATGTTAATAGGCGTATGGTCAAGTAACAGCCCAGGAAAATCCAAACTGCTTCAATGTAGCTGGGATGAATCTTGTCCTTGTCTCTCCCACCCTATAACCTGCCAGGAAAAACCATACCACACACACACACACACACACACACACACACACACACCTTTCATATTAAAAAAAATAAACTGGGGGGTTAACATATCTTTCTAGTTAAAAAGAATGGATGGACTGTTTTAAATGCTGGATTTCTCTCTCCTAAGAAAGAGCTCTGAAATCATGCCTTGAATTTGTCTACTATTCTCTTCTCATTCATTCAGTGCCCCCTTCAACCAAATAACAAAGCATCATTGAAAATACACAGATAACATGCATCGCTTCTAGCCCAGAAAAGGAAAATAATTCTGTATCTTTAAATACTTTGAGTTTCAAGTCAGAAGCTACAAGTAGACACTGATCACCAACTGAATCATCTCAAACACTCACTAGTAAATGTGTTCTGAGTGCTTTCTTTTTATCTACCAAGCAGTGGGGATACAAAAATGGAGACACAGCCCCGGGATATTTCTGACGTGATGCTATGCCAGTGTTACTTTGAGGATCATGAGCTCTAGGGGAGAATAAACTGATTATCCGGTATATAAATCAGTTGCATCTTAACGAATGAGTGGCCCAGTGGAACGGACCTGTCTGTCTGGTTCACTACCACTAGCCGACGCACAGAGCAGCAACTGCAAATTTAAGGTTGAACTCACCGGTTCTTCCACCGGAGGCTCATCTAAATTTAGAGGGATTTTTGACTCAATGTCCTCCCATCCAGGAAGATGGTTAGATGCTGGGGTATCAGTAACGATGCCACCATTTTGTACCTTGAGGCCGTTCACTCCATGACAGGAGGAAGGAATGTGGTGAAAGAAGAGGCTCTTCTGTGGCATAGGCAGAAACCAGGCCACAGCAAAAGCCACAGAAACACAGGTGAGGGAGATGACGTTCAGGCTGAACAGTGACCAGCCCACCACGGAGACGAGGATCTGCCCCAGGACAGAGCCCACTGTAAAGCCCACCAAGGTGGCACTTCTGCAGTAACTTGTGACTTTCTGGTACATGCCCAGGTCGACCACAGTGTAGATATAGGAATAGTAGGCGATTTCAGTGGCTGTGGCGATGCCATAGAAGAATTCCAAGAACTGGACAGCCAGCAGTCCTTGGGCATAGAGCAGCATGAACCATGTAACAATAAGGCTGAGTCCCTGCAGCAGAATGACAGGCTTGTAACGGAGGTAGTCTGTGGCAAGGAACACGGGAAATAGTAGCAGCAGATAAGAGTAGGTCCACACTGGATAAATTTCATTGAAGACCTGGTAGGAAAAAAATAAAAGCTCATTAATGATGTTAATGATGTCGGGTCAAGTCATAAAAACGTATTCTTACAAAACAGTCTACCAACACTTCCCTATCACCTGGAGAAACACTGGCCACCATAAGTTCAGGTAACTTCTGGAATATCCTATCGCCTCGTCATAATAAAATCCTTTCCATGCATCAAGGATCTTGCTACATAGCCCAGGCTGGACTCAAAAGCACTATGTAGACCAAGCTTGTCTGGGACCGTGGACCCTCCTGTTTCAGCCTTCCAAGTATTTTCTATCCCACTCACCCCCAGCACCTTTATGGTTTTTGAGGCGTGGATCCAGAATTCATCTGTGTAACCTAACAGCCAGGATACTACCTGGGAGACACAAGGACCAATAAATGCTTTGGAAATTAAATCACTGTCAATTCTTATCTCTAACATTTATTTATTACTATCATCATTTCCTTTATAATTTCATACATATGTACAAAGTATTTAAATGATATCTACTTCTACTCCCCCTCCAACTCCTTGAGACCACCCAAATCAACTTCATTATTACTTTCTCCTATTTCCAGACTCCTCCTTTTTCTATAATCCAGAGTCCGACTAGTATTGCTTATGTGCACAAAGGTATGGGTCATCCACTGAAGCATGGACAATGTATTATGGGCCACCCCTCTAGTATCAGTGAGGCTTCTCTGATGTTAAGCTTTGCTTTTTGTGGGGCAGAAGAAAAGAGTACATCTGTCTTATGCCTTAATGAAACAGCTCAACCTCGGGAGCATCTGTGGTCTTCTATTTGTAACATGCCCTAAAGTGTGTTTGGTGTCTTATTTTTCTTTTCAAAATTAAAAAATAATTTATATAGTCGTACATACTTATGAGATACAGTGTATCTTGGTACCTGTATACACTGCAATACACAACTCAGGATACTTAGGTCACCTCAAACATTTATTATATCTTTATAATAGGTACAAATAATCCTTGCTTTATCTATTTTCATCTATATAACATAAAGCTAACTGGAACTTATTGTTACTTCTTTCTTATGCATAATTTAAAATTGAGATTCTGTAAACATAATCCTCAAAATGCATTCTAAATGAGAAAGATTGCATTTAGAATTTCAGTTCCATGGCTTGTGTAATTAAGAGCTGTTCCTCAACTTAGAGTGGGTAAGTGCTAATAAACTTGCTATCAGTTGAACATTAAAAAAGTGTATTTGGGTTTGGAGGAACAGTTTAGTTTGTAAAGCGCTTGCCATATAAACATGGGGACCTGAGTTCAGGTCCCCAGTACTCATGTAAAGAGCTGTTATCTCAGCATTGGGGAGGAAGAGACAAGAGGGGCCCTGGTGCTTGCTGGCCAGTTAGCTAAAATAGGCAGTTTGGTGAGCTTCAGACTCAGTGAGAGGTTCTGTATCAGAAAGATAAAGAAGAGTGTGGCTGAGGAAGACATCCTATGTTTACCTCAGGCTAAACATATTATTCTCTCATTTCTGAAAGCATAAACACACATCACACACAAATTTCCTTTAAAAAGTATTTAGTATACACATACCCCCAAAGAACCCCACCATCTAGCAGCCCTGTACTCAGTAGAGTATCTGTTACTTTCCTTCATAAATGGATGGCTGAAAGGGAACAGTGACTCACTGCCACCACCCAGCATTGCAACAAAATGTCATTGCTAGCAGAGGAAAAGGTCAAATCCAGATTGTGCCTGTCCAGTGAGTACTGTGCTAACAGTATCAGAGTAGAAGCTGGGAGTTGTAAGTAGGAGCTTGTGAATAGGCAAGGTTTTTAGTCCCCCTCCCAATCCATCTTGATCAGCAGCACAAGAGGATGAACCTGTGCTATAGGACTGTCCGGTGCAAGGATCAAATACATAACTGATTGCTTACTTGTCCACAGCTTCGAAAACTAGAAGACTAAATTTAAAGAGAAAAAAAAAAGGTTCCTGGACTACAAACAAACTAGCACCAGTTCGACTGTGAGCCTTATTCTCCTGACCACAGTGACCACTGGAAAAACATCCTTCATTTACAAGGAGCTTACCACATAGAAATGCACTAATGGGTCACGGAAGTCAGTTTAGGGTGTTTCTGTTTTGTTGTTGCTCTGGGGTTTTGGGTTGGGGGGTCCTAGTGATGTAGTTGTGACAACTGGTCTCAAACTTGCTATGTACACCAGAATGGCCTCAAAATCTGCATAATCACAGGAACTGTTGAAGGGAGTCTTTGTCAATTGTGCAAAGTCTAACAAATGAGAAACAAGGTGTCCTAGCAAGGGAATCTCGAGGAAGTGGTGAGGTGGGGTAAGAAGCCTTCCATACAGATATTTTCAGTTGTGTTCCAATGAGCAATCCCTGTTCTCCCAGATACTACCCTCCTTCTGAGCTATAGTTTGACTGTCTCCTGTGTGACTCGGCATGTTTCTGTGCCTTCGTGGGCCCCTTACCATGTCTTTCCCCACCACAAAACTATTGGCCAACAAACTTCTCCTTAACAGGTATTCTTCACTGAAACTAGGGTTAGCTGCACAGTGAGCTGTTACTGGACCAAACAGAAGAATGAAGCCGGGTCACCTGCAGCAACGTGGATAGAAGCAGAAGCTATAGTTTGGTTAAGTTATCCAGAAAGACAAATGTTACATAAATACCGAACAGAGAATACCTCGGGCTGCAAGTATAGTTGACACGGTCGTTCCACTATGCTCTGCTATGGCTGTCCTTAACCACACTGATTGTTTATATTTTATGAGTGTATGAATAACTGAAAGGGAGCATCAAGGGCTCCAAATATAAGGAAGGAAATGATGGAGAGGTGAGTGCTACTTGTTCTGACTTAATTACTGAATCCAGTTAAGCATGTGTTGAAGTTGTTACAGTAACAAAGGGATACATACAATTACTATGTTACTAAAACAGTTTCAAATGTTCTCTACACTCCCTTCCTGCAGCACCCTATCTTCTTTTGTTCCGGAGTTTTGCTCAAGTGTTCAGTCTAATAAAGCTTTGTTTAGTCATGTAACTTTCAGCAATAGCTGTCCTTAACTAATCACCAAAGTTCCACTGCTTAAGTCCCATCCTTTATCAATTTAAAAGGCGTGGTGATGCATGCCTGTACACTGAGCGGGAGGACCATTAAGTAGTTCAAGGCCAGTTTGGTAACCTAGTAGGCCTTGTTTCATAATAAATAAATAACCTGGCATGAGGTTAATGCTACACTAGCACAAACCCACAATTTGGATAACTGAAGATGAGGGAAAGTAATACTACCAGGTTTACAATAGCAACTAAAGGACAAGCGATGGGGCAGGTGGACCTCGGGAGACCAGATGGGCTATCTTTAACTCCTTCTAACTAAGAGATTTATGTTTTCTCCTACAAGGAAAACAAAACCAGAAACCTCCTTTCCCACTATCGGCACCATGGCAGCGCATCTCCCACATCCCGAGCTGTGAACTTTACCTCCATTATCCCACTTAATCCCAACAGTCCAAAGAACTGAGTGCTTTACCACCTCTGCTTCACAAGCAGAGAACCTGGTATTAGAGAATGCTGGGTTATACAGTTCCGACTGGCAGAGAAATGATCTGAACCAGTTATTCCCAACCCACCACACCAAAACATTTACTGTCTTCAATTACAAAGTTGTTACTGACTCTGAAGGCCCCAAGTCTCCTTCTATTGCCTGCAGAAGTTTGCCCATCTCTGTGGAGGGACCATGACAGGGACTCCTCAGAGATGGAGACCACACAGTCTGCAGAAGTAGGTCTCAAAGGGCATTCTTTTAAAACATTTCTGGTAGAAAAGTCTTCATATCAGAAAATCTGTCTTTAAATAGGTATTTTTGACTTTTGAAGAACAACTTCTCACAGTTAAAAATATACAAATGGCACACCTTTATTAATTTTCCATTAGATAGCTTCTCATCTCAGGTGAAATCTACCATGTGATCAAAGGGTATTGATTTGTTTAATTCAACTTTGGGCAGAACTTGTTTTTGTGCATTTTCTTCTGGGAAACATGCCACAGGAAAGTAAACTGTTCAGTTTTAAACCAATTCACATTTTCTTTTCTTTTTTTGTTTTTAATAAATAAAACATTTTTAAAAGATTTATTTTATTTATATGAGTACACTGTAGCTGTATTCAGACACACCAGAAGAGGGAACCAGATCTCATTACAGATGGCTGTGAGCCACCATGTGGTTGCTGGGAATTGAACTCGGGACCTCTGGAAGAGCCATCTTAACCACTGAGCCATCTCTCCAGCCCACCAATTCACATTTTCACTGAAGAAAATCAGTCGATAGTTCTGTTACCCTATGTGATGAACACGTACTTGCCTAACACTACTTAACATGTATAGAGGTGACAAAAAAGAATGAATGGACCTTTAGCTTCAGCAGTTCTGAACCAAGTAAGAAGCATGCACATACACAGATTTAAAACTGAAAACATGGGGGCCCCCGGAAAGGTAAAGGAAGATATGAAAAGAACACACACACACACACACAGACACACACACACACACACACAGACACACAGACACACACACAGACACACACAGACACACACAGACACACACAGACACACACAGACACACACAGACACACACACACGGAAAGGTTATTCCAAGCAGATATCATACACATACATGAGTTGGTGAATATGCTAGATTTAGGATTGATTGCCATATACATGAAGCTTGGCTGTACTAAAAGGGCAAAAGGAATCTGCAAGGCTCAGAGTATCAAGCAGACTATGTGGAATGCTTTTACAAGTCAAAGAAAAAGCAGTAAACATCAAAACCCCATGCTACCAAGAAAAGATAAAATCTCTTTTCAGAGGTAAGAAATTCTGTTGGCTACGGCAATAAACACTCAGACAGGCTGAGGCAGAAGGATCACAAGTTTAGAAATACTTTGGGGAAATGTATAAGAACACCCCCCCCCCCCGCCAAAAAAAAAAAAAAAAAAAGAATATCCCTAAAAATGGTCATTGGGACTAGAGATGGCTCAGTGGTTAGGAGCACCAGCCGCTCTTCTGGAGGACTGGGGGGTCAGTTCTCAGCACCTAACTCAGTTGGTTCATATCCACCCATAACTCCAGCTTCAGGGGATCCAGCATCCTTTTCTGGCCTTCACAGGCTCCCATACACACATGGCAAACACTCACACAGCCATGCATACAAATACAAAATTAAAAAAATAAATAAAAGTCAGTAGTATAGCATGTCTATAGCATGCAGAAGGAGCCTTGGATTCAGTTCCTAACAAAATAAATAAATAATAAATAACTCTCATCAATGTTTGGCTTTCAACGATTGAGACACTGTCCAATTAGAACTTGCGTCTACCTTTTACAGTGGTAAAATTCTATAAAGCAATCTTTAGAATGGAAATGGAGAAGGAAATTCTGCCCTTGGGTCTTAGGCACTCAGCACTATTTAAGATGATCCAGGTTGGCACTTCTGACGTCTTCAAGGGGAGAATACAAACTTCAGTAAAAACGTCGCTGATTACAGCCTGGGATTTACTTTGCTTTAAACTCATGCAGTGCTTTATTTAAACTGTCCATTGCTGGAGGCAAGCGCTCATTCATGAAGGACACTATGGTTCTATTTCAGCTGCTAGGTTTTTTGTCTTTTTTTTTTTTTAATGTAGGATTCTCAACCTGGAAAGGCTATAGTAGCATTTTAGCAAAGATTCTACGATCTCACACCCCAGATCACTAGATTTCTCTTCAAATCCCCTTGCCTTGACTGCTTGGCACTAAGAGAAGCATCTTACCATGGACACCCTGCTCTAGTCCTATACCCCCTGTAAGAGAGGCCTGTTGAGGGACGGCAGAGCATGCCACAGTGCAGCACACAGCAGCTCTCCATCCAGGTCCCCTGACAAACATATCAACTTTCAAGTCTCAACACCAAGAGCACGCTTTTCTCCTCACATGCTTCTTCAGGCAAGTACATACACTGCAAATCACAGAGCCGTCTGTATGCAAGCTAAATCTCACATGCTGAGTCATGACCGCCTTTGTCTATACCTCAGGTTCAGTGGTTGTTCTGGCTCTCCAGAATGCACTTTCTTAGAGCCACACAGTAGTTTTCTTCCTGGAAAACCATTCCTATCAGAAGTCTTTATCTTTTTCTACCGTTGGCTTTAACCAGTACCAAAATACACACGGACAACGAACACCTGTAAAATGATCCATTAGACTAGGAAACACGGTGTAACGTTCAGGCAGAAGGTGGCTGTACTTGCTAAATGTCAAAGAATCCGGGAATCCACACTGGCTCTCAATTCATTTCCAGGTGACCTTGAATAAAGGCACACGGCAGCAACAAACTGGACCGAGTAATTATATCCTGCCAGTCTGAAGGGGGTCTGGGAGTGCCACCTCTTGCTCTGACCTGCTATGCTAAGTTATTGAGTTAGTTGCTCCTTAAAAGAGATGACTGGCAACGTCAGGGAGGTTTAAATGGGAGCAATATTTTACAGCAGCTTGGGCCAGGAAGCAGCGTGGTAAGGAAGGAAAAGCTGTATAGGAAAAAGGTGGCAATTATCCAGTGTCCACTCAGCTGACAGTAGGGAAGAGACATGGGCCTTGAAGTATGCACGTCTGAGGTGCTATGCGTACAAGTTTTTTTCTTGAGTCAGTGACTGCGAAGGAGTTCTTGCACATAGCCCAAGTGTATCCCAGCCCTCAAAAACTCCACCTGTACGGAACGGACAAAACCTGTTGGTGAAGCAACAATTCACTACGTGCTAATTATATGACACCGTCTGTTTTCATCCCAAAGAGGGGCTGCAGAAGGGACAGGAAATCTCACCTAATCAAACGAGCCACACTCGGATGGAGTATTACTGTCCTGTATTGTCCTTATGTGATAGAGAGTATCTATCTTGTCAGAGGTAAACAAAGTCAAGGAGATGAAAGGAAAGGGAACCCTCTCACAAAAGCAGTACCAGCTAACATCCATCCATTCATCCATCTATCCATAAACACACACCTATGTATATATTTTATCGAAAGTAGAGTTTACTGTTTTTCTTTATCCACTCACTATCCCGGGTCCCCAGCAGCTCCCGCAGAACTTGTCCGGGCAGAACCGGGTTATGCCACCACACAGCACTATCCACATGCGGCCTGAAACGTACGTGCACTTGTGCTGCGTCCCTTCTTGCTTAGTCCCGCACGGAATGTGCCAGTATCGCAAAGAGTAAGGGCATTTACCGACCGAGCAGAAATCCGATCAGGTATCTGCGTAGCCCGCTCCAGGGCTTCGCCGCAGGCCCTCCGCAAACACCTGCCGCGCTCGGCCTCCCCGCCCGCCGCGCCTGCCGCGCCTGCCTACCTGTCTCTCGGTCAAGTTCTTGTCCGGCCCCAGCAGGTAGGGAGTGAGGAACGGCTCTGACGGCCGGAGGTTTGCGAAGAAACCGTAGGCGCAGAGCAGCGCGGTCGGCAGGAACCAGCACTCGCGAGGGACGCGGGCAGTACGCAGAAGCATCCTGGCCGCCGCCGCCGCAGCTCGTCGGGACACCCGGGCAGGAACGTCCATCCTGGGAGCGAGGGGCTGGACGCCGACACGGCCCCCTCCTCCTTCTCGGCCAACCGGAGGGCGCCCGAGCCGCGGCCCTGCGCGGGCACCTGTAAGCGTGCGCGACGCCGCCTCGCGCCAGGGTCAAGGTGCTCGGAGTCCTGGCCGCCGGCCGCCACTGCCCGCCCGCCGAACGCCCTTCCCAGGGCCCACCTCCTCGCCTGGCCCGCCACCGCGCCTGGCCCCGCCCACGTCCCGCCCCACGTCCCGCCCACGCCTCGCTCCACACCCCGCCCCAAGCCCCGCCCCAGCCGCCGAAGGTTCCTCCCGGCTCTGCCACCGCGCCTGGCTCCGCCCCCACGCCACGCCCACCCACCCCGGGGCACTCAGGAGCTACGTCCCTGGTAACCGCCGCCCTCGCCCACGCCACGGGACCAAGGCCAATCTTCCTACTTCCCCATTGGCCAATGACTCAAAAGACCAGGAAGGCCGCTGTGGCAGCGGGCAGAGGTTCTGATGTGAGGGATTCTGGGACATCGGACTGTTATGGACAGTGTCTGGACTCTGGCAGGGATCCTACTTTCTTGTATACATACACACACACACACACACACACACACACACACACACACACACACAAACACACCACACCGATCACGAGTCACGAACGCTCCCTAGAGCGGGATCCGGCGGGGATCCTATGTTCTCTTAACAGGGAGCCTGCTCAGCCTCTGATCTCTAGTTGGTCCTCTGCTCGGGACACGTGGTGACATAGGCTTGCAAATCTTTAACCTTGGAGTGGGTGGATGCAATCCCTGGCCTCCAAGAGCTTTTTGTTGTTGCTGAGTTTAGTTGTGCTTGGTTTTGATTTTTTAACATTGTATTCATTTGCAGTAGAAAGAGCTGAGCTTTGGGGCCTCTTACTATAGACAGAAAGAAAACGAGTTAATCTGCAAGAGGCTTTTGCTTTATTTTGTCACTTTTTATTGGCAGGATACAAAGAAGAATTAACTGCAATATATCCTATGGAAAGGAAATCACCCTAAAAGCCAAGGTCCTAAAATAGGCCCAAGGTTCCAGAAAGTGTGCAGTTCACGAAATATTCCAAGGGTGCAGAAGTAAAAAGCACCTAATCTCCCACCCAACCCTGGGAGGTAACTTGATTTATCTCCAACCTAACCATTTGAAGAAAAGTCTCTCGTGGTCCATCCAGAGGGACTTCTCACCCGTCATTCTCCAGGGAAGCCCTGCACTCCCCATTCCCCACCGTCTGGTCACAACAGCTCCCTGACTTGAGATTTGCCTCTCGGACTGATAGTCTGCTGTTGTTAGTGGGGGCGATCTGAATTTTCATTCTTTAATTCCGCCTAGGTCACTGCGGTTCCGAAGGACCGACTAGACACCCGAGGGCTGGCGGGTAGAACTGAGAAGGTTCCCTGTGCAGAAGCACATCCCGGGTTTCTGTTGAGCCACCCTGACACTTAATCGGTTCAAAAAAGAACGGAAAATCCAGAATCACTAAAGCAGCCACGAACATTTCTTCACTAAAGCAGAAAACGAGGCAGCAAGAGTACAGTTTCTTGTCTGAAGTTTTTCAAGGGCAAAACATGACAGGAATTCCCAATGCTTTCTTTCATCACCCTCTGTATGACTTTTTGCTAGGCTCACAGACTGACTGTCCTAATATCACAGAATCAAGCGGCACGAGTAAATACACAAAATGTGTGTGTGTGTGTGGATCAGTTTGCAAAAGTGCAAGGTGTGGTGTTGACATCTTTCAGAGTCCTTCGAAGAGATGGCCTAGGAAGACTTTATTCCTTTTACCCTCAGAGGCGGCTATACAACCTGGGTGAGATCTTGGCTAAGAGAATGCTTACACACTATGTGCCATGTTTAAATTTTTCAAGGTTCAATTTACTATCTTGATAATATCATTAGTTCTAAGCCACCAAAATCAAAAGCCCCCCCCCCAATAACAAGAATTCTGAGATATGAGCATGTCCAGTCTATTAAATATATAGTTACCTAAATCCCCACCATAATAGAAGTTCTTCGTCACAATTATAGAGAGAAAGCTGGAGCAGTTCTCTTGACTGCCTCACATGGACATAAAGTGCTTCAGTAGAGGAAAAAGAAAACGAAGTGAACCAACAAGCCGGCAGGCTCCTCACACCGAGATGTCTGTCTTCAACAGTCAACTTTGTATTCTTTTGTCGTGGCTTGGAAGCCTATCCAGTCTACATCGCCTTGCTAGAGATGGAAAATTGAAGTTTCCAATCTTCTCTGAGATGAGTCTGGATGTAGACAGGTTTTCTTGAATTGGGTAGAAAATTACTTCTTATTTTTCTGAAAGAGGTCATAAGGAATCAGAATTCTACCCACGATCCAACGTGATCCTCGTCCTTATATAACCCCTATCCATCTGAGGGTGGCGTGAAAGCTTGTGGGTTTGATGAGATAATACACCTGTGATCTGCACTATTTTCTAACAAAAATGAAATTAGCTAGCTAGCTTACTCACAGAGGCCCTCTGCAAACAGAGTTTTCTTTCCGTGGTCGCAGAAAAACAACCCCAGATTTATTTGAAGGATGAAAAGGGTTTGACCTTTTGCTGTGTATGAACCAAGACATGAGGTCAGCCTCTGACAACAGAGTGTGGCTCCTGGCTGACAGCAAGGAAGCCAGGACCTCAGTCCTATGATCATATGGAACTGAATTCTTCTAAAAATCCTAAGAATAGTAGCACATGTCTGTGATCCAGCACTTGGTAAGCTGAAGTGGGAGAAATTTCAAGTTCACAGCTAAAATGAGTAACCTGGGCAGATAGTGTACACAGTGAGAGTCTGCCTCACAAAACTACCACCACCACACAGCACCTCAAAGCCTCCAGAGAAAAATCTGGCCACCATCTTGGATTTGGCCTATGAAATCCCAAACAGAGATCCTACCTGCCTAAGCCTATCTGGTTATACTCAACTGTGAGCTAAGCTATTGTAACTGTTTTCAGATGGTAAGTTTGTGTGAACTTGCAACAATAGGAAACTAATGTAGAATGAATATGTATGTTTGTGAGTATGTGTGTTTGTATGTACGCATATATATATATGTACATGTGTATATATGTATGCTCTCATCCAAGTATTAACGACACCCAACCCCAGTTAGCTTCTGAGATGAGATAAAAGTGGGCATATTTGGACAGTATGGCCAGAATATACATTTTTAAATTGAGGAAATAGTCACACAACATAAAATAACAATGTTGGAACAGACAGCTTAGTACATTCCTAATACTGTGGAAGCCTCACTCCTTTCTAGTAATAAGAGACATAAAGCTCAACTCCATAAAGCAAATTCACACTTAAGAAGCTATTAGCCCCCACTGATTTCTTATCCACGGTGCCTGGAGACACTAATGTGCCTTTCTGTCTAAGAATGTATCTACGTGAACGTTTCATACATGTGACCTTTCACCTCTGGCTTCTTTCACTTACCATGAGGACTTTATGTTTCCCTTATACCATAACATAAGTCGACACTTTCTGTTTTATAGTTGAACCCTGAGCCAAATTTATATGTTCACCAGTTAATGGGCATTTGGTTTGCGTTCGCTTTTTGACTGCTGTGAATTATAAAAATGTGTAAGTGTTTGAAGGTATGTTTCCAAGAAGGGGATTGCTGTACCACTTGGGAATTCTGTTTTGACTGAGGAACTGTTTCCCATAGAAACTGTACCATTTGGCTTTATTCAGGCAAATACAACGCTTCCAATTCGACATCCCCATCGATGTGTGTTTTTCTTCCTAAGGGGTAGCCTACCTAGTAAGTATAATATGGTATCTCAGTGGTTTTTTAACCTTCCTAGAGACTGACAGTGTTGAGCATATTTTCATGCATGTAGTGGCTTTCTGTATATCTTTATTGGAGAAATATCCATTCAAGTTCCTTGTCCCTTAAATTATTTTCTCTTATTATGAAATTACACGAGCTTTTTATATATCGTGCATACTATGTTCTTCCATGAAGTATGGATACAGAGGATATTAAGAGATTCTTTCTCACTCCTATGTAGGAATATATGTTTTGAAAGAAGTAAGATTATGTTATACTTTTCTGGTTTTTGTTATCTTGCTGAGTACTATGTGAAGAACATCCCACATTATATGATAAACTTCTATTACCTTCTATATGACAATCTGTTGGGAGGGTGCACTATAATTTATTTAAACATTCCATATATGTACCATATACTTCTAGTTTTATTATCTTCTAGGTCATTAACAGTGCTATAATTAAATCACTGCACAATACATGTTTATATATGCTTAATTTTATTTATTTGCTGAATAGTTGAAGAATACAGATTTTAAAATAATTTAAAATACAATTAAAAATAGGTATTTCTCAGTTTGCTACAAAAGCTAAAGGTGGGCCAGCTTACATTTTCACTGGCAAATTTTAGCATTTATTTTAAGAGCTGTCAAAAAGTAGATTTTTTAAAATAGTTTTATGAATTCTTTGAGAATTTTCTACAATGTATTTTGAACATTTTCCAACACCCTGCACTTCAGCTCCTCCCATTACATCCCTCCCTACCTTCCCGTTTCTCCCTCTCCACCCCTGAGATTACTTCTGAAGGCAGAGAATGTTGAAGGACAAGAGGGATCTGGTTTCTAGTTTCTCTAGTAGGTGGAAGACAGTAGTTCTCAGAGTGTACTGATTTTGCCCAACAGGAGATACTTGTCACTGTCTGGAGGTATGTGTTTATTGTCATAATTTAAGAATTAATGCTCCTACCTCCTGCTGAGCAAAGCCAGGGAGTCTTCTAAACATTCTACAGTCTCCAGGGCGGTCCTTACCTCGTACAGGTTCCCTACTGAAGACTAGACAGCAGATAAAAAGTTGGGAAATACTGGTATGCAGAATTGAAAATGGGGCTAGAAGGATGCTTTTCTAGCACGGGAGAGGCGCTGAATTAGATCTCCAGTCTTACAAAAGAGTGAAGATAAATTTGAAAACATTTGTATCTGTATTCAGCATCTTTCTGTGTGTAACTATGTGGATTACACTACTCATGAAACTTGCCCATTTTTCTTTTGGTTTTTCTATCATTTTAAAGATCCCTTTATATTTTATAAATCATCTATTTTCATCTTCATTGAAAAAATTTTCAGCTATATATTATACTGACTTTTATGGATTGTTTTGCCAAATTGTAAGTAATTCCATAGATAATAAAACAAGGTCTCAACAAATTGTCAGACATACCATATCTGTGTAATTAAATTGTTCTTTTCCCTAAAGTCAATTTATAACTTTAATAAATTTCTAGCAGAGATCCAAGAAATATTCAATTAAGAATCCAAAAGTAGCTCAAAGTTTATAGAACACAATAAAAATGCCCAAGAATAATCAGTAAAATTATACAAAGGAAGATTACTAATAGGGTTATGCCTCATCAGGTATCAAGACAGAATTTAAAAGCTTTGGAATCAAATCAATTTGACAACATTCACAGAGTAAACAGAAACAAAGAAGAAAACAGGTCTTTATGTCTGTGAGAATATATTCATTTTTGTTCATTTAAATGAAAATAATAATTTAATAAACAGAAAAAAACTGTCTAGTCATATTTGAAGTACTCTTGTTTTTAAATTGGTTATTTTATTTATTTACATTTCAAGTGTTATCACTCTTCCCTCCCCCTGCCTCTATGAGGGTGCTCCCCCACCAGCCCACCCACTCCTGCCTCAGCAGCCTAGAGTTCCCCTATACTGGACCCACAGGACCAAGGGGCTCCCCTCCCAGGGATGCCAGATAAGGCCATCCTCTGCTATATATCCAGCTGGAGCCATGGGTAGCACCTGTGTACTGTTTGCTTGGTGAATTAGTCCCTAGGAGGATTAGGGGGTATAGTTGGTTGGTATTGCTGTTCTTCCTATGAGGTTGCAAACCACTTTAGCTCTTACAGTTCTTGCTCTAACTTCCACATTGGGGTCCTCACGTTTTGTCTAATATTTGGCTGTGTACATCTGCATCTGTATTGGTCTAGCTATGCAGAGCCTCTCTGGTGTAGGGACAGCTACACCAGACTCCTGTCAGTAAGTACTTCTCGGCATCAGCAATAGTGTCTGGGTTTGGTGTCAGCAGATGGAATGGATCCTTAGGTGGGGCAGTCTCTGGATGGCCTTTCCTTCAGTTTCTGCTTCACTCTTTGTCCCTGTGTTTCTTTTTGACAGGAGGAATCCTGGATTAATATTTTTGAGGTGGGTGAGTAGTCCCATCCCTCAACTTGGGGCCATGCCTATCCATTGGATCTCTACAGCTTCTTTCTCCCCTCTGTTGGGTATTTTGGCTAACGTCCTTTCTGTTAGGTCCTGGGAATCTCTTGGATCCCTGGCATCTGGGACTTTCTAGTGGCTATCCCCAGTTCTGCTATGCACCTACTTTCAAATTCCTGACCCTCTGTACTTTTCCCTCATCTCCTTTCATATCTGAACTGCTCCCTTTCCCCCCTCCTTTCTCGCTCCCAGATCCCTCTCTTCCTCTATTTCCCAGAGAGTATTCTCTTTCCCCTACAGAGTAGTACTGTAGCATCCACACTTTGGTGTGGTCCTCTTCTTGAGTTTCATATGGTCTGGGAGTTGTATTGTCGGTATTCCAAGCTTCTTTTTAAGTAATCAAAAAGATCTACCTATCAGTGAGTAATACCATGTGTGTTCTTTCATCACTGGGTTACCTCACTCAGGATGATATTTTCAAGTTCCACCCATTTGCCTAAGAATTTCATGAAATCATTGTTTTTAATAACTGAGTAGTACTCTATTGTGTTAATGTACCACATTTTCTGTATCCATTCCTCTGCTGAAGGACATCTGGGTTCTTTCCAGTTTTAGGCTATTATAAATATGGCTGTTATGAACATAGTAGAGCATGTGTCCTTGTTATATGTTGGAGTATCTTTTGGATATATGCCCAGGAGTGTATAGCTGGGTCCTCAGGTAGAACTATGTCTAATTTTCTGAGGAACTGCCAGACTGATTTCCAAAGTGGTTGTACTAACTTGCAATCCCACCTGCAATGGAGGAATGTTCCTCTTTCTCCACATCCTCACCAGCATGTGCTGTCACATGAGTTTTTGATCTTTGCTCTTCTGACTGGTGTGAGGTGACATCTCAGGGTTGTTTTGATTTGCATTTCCCTGATGACTAAGGATGTTGAACATTTCTTTGAGTGTGAAGCACCCTTTTTGTTACACTCCAGGAACTTGGATCCGGAGCCTGGTGTATGGAAGACAAGCACTGAGATATATCCCCTGCAAATGTGAAACAATCTTATGAGACATGTAACAACAAATTACAGAAAGAGAAGAGACTTAAAGGCACATAATACACACAGTGTAGGAGGCCTCGTTGAGTCCTTTAGGTATCAAGGAAGGACTTGGCTAACGAAGAAAACACATTGCTATAAGATATGACAAATGAGAATGAAAATATGACCACATTCACTAACTTGGTTTTACTGAATAAACTGCTGAACCGACACCAGAAACCTCGTGTTGCTATCTCTTGTTTATCTGGCACAGGAACTACCAGGTCGAAGGCGCTTAATGAACCTGAGAGGATGAATGGTCCTCTGCCAATCTTGATTCTAATGTTTTCTACGTGACTGATTGCAAACCTTAAGGGCAGCTAAATGAGCAAGCTGTGACCTACGGAGTGGAAGCAAGTCAAACTTTTTTTTAACACTTGGTCTACTTCAGGCTAGAACGGAGCATTCTGTGTCATGCAGAGTTTCTTTCTTTTTTTTTTTTTTATTTATTGAATGATTGATCACAGTACTGGGGGATAAGCTACATTCCCTAGCCCATGGCACGACGTTAAAACAAAAAGAACTGAGATTGGCTTGCCCATTGCATTGCTTCCAGAGGAAAATAGAAGAAGCAGAGAAAGGAAATGAGCTGTAATAAAACTTGAAAAATGTTTTTGGTCCTGTTTAAAATGCGTTTCACAGCATAAATAGCAGAATTCAGTAGTGAAACAAAATATAATCATAGGCTGATCATTTTGAAAATTTTTTAAACCCGAGGCCAAGAAATGTAAAGTAAATTTACCAGGCTCACCAAGAGAGGCAGAAACAAACTCAGAAGAGCTTGTGGTTGCTCACACACGTGCTTGCTGCCTCACACCACACAGCTCCCTACTCCCTTTCAGAATCCATATCTCTTTACTTTCAATATGCAGTCTGCTTTCTCTCTGCATGGGTTCTGCACCCATGGTTTTATCAAGCCATGGGCTTTAAATAGACATAAAACCCGGGTCTGTACTGATCACGTACAAACTGTCTTCATTTCTCCTGCACAGCAGAAATACATTGCCTACATAGCATTGCCCAGGATTGAGTACTGTAAATATTCCAGAGGTAAATCAAAGTGTATGTGAGGGTGTGCCTAGACCATTCTATAAGCATCATAGATTGTTGCGATATCCTTTTCAACCAAATTGCCAATTTGTTGCATTTTCCTCTTCAACCCAAATAAACCCATTCAATGAAAACACAACTCAGTAATTAGGAAAACAAGCTGCGGTCTATTTTGGGCAGATTTAACATTACACTCTATTCCCCTCCTAGAAGATCCCTTCTCACTTACCCCAAACCGTCCTCCTGTTCCAGTTCTTTTTTCTGCTTCTTCTCCTCCTCTGACTCCTCCTCTTCCGTTTTACTCCCTGACTCCTCCCCTTCTGTTTTTTCTCCTTTTTCCTACCTCCTCTCCCTGTCCAATCATGTATTGCCTTAACATAAATCTACAAGCTATAAGCATCATAGTGGATCATATGAAAGCTTTTGTATTTGTGAGTCTTGGGACCAATTCTTCATGCATATGGAGGGAAAATGGTTCTATATCGCATTGCAGTTCTGGAAAACAACACATTGAAACACCTTCACATGCGTCCTCTAAATACTGGATTTTTACTACAGTTCTACAAATATGAGAGCTAAAACCACAGACTTTCCTTCTCATTTCACAGCTGGGAACACAAAGAATCAGTCTCCCAGATCACATCTATTCATTCAATGTGTTTTCTGAGAGCCCATTGGGGAAGGCATTGTACTTAGTTTAATGTTTAGATAGTCTACAATCAGAGAAGTCATATGAGAAATCAGACATGCATCAGTCACCCATGTCCCACTGTAGGCTGTGCCCCTGAAATGTCTCTAAAACTATGAGGACTTTCACAAACAAACCCAAGTTTTGTTCCCCAAAAAATTATGGGCTAGATGACTATACTGTGTAAGAAAATTGCTTATTCATCAATTAAGTGAGTCTCCATCCCTTTTCTTGAATACTTTACCCAGAATTTTGTATGTACTCAATAAGACATCATCTTACATGCTGAGTTGTATCATGTTACATCCCAACAAAAGAGCTGCCTATTAATCTTCAGCTTAGCCTATGTGGGATGAGAATGTGTTACCAAGCAGGAGAGGTACACCCACAAGGATTTACGGGAAAGTACTCTGGGCATGCCCAGTATATACTCCGTGTTACCTTTCCCATGCTCCACTCAGGCTCTGCCTAACTTCTTCAATTTTGTCTAAACTAGAATGCACAGTTTATAACATTATTTTATTGTATCTTTTTATTTTATGTATTGGCTGTTTTGCTTGAATATAGATGGGTTTTGCCACCATGTGGGTGCTGGGAACTGAGCCCAGGTCCTCCAGATGAGCTGCTATTGCTCTTTACTGGTGAGCCATGTTTCCAGCCCCTATGCCTTATTATTTTATTATTATTTTATCCTATTTGAAGTAGCTCACAAACCTACCCCAGGCGTGTTATGTTTTTCTATTCTATTCATTGTCTTCTCCTTTATCACTCAGCTCCATGCTCTTTTTTGCATACATGCTTGCTTTTCATATTCCTCCAGTGAACACTAAAATAAGAGCCCCATAAAAGCAGTAACTTACTTTGGTTGCTGGTCTTGAATGGTGCTTAGCCACATGCTCATGTATACAATGGATACTTATTAAGCAAATGAGGGGATGTGACATCAGTTTCTCTCTGGCTCCTCTTGGCCACTTGCTCTGTTCTCTCCTTTGTTATTATATTTATAATACTTCATTACAACATTTGTCCCTTAGCCTTCATATACCTATGAATCCACCGAAAACAGATCTCTTATTCATATCCACTGACACCCAAAACAAATTTAGCGAAAAGGCTACATGTCCTTGGAAAAATGACTATCTTGCAACCTCGATTTCTCCAACAAGAGAGTTGTGCTAGATGATATTTTACAAGGCCTCACAGCTGTGAAGTTCTCCACTACTGATACAGCTGAATGTACCTTGGTGGCAGGAATCCACTGAGGCTTGGAAAAGGACTATATCATCTCGACATCAGTGCCAGGGTGGTGTGATGACCAATTCTGACACATTCACAGGCCTCGGATGCTACTTGTATTCTCATTCTTACCAACACAGCTGATTTTCTTGTATATGTTTCAAGCAGCTGGGTTCCCAACACCATGAAAAAGGAGAGAGGGGAGGAATGCAGTACACTGCTAGCAGGTTTCAAATGTAGAAGAGCTTGATCAAGAGAAGGCCAGCATTTCGTGTGCTATATTAGGCCTACTGCTGGGTTTTCTCTGAAGATTAGCACTGATGTGACCTAGAACTCAGGGTGTGTCCTTTGGAAGTTTCCAGGGTGTGGGACAGCCAGCCACTTGCAAAATGGCAGGCTTGGATACATCATCTTTGACTCAGCGGAGGCAGCCTCCTCATGACCTCATATTAGACAGACTTTCAGATAAAATGGGTTTCAGATGAGATCAGTACTGACAAATTATCTCGCCAAGCCAGGTGTAGAAATAATTCAGGTTCTGATCCTCTGTTTCTTAAAAAAAAAAAAAAAAAGAAAGAAAGAAAAAAAAGAAAGAAAGAAAGAAAAAGAAAAAGAAAAAAAAAGGACTGACCCAGGTCTTTCTAAGAAAATGTCTTAAGGTCTATTTTCTATGTCCATGTAAGTAAGCTTACATGATAATCTCTAAACACATTCATAGTCACATGCGAGTGAGTCACAAGAAATCTACAATGAACCCAAACAAGGGTGTGTTGATTTTTCCCATCAGATAGTTATTGTGGCAAAGTGACAACCGAGGGGACATAACTTCCAAGTGCTTTGACATTACTAACACCACAGAGACATGCCATATCAATGAAGACTCTACTTTGTGGCTGTCCTCTTTCTCTCTAACAGTGTATGAACACACCAAACACACCAGCACATTCTGTTATTTTCTCCTCCCAGTTATGAGCTCTTCGTGTGGCTTCTGTGGATTATTTGTTTTATGTAAAGTTTTCTCAGAGAGAAGAGAAGGTAAAAGCTCCTGGACCTCAGTCTGAATAATAATTTCCAGGGCTGAAAAATTACCCTTGTGTAATTTATTTGGCCCTGATTCTGAGGATGAGAGGTCTTGGCTAGAGTTTCAATAGAGGCTATTCTCAAGAGTGAGAGAAATATTTAAGTATAACATGACATGATTACTCGGATCATATGTGTGCCCTGGTCAAATCCTGCTAGCTAAATAATCTCTAGCCTTTATAAGCATGAGTTCCTGTTTCACTAGTTGTGGCTATTATTGTTAATATTATTTTTTATTAATCATCATTATTATTTTTATTGAGAGAGGGTTTTACTGTATAGTTCAAACTGGTTTCAGAACCACCCTCCACCTATTTCAACTTCCAGAGTGTTGGGAATACAGATGTGTACTACCATGCTCTCAGCTACTGTGTTGTGTGTATGTGTGCAATTAAGAACAATCTATGTTTACTACCTTTCTCTGTGTTTCCTTTGCTATTTTATCTAATTAGTATGTTGGCAGAGAGATTTCCAGGTCCTCTTGGTTTGGCTTCAGTCTTCATTAATGCATTTTGCAGATCAATTGTGAATTTACACTAACATGTAAATGAAGCATTCTGTGACCATAGTCAGCCTATTCTATTTTTTTAAGTTATTTATTTATTTTATATATAGGAATATACCTTAGTTGTTTTCAGACACACCAGAAGAGGGCATCAGATGGCTTTGAGCCACCATATGGTTACTGGGATTTGAACTCAGAAGGGCAGTCAGTTCTCTTAACCTCTGAGCCATCTCTCCAGCCCTTAGTTATTCTATTTTAGTGTAAACATTTTTAGTTGATTCCAACTTGAGAGTCTATTATGTATGTATGGGTTGAAAAGGCCCGTTTTGTGTTAGAATTTGAAAATCTCTTGTCTCCATTCTGGTAATGCATTTCGTTATGTACTCCATGTATTTATTTATTTAATGTAAATGAATACATTGTCACTCTCTTCAGACACACCAGAACAGAGCATCAGACCAATTACAGATGGTTGTGAGCCACCATGTCATTGCTGGCAATTGAACTCAGGACCTCTGGAAGAACAGTCAGTGTTCTTAGCTGATAAGCCATCTTTCCAGCCCTCCATGACATATTTCTAAACTTGTCTTCTCTCAATATGTTCCAGAATTCTAGGGCAGAAGTTTTTTCATGCTTGGAAAAATATAAAAGGATCCACATGGGACCTGGAATATGGTCATTGCGGGGACCAGGAACACACATGACACACATGCATACATGCAGGGAAAGCAACCAAACATGAAAAAAAAAAAAAAACTTTGCCCAGTGGTTAAATGTTTGTGCAGACACTAGGTATGAGGTGAGTTTTCACTTTTTCTTTGTTTTGTTTATTGTTGTAGAGGCTGTTGTGTATTCATAAGGAGAGGGGAGGGGAGCAGAGAAAAGAAAAGAAAATTTGGGCTGGAGAGATGGTTCAGTTATACTTTAACAACTCTATCAAGTATAATTTTCAATTAGTTAAAGAAACACTCAAGTTTAGGTGCATAATAAATAAAATAAGCTTTGCCAAATAAATAGAAGTAGACAGTTATCTCTGGGAGATCCAAATGTTTTTAAAATAGTCCTCTGAGTTGTGAGCAGTCATGGAGCTGGAATTGTGATGCAAAGTTTGGTATTGACGAGAGAAATGGAGCTTTGCCTCCTTCTTCTAGGAGGAGTTAAGGCAGATAAAAGTCGTTCTAACAGACTAGAGTTGTTCAAAGGATTGCAAGATTCATCAGTGAATCACAGGTGCATACTGGGTATAGAGGAAGTGGAGCCAGGAAGCAGAAATTGTGCTTTCAGAAGGAAGTCGTGCTCCTGGAAGTATGAAAAATTTCCGGGATTATTAAGAGATTTGAATGTGGGTGGATGGGAGCATTTCAGAGCTGAGATGCACCATGAGTTTCTCGCCAGTTGTATTTAACATCCCTTGGGCCTGTGCCAAGGACACAAGGTTCAGGCTTGCTCATGGGAACTGGCCACTGAGGTAGAGCGGATGGAAAAATGTGGTCCTCTAAGAACTGAGAGAAGACACAGGAACCACTGGTGTAATTGAACAGCTCTCCACAGTCAAATGAATTTAGATGGCGAGTCCTGTAGGCTCCCATCAGGAGAGGCGTTTTTAAAGGTTTAAGTTGGCCAGCACTTTACAGACTAAACACCAGGGGCAAAATGTATTTTGATAGAACAAGTCACAAAAATGATTTTTTAAAAATAAAATAAAATGACTGATAATTGAACATGGTGGGTTATATCAATTCGCTGAAGCTAAATTGTTGTTGAATTTGATAGTGGAATCCTATAGTCTTAGCCACAATTGTATACTTAATTTGTTTCTCTGTGTTTTTTTTTTTTTCAACTTTTTATTTTATGTGCATTGGTGTTTTGGCTACATATTTCTGTATGAGGGTTTCAGATCCCCTGGAACAGCAGTTACGAACAATTGTGAGCTTTCATAGGGGTGCTGGGAATTGAACCCAGGTCCTCTGGAAGAGCAGCCACTGCTCTTCACCACTGAGCCATCTCTCCCACCCTCTGTGCTTTTTAAGATTATTAGTTTTTAAAGAATTTCACACATTATATTTTTACCATATTCACCCTCTCCCCTTACTCCTTCAGATCTACATCTTGTTTACTTGGAGTTCTCATTTTTCTTTAACCTTTCCAGTCCAATTACTGAGTGCTGGCTGTACACACTCTTGAGTGTGTGGCTATCCTCTGGAGCATGTTCAGTCTACGGGGGGGGGGGGGGGACACACCCTTAAAGAAAATTAATTTTCTCTCCAGGTAGATTTCAATTACCATTAGCTCCTTAGGTAGAGATAGAACTTTGTGGGGAAAAAATATTTCAAAAGAGGGTTTTTTTAAAATGAAAGCAGGGGTTGGGGGAAGTTTGCCTAGTGAGTATGAGAAAGTTAAGTGTAAGGGAATTGTAGAGAGGAATTGGAAAGAAGATGGAGAGAGGTGGTTAAAGATAAACCTGGCTTAGTTTTCAAAGCTTTAATTTTGTCGAATGGTAACTTAGAGCAAACACTGTGTTTGGGGAGCAAGTTCATATCTGTATTTCAACATCTGGGTTAGAGTCTGAGAAACTGTTTATCTAGACTCTGTGCTGGATGTACAACATACAGCAAAAGTATTATGAAGAAAACAACGTGTAATTAGTAAAATGAAGCCTTAGGAATTAGAAATTTGCATGGCTGAGTGTAGAGTTCAGTGCAAAGTGCTAGCCCAGCATGCACAAGGCCTAAATTTCACCGCAAATACCACAAGAAAATTAGAAACTTTCAAACAAGTTTATGAGCACGAAAGGTTCTGGCAGAACTCCCCTCTGGGGTATCTTTTCTTGAGATTGTTTATAATAAATATTCCCTACCAAGTTGAAAGACTATGTATGTTATACTCATTCTCAGAAAAATCCATTCTCAGAAATGGTTAGTGTGTCCTAGATAAAGATTGATCCGAATATATGTACACACACAATGTTTGGGTGTTGATGACCCTATCATAGGTTGTGGATAGAATGTAAGGGAATTGAGTGTGAAATATTAAAATATTTAAATATTAAATGTTAAAATGCCAAAATGGAATGATAATCTTTTCTCAAATAGCAGGAAGTTAGACAAACAAAAACAATTTTATAAAATTACATATTTCCCATTGTTTTCTCCAAAGCACCTGGCTTTTATTGATATTTGTTTAGATTAAGATGAGATTAGAGAGTACATCTGCAGAAACAGGGCTGTCACACTTTGCAGAATTTAGCCTTTTGTTTATTGCCACCAAATGGCTAGCAAAATCATGACTAGAGAATCAATAATTTTGGTTTCTTTAAAGTAAAACAGTAAAAGTACAAATGACTTGAAGGAGGTTTAAATGAGGACCAGAGTCAGAATCTTTGTATGAGTGCCTTATGTCCGTTACCGTCCAACCATGTTCCGTGATTGTCTTATCTATCAGAATCTTTGTATGAGTGCCTTATGTCCGTTACTGTCCAACTATGTTCCGTGATTGATTGTCTATCAGAATCTTTGTATGAGGGCCTTATGTCCGTTACCATCCAGGATGTTCCGTGATTGTCTTATCTATCAGAATCTTTGTATGAGTGCTTTATGTCCGTTACTGTCCAACTATGTTCCGTGATTGATTGTCTATCAGGAGGGGTTTTCCACATATGACAAACATTTCCCTTTGAGGTTGTTATACTGGTCCTTATCACGAAAGATGATCCTTGTTCAATTTTATTATAACAAGCAGCTTGGTATTTCTACGGAACTTGAAATCTCTCTGAAGGAGTGATTCTACGTTTACTGAGGACTTTTTATCTTTTTTCAGCTTTCAATTAGAATGACTAATGATGTTTAGAATGTTAATTGTTGCTTTCTCTTTGTAAATCCCAATTCCTCATTGAGTTACTCAACTTCTTTCTATTGGAAGCAGGTATGAGATAACAAACAGCACATTGTCTCACGTCAGGGGAGGAGATACCAGGTAGCCAAAGCTATAATTTCAGCTAAACAACTTCAAAGGGGGTGTGGGGATGGGAAACTATGTTTTGTTTCAATCACTTATAACCCAAACATTTTGTTGATACTTTTTTTTCAGATTAATTACAAGTTATTAATGGACACTCATCTCCCTCTCTAGGAGGTGTGGCTTATACACATTTAATTTCCATTTTATGCTATGATTGTCTGCTTGTCCAGTTTTAGCTCTGACACTGACAAGTGAGAGTTCTGATTCACTTTTCCCTCGGAGTCTTATTTATCTTATAGATAAGATAACCAGGTTGGGTGCACCAGCCTGGTCTAGTGAGTCCCAAGGCAGCCAGGGCTATATAGTGAGACCCATGGGGGGGGAGAGAGAGAAAGAGAAAGAGAGAAAGAGAGAGAGAGAGAGAGAGAGAGAGAGAGAGAGAGAGAGAGAGAGAGAAACCTATCTAATTCTACAGAAGAGACACCAAAGACTACCTTCATACATTATGTGGCTTATTAAAAATATCAAAATATTAGATTCTTTATCCTTAAATCAAAGGTGTCAAGAGGATAATGGCTAAGTAGTAACCTAAGCTCCAAGCCCTTTTGTAGTTGAATCAATTGTGTATCCACAAGACCAGACTTGGAAAAGTCAGAGATATTTTTCTTAAACTTCAGATTCTCAGTTGCTGTTAACTGGATGCAAATCTCAGAGAAAATCTGATAGGATGGTAGTGTGAATCAGGAAACGTAAGTAACAATGGAAACAAATACCTCTAGAAAGTCACTACTCAATGGAGGCTCTCACACACATTTGCAAGGTTCTCGGGAAGATGCATTGAGTAACTAGGACTTTAGAAACTCCCATTCAACAGTGGTTCTGTGTGCACATAACATCTAGTTTTCTCCTACACTGAAGAAGCCTCTCCCATTCTTCATTTGCTTCATTCAATAGAATGTGACAGAAAGGAGGCTCTGCCTCTGCTTCGGGCCTAGACTTTAAAAAGAATGAGTCACTCCATCCTAGCACTTGAACTTTGGCCTAGAGACACCTGAACCATCAGATGAAAAGCCCAGCTACTCACTGGAGACATTGCGCTGGAAAACTACAAGTAGCAGTCAGGTAGTGAGGGCTGGAGCTGAGACAACATCAAGAGGCAGAAAGGACCCCCAACCCCCACACCTCCACATTCACATAGATCCCCTTAGGAATGCAGCTGAGGTCACGGTTTTACCATAACTCAGTGGGTGACACCAAATGAAGGCAGCAATCAGGATGTGTGAGGAGAGGCAGAAAGACACACAAAGAACTCTTCATCCACTTGCTGGTTGTGGCCTGGAGATGTTCTAACAGGAACGCAAAATGCTTTGAGCCACAGTCTCTTTTACAGGTAAGCATCTTCTCTTAGGTAAACCCAAGTTTTGAAACAGTATGCCATAGTGCCAACTTTTTGATCAAGCCGGGGCACATGACCAGTTCTCCCAAGGTTATCACTGACATTTTCTCAATGTCTGGTGGTTGGCACACTAGGATAGGTGCTTCTGTCCCAAACAAGACAGATTCACAAGTCCGGCCGGCATGTGAGACATGTGCCCAGTTGTTTCTTTCCTCATAGAGAATCAGAACACTCGGGATGACATAGAAAGACAAGCTTTAAAAATCATTTATTTACTGTTAGCACTTGTGCGTGTGCCTGGGTCACACATGTGCCACAGATGCGTGCAGAAATCAGAGGACAGCTTTCAGAAATATGTTCTCTCTTTGCACTATGGTTCCAGGACTTGAATTCAGGCCATCTGGGTTTATGTTGTTTCGTTTTTGCGGTAAGCACTTTCGCCCACTGAGCCTCACTTAATTTTTAAGTTCTCACTTAATTACAACAAGGTATCTTTCTCTATTATAAAAAAACTTAACTATTTTCGTTTCCATTACTTATAAATTACAGTTTGCTCCTAAAAGAAAAATGTAGAAATAAAGGTTTTCTAGGTCCATGAAAAGTTTCTAAAAGTAGTATCACTGTCTAAGGGATTTGAAAGAGCCACAGTGAATCATATCATTCCATTATATAACTATTACATTATAGAATTTCTTTAATCAGAGTGAAAGGCAGTCATATTTTTCCGGGTCCTAATATTTTCCCATTTATATTCAAATCAGTGAAAAATAATAGTAGCTGTCTCACTTAATGACAGCAATGAAGAAACATTATAAAAGCATCTCATATAAACTTTATTCTCAATTAGAAAAAAAATAGCAGAGAATTTGTTAACATTTAAAATATCAGTACTATATTGCCTACTCTAAATGGTTTAGGCCTGAAGGAGTTTCTTCAGATTTATTTTCTCTTTTTTTTTCTTTCTTTCTTTCCTCCTCCTCCTCCTCCTCCTCCTCCTCCTCCTCCTCCTCTTTCTTTTTCTTCTTCTAATTCTAATAAATGTCACAGCCAAAGAGCTCCAGGCGAAGTGCAATACTTTGGTTCCATGTTTTAGGAATGATTCGGATAAATCTGGAAATAATAGGTGGGTTGAAAAAGTTCTTCATATGCCCTTTGGTATTGCTATTTCCTTCAAAAATCTGAAAGGAAAACAAGATAAAAATAGTCAATATTTGCATCATGGGTACCCATGTTTTACTCTTAATTTATGTTCCAAATTCAAAGTCAGTCGTCTTTGTTTTTTCTTTAACTATTCTCAGGCTACTGGGAAATCACAGGCCAGATAGATGTTCCCTTAAAGACACTCATTTCTCAAGGAGATATGTCTAATTAGGAAAAATAAACAAAACAGCCATGAGTGTTTCCAAGCCTCTTCTTAATCCTCTTAGTCACTGTGTGGCCTTAAAGAAGTCTTTATATTCCTCTGCCACATACTCAGAGTGAGGACAACAAAAGCTCTACCTCACAGATGCTGCACAGATTTGAAAGTGTGTGTAAATACACAGCAAGTGCCTAGTGAGCATCATGTAGAAGACGCCAAAAAATAGCTTGCTATTATTGATACTCAATGTAAACATGACCCTGCTGCTTTCTTTGTTTCTCCTTTTCTGTTGTATGCGTCTTCTCCTCAAGTGTTTGCTCAGGGCCGGATTTGTCACTCTCAGGATGTTCCTGAGATGTACACACAGCAGAGTCTTTATGCAGGAAGGTTTCCTGGTGTGAGCATTTGGGTAGAATTCAGTAAAACTCAGATCCTCTCCCTGTGTTGTTTTTCTGAGTTTTAGCCTGGTTCCCACTCCTGGATAACTAAGCTCTTTTCCGTGGCTCTGCTTCCGGTTGCATTATTAAACCAGCTGGTAAAAGGTAGAAGGACTAAAGAAAGTAATGGAGCAGTTGATTTCACAAGAGTCCTCCAAAGCGTTTCCTATTTTGTAGCAATGTGTCGTAGAGGCTTGTGGTCCTGGGCATCTCCGATTTGCTACAAGCAGTCAAGTCTATCTGCAGAGAAGGCTTTATCATTTTAGCAAAAGGTTTTCTGGCTAGGTTCACCTTCGTTCAAGGTCAGAGCTAACAAAAGCCTCACAGCAATCCCTGCTTTTTTGTCCTCCCTGTTTCCCAGGTGGCTGAGTCAGAAAAGTGGTACCAGCCACCACAGACGGGTAGGTGGGTGGGTGGATGGGGTAGGGGTGGCATGTGTGTGTGTGTGTGTCTGTGTGTGTGTGTGTGTGTGTGTGAGTTGAGATGGCCTGGGGGAGTGGGTCATAATCAGCATTGGCAAATGCATGCTGTTATTTCTTGTCAGGAAACAGTTTCCAGACAGTTTTCGAAACCTTCGCCAACACAGCATCCGGTACCTTGTCCACCATGGACGATTTCTGCCGGTAAGGTTTCCATGTGACACCCTGGTCACTATACTGGATGCTGTAGCTCTTCACAAACATCTCCGAGGACAGAGACTTACAGCCCTGCGTTACGATGGCCGTCACCTTCTTGATTTTGAGCAGATCAACTTGTAACCACTGCTTGTTGTTGTTGGCCTACGGAAGCAACAACACAGAGCACAAAACGAAGATGTTAATCCTGCTTCTAGTTAAGAACAAGATGGCTAGGAAGTGGGTAAAGCCTTCCGTCTCCTCTGTTACAAGTTGCTGTCTTTTAGAAGATTTCCCTGTGATTTCTTGTTTGTTGTTATGAATCATGACCAGGAAGGGAATCAGAGAGAGAGAGAGAGAGAGAGAGAGAGAGAGAGAAAGAAGGGGGAGAGGAAGACTGAGGAGGGAGGGAGAGGGGAGAGGGAGGGAGGGAGGGAGGGAGGGAGGGAGGGAGGGAGAGAGGGAGGGAGGGAGAGAGGGAGGGAGGGAGGGAGGGAGGGAGGGAGAGAGAGAGAGAGAGAGAGAGAGAGAGAGAGAGAGAGAGAGGGAGAGAGAGAGAGAGAGAGAGAGAAGGGGGAGAGGAAGACTGAGGAGGGAGGGAGAGGGGAGAGGGAGGGAGGGAGGAAGAGAGGGAGGGAGGAGGAAGAGAGGGACAGAGGGAGGGAGAGAGGGAGGGAGGGCGATAGTAATAGAGAATTTTGCATATGCATGACAGGGGAAGGCCATGCTGAAAGGAAATAAATGATTAAGAATGAAGTATAATGACAAATCACCACAGAGAAACCCTCCACAAAGAAACTTATTGCCTTGTGTACCAACTTAAAAAGATTGAATTTCTACTGATGTAGTCCATATCGTATACAATAATTTGCTTGTTTAGGTCTTTTGCTGTTCCAAGGTGGGGGCTTATTTAGTGCCCCCCCAGGTCTTCATAGCCATACAAGGTACACAGTTGGTGTTTAATAAGTAGCTGCTAGATGCTTATTGATAAAGAAATTTTACTTTAAACAAAAGAATACATTTCCAAATTATTTGTAAGTCTTCTTAAGAAATTCTGTGTAAATGCTATACACGGTTTCAGGGATGTCTGAGAAAGCATTGAGTATCTGCTTGAGGCATGTCTAGCCTTACAAAGTCTCCTCATATCCAGTGACATGCTCCTGAGGAGAGGTCAGGACTAATGCCTTGAGTTGTCTGCAATAAATTTCTGCCTTTGGGAGATGTCTTAAGCAGTTATGAATGAAATAAATATTATTTCCTCAAAGTCATTCATATTCATGTGGACATATGTGTGTGTGTATGAACATATATCTATATATTACAATGATATAGTTTTGAAAAGCAAATTGATTGAATTAAAGGATTAAGACTTTGCTAACTTTGTGAGACCTTCTGTGTGTCATTTTAGAGTGACTTAAAATCAAGGTTGTATCAATGATATAAGATGCAGGTGAAGAGTTTTTGTGTGTATCAGGTAAGAGACCCATGGACAGGGACAGATTGGCTGTGCACACCCGCATTTGTGTGGCTTTGATTTTCAGCTTCTTTAATATTTCTGTAGAAAGGTTCTTTTTTTTTTAAATCATTTTGTCAAAAGTTTTTCTGGATAGGCTCACCATCATCCTAAGTCAGAGCTAACAAAAGCCTCACAGCAACCCTGCTTTTCTGTCCTCCCTGTTTCCCAGGTGGCTGAGTCGGAAAAGTGGTACACATGGTCTCTAAGAGCAGCCTCTATATCATTTACATTTGCATTGATGTTTATGTTGATATATAAATACAATTTGTGCTGAGAGAAGGTTAGATCAAACAGAAATTTCTGAGAAATGCAGATTAAAAGTCACATTTAAAAATGAAGTTAACATTTATTTGGAGGGGTTTTAATTACAGTCTCAGTAATTGAAGCTAACTATATAGAAAGGATTTATTTTAAAGACTGTAGAAGAGAGTGGAACATGACAAGATTTATCATGTACAGATCTAAAAGGATGTCTGAGAAATAGCTATGCAGCACTTTTACTTATTTTTTATAATTTTATGTAAGTATGTAATATAACTTTACTACTTTAACTTCTCTGAGTAGCAGTTTTATTCTGCAAAATTGCAAAATAAAATGTTTGGGCTGCTTCAC
This sequence comes from Micromys minutus, assembly GCF_963924665.1. NCBI lineage: Eukaryota > Metazoa > Chordata > Mammalia > Rodentia > Muridae > Micromys > Micromys minutus. The sequence continues at coordinate 76,955,135 of NC_137969.1, forward strand.
GCAGGGGACTGGCCTGAGTGTTAGCCAAGAATGAAATTCTAGCCAACATTCTGCGTCAACACGAAGCTGAGATGATTTGATCTGTGGTTGGAGAGCTTTGGAAAGATGCTTCACTATCAGCTGCTGCCAGTCCAGCATTCTGTGAGTCCAAGCTAAGCTAGAATGAGGTTCAGAGAACAGAGACTGGCCTCTGAGACACTATGTGGGGCTCACATGTCACACTTTCCTCCTTTCTAGTGGCCTACTCTGAGATTAGAATCAAGCTTTCTTCAGAGTTTAGGAATTGAGATGTTTTTACATATATAAGTATTTATATATTAAATATTATTTATATATTTACATATATTAGTATATATCTTCCAGGAGGGAGATGGGAAGAGACTAAGTAATAATCTTGGATTGTTTTGTCTGAAGGGGATCATAAAGTTATCATGGTATTGTGATCACATTACCTGATGACAAATGAAATAAAAAGCCAGCTGTTAATAGTTATCCTCAAATCAAGTGACCTGAAATACTCAGTGGAGTAATATCAAAGGCACTTTCTGGAAGGTGTTTGTTTAACTTGGGTCACTGCTTTATACTCCTGGTTTTATAGTTGCACTACCTCCAACTGTCTTGAACAATATCACAAAGCTCACAAAGAAAGGGAAGGAAAATTTTTGAAATGGCAAATTATGAAAAAAAGAGATACACTATAAACCATAATTATTTGTCCATTATTAATGTTAAAGTGTCTCAATCAAGAACAGGTAAGTGATGACTGGCCTCGCTCATTATTGAGGACTTACTTGTTGCCATGCAGAAAATATACAGAAAAGAATGAGCCTAAATCAGGTTTCTCAACCTGTGGGTAGAGACCCCTTTGGGGGTCAAATGGCCTTTCCACAGGGTTTGCATGCCATATACCCTGCACACCAGACATTTACACCGTGATTCTTAAAAGCAGCAAAAAATATAGTTATAAAGTAGTAACAAAAATAATTTTATGCTTGGGGTCACAACAACATGAGGAACTGTATCAAAATGTCACAACATTAGGAAGGCTGAGAACCACTGTGCTAACATATTTACTGTCTAGTTCTTTGCAAGCTGTTGTCCCTTCCTGTTTTAAATCAAAGCTACCAAGAGCTGCCAGGAAGATGTCTGACTTTTCTCTGAGTCATGGTTAGAGCTTGAAAGCTGTTGATTCAAGTCATCACAGATTCTCGGACCTGGAACTTCAGAGGCTCACACTCCGGTTCCCAGCCACCCTCCCGCTCCCTGTGGTGGTCATTAGTTTCTGGAGAGTGAAGAAACTCCATTTATATGGTTGATGTCACCTTGGCTTGCCAGGCATTCACAGAGCCCTGGGCATTCAGGCGGGCGAGAGAAGGCTCCCAGTAGCTTCCCCACCATGACTTTCTAAATGAAGATGCAGTAATTTGCTTGTTTTCTATCCTTCCATCTTCCAGGCCCAGTGGCGTGGAACATCCTGTCAAGAGGAAAGTAATATGATTAACTACACAGCACTAATGGTTCCTGCAGTGCATTGTGCAGCACAGAAGGCAAGAAATATCTCTTCCAGGGACAGCAAAACAAAGAACATTTGTTCAAGTTCAAACACCACTCTGGTGTTACTAATATACCCTTCAATGCTCACACACCCATCCGACAGAAGTGGGCACAGAGGACAGCAAGACACAGGAACCTGCCCAACAGGCGACTGTCAGGAGAACAGGAAACTGAACTTACAGCCGGTATGCCACCCAACACAGTATCTTAAGTGTGGATTTCCCCTTCTCCAGACAGCTGTGGAATCTCAAGTCTTTGCTTTGAGACAGATGGTGGTTCTGAACAGTATGTACCATGATGTGGCACATAATGACATGTCAGTTAATAGCAGACTATACAAGTGCTAGTGGCCCCATTAGGCCATGGAGCTGCTGTGACATCATAGCCTCTGTGGTTGTGATGGTGTTCATATGAATCAGCCCACTGTGCTAAGACATGCAGAAGAACAGTGCGCACAGTTACGTACAGTTCATAACACTCAGTAATAAACTCCAAAGTGACTGCTTTGTGTATTGACTATACTTCTTATTATTTTTGAACACTACTTATAAGAAATTAGCTTACTGTGAAACAGTGTCCTGTGATGCTCACTAGCCCCGTCTCTTGATTGTATCAAGAGACCACACTGAGTGATTGGCCAGCCTGGTGTAAACACAATCTGTGATTGCCCAGTAACAAACAAAATGGCCTAAAGATGCCTTTCTAAGCACAGATTGCCGCCATTAAGCAACTCACAGCTGCAATGAAAGGAGAGGTTCTTCCAGCAGAAGCTGTGGAGTTGCACTGGGGCTTTCGTAGCCACCTTTTCTGCTTTCTCTTTCAGCATTTTGAACACATACACTCTTTAGAATTTTGCCTAGGCATGACTTTGAGTGTTCTAGGCAAGCAAAGCTGACCTATTGGCCCAGGCAGCTGGGCATTTATTTTGGTGCTACTTTGTTTTTCCTTGAAGAAGCACAGACATTTTCTTGAAACAATAGCTTGTTTTCTCTATGTCCAAAAAAAAAAAAAAAAAGACACGTGCATAGAAAAAAAAATCCTGACTGAAGCTATCACTGGCATTGTGACTATGGTAGTTTCCCAGGGCATGGCAGAGCACATGATTCTATGTCCCTTCACCTACTCCTGTCTTTAGCAGTCAGTGGAGGCCTGGGGGAGCCAAGCCCTGGCCCACTGTTTTTATCTTTTTGTTCAGAATGCCTGGACAATGATAATATTTTCTATATGTGCCTGAAAGTTAAAAATACTGGAAAGTTCGTCTGGAGAGAGAGCTCAGCAGTTAAGAGCACTGACTGCTCTTCCAGAGGATCTGGGTTCAGTTCCCTGCACACATGTGGCAGCTTACTACTGTCTGTAACTCCAGGATCCAACACCTCCACGAAGACACAAATGCAGCCAAAACACCAATGTGCATAAAATAATAAATAAATAAATTAATAAAACAATACTGGAAAGCTTAAAAATCAGAATAATCAGCGGATTATTATGACTATTAATTGTGACCTAGATTTATTAGATCACAAGACAAATTTCATCCCCTGAAACAAAAGCTTAAAAAGCCTTGATTACACACCTAGGGTCCAGGACAGAGCTCACTCATGGTTTCAGAAATTGAAAGCCAGGTTCAGATTCAAAAGTGCCTACTGAATACCCAAAAATATGTCAGTAACACAGATCCTCCACTAAAGTTTGAGTGGCCTCAGGGACTTTGAATGTCAGGTGGCTCTCAATGAAAACAGACTGACAAGACAGTTTCTGTGATGTTCACACCATGCAGTGAGGAGTGAGGTGCTGCCCCATTTGCCCCAAACCCCCAGACTACTGGAACCAGGCTCTGTCTCTATTTAGATCACACCGAGAATATTCCCTACTGGAACTTGGCTTGTAAAGATGTTTCTGGAGCCTAGGGCATTGAAGGTATCTAAATTCTATTTTCCCACACCACCCAAATCTTGAGCCTTGGAGTGTCCATGAAAAGCTGGTGCTTCTTGTCCCTTACCGTTCACCTCACAGCCCTGCAGCTCCAACCGAAGGGCGGGTCTGTTGTAGGATTTGGTTGGATGTATCCTAATGTATCTAGCCACAATAGGTGGGTCAAATCGATTCTCTTTTATTGTAGAGGCATCTGAATTGCCAGCAAAATGCTAGAGGGAGAGAGGAAACCATTAATAACAATCCTCTAAAAACTGACTTTTTCTTTTAAAACCCATTTAACAAGTTTTGTAATTTTTTTTAATGGAAAATGGGATCAGTTTGATTTGATTTGGAAAACTGTGGATACTTCGGGGTAGCTATTGCTGATGCACTTTCTCCTGTTCTAACTTTGTAGAAACCCTTTGCTACACATACAAAAAGCAAAAAAAAAAAAAAAAAAAAAAAAAAAAAAAAAAAGATGGAAAGATGGCATGAAGAAAACAGACTATCTAAGCTCTCAGTAATCAAAGAATAACATGGCACTACCCCCGGGGAGGTTTTTGCTTACTTTGTAAGTTCTTATAGGTGGAGACAGAAACCTCTTTAGATAACTGTTGTAAACCATCCAACTGTCACAGAAAAACAAACACAAGCCAAGCATAGAAGCCATAGCTATAATGAAGGGTTAGACTTTGAGGATCCTGGGACTAAAGTGGTAAAAGAACCATCCTCAGAACTCCAGACTTTTTCCAATAAGAAGCCCTCCGCTGGGTCAGGAGAAACCAGAGTAGAACTCTATATCTACTTAGCAGCCAAGGGAAACAGTGCCTCCTAAGGTGCTCAGTGACAGCCTGGACTATGGCAGTCACCAGGCTGTGCTCCAGCTTCCCATTCCCTCACAGAGAAACCTTCCAGAGGTGAAGTGCTCATAAACCGGAAGTGAAGAGTAGGCATCTGTAAGACTGAGCACAATTAAACAGTAGAAGGAAATCTAAAAAGAAACTGACATTTAGAAAAGATTGGCAAATCTTTTTTACAGCGGGCCTGGCCTAAAAGTAAAAGAAGAGAAAATTTACGACATCAGAGATTATGTACAGACCTTGCAGATGTCAGGAGGATTTCGAAGGACAACTAATGCTAGACTCTACACGTGTGACCAACAACTTAAAGAAAAAGGGAAATTCATATTTTAGATGCCACACAAAGTATCATAACTCACCTAATATGAAATAGACTATTCAAATAACTTCTAAACTGTTAATGAAAGAAATTGAGTTTAAAATTTCCCACAGAGAGCTTCTTAGGTCTCTACAGATTTATGGGTGATTTTTGCCAAATGAAGGTATTAACACGGACGTCAGACATCTTATCCAGAACACAGAAGAGAATACTTCCTGATTTACTTAAATGTCTTCTATTACTGTGGTATTAAAGTTTGAGACAATCAAACTACAAAACCACCAACTACATGCCAAAGTCCCGCATAATGGATGTGAAAATCTTTAAGGTACGATTTTTGACTGCTATTGAGTTTTCCCTTTCCTTACTGGTTTATAAGCACCACAATTTAAGATTTTTGCCACTGTTAGAAACAGTCAAGACATCAAAGAAAATGCAGCACACGGTGAAGTGATTTACATGAAGTTCCAGTAGAAACAGACTCAAGGTGGTTTGTGCAGTGATGACAGACGGGCTCTCTGCGTTTGGGTATTTTTCTTTCGGGAGGAGCCTGAGGATGAGGAATGATCTAGGAATCTTGTCTGTGCTCATGGAGTGTCAGACAGGAGTCTGTCTGTCCTCCGGCATGTCCTGTTAGACAGCCTGAGAAGCACAGTGCCTCAGAGCATCACTGGGTAATCACGATCACCATAAATCAAGATACGTGAGACACATAACAAATTAAATATGATAATAGAACTCTTCCAGCAGCTGAACGGGGGTGGACACTGCTGTATACTACCTGCCAATCTGTTTTGAAGCAGTGCTTGCTTAAATATGTTTTTATTTTTCCTTTCAAGTTCCACGGAGATTTGAAGTTTTAGTAGCTCTATGTATCTTTTTTACAAACCCATAATCATAATATCACCTTTACTTCCTAAGACCTTTAGAAAGCCCTTCACTTTTCTAACTCCATGAAATGTAATTTGAAAGGCTACTTCTATGGAAAGCCCAGGGTGAGCCTTAAGATTCAGCTAGAAACATGTGCTCAAACCATCACGTTCTTCGTGCTGTTCCCTCTGAAGATCTGCCAGTTGGTTTGGTCAGAGCTGTAAGCCACTTGAAATTCCGTGGTAAAGTAAGACTTTAGGTAGTGTTTAGCACCTTGGGTTTGTATCCCTGTGACTACAACTTCCTTCTGCATGTCCACCTGCAATACAGTCAAGCCAGTAAACAGAACCATCCTGGTTAGTGAGTCATACCTTATCATAATTCAAGATATAATCATCTTTCTTTAGCATTGGACACTGCCCAAGGTCTTAGAAAATTCATAAAAGAGTGAGTTACAACCCACAGTTGAGCAGAGCACATCTGAACTTGAATTCAGTGCAGGGACCAAATAGCTGTGCTTCACTTTGGGAAAGCAATTGATGCCTTTGTTGGGGTTTTTTTTTCTTAGATTGAAAATGACATAATCCACCTCTGAGAGTCAATTATGAGAAAGCAACTGCTGAGGTCAGTAACTACATCTACTCATGGCTGTTTCCTTAATTGCTATTTCAAGAAACAACTAAGCCCACTGCCTGTGTGGTCATAATGGCAATAAATATTATCAGGCTAGTTAGACATACCTGGATCCAAGGTTTAATGGGAAAGTATAATGCAGTTTTTTCTATACTCCAAGCATTATATGAACCGCCATTGTTTAATCGTGCTAATCTGGGCTCCCAATAAGCTAAATTCAAAAGAAAAAAAAAGAAATTTGTAAATTAATTTATTTTTGAAAGGAAGTCTTATATAGCCCAGCAGGACTAAAGTTCACTCTTTCTGACTCAACCATATATTACCATATACTGCCTGCCTTTAAGTACTTTTTTTTTCCCCAGTAGAAAACTACCAATTTCTCAAATAAAATTAGATTCTTGGAGGGTTTATGTTATAGTTAAGAGACCAGGCAGGTGACACGGAGAAGCCATTGCTCAATGATGAAACCTTGGCTGCAGGCCATGTTTAGTCAGTTGTAAACCATCATCCACCCTTTCTTGCACATAGGTCATGTTTGTGTTTTCTCAGTTATGTTGATATGGCTACTGTTGAGTGTGCCTACCAAACAGGAAGACTTGGGACGCATATGTGGGAGCCTCATTATTCTTTTGATGACAGCCTCTAGATCTCAGGAAGGAGTCTGAGGCAAAATAAAAAAAAAATGTAAGAGATAGTTTGATAATAACATTTCTTGACTAGATGAATGGCTAGCATAAATATTGAGACCAACTTCCTTGGATGATAGGACCTTGTGAATCTGGCTGGAGATTATGTGTGTGAGCCAACGTAGGCAAGATAAATGGAGTTTGGAAATGATTAGAAGGTCATAAGATAAAGCTATTTTTTTCCCCTGCCAGTTCCCTGTAGAGCTTCTGGGCTGTCTAGGTAGAGACATCAGCAAAGTTGAGTTCTTGATTTTTCCTAGAAAAGGCCCTTTGGAACAATACACATCACAAGAAGCGGAAATGACAAAGGTATGAATAGGATTTTTGTTCCCGAATTTTTTCCTCTTCCTGTACCAGAGGAGTGGCACAAATGGAGTGGCTTCATCAAGCTCTCACAGATGAAAGCCAGAGACGGGAACTGGCCCGCAGATGGACTGTCCTGTATAGCTTTGTGACTAGTTTACCGTGACCATGGCTAGTCACAGGTGATGAGGTCCATACTCACTCAGATATTCTGAAGCCTTGATCTGTGAATCAGCTATGACGCCAGTACTTAGACCCAGTGGCATCTTACACTCTATGAAAAGACAGAGACAAAAATAAATACCTTTTGCTTAGAAAAATCCATGTAACAACTAACCTCTATGGCTAGAGATTATTTTCATTTACCATCCATGGTAATGGCTTTAATATGCCTGATTAGAAAGAGATAAATGCTCAGCAAGACAGGTGCTTCTTAGTATAGTAACCGCCACAGTAGAAAACAACTGGAGTCTTTAAAAGATACACTTAAGGTGATGTCTGGTTGTATTTTAAAGCAGACTATTTACATTAAGCTATTCATGAGCCTGCACCCTGGGCCACTGACCTAGAGAGCACAAGGTCTTTACATCTTGCTCAAGGAGAGAAATACCAGACAATGGGTCCCTGGATGTGAATGCTGTCTTTGATAGTCAACAGATGCTTGGCAAGAACTGTTTATGAATGGAGAGACCACTACCTGTGACTGCAGAATTCTCGTTATTCTTTCGGCTCTACTCTAGAACTTAGAGAGCTTCTTGTATATCCTTTCCCATGGATCACAAACTATGAGGGAGGCCACTTACTCTTGGTTCCCCAGCCATGGGATATTTGACCTATTGGTTAGAGTTGTAAAGATAATTGTTACTGTTTTTAGTGGCCAGGGGAAAGGCCTGTTTTGACATTTTCACAACTGAATGGTGGGAATCGGATTATTTGCAGTCTGGAAGTTGGGAATCGTCTATTCTCAGGCACTCCCTCACCAGTAAACACCATGTGAGCGATACCTTTGTCTATGATGAGAAATGGCGTTTGCATGCCAGCTATCTGGTTCTCTCCAACCTCTGTGTCTAGGAGCCACCAGCCAGGCTTGGATGCCTTCATTTCCAGAGTTTTAAATGAACCTAAAATAGAGAGTGAAGGACAGGATTAGAAACTCATGGATTAACAAGTTAATGTTGTGACAGAGCTCTCCATGAATCTTGAAGTCCCTTCCCAAAGCTGTGGAGGAGACATAAATTAAGAGTGGTGCATTTCTCTTGAGGCCATTACAGCCAAAAATGAAGCCAGCAGCAGCTATAGTACCAGCACCAGTAAATCACTAAAACAAGGGTGGGGAGATGCACAGTCAGGAGAATGCTTGCCTAGAATTCACAGGTCCTGACTTTGATGAAGAATCCTATACACCTCAGTGTATGCTGCAGTGTACACTGTATACAGGTATATACACAGCACACCTCAGTGTATGCTGCAGTGTACACTGTATACAGGTATATACACAGTACACCTCAGTGTATGCTACAGTGTACTGTATACAGGTGCTCATAAGGAGGAGACAGAAGAACCAGGAGTTCAAGGCCATCTGTTACTGCGGTGGAGGTGGGGGGATTGGGTGGGGGAGCACACACGAAACTATTTTGAGTAAATAAGCCATCAAACAAACAACTAAGAAAAACATAGCTAAAAATAAATCACTCAAACACAAAAATAAAACTATACTAGCTCCCCTTTAAAATGAATTTTCATTTATCTAAATGTACTGTTACAAGTGCACAATCCAAGTACTCAACTTCATGTTTCAAAATGGCTTCAAATATCAGCTTTATGGCTATAAAAATGTGTTTTCTTTTACTCTCTTCTTTTTAATATGTAAGGAATAAAAATATCCTTTATGGTTTCAAATACTCTAAAATGTGTACACACTTGGATAAATGTACATAGATTGCTTCAGAAAAAATTTAAAAGTTTCAAATTTTTTCTTAGCTTATTCTTAGTGACACTTAATATCTACTCTGCCAATTGACCTGATGCTTAGACTGTTGACAATAATTTAGGATCATGTCCCTGATTCTGAGTAAAAGTTAACAGCTGATGGTTATCCACCTCAAACACAGTGAATAAGACTTCTTTTGTTATTTTCTGATGAATTTAGTGCTTCCTCCTGTCTCTGAAGTTAAACAAAACATCGCTTTCTGTATTTTTTAGAGAGTGCATGAGAGAACCCAAAAAGAAGCCATTGCTTTGCCTTCTTAGACCCATCTGGACCCCAATTTTCACATATAAGACCAATTCACACAATGACTTTCTCCATGTCCACATATGAAGCCAATTCACACAATGTCTTCCTCCATGTAAACATATGAAGCCAATTCACACAATGTCTTCCTCCATGTAAACATATGAGACCAATTCACAGTGATTACCTCTGTGTTCACATATGAGACCAATTCACACAATGACTTCCTCCATGTTCACATATGAGACCGATTCACACAGTGACTTCCTAACCCTAACTCCTGTAGTGGGATTGCCTTTCACTGGTTTCTCAGACTTTGGAAGAGATGCAGAAGAGACCCTGGCTCTCCTCCCTAAGACTTATGCTTATCCAAAGTCTCTGAGGGTAAAGTCTCAGTAGATGGGCATCGTAGTCAGTGTACTGGGTCTCCAGCAGCATCTTGCTCTCATATCTCCTTTCACTAGCAGATCTCCCTGGAAACAACGTAAGGACACAACAACAAAACCTTTGCTGATGACTGCAGTGTGTTTAGATTTACACTAACCCTCCCACTTTCTCACGCAAAGATCTAAATACCCCCGTTAGCTCTTAGAGTCATCAAAAGGATCTTTCCCTCCAGAGTGATGAATCTGTTCAAGATTATGACTCCCAAAGTCACTTCCTCAGAAAGGTCGGGGTGAAGGTCGCAGAAATGGATTTCAAGAATCCAGAAGAGCTCAACTTAAGTTTCTAATCAACCTCTGAGCAGCAACTGTTTCTCTTTTCCTGTGCCTTGGTGACTTATCTTGTCGTGTACTGAAATCTAATTCTTATAACACACAGAGGCCCAGGAGAAACTGCATGGGACACAGAATCCCTGAAGAACCTAATGGTCTTGCAAATCTGTCCTTCCAGATGTCTGCACACAGCTCACAGGAGATCTGTTTTGTGCGCTGTGCACAGCATGGAAACAGCTTTGCCTTGGATTTAGACTATCATATTCTCTTCTGATTACTTAAATAGCAGATGTACAAGGAGAGAAAGGGAGCCAATTACAGGTGCCTCATCTTGCTATTTCTTAGCAGGGACCTCTTCCTCAGATCTTTACCAGGCAGAAGGGGCCAGACCCCTGAGTGGTGCTGTTTGGTCCTATTATCCAGCAAGATCTGGCCATGAAAGTGAACCACGTGAATGTCTTGGGAGCCGCCCATGTTCAGCAGATGTAGTCTCACCCACTCCTGCTCGTACATTCTCAGGCCAGGCAGGTTGTAGATCAGCCCATTAATTGCTGAAAGGAAAGAGAGTTGCAATCAATTGAAAACTTGTATACACAGGAGGAGGCCCTCCCACTCACCACCTATCTTCCTCATTGCTGGGCATTCTTAGGCCTACCCAGACATAGAAAGTGTCCTTGGCAGTTTCATAGAACCAGTAAGAGGCTGAATTAAAACTTCCAACTCCTTAGGCCACTTCACAAACACTTATGAAAGTGTGAATCAGCTCCATTTCAAAACTGTTTTTGTCTCTCTTTTCTCTAGATTTTGTCCCTCTCCTGCTTAAGGCTTTGCCCATTTGTCCTTCACATTGATAGTGTAAATGTTCCTTTGCTGCAGAGAAATGAGAAAGGGCAGATAATGCAAAGTCTTATGGTGAGAGTGAATAACAGGTTCAGTGTGTCACACACTCCTTGTAGAGACTGCTCCTCTACCTACCTCTCAGGTCAGAGTCCAAGATTGCCACCAAGTACCTACATTCCTTCTGTGAAGGAGATGGATTTGATTTGTTTCGGTTTGAGATGGGGTCTTGGTATATACATTATGCCAGGCTGGAATTCACTCTTAAGCCCAAGGTGACCTTAAGCTCAAGGTCTTGTTTTATCCTTGGACACACTACCATTGTGTGTCTGCATATGGCGTATGTATGTGTATGTGTGTATGGTGTATGTTTGTGTCTGTGTGTGTGGTCTATGTGAGTGTGTGCATGTGTGTATGTGGTGTGTGTGGTATATGTCTGTGTATGTGTGTGTGTATGATGTATGTCTGTGTGTGTGATGTATGTTTGTGTGTGTGTGTGATGTATGTCTCTCTCTGTGTGTGTGATGTATGTCTGTGTATGTATGTGTGTGGTGTATATATATGTGTGTGTGGTGTATGTGTAAGTGTGTGTGGTGTATATCTCTGTGTGTGTCTGTCTGTATGATGTGGTGTGTGTGTGTGTATGTGTGTGTGGTGTATGTCTGTGTATATGTGTGTATGTGGTGTGTGTGGGGGTGTATGTCTGTGTGTAGTGTTTGTCTGTGTTTGTGTATGTTTAAAGCACCTGATACAACCTTAATTGCCTAAAAATATAACACAAGAAGGTTAATGATAACTGTAGTTGCTACCAAATATTTAACTGGAACATAAACAAGAAAAGAATTCTTTTCTTCAATGGATCGCTGTAGGATTTTGGAAACCAGTCAAGAAAACATTTGGAAGGAAAGAAGTTGAAATTGTTTTGGCACTTGTGAAATCACACCAACTGTGGGAACGCCTAGCTACATACCTGGGCACCAGCCCTCACCCCATGCCGAGGTGCTAACTGTGTTGGGTGTGCGGGATATAGGAGTGAGGCCTTTAAACAGAAGGACTTAGTGCACATTTAGACGGAACTGAGGGACAGGACTTGTTCACTTACTCACCATTTCTTATATCTCCTGAGCACATGCTTCACAAGCCAGGCAGGGGCTGGGGACTGAGAGATCTGTTTACCACATAGCAAATAAAATTCTACAGGCTGGGATTACAGAGTGTCTTCAAATTATGCTGCATGAAGCTGTACTGAATAGATTTGACTTTTTGAGGAAATCAGGAAGTACTTCTTAGAGGGTGCACCTTAAGCAAAGGGCCTAGCTGAGAGACAAACCTGTCTGACTCTGAGGCCTGTTCTTTCTTACTAGGCTGAGAGGGTTTCTAAAGGATTCACTTCCTGCTCCTGTGAGCAAGTTCCTGGGCTCAGAGGCCTAGAAGGAAGAGAAGGGAAGGGAAGAGAAGGAAGGGGGAGGAGCCAGGAACACTCTTTTCAGTCTGTCCCATAGCTGTCTGAATCAACTGTATTCTATTTAACACTCGGCTGGCTAGAGGTGGCCTCTAATAGCATGTCATAAAAATATCTTGACCTGTGTGAGTGTGTGTGTGTGTGTGTGTGTGTGTGTGTTTATTCTTTGAGACAGGTCTCATGGGGAAGCTCAGGCTTATCTCCAACTTACAGTTCTCTTACCCAGCATCCAGAGTGTTGGGATTTTAGGCCCATGCACGTTTCTTCTCTTCCAATATTCTGACAGACTCATTACCTAAAGCACAAGTCCTTAGTAATCTGAAATTTCAGGACAACCACCACTATTTTCAAACTATGAAATAGGCCTTAGCTATCTTTCATTTACTTATGTGTGTGTGCGTGTGCATGTGTGTGTGTGTCCAAATGGCTATGGCATGTATGTGGAGAATAGAGGCCACCTTGTGGGGATCTGTTCTTTTTTCTCATCATGCAAGTTTGGGATAGTGATCCTTGGGTTTGGGGGAGTGGTCCTCGGGTTTGGAAGCAAGTGCTCTTCTTACTGAGCCTTCGTAGCAGACACTGGTCTTTATGTAATTCTGGTTTCTAGCTGTTGTCATTTTGGCTGTGTTTCATTTGGCCTTTTTCTAAAACTGTATTGTAATTTATCTGCCAATGTACAGGCTACAGGCAGATCAGAAGTGGGGCAATCAAAGGACTTCTGAACAGAGATGCTTTCCCCAGTGTGACCTTTGAAGTGCAGATTGTCTTGCCAACGCCCCATCATCTGACTGCTTAACTTTCTTAAATTCCCAGGCTGTCTGGCATAGCTGCTGGCTGCAAGTTCGAAGAACTTCCCAGAGCCACACTGATTTCTGAAGAGACACACGTGCGATCACGTCTTAGCGTGAGTACTCACTTTTTTTAGAGAACTAGAAACAAGGTCACTGGTGTCATAAAGAGTGGTTCCATTCTCACTCCAATGTCTGCTGCGGTCTGGGGTGCAGCGCCCACTTTCTCGGTTTGTTGGGCAGTAGCCCATGTGTGCTTTCCTGTATTCTCTCCACAAGCTTCAGCAGGATTTGCTACCAGCCAAATCCTCTCTCTAGGATGCTGAGGAGCCAGGTTTAACTGATGCTGCTAACTCCTCAGGAACACCTCAGGTCTAATCTTGGGAAGACCTAAGGGCAGGAACCGCTGTGACCCGCTGGGCTTTAATCAGAGATGAAGGACTGAGATAAAATACCGTAAAACTCGTGGGAATTTTTGGCGTCTGGAGATTCAGTTCTCCGTGACCCTTTGGACTTTTCATAGTACCAGCTCTTCTTCTCATCAAAGGTCATAAAGAGTAAGACAAACTCTCTCATGTCCATAGGCAGGTTGCTTTCCCTGTGGAGTGTTCCCTTCCGGCAGATCAGAAGGGGGCCGATTAAGCCTGAGTGGATGTCTCTCTCCTGGAGGAAAAGAAAAGCAAACTGCAAACGCTTTCCTTTTACCTGGATTTTTCTCCAGATCTGACTATCACAGCTCTAACATAACAGAAAATCTCATCTTAGAGGCTTCAAACCTGAAGATCAGTAATAAAACTGGGTATTTATCCTTTATCCCAGCAACAATAACAACACTGACAAACAAATAGATACTGCTTATTGAACAGCTATAGTGTGCTGAAGGCTTTGTCTGTAGTGTTTCATTTAATTCTGACAACTATCCTAAATGTCAAGTGTCAATATACATTCCTTGAACATCTATTTTCTAATTTCTCTCTCCCTGCCCCATTCCCTTTCCCTCTGCCTTTCTCTCCCTTCACATGTTGGAACTAGAAACTGACCCGATTTCCATTCCCAGCCTCTTTTTAATTTTTCAAGTTAACATCTCACTAAATTGTTCACACCATCCTTTATTACACTCTGAGCCGAATGCACAGTGGCCTCCGTGGCTGGAATCACAGGTCTTGACCACCACACACGCATATCCTACTTTAGAACCCGAGGTTATGAAAGGGTAAATTGTTTTCCTAGTGTCCTTGTAGTGACAAGAATGGGTATTTACATCTAAGCTTAGAAGAGCTCCCACACAGATGTGTGGGGGTGGGTGTTGCTCAGTGGTGAATATTTGTTGAGTATAAAGGAGACCCTGATTTTGGTGTTCAGCATTGGAAAAAAACACCAAACAACAACATCAACAAATAAATAAGAAACCGAGTCTGCATGCTTTCTACTATACCCCCTCCCTAATAACATTTGCTGAAAAAAACACATGCATATTTACTACATGTAGCATGTGGTTTTGAACGCTGTGTATATTTTGGAATGGAAAGTAAAGATCCTTAAGTTTCCAGTGAACCGCTTATAAGAGCTTATCAGTTCTGTTCAGGAAGACTGTCAAAGCGTTCCACTGCACCTGGAAGGCTGGCTGGGTGGGTAGGTGTGTGGTGCAGTAAGTGGGAAATTGCATCTTTCATGACAGAGTGGCTCAGGGGGTAGGTAGCCAGCTCTTGTCCCCTTCATTCTTGCCTGAGGCTGACTGAGCATGTGCTGTGTTGTGTCTGGTCCTCAAGTGGCACAGGTGAGTAATTACAAGACACCCACATGGCAGCCTGGATTCTATCATTGGTGCCTTTCCCCGGGGAGCACCATGTTCGGGGGTGGGGGAAGCAGGTTCCACATGGTCAGAGACAAGCATGGTATTTCTCGAGAGGCTTTTCACACGAGGTGGGGTCATCACTAGGCATGTGATGGCTTTGACCCCTTCATTTGCTTCCAAAAAGTATACATCTCTGGCATCCCCTACCCTGGTAGAAATCAGCCTCAACCACTGGTCCAGGTACAAAGGAGTACCCCAGATACCTTGTCTTAGCACAGGAACCTGCATCTGAGGTCAAATCTGAACCCTAGCTGCCCTTTGTCAGGCAGAAGGCTCTGTGTTTTGTTCACTCTGAACCTGGGAAGAATCCTCAGCTAGCTCTTGTCTGTGTGTCTCACTGTGTAAAGGCCTCTCTGTCTCAGGAGCAAGGAGAAAGAAGGCAGCTGAGCATGCAGAAGACACTGCGTGGATGCTGGCTTCCTTCTGGCTTCCTAGGCTCCAGAGGCCAGCCAAGAGGACACGGGGGTTGGCACAGCTTGCCATGGTCAGCACAGTTCGTCTAGAGAATCTAGTTATTCCTACCTTCCTATGGGAGCTGTTCGGGGTGGAATGTGCCTGAATTATTCCCCTCAGGAACGGCAGCCTCCTCCCTGTGTCCTTATTTAACTCAGAACAGGGTTGACTTATTATCAAAACACACAAAAAATTCTTTATTAGCAAAGGGTATTCATTAAGTAACAAATTGAATCTCTTCCTGGCTTGGAGCAGGGAAAATCATTGCTGCTTAAACTCCCAAACCCAGCATGTGATCTGTGCTACACTGTTGGCTCAGTCCTTCCCTTGTCCCCTCCTGACCTCCTGCAGTCCCCCAAAGCATGGCTTAAGACTAAACTACTTTTAAATTGTCAATGAACATGTTTCTCTGTGAGCACATCTCATTTATGACTGCCCTCATGACTTCCACAGGATGACGTCACAGTTCACGTCTGTGCCATTCCTGTGAACTGTGTGGAGAATTCCATGCCACAACAGCCATACTTGTGCCCCATAAGAAGCAGGAGAGGCTTTTTTTGGTTATGGGAGGTGTTAGGTTTCAAGACGGGGGTTTCTCTGTGTAGCCCTGGCTGTCCTGGAACTCACTTTGTAGACCAGGCTGTCCTCAAACTCAGATCCACCTGCCTCTGCCTCCTGAGTGCTGAGATTAAAGGCATGTGCTCCCACCGCCCACCTCACAGGAGATACTTTTAACAAGAAATTATGTTCTACGGCTACATGATGAGGGAGAGATCAGAACTTGAAACCTACCACATTCACTGCAGAATAGTAGGCCCAAGCCCGGCAGGCAGAGCCAGGGTTCTCTGGCGCCGAGCGCTCAGTGGCATGCCACACATACGTGTAACTGCTATTGGGCTGGACAGCATCGTCCTTCTGAAACCATTCAGGAGATTCATCTTCGTAAGCCTTTCCCTCTGAGGACTTTTCATAGGAAAGTCCATGGGCATGAAGAGAATATGGCCTGGATGCTAAATTTTTAAATCGAACCTAGAGGGGAAAAAGAAAAGAGTGACCTATAAATGTATTAACATACCCAGCAACAGCAAACCAAAGCCACAACGCTACAGGCTGTGGCAGGCAGTTATGATATCAGAGCTAGAGGATACTGAGTGCCTATAATTACAAATTAATTTATGCATATTACTTGATCTATTTTACCAGTGATCACATGAGTTAGGGTCTGAGCAACTTATCCTAGAAACACCAAAAAGTGTTCTTAGTCTCAAGCTAAAACACTAGTGTAAGTTACTTCTCTAATGGCTTGAAGTGCCCGTCCCAAACTCAGGTGTTGAGAGCTTATTTTGTTGTGGGACTTCAGGATGATGATTATACCATGAGGGTCCTGGCCAACAGATAAATAGGGTGGCAGATTCATAATTTGATCATATTATTGGAAGGTAGTGAAAACCAGGAGGTTGAACCTAGGTGAAGGACGAAGCTCTCGGGACACACCCTTGATGTGTGTATCATTTGCTCAGTCCCTTCTTTTTATTGTCTGCTTCCAGGACTCCACAAGAGAAGCAGCTACATTTCACCTCATGCTTTCTGACATGATACTCTGCCTTAACACAGCCCCACAGAGATGGGGGCAGGTGACTATAAGCTGAAAGTACTAAACCCATAAACCAAAACAAATTGTTCCCCTTAAATTGTTTCCCCTGTATATTTTGTTCCAGCAACAAAGATCTAACATATTCACAAGTGAGATTTGAACCTGAATAGGACACGTTTCTTGATGGTAATTAGCTTTTAGATTTCTGGTGAAGAAAGACAGACATGAATGAACCCAAAGCTTGAATCTAGATACAATAGATACCGTGAATAGAATGTGAATGGATTTGGGAGGCAATACCTTGGACATGCAGCTGCCAGCTGAAAGTTTAGGAGAACTTAGAAGAACCATGAAAAGGTTCTCAGGAAAAATGGGATCAGCCCCCATTGTAGAACGAGTAAATCAGAAAAGGGTCATTTCAGGTTCCCAGAAGAGCAGAAAGACGTCTGCAAGGAAGACCTGAGTGTGACTATGTTGGGAAATTCAGAGATGGACTCAGCCTCTGGTGACAAATAAGGCTAGAAAATGACGGTTGAGACTAGGCATAGAGTCATTAGGGTCATGGGGCAAACCTTCTGGTCATTTTTCTCTGTAATTTCTAGTGACCAATCATTCAACAGAAAGCTTCGTATGCCTTTAGGAAATGTACAGAACCATTAAGAGACCTATTACTGTTTTGTGCTCCCCAAACCATGTGTTGATGATAGCTTAGTTGCCAGCCTGTGATACTTTGGGAGGTAAAACCTTCGGGATGTGATGCCAAGTGCGTAACAGAAAGAAGATAGGGTACTTGGAGCATGCCTGGAGTAATCTCAGAACACTGTCATCTCCCTCTCTTTCTCTTTAAGTCTTAGCCTCCATGAGGTGGGCAGCCATCTTGTCCAACCTCAATGGAGGACCCAAAGCAAAGGAGTCAACCAACCATAGATGAAACCATGGGCTAAAAGAAGTTTTTCCTTCTTGGGTTGTTTTTTTTATCACAGTGACAGAAAGCTGACTAGAACAGATTTTCATTGCCTTTTATGATTGATTGGTCTTGATGTGCTGGAGTTCAAGGACAGGGTTTTGCATATCACAGGCTAAGTGGTTACTCTTCACACACTGAGCCATCTCCCCCACTTTCTGTGTGCCCTTTGAAAAAGAGCAAACGGTCATTGACAATTTGGCAAATACTCACACAGGTAAAATGTTTTATATTTGGACACAGAATGGCTTACCTTAGATCCACAGCAGTTTCTTGTGTGTTTTGTTTGTTTGTTGTTTGTTATGTGAGAGGTGAGGCAGGATAGGGGAGATAAAGTCTGTTATGATGTAACAGGATAAATGTTTCTCCATCTTGTCTCAGTTGAAGCCATCTTTGCTTTCTAACTCCTGTCCTGAAAAGTCCCGTGGGAAAGCACCCTACACGGTTCCAGAAACTCAGGGTCAAAGGGCCCAACTAACTGCATGCTCTTGGCTTCTGTTAAACTTCTTGCTTCCTTCTGCAACTGCCAACCAGGATATAGCTTTTCTATGCTTTGTCTTTAAAAACTCCCAATAATATGCATTCTGTGGGACTGCTCTGTGAAAGTGTTTCTCTCCAGGTAGTCTCTGGATTGTTTAATAAAGACTCCCAATTTGAATTCTAGTTGTGCAGATACCCCATAACAATAAAAATAAGCTATTGTCTGGAAACTAGATACAGGATTTTGAAAGTCAATGGCTAAGTCTGGTAAAATACTTAAGAAACTGGCTTACTCATTTAGGGCATAGAGTCATTTTTTTTCTCTGCTTTCTAGTTTCCTTTCATTTCACTATCTTGTCTTTTAAGAAAATGTGGGGACATATTTATAGATCAATGTTATTATCATCCCCATTTCAGCCATGGAATACTGTTGACTCATTTTTTATGTTAGCTCAAACAGGCTGGCTTCAACTAGAAATCTCAGTGCTATCTCTTCCAGATTAAATAATTTTCACTGTTGAAAATGGTAAGATTTTTTCCTGTAGCTCAAAAATTGTCAAATAGCCAAGCCATCTTTGGGAGGAAAGAATGCAATTATTTGTTAATTCTGGGAAGCCAATTACCTATAGTTTTGGTGACTCCACCTTTGCAACATTTTGGTGCTTATGGTAAGTCCCCTGAAGATCTAGAGGGCTCAAATAGTGACTTACTTGGATCACATCATCCACTTCAGCACGGATTACAGGACCAAGAATGCCAAGGTGCTCCTCGTATTCGCCCCGAGGATCACGACTTGTGAAAGTACTATCAAGGTATTTTCTGAAAACGACTTTCTTGTATGTGGTATCCTTTCGAGTGTTGTCTGTGTCTTCATTGTCCATTTCACTAAAATGACAGCAATACTATTCATTAGAAAAAAGAAATTAAAGACCATTGGAAAAATTTACAAGAGATAGTTCAGTTGTTAAGGGCATCCAGGTTCAGTTCTCAGCACTCACTTTGGGAAGCTTAAGCACTTGTAACTCCAGTCTTAGTTATTAATATATAATAAAATATAACATAACATAATATAGTATAACATAAAGGATATTCTGACATTTGAGGGTGCCAGGCACACATATGGCTCATATGCATTCAAGAAGGTACTCATAATACATATAAAATAAAAATTTAAAAATTTAAAACAACTTAAGAAATGATCTGCTTGGTAACTAGCATGGAACATGTAATAACCATTTAATTTATGAGCTAGTAAATATATGTAAATGAAATACAGATGACTACATATGTTTTAATTCCCTGCTCAACTGTATTTTCTTAGGTAAGACTTCCTATGATCTTTTGGGCTATGTCAAATCTCACTTATTAAACATACATAGTATTAATATAGTCTACACAGTAACTTCCTATAATAGTCCTATAGTATTTCTACAGCATGTACAACAATTGGATGGATAAGTTTCTTTTTCCTTAAAAGTGGCCATTCTGAGTTTTGATTTTGCTAAAGCAATATTATCCCCAAATTTTTAGACACTGGTCTAAACAAGGATTTTCATGATCAGACTCTTGAGATAAGGTAACAAAATATAAATGGATAGATGGGCTACCACAGATTTCCACAGTAATGGTTCTTGTTTTGCTTGGGTGTCATCTAAGGTATAGAAGCAAATATTGGAAATGGCAAAGGAAATATCCCTGGAGACTTATTCCATATATGGTATAATTTGCTTTAAATAATCTCTGAAGAAATGTTGTAGTTGATTTTCACAGAGGCAGTGACAAAGAATGAGAATGCAAAAAGAAAACTAGCCCAACCTTTGTGCAAATTTTGAATAATCCCAGGATATTTCTTCAGCAGCAATATAGTAGAATTTTTTGTTTCCACCATGGCTGCGGAGGTACCATGCTGCAATAGTGTCGGGATTTCTGGAGGAGTTGACATCTGCCCTGGTGTCTGTTTTGTAGGGATCATTATAGGTTACATAGTCATCCTCAGCATAATCTTCATCAATGCTCACTAGCTCCTCACTTGGAATAATCTCAACATCATCTCCATCAATTCTGCTGAGACCCACTTCAACAAGAGGGTTAAATTTCTTCGACGAAGAAGTGTCATTGAGTGTAGAAGGTGGGGAAGGAGACAGCAGGCGAATGAGATCTGGATCAGGGAGAGTCTGATTCAGATCTGGAAGAGATGAAGACTGACCAGAATCTGGAGGGTAGGATGCTTGACCAGGGTCTGCAGTGTATGCTTTGTGCCTGTGATTAAGAGCAGGGCTTGTCTCGATGAGGTCTGGAGAGAGGGTCACCTGTCCAAGGTCTGGGGATAGGATTATATCATTAAAATCTGGCGAGAGGGTCAAGAGACTGAGGTCTGGGGAAAGGGTCACCTGACTGTAGTCTGAGGAGAGGGGCATGTCATCCAAGTCTGGAGAAATGACTGTCTGGCTGAATTCTGGAGAGAGAGTCAGTAGGCTAAAGTCTGTGGAGGAGGTCTCCCAGTTTTGGTCTGAGGAGATGGGTACCTGGCCCAGGTCTGGGGAAGAGGTCTTCTGGTTGTCATCTGGAGAAAGGTGCACCATACCCAGGTCTGAGGAAGTCTTTTGGTTGTCATCTGGAGAAAGGAACATCTGACCCAGGTCTGGGGAGGATGTTTTCTGGATGTCATCTGGAGAAAGGGGCACCTGGCCCAGGTCTGTGGAGGAGCTCTTCTGGTTGTCATCAGGAGAAAGGGGCAACTGACCCAGATCTGGGTAAATACTTGTCTGATCTGATTCTGGAGAGATGGTAAAAAGGCTTAAGTCTAAGGAAGGGATTGCCGAGTCATCATCTGAAGAGAGAGGTGAGTTTTGACTTTGGTCTGGAAACAAAGATGTTTGACTAATGTCATCAGGGTAAAATTCGTGGCTTAAGTCATAATCAAGCCCCTGACTGGGCTTTGGAGGAGAGGTTCTGTAGCTAGGATCTGTGGTAGAGTGTATTTGATCAGGACCTTGGGCAGAAAATGTTGGAGAGTGTTCCTTTGAGGGTACTGACTGGTAAAGGTCTAAAGAGGAGCTCATCTGCTCAGTGTCATTTGAGGGGTTCTGATTATAGTTAGGAAGTGGCCTGTCAGTACTTGTTGAAGGGGAGGTCTTATTCACATCTGCAGAAAGAGCTGTTTCATTGAACGTGTGGAGTAACAGTGAGTGATTAAGTAGTCTCCTGTCTAAAAATGGATGATGGCCATCTCCTCTTAGAGGGTAAAAGCTTCTCGGAGACAGAGGACTGTGCAGTGCAAGCTTCCTATTCTTCTTCTTCCGTGTCCTGATGAGCAGTTGTCTTTTCTTAAGGCCACTATTGTCTTCCTCCTGTCTTACATGTGGAGAGTTATGTCTAAGTACAGAAAATGTTGGGAGGCCACTTGACTTTCCTGTTGTGTTTGTGTCAGAGTTGCTCTCTCCCCAAGGCATTGAGATATTCGGATTCTGAGAGCTGTTTGTCAGCTTATCAACATCAGTGTCTTTACGATTTGCTGGTATTATTTCATAGCTACCCTTTTCAGAAGCCACATGCCATTGTCTATTCAAAAATTTGGATGTGATCTTTTGTTTTGAGAGTAACAAATCACTAGGAATGTCCTCCTCAGACTTCATTCTGGAATAAGTATTCTTTGGGTTTGAATGCCTCCCAGTTTTACTGGTTGGTGCTTTCATCCAGGAGAACCTGTGCTTCATCATGTGGGGTCTTCCTGTCTTGATAGTTTTAGGTTTAGCTTGTTCTCGACTCCCTGATCCTCTTGCACCAAGAGGAAGTAGGTATACTATGGTGATGTTTGACTGTGGATCTTCCATATCATTTTCATAATGTGATCTAGATCGATCTTCTGTAGAAGGGCTGAGAACAGAGTTCTCATCTAAACCAGTGAGGTTTCCAAGGAGGGTACCAGCCATGGTGACTCCTGAACGAGGAAGGTTATTATTGGCGATCATACTAAGATTTCCTGAAGATTTTGAGTCAACAGCTCTGTCTGTGCTTGGAGATATGAACTCAGAACTGTTCTCTAGAGCGAGAGCAGTGAGATTGAACTCATCTTCCTCCTGATTCAATGATGAGTTTCTGAACGACCTAATTCCTAGTGATGATGCCAGTGAGTACTGGTAATCATAATCTTCATTGTCTATGCCAAAGTCATTTTCCAAGGAGTCATGAATTCTCCGAGTTGTCATGGATGTAGGTTCAGGTGCAGGGGCAAGAGGTTCATAAATCTCATATGAGTCTTCGTCGTCATCATTCCGGATACACTTAACATCCCTGAATCTCAGTCTTAGGTTTTTGCGTTTGGGATTGGAATTCATGGTGCTCAACATCCAAGTTCCTTCATAAGAGACAGAGAAGAGAAGGCTGAAAGCTCAGGAAAAGTTACTAAAACAGGAATGGGGGGGGGGGGATCTCTAGTGAATTTTAACCAGAGGTAGCCACATGCATGCTATGGACTGGGCTAATCTGAATTGTGAGTTACTGAGCCATGGTGACATAAAAAGAAGAAAAAAAAAAAAAACAGAAATAAGGTATTTAAGACTTTAAAAAATGTAACTTGACTTTGTTTTGACATCTAATAACAAGGTCAGTGTACTTATAGGCCAGGGTATTAATGATCTGTGGAGATTAAGGAGAAAAATAGACCTTCAGTTTGGATTGTTCAAGAATAACTTTTTTAGAATATATCAAGAAAAAGGGGGCAGAGGTTGATGATAAAATGAACCCTGAAAATCATTCATATCTTCTTAGTTGTACATTTTGTCTAAGACTTGAAGTTTGGGAGATGATGATGAGGTTGTTTGCACAAAATAAAATAAAAATGAGATATTTAGGTATTTCTAGGAAATGATGTATATGGGGACAGAGTAAGTTTGAGTCACATTGAAAGTGCATTGCTTACACTCTAAGAATGACCTGGGACATCTCCAGTGGGAGCCGTGTGTTGAGTGCTAGGCACTTGGCATGTCTTACAGCTAGACGCTGACGAAACCGTCAAGCACTGTCCTGCTTTTTCAGACGAGTGACTCAAGGCTTAGTGAGGATGAGTAAGTCTAAAGTTTCGAGAATGCTGAGTGGTAGAGCATGGTTTGAACTTGGGTCTTATGTGCCAATGTGGTCTCTGAGATGCCTTCTAAGGATTATCTAATGATTGTTCATCAGAGGGTAGGATGGCTTCTGCTAAGAATTGAAAAGTGGGTCTGGGGAGATGGTTCATCTGATTCACAAGGACCTAAGTTTGATTCCCCAGAAATCATGTTTTTGTTTCCTTGAGGGTTTCTTTCTTTTCTTTTCTTTTCTTTTCATAAAAAGCTAGTTATGGTAGCCCATGTTTGTAAAAACAGCTTCAGGGGTGGGGATGGGGTGGGGTTGGAGAGATGGCTCAGCGGTTAAGAACATTGACTGTTCATACAGAGGTCCCGACTTCAATTCCCAGAAACCACACAGTGGCTCACAACCATCTGTAATGCAATCTGATGCCCTCTTCTGGTGTGTCTGAAAACAGCAACAGTGTACTCACATATATAATATAAATAAATACATAAATGAGTATAAACAAACAGCTCCAGGGAAGTGGACATAGGTGTGTTCTGGGCCTCAGTAGACAGTTATTATATATACCCAAGTTGGTAAATTGTGTGCTAGTGCTTCCTTTGAATGTGGACCAGACCTGAGGAATCACATCAGAGTTTGTTTCCATGTCTGACATCACGCTGCTGCTTCTTCATAGTTACATTTATCTTTCTGCCATGGTGTGTCATTACTGCCCAGTTGTTCGAGGGATGCACAAGCTAGTCTCCAAACTATAAACCACAAGAAGCAGTGTAAAGCAAGCCTTCAGGCATCCTGGAGACATACCAGGACTGGTGGACATTTGGAGAGCTCAGCAGACCTTTCCATTTGAGATCCCATGAGCTCTCTCTCTCCAAGCATCCGCATTCTTACTCACCAACGTTATCCATTGTGACAGTCACGGATTCACCACTCATGGGGAACAGGACTAAGGTGTCCTCGTGCCTCCTCCCATAGATGAACGAGTGCCCAGTGAAGTGGATGGTCAAAATATCATCATTAGTTCCCACACTGCAGAAGTGCCACTGGACAGTGTCATCAAAACAGAATCCGAGAGTAGATATGCTCTCAGGCACATACCCATTGATGGCTGAAAGAGGAAGAGCTGTCAAATGTCAGGTCTGTACAACAAGAGTTCCCATGTCTAATCATCCCCAGGTCCCTGTGTTCATTTGGCTACATTGTCACAGGCCACATTCAACTTTGTAAGCAATGGCTGATGCTCCTGAGTCAGCGGAGTGAGAAAAGTCAGGATGAAGACAGAGCCTTGCATGCAGGTTGATTTAGTCACTCATCCACCAAGCAAACATAAAATGTTACTTTTTTCTGTGCCATAAATATATTCTATTCTCACAATTGATTTAAATTGTCCAAGATGCATCTACTGGGAAGATAGGCTTATGTATAAGAACTCTATTCTCTTGACATAGTAGTTATGAGTAAATTGAATGTCACAAAAAGAAGTTTACTCAGCATATTTGTCGTTGAGACCTATTATTTGTAACCTGCAGTTAACCTAATATTTTCCACTCAAGTATTGAGTTCATATATTTTAATTTTCTTTAAAGGAAGACCAAGTTTATAAAGTAGCATTTTAATTTGTAGATGTAGTGCATTTGGTGATCTTATTAAGACATGATTTACTTGAGGGCACAGTCTATATACACAGGCCAGCACTGTGACCACAGTTCTAGAATGATACTTGGTACTAAAATAAAGACTTTAAGTGACTATGTACCGAATTCATGGAGAGTGGCTGACGGTGTGTGGTACTAGTTTCTACATCATTCCAGATGCCTTTCTTAATGGTCTAATGTGACAGACTGGCTACAAGTGGCTATTAAAACGTAGGTGTACCCCACTGACATGAGCTTTTAGGATCAAAGAAATACATATTCAGTAATAAAACAAATAATAATAAAAAACAATAATAAGACAAATCTCATTTTTCTATTATATTTAAAAAATTAGAATTTCTTTACACAGCAAGACCCTGTCTCAAATAACAGCAAAAGAAAGGAAGTATCTGGAATATGCTGAGCTGAATAAAACATGATTCTAAGTAACTTTATCTATTTCTCTTTTATTTTTCAATTTTCCCAGAAAACTTTATGTGCGTGGCTCACATGTGATTTTTTGGGGGGCAGTGCAGGTCTAGAGCTATCACAGATCTATTGCTAAAAGGAAATTATGTGAAGAAAGCTGAATGTCAGTCCTGGAGCTATGTGCACAGACCATGGGAAAGCCACCTGTACGGCGGCGATTATCTGTCAGAAAACGCTATGGAGGAGGCCTTTTACTTTGAGGAACAGTGGGGGAGGGGACTAGTGGTTGGGGGGAGATTGGCTTGCAGACACCACAGTAGAATTCACCTCGGACATGACAATGAACTTTGGAATCACAGCAAGTGTCAGAACTGTAGTTCAGAGAGATTTCCTTCCCTCCGCTCTCAGCTCCAAATAATTCACTTTCCCTTCGACCTCTGCACGCACTGCCTTCCCAAGACACTTGGCTCCCAGAGTCACTTTGCTTGACTCTTTACAATGTGGCTTTAAAAAAAAAAATCTCATTCCTATCCTGGCATCAGCCAGAGGGTATTTGCTATGAACATTGCTATAATCCTCAGGGACCACTGACCAAAGGCCTCGGTGCCTTCCCTACCCCTACCCCTGGCCTTCCTCACTGCCTATAGCATGAACAGTTAAACACACATTTACACACCACGCAACCACACACCCACACAAACTACACACACACATCACGCACACTACACATAACACACACACAAATACCACATAGAAACACATACCACACACACCACACACATCCCACAATCACACAACATACACCACACCACACACCACAGAAACCACACACACAACCACACACACACCACAATCACACACACATAATCACACCACACACACCATATCATATACCCTCTCCCCCAGCACACTTTGGAAGCAGGACCCCATCCTGACTTAAAGAATCACCAGGCTTTGAGCCTTTTCCTAACAGACTCTAGACTTCTGTCTTGTCCTTGAGCTGTGAGTGAGGAGAGGAGAGGGTGCATTAGAGAGGATTACGCCCATCATCACCCTTTTCCCTTTGGACTCAGACATGCTGTGACCACCAGAGTGGAAAGGATGGATGGAAACAGGGGTCTGACTTACTGCTCATGATGTTCGATTCATAGAACTTGGGGTCGTCTCGCTTCACCTCGTCAGGATTCTCACAGAACTTGTTGATGTTGTCCTCAATGTACCAGCTCTTGTTCTCATCAAACACCGCAAACACCACCTGCTGTTCGATGTCTGCCGCCCTCTGCAGGGGAAGGGCAGAAATCAAAGTTCTGGCTGGCTGCCTATTTCCCTGGAGTCCAGAGAAGCCTCCCGTCAGGCACCTCTGAGCCCATTATTTACCAAACCCTTGTCAGAGAAAAGGTGAATAGGTGAATACAAAGAGAAGGGGTCAGAGAGTTCCGTCGGAATACCCAGGGGAGGATTCCAAGCCAGTGCAGCACCTGCAACTGCAAGTCAGTATATAAAAAAAGTGATAGAAAACTTTTCAGAACAACTGTGTTCTGATGGGTGAAAAGGGTGGCTGGGCCGCCACAGAAAAGCCCACACCCTCCTTTTTCTGTGTTGTTTATTTCAATAAATCAGGATCTCTCCAATGTCCTGACTTTTCTAGACATCTGCCTATTTACATGCCTTGGGATAAGACCTCTTCCACCATTACTTAGCTTAATGGGAATTAACCTAAGGGGAAGAATAGGAGGCTATTAATCGTCAGTGAAGATAACCCCAGGCTGCTGAGGATGTACTTGCTTGGCAGGCATTAAAGCCCTGGGCTCCATCCCCAGTATTACAGTAAACCAAGCAGGGTAGCATTTGTCTCTAATCCTGGGACTCAGGAAGCACCAAAGTTCAAGGTTATCCTTGGCTAAAACACCAATTTGAGGCCCATTTGAATTACAAGAGAAACCTGTAAACACATTTCTAGGCAGGATATTGTTACCTATTTGACCAGAGAAAAGGATTAAAGGAGCCTGAAGAGTCAACAGGTTTGATTCTAAAACACAGTCCCATAGAATGTGCTTTCTGTAGACAGCATCCAAAGGAAAAGAGGCAGAGGAACAGTGACAAGATTCAAGACGATCCTGATGATAAATATCCCCACATTGTTGCCCAAGAAGACTAATTACTGGTGTACTTTAGAAGGGAAACCTCCTATCTGGTAGCGAGACCTAATCTGTGCCAGTGAGGAGAAACCCCCTACCTCCCCCTTTTTGGGGGGGGGGGTTCATTATGGATAAAATACCTGTACGCCTCTCTGGTCCAGGGACCTGCTCTTACAAATTAGAAGCAGCCCTATCAGCCCAGAGGCAATGTCCCTTGTAACGTCCACGTCACTGTAGTATGGCCTTGTTAGGCACTGGGCATCATTTTCTGTGGGTTCGTCAAACTCTAGAATGTTCCATTTGTAAGTGAAGGTTTCCCCTGGTTGAACTGGTCTAATCATGGTGTGATTGCCTGGAAGAAAATATATGTTACTAAATTTTAGAAAATGATTTTCTCATAATAAATATCTACCTTAGCTTTTATTTAGAGTAATTAATATGAAGAAAGAAATATCCTTTTTGTATTAAACTCTTGACTACAGGTAGAATGTAGCTGTTCAATATTTGTCCACTAGATGTCGCCAATGACACTCAGAAAGAGGGATACCCCTGCCACATTACTGACTGCATTTGTCATAATCACTGCGATCAGACTCCAAGAAGTGAAAGGTTCCCACCTGAGGTGGAGGAAGAATTGACTCCATCTTCATAAGCAGAGAAGGTCACCCCATGAGGGTAAATGCTGTAGGGTCGGCTGGCCATATTTTTGAACACAATCTACAAAGTTAAGTCATAGTTATTATATCCATGTTTAAGGTCAATTATGAGAACTATTTCAGACAAGAGGAGGGCAGCGTCTTGTGTGTGCATGTATGGGCAGGCATGCACACGTAGATGAGCAGACAAGCAGTGGGAAAATCACTTCTATTCATCTCGTGATGATCCGACAGGCAGGTTGGCCCATAGCACCTCATCCTCTCCCAACTGGTCAACACACCCTTCCCTTCTTCTTTCAGATTGCACGGCATCTATGCACCTCTCCTCTGTGCCTTTCCTCCTCTGGACCATGATGCCATTCTCCTTGCCCGCCTTCCTGAGATCATTCTTAGTGAAGTTAACTTTCTGAATGGCCCCAGTAGCCAGACCTTAAGTTCCAGATAGAATATGTTTACACTGAAATCTGATGCACCTCAGGGGAGCCAGAGGGATGGGTCAGAGGAAAGAAGGTTTGGTCAAATGAGCAAACTGGGTTTTGTCTAGAGCATGATTATAACCTTAACCTTATCTTCTCAGTTTGCTGCCAAAGCCTTCAAATCACCCTCAATCATCAAGACCCTACATCCTAGGGTCTTGCCAATCACTGTAACCTTCAGTTGTCTGGGTCCCTACCTGGCTCTGTGGTATGGTACAATATTCAATGTAATTATTTGGAGAAAACTTTAGGATTTAGAAATACTGTTGTTATACTATGTTTGTGTGTGTGTGTGCTCAGAAGACAACCTGTGGGAGTTGATTCTTTCTTCCCACTATAGGCCCTGGGTAATGAACTCAGGGTTGGCATCAAATGGTTTTATGCACTGAGCCATCTTGCCAGCCAGAGGGTCTTGTAGAAGAATAAAAGCAGCTGTAATTGGAGACCAGTCGTCAGAGCCACACACTTAGACTGTAGTGAAGAATTATGTTTTTCCCTGCTGTGCTGACTCAGATGTTCACAATGGTAAGGAGCAATGTCATTTTCCAAAGCCACTCAGGTCTTCTGTATTGGGACATTTTGTGAGGCTTTTGTCACGTACACAGACTTGCAAACTCAGGGCAAAAAGTTCTGGCTCTCTACCCCAGGCCAGCTGTGCTGCATTGACTGGTGTGCACATCTTGCTCAGGCATATTTACTTTGCTGCAAGAGTTAGGACGGACTTTGCAGATAACCTTTGAATTGTATGGTGTGTTTTTTATGTGTATCCGTGGCCTCACGGGCTTGGTTCCCAAATGCAATTCTTTACTCCTCCAACGATACTGACTCTGTGCCATCCACTCTATTTTTTTCTACTTTGATTGTCTATCCCAGAGCTTTTGTATTATTAAGTAGGATATAAATACTAAATAAAAATGAAAGCTATGTTTGACTTTAAAATTATATGAATACACATAAATATTTTTAAACTGCCAGGCCCTTGATCTGTCTCTCCCTGTTTAATTCTTCCCTGCTTCTGTATTTTTGTTACTTACCTTGAGTGTGTCCCTGACCTGGGCTCTAATAATAGGACCCAAAATCCCACTTTGTTTGATGCCGGGATTCTCGGTGCGTTTGGTGAAGGTCTCTTCTTCGTATTGCCTGTAAATAACCTTCTTGTAATGTTTTCCAATTTGGTTTGAGAAATTATCCAAGTGCAGAGACCTGTATTTTCTGAAAATGAAATGGAATAAGGAGGCAAAGGTTACACTACTTCAAGCAATGAGTCTAGTGTGATGTATGACGGGGAGACCCTTGTGCAAGCAAATGCTGCTTTAGGGTCAGCTAAGATGCTGCTTCTGAGAACATTCTTAGTGCAGTTTGCATCCTGATGTCCTCCATGTAGCACTCAAGAGTCATCTCCTCTGCCAGTGGATAAACTGTACATAACTGATGAGACCCAGTTACAGGGACAGAGGATGTCTGTGCCCTCATTTATTTATTTATATTTATTTTATTGGGTTAATAGTATCCCATCGCATGAATATGCTATAACTCGATACTCTTCTCGAAGGACCTTTGGAGTTAATTCTAATCTTTTATCACTGGTAACATTGCACCAGTGAGCAGCCTTTTCATAAAGCCTTCTAACCTGTGAACAAGAATACTTTCACACCTTTAAATTCCAAGAGCACAATGCCTGGGGTAAAGGGTATATGTGTTTACCGTTCTAACACGTTTTGTCAAGTTATCCCACAGAATGGCTTTAGCAGCACATTGGGCCACCAGAGTTGTGTGATAGGCTTTGCTTTCTACAGCCTCGACAGCAGGTGGTGGGATGTGAACCTGCCAGTCTGATGGATACAGAATAACATTCCAGTAAAAGTTCACTCTCACTTTTCTTACTAGGAATGTCATATGAAGAGCTCCTAGAGCTTCCCATTCCCTTTAGTTTTCTGGCACCTTTCCTCAGATACAAGGACACAAGAATAGCATCATGCTTGTAGAGTACACTGTAGCTGTCTTCAGACACACCAGAAGAGGGCATCAGATCCCATTACAGATGCTTGTGACCCACCATGTGGTTGCTGGGAATTGAACTCAGGACCTTTGGAAGTGCAGTCAGTGTTCTTAACCACTGAGCCATCCCTCCAGTCTGAGCTGATGTGAAATCCCAAGCAAACAGCTACTACAAGGGTTAGCAGTGGCCAGCATCCAACACTTTCTAGCTGCCATTGTTTCTGATGCTATCACCAGGGCACATTTCCATGGGGATCAAGGGTTAATTAAACATCTCTGAGGATCAGAATGCCTAGGTGGAAACCGAGGCACATGTCCTTTGAGAGCTGGCCACTCATGATATCATCATTCAGACCCACACACTAGGGACCACGTGGGCCATGTCTTTGAATATTCCCTGGTGACTCACTTGTCCATGTTCGCGGGTATCACAGGTGCATAGTTCCAAATGACTTCTTCTGCAGCGATGAAGTACTCCCACCTCTTCATGTGCCGCCTCTGCTCTCGAGTGAGTGTCTTGGGGTTCCTGGTTTTCTTTGGGCAGTTTTTAATGTCAATGTAAGCCTGCATCCCAGCTGGATTGGAATATAACGACAGGAGTAGAATTTGAGAACATCGAAATGTGTGTTAAAGAAATCAGTTCACTGGAGGCAAATAATAACAGCGGACGGCAACGCTCAGACCGCCTTCAGCTATTTGAGTCTGGACTCTTTTAATGTCTCACAGAAGGAGGCGAGAGTAGAAAGCAGGAGAGAAGAGGGTCAGAGGGAGAGGTTGACGAGGCTCTCTGTGTTCCGTCTGTAGCACGAACAAACTTAAA
Source organism: Micromys minutus (assembly GCF_963924665.1). Lineage (NCBI taxonomy): Eukaryota > Metazoa > Chordata > Mammalia > Rodentia > Muridae > Micromys > Micromys minutus. Next base: position 76,986,880 of record NC_137969.1, read on the forward strand.
ACTCTGGGCCTAGGGCTGGTGAAGGGATGAAGTAGGCTCAGTGTGTAGATGGACCTCGGCTTGATCTTTTTTTTAGCTCTCCTCTCCTCTCCTCTCCCCTTCTCTCCTCTCCTCTCCTCTCCTCTCCTCTCCCCTTCTCTCCTCTCCTCTCCTCCCCTCTCTTCTCCTCTTCTCTCCTCTCCTCTCCCATCCTCTCCTCTCCCCTTCCCTTCTCTCCTCCCCTCATTTCCCCTCCCCTCCCCTCCCCTCCTCTCCTCTCTTCTCCTCTCCTGTCTGTCTCTCTCTGTCTCTTTCCCCCCCAAAATACATATAAAACAAGAAATCACTTTAATTTTTCTTGTTTTTTTGTCCCTTTGTTAAATGAAGACTATCAGAGTGTATATTTAGTGTGATTATTAAATGATGCATAATAGCAATTGTCCTCAATTTTATTTCTATTAGTAACTACATGAGAGTGATCGTTTATCCAGGTCATCACTTCATCATAGTTTTGATTGCTCAGTCTTAAAACAAAATGTTCTCACAGTGTTTAATCCTCAAGTGCCTACATACTTGGTTGTGATAAATGGTTTCTTATGGTAACAGGTTTTCTTAGATTTTCAACTCTAGTAACATGAATGTTCCTCTCAATAGTCTAAAGGCAAAAATGTGTGATACGACAGTCAGATGTTCCATTTACATGGTACCACATGACTACTGCTGAGTAACCCCCTCCAATCCCAGAATTCACTAATGCTCTCTGAGGTCATTTCTAGCTAGTGTAATGGCTAATGGCTATAATCCCCACATTGGGGAGGCTGAGACAGGAGAGTTGCCATGATTTCAAAGCCAGCTAAGAACTTATGGAGAGTTTTAGGACCTCTTACATTTTATAGTGAGACCCTATATCAATAAAAGAAACAATGTATCATTTGTGGTCCATTCAACACATATTGATTAGGCTCTTTTCTGTGCCAGGATCTTGTACCCATCTCATTGTACAGAGCCATACTATCATGTTTGGTCTGGTCAGTCTTGGCAGCTCTGTACTTCTATAAATTTGTGGATATTTACCTTCATCTGTCTTGTTTCTAGGTCCTTTCCTTTGGCTACATATGAAAGATACCAAAAACATCCACAGAGGCACTTGTTTTCTTCATTCTTTAAGGAAGTAGAGACCTCTTAAGCTTTTGTTTTATCTTAAAAGGTCTTTGTCAATACCTGCACCTCCTTCATCTTCCAATTAGTAGGTTTTAGGTCTAAGAGCAAAGTGTCTAATGGTGTCTTAGGAACCAAGATATATGTGTCTAGGTGGGGTCTGGGGGGGCTACTAAAAGGTTAAAGAATAAATTAGTAACCTGGGAAGCAGTGGTGTTCACTCAACACAATGCCGTCAAGAAGTGTTACGGTTTGGTCGGTTGCTATGTGTTGTGATGCCAAATACCAACTCTGGTTGCCTGAGGGACAAGGAGAGCCTCACCAAGGGATGCTATGCAACCCTAACTTAAAACTATTGGTTGAATAAAAGATGCCTACAGCCTGTAGCTGGGCAGAAGAGAGGCAGGCAGGGCTTTGGTTGCTAGGCTTGGGGTCTGAAGCAGGGACCACGAGGAGGAGAGCAGGGAGAATGAAGAGTGGGGAGAAGACATCATGGGATAGATAAATGATGAGAAAATGGTCATGAGGTCTGGCCAGTTGGAGTAAGAGCAGCAAGAGCAGCCCAGATAGACTGTGGCAAGTCTTATCTTAGGGTTATTGATGGGGAAGTAGACAGAACAGCTTAGGGGGCTGATAGCAACCCAGCTTTAGTGCTATTAAGACTTATCATACATATAAAGGTTTTGTGTCTTTTACCTTGGAATTAAATGATCCAAGGTAGGTTAGAAATCCCCAATTAATTTTAACCACAAGAAAGGTGTCTTACCTTGATAATGCTTTGGGATGAGAGAAGAAACAATCCATTTTCCTTCTGGACTCATAGTCATGTTTGCGGTTGTAGATGTTGCACTGACCAGAGTCACAGTGGACACTTTGTGATGGTTCTGCTCTAGGACTTGGCCGTTGAAGTGAATAGAGAACAGTTCCGGCCCCGAGCTCATCCCAATCAAATGCCAGCTGACATGATCATGGGCACAGACTATTACGTCTGAGAGGGAGAGACAACATACAAACACAGAGATGGGACACAAGGAGTCACCCTTCATGTACCACGTAGCAGGCACAAAGCAGGAGTAGAGTTTAGAATGGGGGCTATTCCTTCAGAGCTGCAGGGACAACTAAGAAACAAAGGCTAGGGGGCAGCTAAGTGTGTGATGCCTCATCCTGGTTTGTCCAGGATTGAGAGGTCACTCAGGACACAGGGGCCCCAGTGTATGAACTGATAAAGTCTTGGACAATTGGAGTGACAATTGACACCCATCTGGCCTCACTTGGAAGAAGTCCCCAGTACCTCCAACAGACCTGAGTGTCAGGACTTAATCTTCTTCTGCAAATAGAGGTCAAGCTCTTTCGAATTAGAAGAACGTGTGAAGATGTACTGAAGAAATTTATACTGTGTCTTTACCCTCTTTTAAATTATGTTAGTAACAATGGATTGCTCAGTTGTTACGGGTGTCCTCATTGTAAGTGGACACTCAGAGCCTTTTTGTGGACAGATTGCTAACAGCTGACGAAGAAAACCAAGGAGAAAGCCCAGTTGTGCTTTTTGTTGTTGTTGTTGTTGTTGTTGTTGTTGTTGTTGCCACAGTGATTGAGAAAATGCTTATTGGCTCTGGGCGAAAGTCTAGTCTTAGCTCCTACCCAGATCTATAATCACTAGATATGAGAGGATGGTCTGGGATTTAGCCTCTTATCTGTAGAGGTGTGTGTCCTTTGTGAATGCCTTGCGATCAGGGAGCTGGCAGTTAAGTAGAAGGTATGTGTTCCTGTGGGTGTGTTTATCCCATTCAGAAACAGCCTGCCCTGAGCCCAGCAATGAACACATCTATGGTAGTATTGTCATGTCTAGTCAGTGTATGGTCCTCTAGAAGATGGGACTTTACTGGCATAAGTATTATGCCTACTAAGGATTTTCCTCCTTTCTCTTGCTCGTTTGCACTTATTTGAAGCAACTCCTTTTCTTTCAAGTACAAATTTATAATCTCTCTGTCTCAATCAAGTTGTTTCTATTCCTTGCACATGCAGTTCATTATTTCAGCTTTTATGTGTTTACAAGGGTTATTCTCCCTGACAGTGGGCTTGTTGATTCAGTTTCTGAGAGCAGCATACTGGGACTCCTTGTTGGTAAGGACCACGCAGAGTCAGGGAAAGGAATGAGATACGGATTCAGGTCTTCCAAGACGGCGGTCAGTTAGTGCAGTCTCAGATTTGCAGGAGCCTAGTTTTGGAACTCAGCATCAATACTCAGAGCTGCACGAGCCAGGCAGAAGATGGCACCAAATGAAATACAATAAAAATTGAAAGCAATATCAGACTCTGACTCTTGACAGTGCTGGTTTTTCTGTAAGAGAAGCCATTGTTGATTTTGATACATGACGAAGTTTAGAAGTTTTACTTTTGTTTACAGTTATTTCTTTATTTTGTATATGGGCATGGGCACAAATGCAATGATTCATGTGTGTAGGTCAGAGGATGGCCTGTGAAAGCTGGTTCTCTCTTTCCACCATGAAGATCTCAGAGATCCAGCTCAGATCATAGGACCTGGGGAAAGCACTCTTGTCTGCTGCCCAATCTCACCAGCCCCTAGAATTTTCTAATAGAAAAATATTTCCATTTTTCCTAAACTGACAATAAATAAATACTATATATATTAATTATGGAATATGTCTATACATTTGTATTATGGAATATATCTATGTCTGTGTTTATATACACACAAATATATATATACACACACATATTAAGGGACAAAATCTTAGCTTGTTATCTTGTATCTGGTGACTGTAAATTTGGAATTTGAAATGTTAATCTGGAATAGAAGTCAAGATTAGAATCTCTCACAGAGAAATCAAGTTTCCCAATCAGCCTGAGAACAAAGAAAGAATAAATCTAGGCTTTCCTTCTTTAGGAGATGTACTATAACCATAGCAACTTCCTATACCACTTTTTCCTCTGTCTTTCTACTAGAAATGGATTTTTCATTCTAAGTCAGTTGTACTAGAAAGACAGAGAAGTTTTGTAGGTGGTTGCCATGGTTACAGGATGTCTCCTCAAAGGTGCATATTCCAAAAGCTTGGCTCTGTGTGGTGAATTTCAGGTGGTATAACCTAGAAACAGGGCCTAGTGGAAGGCGGTTAGGTCACTGGGGGTGTTGTTCCTGGATTAATATAGTTATTTCTCATGGGACCTTGGCTAATTCCCACAAGAGTGAGTAATTATAAGTTATTATAATGCAGCTCCAGCCTTATTCTTAGCCTATTATACATGTAGCTATTTTCCTTTATTTGCTTCTTTGCCCTACTATGACACAGACAAGTGGTCCCTCATCAAAGGCTGAGCTTATGAGCTGCCAGTGTACAACTTTCTGCTTCTAAGACTGAATTCTCTTAAAATATCTTTTCTTTATATACTAACCAGCATGTAATAATTTGTTATAGCAAATAAAATTGACTAGTACAGTGGAAATCATTCACACACACACACAACACACATACACACACACACACACACACACACACAACACACATACAACTGCTGGTATAATTTTACTCTCTTACAAAACCTTCCACATGCCCCTGGATATTGTTCATCAATAGACTTTTGAACTGCTAATAATATATTTGTATGGCAGGGCATACTGTTAGAGAGTGGCTCTCAAGACACTGATATGCTCAGAATACTACACCTAACAAGGGTATATCAAATAAAGTTCCTTGTTACCTTTAGATTTATCTGTTGTACTTCCTGGATAAGACAGAAAGGATGATAGAACCATGAAAATAATTGAACAATTGAATAAGATTGTGGTACTTCATCACTGGGCACTGGAAACCAGTGAACATGGTAGCTTCTACCTTAGAGAAAGAACAGGACCAATGTAGTACAAGTGGGGCACTGCCATTGCTGAGTGGGGCATGGCCCCTGCATTACCTGGCATCGTCCTATTTACAAAGCCATTGACTGTGTACATTAGGGCTGGTGACTGGCTCCAGCTCTTGCTTTCATCAAACACAGCAAACAGAAGCACATGTTGCTTGTCAAACATCTTCTGAGTCCCATCCTCAGTCAGGGTGCCTGAGAAAGAAAAAACACGCTTCTATCCAGTTCCAGATTGAAGAGTACTTTCAGTGTTCCCATACATCTGGTGCTAGAAACAAATAGTGCTGATATAAATTTGAATCATATATTCCCAGCCAGATCTTATGATGTATTGCTATAACCCCAGTACCCAGGAAGCTGAGACAGGAGGATATTGAGTTAGAGGACAGCTGGCCTACATAGAAAATTCAAATCCATTCTGAACTATTAAAAATTTACCTCAAAAAGCCAAAAACTAACACAATCAACAATGAAAATCCCTATTTCTTCCAGTCTTCTAGACCAGAACATATACCCTGTGTTGAATGAAGCTTCCTCATGAAATGGGACATGTGGCTAAAAGGAGTATCAAGATGAATCCATATTTATATTTTTAAAAACTAGTTCTAAAATGAAAATGCCTTTTATAAGATTAACAGTTTTTTCAATGCAATCACATATCTTTTATATGTCAGGAAATTTAAATATATATTTGCATGATGAATAAGAGAGTTGGCTATATGATCTATGTGCAGGTACAAATGGCATTATCTCCATGGTACAGTTTGTTGTGGTTCTTTGGTTGTTAAATGAAAGATGGGTTGAAGTTTCTTAGAGTAAGAGAAAGAAAGAAAGGAGAAAGTCAAGTGTATTTCTAAGAAGCACAGCTAACAGAATTCCTGACTGTTGGGACACAGTCAAAAGGATCATGACCCATGGTGAACAATGCCTTGGGGAACTGTGAGAGAGTCTCCAGGAAAAAAAGGCAGAGGGCCTTTTACTTCAGGTGAATTTTGTTCCCGGGATTGTTCTTGGACATGATTTTGTATTTTCTGTGACAAACACTTATATTGAACTTATAAATATACTGCTCTTGTTGGATGTCAGAACATAGCTATGGAATCCGATCTGGTTGGTGTAGTTCAAATCTGAATACGGCCTTTTGCCTTGCTTTCACATGCCAGGCAACTGTGTTTAAATTGGTCTATCCTGAGAAAGTTTGGGAAAGGGCTTCTTTGTCAATATTTAGTATGGGCTTTATGAGCATTTATTTACATGTTTTTCCTGAACTCAGACATTCTTCCTTGGATCACTGCTTTGCTTCATTCATGTAAAAAGTTCACTGAAACTGAAACTGAAGTAAAATTGTCTAGAGCATCAGACTGGTCCATCCATTCTTTAAAGACCTCAGACCCCCAAGTCTCACAGACACAGATCCGCATAGGTGGGCAAAAGTAAAAGCTCACAACAAAATCAAGCTGAGCTGGGAATGATGGCCCACACCTGTGACCCACCACTAGGGAAGCCAGGGGAGAAATATCACTATGAGTTCAAGGCCTTTTCTACTAAAAAAATTTAAAAGACCAACCGACTAACCAACCAGCCAACCAATCAGCCAACCTACTTACCTACCTACCTACCTACCTACCAACCAACTAACCAACCAACCAACCAACCAACCAAAAAACCTTCAACCAAATAATAGCAGAAAAGAAAGTTGTAGTTACACATGCTTATAAACCAAATCACCAACACAAACTCCAGCTATGTTGGTTGTACCGGCCAATGTCATTTCCAGGAACTCTCTCAATGACTAGGCTGCTGTACACTTTAAAATGAATAGACCTGGCTTTGAGGCAAACATTACTGGTCATACAAGTATGCAGACTGATGTCAGAATAGACTTGAAGTTTCCGTAACTGAGATCGAAGGAGAACTTCCTTCTCCTGCCTTACCTACAGGAAGGTATCAAGGTTCCCCCAAGCTTTAGCCTAATATAATTTCCTGACAACCCAGTATCTTTGCTATTGTTGGATCTGTGGGTATTGCTTTTACCTTTTTTGCAGATAAGCAGAGGCCCAATCAGGCCTGAGTTGAAATCCTGGATCAGGTTTTCATAGGAGTAGTAGATGTGGGTGAGGCATGGTGGATCATCGGGTGTGGGCCCGCTGTCCTCAGTGATGACCCATTCATAGGTGTATTCTTCTCCAGGAGACACAACATCATCCATCCTCTCAGCAGGGAATGTGTGGTCCAGGTAAGAAGCCCCTGGAGAAGTGACAGCCACAAAGACATGCAGAGTTTTCCACCACTCTCCAGAGTGGGGGAAGCAAGACGCACTAGCTCCATGCAGATCACCTGCCTTTCATAGCAACTTTTATACTTAGAGGAGTCACACATGCCACACACCAGCCTCTGTCCCCATAGTTACACTCTGCAATGCCCTGAGGAATAACTGTTATTAGCAAAGATTAGTTAAGGCTGACCAAGTTACTTTTCAGTGTATCAGAAAAGCTATTTATATGTAATCAGAGACGCAAATCACATTTCATCAATAAACCACCTCATAATACACGAATCAGTATGTTTTCTTCAGAGTCCTTCACATGTCATGCTAGCTTACTGTTAGCATGGAATATGTGTGCTGTTTGCCTGCTGTTTTGTTTGTCTCCGAAAAAATATAATGTCTTCTCTCCCAGGGCAATCATCCTCAGCTCTATTTTTCTGTTTTTGTTTTTGTCTCTTAGTTGCATCTTGCCACTGGACCTTTCTGGCTCTTTCCCACCCCCAGGGTTTCTGCATCGAGCTCCTGTATGCAGTCTACTCCTTGTGCCCATGAAGCCAGTCCAGGGTGAAGTTGCCTTGCTTCATTGTGTAAATACCTATTGGCAACCTGTGCATACTGGGCACTCCCTCCAGCAACAGAGGGGCAATGTGGAAATTAGTCTTCTATTTTTGAAGAAGAACCTAGATTAAAAGGAGTTTGAAGGGTTGAGAGGCGATAGAGATGAAGCAAGCAAGAGCAGGAAGGGGAGAGGTCAGGGCCCTAGGCAATCAGGAGGGACTGGCTTCCTCTTTGCCAGAGGCATTCTTCATTCAATGGAGTGCAAGTTTTCTCTATCATCAGTTGATGCCAAGGTTCCTCTTTGGATGAAGTTACCTTTGTTTGGCAGAAGGTGAGACCATCAGAGTATAAGGAAATAATTCTACAGTGCTTCACATTATGAGCAAAGGACCAGTGGGAACTATTTTTTCCTGAAGGGATTGTACTTTTGAAAAAAAAAATGCTTGATTTTTCTAACCTGCTCTCTCTCTCTCCCTCTCTCTCTCCCTCTCTCTCTCTCTCTCTCTCTCTCTCTCTCTCTCTCTCTCTCTCTCTCTCTCTCTCTTTTTCTCCCTCCTTCCTTCCTTCCTCCCCCTCCCTCTCTTCCTTCTCCCTCCTCCTCCCTCTCTTCCTCCCCTCTTTCTTCCTTCCTTCCTTCCTTCCTTCCTTCCTTTCTTTCTTCGCTATCTCTCTCCTCTGTCTCCCACTTTTCATTGCATTTGATTGATATATAATAAGATTCACTAAATATAGTACTTGGTGAGTTTTAACCAATGTGTGTAGTCCTTATAACTGGCTATAGTGAATGTAGAGAATGGCTCCTATGCTCAAGGTATACTTATGTTACCTGTAATCAATGCCCTCTCCTGCCCAGGCCCAAGAAATTGTTTATCTGCTTTCTTTCACTAAAGTTTTGCTTTTATATAATGTCATAAATAATATAATACATTACTTTTGGATTGTGTTTATGTGTATATGTGCCATCATATTAGGGCTTCTATTGCTGTGATAAAACACCCTAAGCAAATTGCTGAGAAAATCTGAGCAGGAATTCAAACAAGGCAGGAATCTGAAGGCAGGGTTTTATGCAGAAAGCATGGAGAGGTGCTGCTTACTGGCTTGCTCTCCATGGCTTGCTCGGCATGCTTTTTTATAGCAACCAAGACTACCAGTCTAGGGCTGGGCCCTCTCACATCAATCACCAATTAAGACAATACCTTATGGGCTATTATTGTAGCTCCCGGAGACCATAGCTGGGTAAGACTGATGATTATGTTCTTTCCCCACTAGTATCTATAGAATCTTCCAGTGCTACAAAGTCTAACCAGTACAGAGACGCTTCCAGGTCAGTACCAGCTTGATTTCCTCATGCCTGAGAATTTATGTATATTCCAGCACAGCAGTTTAAGGGTTCCCCTCACTGTCACACGCCTTACACTGACCCGAATGAGGGGTCTGCTACTGTTTCTTGATTTTGCCCCTCCCCGTATGTGATATCTCTTTTTCTGACTACTTTGAATAGTTTTGTTTTCTCATTCGTTTTTGGTCATTTGGTCATATATGCTCTGGTGCAGTCTTCTTCTTGTTCCTACTTCTTAGCTTTGTCAATTCTTTCTCTTTCTATTATTTTTTCATGCTATGTTTTAAACACATTCTTTCTTCTTCAACTCCTCCTATACCCTATCTACTTCCCTACTCATCCAGCTTCATGATTCTCTCTCTCTCACTGCCAAAATAGAGTCTATGTTGCATGAACCCACCACTCCTGGGCATGGGGTCTTAGAGTGGGAGTCATATATTCAGTGTCACATTATTGGAGAAAAAGAAATTTCCCCTCCCTAGCAGGTACCAATTGCAAATAGCTTCTTGATAAAGGGTGTGTCTATATCCCCATCTAAGTGTTGGGAATTTGTCTTATGTGAACCTGTGCACACACACTCTCTGCACGTCATCTAGTTGTGGGTCTTTGCATTAGTTCCCATTTACTGTAAGAAGCTTCTATGATGATGTATGAGCAAGGCACCGATCTAGGATTATAGCAGAATGTCACAGAGATTTGTTTTACTGCTATGTATTATTCTGCCCTTCGGCAGAATAATAGTAGTTACTACCAGGGTCTGTGATCCATCTTGCATTGAGTTTCTGAACATTTGTAATCAGGAAGTGGTTGGTTACTACCATAACATTTGCACCACTATTGTACCGGCATATGTTGCAGGCAGATCTTTCTCTGCTGTAGGTTGCAGGTCTTGTGACTGTCTAAAACTGATAATTATTTCTCCTCTGGTAGTGTTCAGAGGACCTTCCAGATTCATAAATGCTAATCAATAGGGGCGAATGCTAGTCTAGGTGGTGACCAGCTCAACTTCTCCATGTTCAATAATATAAGTAAGTTGTATTGTCAGCAATAGGGCCTTACCATCAGATATGTAGAGTAACCAATATCCTTGGCAATAGCCTGTGATATTGGGGGCAGAGTGAGGTCTTGTCAGACTCTCCTAACCTAAAACCATCTTCATTAACTCTATGCACTCAAAATGTGGTGTGAGTTTTGATGGCATCAGCACGCATCTGTGTTCTCCTATGAGTGGGAAACAAGGCACCTTGTTTGGTCAGCACTGGTGAGGAGCTTGGTTGCTGCTGTGCTGTAACGGATGTGCTGCATAGGGTTCTAAGCATGGAAGCCATGCAATGGAGGAGTTGAGATGTCATATCTGGATGCACTTGTTTCACAAAATCTATAACATTGACCATAATGCCACATAGGATGGGTGGACCCCAACTTCTCTCTGACCTCATCATATGTGATTCTTGCCATTTACTATGTATCAGTCACCCATGCCTCCTCCCTGTACCCTGGACATGCTCAATGCTATCTTACTCAGGCTCTCTGCAGATACAGTTCCTTCTGTTTAGTGTGTTGGTGCTCCATTTCCTCCTTTAGATAAACGATGCTCACTTTTCTGAAGACAACGCAAATACCAGTTACTTCTTCCCTCATCTCTGTGTTACATATATTTGTTTTTATAATATTTATTACAGTTCATAATTAACTATTTGTGGCATATTATCTTCTACTGGGTTACAATTGTTAGCATTCTGCACATTTTGATGGCTGAAGTGTGGACTCCCTAAGGGAAGGGGTTAGGCCATGTAAGCCCAGCATCTCTGGTATCTTCCATAGCACATGGGAAACATGGAGTATATGCTCAATCCATATTTGCTGTAAGGTCACCAACTCATAGCTAAAATGTGTCAAGACTGTATTATATGAAAACAAATTAAATGCCACTATAAGAAAATCTGGATGTATCATTTAGGGCTCTACATCACTGATTGCTTTTAAAAAACAATTAAAATGCAAATCTCAGCAATCTGGTGGCATAGCTCAGCTCTGGTATAAAATCTGGTAGGTCTGGAGTCTTGGCTATGGGTAGTTTGTTTATTTGTTTGCTTAGTTTCTGCTCACTAGTGCCCATTACAGTCATTTTCATCTAACTTCTCACCTCCCTATCATAGACACTGGAGACTATGACTCTTGTTCTAGTGTAAAGATCAACAATTAAGTGTATTACATCTATCCCACCATAAAAGATTTACTGATAATAACTAATATTTACTATCAGATAAGCTCCCACTCCAGTGATAAATAGGATTTGAATGTTAACATGATCAGGACCCAAGAAAAGAGAAAAGCTTTAAGTAACTTTCTGTGAGTTATAATGTAAACACTCAATAGAAAAGGCTCGAAGGAAGAGTCTCGAAGGACAAAGGGGGAACTTTATCTCTGAAGACTGAAGCAAACACAAAGGACTGATAAGGCGGGTCACCCTCTCAGTTCCGGGTTTGTGTGACTGGTAGGCACGTGGTTCCTTGAGCCTACATGAGGTGAGCATGCTGGCCATTACTGAGTGAGTCTTCCTCCATGGCATCATGGGTAAAGACATGATGTTTCCTAAACTGAAGCCTCCATTGTTCTAGCTGCTGCAACTCCACAGAGAATTCGGACAGTGGGAAATACCCTCTTCCGTCTTCCTTCTGTCTTTACAGTTCTCCAAAACCAGAAATTGGGCAACTTTGTGGGGTAAGGGGTTGTCTGATAAGATGTCTGCTTATCTTTTAGATGTCTGATTAAGTTCAGCTCACTCCTTCTCTGACTTTCATGCTATGTGGTGATGATCTTTTTAAAATTACTTGACTGTTTTCATACATGTATATATGACATGTAGGTGAATGTGTATGATTGTGTGTGTGTGTTCATGTGCATATAGAGGCTGACGTTAACACGCGGTATCTTCCTCAATGGTCTCCACCCTATATATTGAGGCAGAGTTTCCTACTTGAAACCAGATATCACTGATTCAGTAGTCTAGTCAGTCAGCTAGATCCAAGGATCCTCTGTCTCTGTCTCCTAAATCCCCTATGCCCTGGGAATTACAAGAGGGCTTCCACAGACACATCCCCTGCTGGGGATCCAAACTCCTGTCCTCATACTTGCATAATAAGCATCTTACACATTAGCTAATTCATATCAAAATTTATGATTAAATATTTGTTAGATTGTGTGAATCATGATACCTTTTCTGCTAAGCTGAGGAAGAAGGCATACAAGCCTTGACATCAGAATCCACACTTTTGGCTTGTACTCCTGTGAGCTTAGGAAGGGCTCTTAATATTCCTTTAAAGCCCTTTATCTTAAGTTAAGATAAAATAATTCCTTTTCTTGAGTTACATTTTTTATGGGTTATGAGGACTATCACACACACACACACACACACACACACACACACACACATGGACAAGGGGCATTACAGATCTGACCCTATGTTTAGATGATAAATATCTTAGTACTTTTGTGTCCTAACACATCTGAGAAAGACTAGATTGGGTTGGCCCTAGGTTGCTATAACAGTCTCCTAGCCTGGGTAGCATCTAAGCATAGCAATTCTTCCTGTATCTTAAGGTTAGACATGGGTTTCAACAGGGCAGTGCTCTCATGAGACCCTCTTTTGTACAGAGGGGTCTTATTTCATCTTGTTCTCAGGAGGCACACAGAGGCCGAAGGAGCTTCACCAGAAGTTTCATTTCTAAGAGTAAAAAATCAAAAAAAGCTGACTCCATGACTTGAGTTCCTCCCAGAGACCCTACCTCCATATGGTCTCATTGAAAATCAGATTTTCAACATATAAGATTAAGAAAACACAAACATGGAATCTATTTCAGTAATGTATCTCTTTTAAGGTGAGGAAATTTGGTAATAAGACAAGATAACTGCTTATACTCATTGACACAGCTAACACATTTCTGAACAGAGGGAAGAATACAGTGTCCTTGCTTCTCGTAAGTCATTAGTCCTTCAGTTTACTTCAGCTGTGACTCTCACCACCACCCCGAGCATCCCAGGCTTTGTGCCAGGTGCAGATGCAAAGGAGACCAGGGACAGCACACTATGGTGCTGCGGTCGTGATGGCTTTGACCCATTGGTATTCAATGCGGAGGCCATAATCAGAACATGCTGTGCTGTCTGACCTGAAGAGGAACCTGTGTAAGAATTGCCTTCTAGGTGCTTGGCTGATTTTCCTAATGTCATCAAATTTGTGAAAGTTTAGTGGCTCACACTGAAGTTTAACCTCCATCGGGTTTTAAAACCAGTACAAAACAGGATTCTGTGACACCCATGCAGGGCACTGAAAAGGTTGCTATGGCAACACATATGGATGTCCAAAAGAAAAACTTCATTTCTCATTTTAATGTAAGATAACATTTTGTACACTTGAATGGTAATTTTAATGATTGAAAAGGCACCAGGGAATAAATGGTGAACAATATGGATTCGTACATGGAATGTATCCTGTGAGTGCACATGGGATTACCACTAAAGTTATTAGGGGATAATAGTCAATAATAAAGTTATTATTGATAATTTTATCAATGCTATTACTCTTCTCATTGCACATTATTTTACCTCTAGAATAAAATATGACCGTTTTATTTGTCATTCTGTAATCTACACAATTGGGGAAGCATTTGTGAAGTGTGTTTTCTGACAAATCTTATTTTGACTTTGTAATCCAAATAACGTTAACATTCTACATTGGAAAGAAGAGAGTGGACAGGAAGGGTTGTGATAGGGACGCACAGATCCTCGCTCATCCTGGGGCAGAGTAAACACCTTACAGGAGTTCTCCTTCATTTTGTATTTACTCAGTTCTGTTCAGTTCCTACGCAGTTCACAGTCAACTTTATAACAAATTCACCCATCATGATGTATGAATTATTCTCAAAGAGGCCCCAGTATGTTTTTAAATGTTAAATGGTGCGTGCAAGCCTTGGGGAAAAGTGATGTTCTGTAAAGTTCTGTTGCCCTTTAGGCTGCTCACTCATTAAATCTTCCCTTATTGTTATTTTTGTGATAATTTTTTCCTCCTGTTTATTAGACACAGTGAATGCCTCTGTGCATACAAAGAATCAGAACATTTATTTAGAAGCTATAAATTAGACAATGGGCAAATTAAAGCTGGTTTTGTAATAATGAATTTGATTCCGCTGCGTAGACATGTGAAAGGTTTTTTAAAATGGAAAATGTAGCTTTTGTGCTTCATGAGAATTTTCATATTAATCAATACAATTTGTTCCATACTTGGTAAAAATAAATAAACTGTATTAAGAATTTGAATGTTGTGAGAATTCTAGACAACTAACTTCTCACATATTAAGTTTTGCTACACTTAGTTGCAAAACATAATCTCTATTGGATTTTTAAAGTTTAGAACTCTAGCTTACTATCAGGTGGCTAAATGTAATGGAAGTTAAACGTTAAATATAATTTAATGCATTTTATATAACTCTAAAAATAATTTTGTAGTATAGCACAAAGCAACTTTACAGATAAATGCAAGAATATAAATTAAATGAAAGAATAATATCAAGGGTCTGGGAGTGGAGTTCAGTGGGGCAGTGCTTGCCTAACGCTTTTGATATGCTGGGTCTGATCCTCAGTGTGCACACATCCAGACAAACACAGAGCAAGAGAAGGGGGGGGGACGGAGGGAGGGAGGGAAGGAGGGAGGGAGGGAGACAGAGACAAAGACACAGAGACACACAGAGAGACAGAAAGACCGACACATACTCACACACACACAAACACAGAGGGAAGGAGAGGGAGAGAGAGACAGAGAGAAGAAAGAGCCATAATAGTATTAAGACTAATCATGATACATACTTTCTCAAAAAAAAAAATCACTCGAAATTTGGAAGTCTTTGGACCACAGAAAGCTTTCATGACCTTAACTGTAGGGCAATGCATGCTACTTATAGACTTTGGGAAAATTAAATTAATCTCATTTCTATTAAAATTATTTTAGTGATAGAAAGTTTTGGATTTTTAAATGGTGTATGTGTGTGAGTTGTGTGTGTGAGTGTGTGACAGTTGTTTGACTATGTGTGTGTGTATGTGTGTGTATGTGTGTGTGTGTGTTGAATACACACATGGGTAGAAGCCGGCGAACTCCTGGTGACCTGATAATTCTTGCCCTTAGTCCCTTGACACAGAGATTCTTAGTGACCATGAAGCCCAGCTGGTGACCAGAGAGCCTTACATGTCTTCTATCTCCATCTCCTGTTCCTACACACTGAATGTTATGGGTGCTTTATATGGGAGCTCTAAAATTTGAACTCATGTCCTCATGCTTGTTGAGCAAGCACTTGTACCAGACTCAATACAGAGCTCAGACATTCTCAGTGCCAGTAGAAGGGAACTGTGTTTCCACAAGCCAGTGTGTGTGGTTTGTCAAACAAGGGGGCTCATTTTCAACTTACCTGTAACCATGGATTCTCAAACCTATGCCTCTTATCTCTGCCCCCCACTGTCTGCTTAGTGAACATTTACTCCTGGGAGAAAGAATTATTCTCACAGATCTGGTTGACCATGTTTCTAGTTTATCCTCACAAGAATAGGTCTAATTTTAGAGGTAGACAGTAGGTGACGGTTAAGGCTAGACATAGATGGGAAGACAGTTTTTTAATCACAGTGGGG
The DNA here is from genome assembly GCF_963924665.1 of Micromys minutus. Classification (NCBI taxonomy): domain Eukaryota; kingdom Metazoa; phylum Chordata; class Mammalia; order Rodentia; family Muridae; genus Micromys; species Micromys minutus. Next base: position 77,002,734 of record NC_137969.1, read on the forward strand.
CATGACACAATAGACCTCTCTCTACATGAGGGACACTGTGTACTACAATTACATCTTGCTTTCTAGGGAAGTCCCCCCTCCCCGTGTATCTATATTTACCATGTTATTTTGATCTTATTGGACTATAGGCACGCGTGTACAGTGCTGTGATAAATGTGCTAGAATAGGTGTGTGGGCATTTTCGGTAATTTTCTCTCATCAATGCCTGTTGGCTAAGTGACGGAGGGTCAGATAAACACTGAAGGAGGGTGAATGGTTGCAAAGTCCATTCCTTCTGCAAACAGCTGAGCCGAGAGGCAGAGTCCACAACCCCTACCTCCTCCCACACTGGAAGAGGAGTTTGAAAGGGACCATCCAGCCACGTTCTTCTTTCCTGCTCTGACTTGCTGAACTCTGGTTTAGAGACCCAATAAATAGACTCATCACTGTATGAATCTGGGAAACATAGAAGAGACCCCTGTGCACCCTGACTCATCCAGGAACTTGTCAAGTATCCCAGTTTCCTTCTCTGTTGCAGCGATAAAACACTGACCAAAAGCAACTTGGAGAGAGACTTTTGCCCAGATTACAGGCTGCCCTCCGTTATGAAGGGAAGACAAGGCAGGAACTCAAGGCAGGAGCTGAAGCAGAGACGACTGAAGAGTCTGCTCCTGGATTTGTTGCCCTGGTTTGTTAGGCTGCCTTTCTTTATACAGCCCAGGCACAGTGAGCTGGAACCTCCCATATCAATCAACTGTAGAAATGCTCCACAAATAGGCTCACAAACAAATCGAATGAACACAACGCTTCCACTGAAACCTCCTCTTTCCAGGAAAGCATGAATCTTATTGCCTGCAAAGCTGAATGTATTAATTTATTTTGTAGCTGGTTTTAAAAAAATATTTGCTCACTCTGCCTTACCAGGTTTGTTTATGCCTATTAAAAGACAGGGAAGCAGGGAAGGGAAGGAAAGTAGCCATGGAGTTCAAGCAGAATCCATTTGCCCTACATTCATCTGTCTGATGACGAGTCTTGCTTGTTTCTACCACAGGAACATTGACTCGCTTCTGCCTTAAACCACCCTAGGGTGTACTGTTATCTCAGTTTTAAGATTGACATAAGGAATCAAGAGATTCAGTGACATAAGGTAATTTTCCCACCCACCTTATCAGGAACAGGAACCTAACAAAATCCCAGTGTTTAGATGATTCCAAAACCATCTGTTTTCATCTCTGAATCTGAAAGCAGGTTTAATTTTTATAACTACAATTTTCAAAAAATGAATTTTCTCTAAGCATGTATGGTTAACAACACCAGTCTCAATATTGAGCAGTGGCCTAAAAGTGATCTACCGTTTCTCCTGTCAGAGGGATAATAAGTTCGTCTTACCTTCTGAAAATTTACTGTATTTAATGCCTTGAGGATGGATGCTTAGTGGTTTGTCTGCTTTGTTCTTAAAGTGAACTTTCATGGTGTCACCAACTTCAGCATATAACGTAGGTCCAAGAAGTCCTGAGGAAGGACAAGTTTGAAATTGTTTATATTCAAGATCATGAACACATAGAAAGGCCCCGACATAACTTTTGTCACTCCTCCTGGTCTTGACTTGACCCACCTTCTGATCTTTACACCTTTGTTATCCCATCAGCTCCATTATTGCTTATAGTACAAGAACTGGGAGGCAAATCCTTGGCCTCAACACAAAGCAACTACAAAGAGTTGAGAGACAGTTTGCCCCAGACCCTAAATCACACAAACAACAAAAGGCAAAACTGGAATTTAAACTCTAGGTACTGAGCTTTAAGCTACTTCTTACACAACACCTCACACCTTATATTAATTAATTAATTAATTAATCTATTCATTCATCCACCCACCCATCCATCCATTCATCAGATACTAAGCACTCATACTGTCTTAGATGTCAGCCTGTGATTGACACATGGATGAGCATTAGATGAGACACATTGAGAAATATTAAGGGAAATAGTCTAACAAATAATCACACAGGTGTTTAATTATAAACTGAATTAACACCAAAGAAGATGCCACTCAGAAGAGTGCAGATGGAGAGGCATGCATCAATAAACACAGACGGCTCTAGCTGATGGGGAAAAGTGCTGCCTTCGAGCACTGTATAGAGAAGTCTGTTCCAGGCTTGTGGATGGGGAGTGAGTCAGGGCTGCCAAACACTTTCCTGAGGAAGTGATGCTTTCTATGAGGAGCAAAGAAGGAGAAACACAGAGATGGAAGGGTGAGATCACCAAGTTCAAAGGCTCCGAGACACCAGAAATCCTGGCCTACTGAGAGCAATCTTAGTACTGAAGCACTTAGTAGGTAAGAAAGCAAGGCATTGAAAGAAACACCAAAGGCATCATCTTCTTGGGGCCAATCACTCAGGACGGGATAGAACATTCGGAATTTTGTTTTTCTTCTGATAATAGTGAGGCTGTTAAGTTTTTTTCGGCAGGATACAGCATGACCCAGACTTTTAATATGTTTTTGGTTCTTTAAATTTTCTGTTGATTTCCATTTAAGTTCTCTCTCTCTCTCTCTCTCTCTCTCTCTCTCTCTCTCTCTCTCTCTCTCTCTCTCTCTCCCTCTCTCTCTCTCTTCCCCTCCCTCCCTCTCTCCCTCCCTCCCCCCCTCTCTCTCCCTCCCTCCCTCTCTCCCAGACTTTGATTTTAACTGCTGTCTGTGTAGAAACTAGAGTAGAAGCTGATAGAAGGCTCTGAAAGAGCCATTGGTGAGATGAAGGGCATAGTGGAGGTCTTCAGCAAAGAAAATTCCAGGTATATGTGCTGAAAATGAAACCTTTGAGTTTTAGAATGTATTGGCTATGGAATAGGGGGTGGGGCCAACAAAGTGTTACAGTGCCAGGAAGGATCTGTCTGGGAGATGGGAAGACAATGGTTACAGGCTGTAGGATGGAAGATACCCTGTGATGATTCTGTTCGGTGTGTGTGTGTGTGTGTGTGTGTGTGTGTGTGTGTGTGCGAGTATGTTGGTCAGAACAATGGTTCCCCCTTCCATGCTGCAATGCCTTGCATGATTAAAGAGACTGTACATATGATTAAATTAACAGTTGATTGTGAAAGCCTGAGATTTTTCTGGATCACCAGGTAAGTCTTACGTAGTCACAAGGATACACACTAAAGGGTCACTAAATTTGCTTCTGAAGGAAATTAGTAGATGCCACTCTGCTAACTATGGAAATGGCAGAAGAGGGAAACATGTCAACAAACACAGGCGGCTCCAATTAATAAAAAAGCAAGAAAGTGGCCTCTCTGGGGTTTCCAGAAGGGACGGCGCTCTGCCAACACCTCCATTTAAACCTGGTGACCCTGTTCTGATCCTCCACACCCAGAACTGTAGCAGTTAACAGAAGAAAAAAAATAACTCCTGTTTTGAGGCAGGGTCTTGTCACGCCACCCAAGCTGGCCTTCTTGTACTCATGATCTTATTGTTCTGGCTTCCCAGTTCCCAGAATGATTCTGCAGGAATCATAGATATGTTCCAGGACATCTGGATGATTCATTTTTTTCCCAAAGCACTAAATGTGTGGTCATTTGTCACAGCACAACAGAGGTCCTGCCTTCCCTGCTCTGCTCCCGTCTCTCTACTCTGTCTGTCCACTCTCTGCCTATCTTTCCAGCCACCGTCCTCCTCTTCCTGCCTTCTCCATTTCTATCTTTCCAGCCACCGTCATCCTGTCCCTGCCTTCTCTGCTCCTATCTTCCCGGCCACTCTTGTCCCGTTCCTTTTGTGGAAGCATCCATCTTGAAATTTATATTGTTTTTATGCCAGGAGCGTTTTGTTTACTTTTCTGTTTCCTCTGCATGGAATGGGTGGGGGGTGTGTGGTCTGTTCTACCAGGTCTCAATTCAGCGATGGTTAACAAAGCTTGGGTGTGTGTGCATGCAGAAAAGGATGGAGAGTGGGGTTGGCTTGCCCAGGTCTTGGAGTTCCCAAGAAAAACCTTCCCTTAATTCTCTGGGGGCAGGTTAAGATGCTCACCTTCCTAACAACGTTATCAGCTTCACTGGCTGACCCTGTCCTCTGAATGTCACCTTTCAGCTGGCTTACCATGGAAGCACAACCTGTCCAAGCCGCCCACAGTCCAGTACTTCCTGGCAGCACTGTTCCGGTATTTTGTCCTGCTTCTCTTGCATGGTTGTTTGTTTGTCGCTATCACATGGCTACAAATGCCAGCTGCCAGGAGAAAACTTTCCTCGGTGATTTGACCCAGTAAGACCTCTTACTTTAATGGGCACTTTGACAGTTTGGGGTATTTATTCAATTCCCTTCCTGCTTCTTTATAATTAAGGCTCAACCAAAGGATGTTTTCATAACTGTGGTTCAAATGCCTTAGTGCATGCAGCAGACCCAAGGTTGAGGAGTATTTCCTCCTATCCCAGCCAGGTAGTCTAAGCCCTTTCTACGGATGGTTCGATGGGAGAGAAGGACGGCTGGGAAGGAGTGATGTACCGCAGGGCCTGAGAAGACTGTGGCATGTGGCCAGTCTCATTTAGTTGAAGAATTAGAAAGATTGCAGTAGATGAGCCAATCGGTCCTCTGCTCTCGGCTGAACAAAGAGTGACATCCCACAAGACAGCTGCACTTAGCAATTAAAGCTCATTTGGGGACAAGAATTTCATAACTTCCATTAGAAAAATATGGAGATTGAGAACTTTGAAGCCCAAGTTGGATTCCTGAAACTGCATCTGGCCTCTCAACTGACTATGTGTCCACAAACCTCAGTAGGATGTAACCTTCAGGCTACACCCCAAACAACTTCCTCTGCTTTCAATTCAGTAAACCAAGTCTAGGCTCCTACTGCCGTAAGGTGTAGAACTGTGACTTTGTTGGAGCTCGACTAGAACCACACCCACCAAGTGTTTGGAAAAGGAAACACAGCGAAGGTAAAATAACACAAGGCTAGATCTAGGTGGTGCTAGCTAGATTTCACTGCAGACCTCAGTCTTTCTCACCAGCTCTGCATCCTTGGGAGCTTAGGAAGAGACTGAATAAAGGAGGGATGTTTCAGTTCCTCAATTCCCCCACACTAAATATATTCAGCATCGCACAGGCTCTGACCAGAAGCTAGCGTTTAAAATGAAAGGGTTTAAACTCGATCCAGGGTGTTCTCATGAACCTTCAAGGACTACTTCTGACTGATAAGGCTGCAGCTCAGGAGCTCACTACAAAAGACAACTGACAGGACATCTGCCAGGGCTGTCTCCCTCTTGAAAAACTGCCTCCTTCTGTTGGTTCAAAAGTCTCCAGCCTGGCCCCAGCTCTTTCTGTCTCTGTGCATCCAGCACAATGCATTGCCTAGCAATGACATCAATATTTGGCGAACCTGGCAAAAGCCACAGAGTATTCGGCTTTGAATACTTGCCTTCTTTGCTTGGCCTACTGAATATGTTCCCATTTACTTAAAAGTCACATAGGGTCTATTGAACTCGCTTAACTCTGAGTACGACCTTGACACCCCACCCTGAGACTCCCAGCAAGTGCAGTACCTTCCTACTTAAGGCTGAACCAGGAGCAGCTCTTAATGCCAGCACTTCCTGCTTCTGTATCTAGATCCATCAGTTATCCATCCCTCAGGTAGCTTTCCTACTGAACCGATAAACATCACATTCCTATGCTGGTCCCAAATACCCTTGACCCTCGCATTGATCCCCAGAGCTTCCCTGTCTTCTTCCTAGTGGGACCCACATTTCAGGAAGAATTATCCTTTCTGTCTGCTCCCATTTCTTCACTTGCCCGTCACTTCTCAGAGCCCTGCTGTGGTTTCTCACTCCACCACTACTGCAGAGAGCAGGCCTTATCACCCTCTCTATGAGCACTAGTTGCTCTTGGTGCCTTTTGACTCTGCTTCCAGGGAATCTTCCTCTAGCTTTCCTCTGCCCTCTCTCGGAAGGAGTTCTTAAGCTTTTCGGTGACCGTTGCTTTCTTGGCTTATCCCTTGGACTCTGCTGCTCTTTTAAGCTCTGTCTATTGCCCCCTCTTCTCGTATTTTCTTCGGGTGATCTTGTGTCCCCTCAGAGCTTCATTTGTAACCTGGTTGTGATGTCTCCTGAATATTTGTCTCTAGCTAGCTCAGTTCGCCCACATAAAGGCAAAACTCCTGTACCTACCCGCTCCTTTGATAGCACTAGGTAGATACAGACACCCCAGACTCCAAGTCTGATCGCATTATCTTCCCAAACAAGCATCCTTCTTTTTCTTAGTTTTCTTTCTCATTGAATGGCACATTGTACATCACACACAGTACATTCTACGTTCTGCTACTCAACCCAGAAACTTGGACGCCAATTATAATCCCCTTCTTTTGTCTTTATCCAATTAACTACCTGTTTAGCTGATTTTTAGCTCCTAAGTATCTTTGGAATCCATTTAATTTTCTCCACCTCAGCCTCCCTGCTGTCTTATTTCCTGGATTGGCACCAAAGCCACATTACCATTTTCTCTGCCTGTGGATGTGCTGTTCTCTAATCCAGCTTCCAGATTTGAAAATAACAAAACTTTTAATTAATTTCTAGTTAGCCTGGGGAACAATGGCATTTTCATACATAAGTGGCATTGTGCTTGGTTCACACTCAATGAGCAATACTAAAATCGGTACCTAAAGTACAAATCTGGGTCCATCTCTCTCCCACTTACATGATCTCAGTGTCTCATTCCTTTGAAACAAAGCTGTCACCTTTTAGTGTAGTTCAGCATGTTGCAATGACACCTCCAGCCATAAAATTATTTTCATTATGACTTCATAACGGTAGTTTTGCTACTGTTATGAATCATAATGTCAATATTTGTGCTTCTGATGATCTTTGGTGACTCCTGTGAAAGGGTCATTCAACCCCCAAATGGTTTCAACCCAGAGGTTGAGAGCCTTTGATCCAAACCCTCATGTTCTCTTTTTGTTCTAAAAGTTCTCTTTATTTCACACCCACACCCACTGTTTGGCTTTCCAGTGCCGCCCCCCTCTCCTCACCACTGAACTGGAGACTCTTCAGTATTATTCTTCCTTAACGCTGTGTTCTAACATTCCATTCTGAGTCATCTTTACCAGCTGACAGATGACTGAAAGTCAGAACTCACCTTTGTTTGTTTGAGACAGGGTTACTCTGTGTAGCCCTGGCCATTCTAGAGCTCACTCTATAGACAAGGCTGACCTCAAACTCGAGAGATCCACTTGCCTCTGCCTCTCAAGTGCTGGTATTAAAGGACTCAACTGGAAGATGTTCTCTCTGGAGATGGTCTCTGTCATTCTGGTGAAATATGTTTATATAGTTAAGATCTCAGAGCCTTCAAAAGTTAGTCTTTGATTAAGGAAGCACAGAAGGAAGGAAGGAAGGAAGGAAGGAAGGAAGGAGGAAGGAAGGAAAGGCAGGCAAGAAGAGAGGTTTGCTTCAAGTGCCATAACTATTGGAAAACCTCATTGTGAAGGATCAAACATATGTAGCTCCTTTGAATGGGTACAGGAAGCTGGACAGAAACAATAACAAATTCATTCTGTTAGGACACACCTGTGCCTAGCCAACTAGATCACAAGCCCAGGAAAGTCTAAGCTTACTTTGTCTGCTCTTGTGTTCATAGTGCCTAATTCAGTGTCAAGCCGGCCTGCAGAAGGGGCTCACTGTGGTTTGCTAGATGAATAAACACCAAGTATAACACTGAAGCTTTTTGTTTGGCTTTATTGACCAAGGCTAAAGACATGGCTGGCTGTGTAGCATGTGCACTCTTCAATTCCACACTACCCCATGCTCAGAAGAACCAACCCCAGTTTGGTTTAAATTTTACCATCTATGAAATTCTCAATAATTTGAAGAAGGAGCCCCAAATTCTCACTTGGTCTGGGCATACATATTATATAGCTAGTGTTTGATTTAAAAAAACCATACATCATATAACAGAAGATAAGTAAATAAATATTTAGTTATTTATTTTGGGGTATGTTGGTGTGCATACATCATGGTACATGTGTGCAGACCAGAGCCCAACATGAAAGATTAAGTTCTTTCCTTCTACCATGTGGGGCCGTTGGATGAAACTCAGGCCTTCAGTTTTGGCAGCAACGACCTTTAGCCACCGAATCATCTGGTCAGTTCACAATGTAGACATTTAAAGGACAAAGAATACAATACTTTCCATGAAAATTACACTTAAGATTAAAAATACAGGCTGTGTCTAGTGGCACAGGCCTATAACCCCAGCTAGTTGGGAAGCTAAGACAGAAAAATCACAATTCACAGTCTTCCCTAGAATAAAAATTTAGATGTATACCAGGGTTGAGGTTTTTTCTTTTCTTCTTAGCATTCATTAGACTGTAGGTTCAAACCCCAATATAATAATAGTTAAAAAATATTTTTTCAGGCTTACCTGAGTTGCTAGATCGTGGTTTTTCTTTCTTAAAATATGGCTCATACTCTCTGTAGACAATTTTCTTGAAGGAAGGTATAGGATTCACACTGAAAATAAAGTACAAAAACTAACTTGAAAGTCACATTTAATATCTATTCCCATTCCTGGAAGAGAGGTGTCTATGTGGCTAATGTTGTATAAGATCAGGGTGACAGTATCTTATTGTATTTCTAAAGTCCAAGGTTTTATAGATTTGGATCACAGGTGGAATCAATGGGATAATCACTGGTCTGTTCAAAGATATTCTGCCTCAATATCCATTCTTCCATGAACACAAGCCTAATGCTTCTCTAATTCTGCTTTTCAAAATCTTTTTTTTTTTTTTTTTTTTTTTTTTTTTTTTTTTTTTGAGCACATCATGCAAACTCTAACTTCAGGTCTAAATTAAAATTACAAGTCACCGGTAAGTATGTGAACTGTTTTTCAACCAATGAATCAGATACACTTTAGAAACATTTTCCATTTTCATTACATGATTTTGAACTTCTAGAAGATGTGTTTAATTGGTGTCCACTTGGTGGAGCCTGCTTCTAGTTGAGAGAACAGAGACAGCAATAGGGTAAAACTCTGGGATTCATATTGGAAACAAGCCAAAAACCCGCGTTGGAAAGAGTAAGGTGCTTCATAAGACAGTGCTGATGATAAACATCAGAGCTGAGATCCAGGAGGGTTAAGCCATTTTCTCAGCCTTAGCCAGACCTGGGCAGCATCCGAACAAGGTCAAGCATCTTGATAACTACACATTTCACAGGAGTCATGAGGACCCTGGGGGAACAGCTTCCTCTAGCAGTTTTTCCTACCAGTAATGTACCCACTCTTTCCTTATCAGGGGAAGAGCTGCCCACACACTTGTTAGCTAGAATCCTCATGTTGTACAATTGATCTGAATTTGCTCATTTCTAACCTCGTGTCCTACCGCAGGCTCAACACAGTCACCAGGTCTGTGTCCTCCCCCTAATTAGGAAAATTGATGCTGGAAATAATGTTATTTTCTTTGGGGGTTCAGTTAATGGCAGTTTCCTAGGAGTGTCGGTGTTGCTTAGATTATTACTCTGAAAATGCAATCTTTAAAATCATTTTAATGTGATATTTCTTATTAGCACAATAGCAAGACCAAATGCAGTGCCTTCCCGAATAACCCATTTCCAATAACAGCAAACTCAAAGGCTGCGTTTTCATTTATACTAAAGCATTACACATGGCTTTTAAGATATTACATTATTTTTTTTGGCTGATTGCTTTGGTTTTGCAATTGTAAAAGAGGAACACATCTTTCACAATCGCTTAAACTTTGATGTCAACTAAAAGGGAAAAATGAGTCAAGTAGAAGGCTAGGCTTACTATTTAAAATAAAAACACTAGTGGTCGTAACTAAAGGAAGGTTGCATTTAACTTTCCAATTAACAAAAAATATTCTGTAACTCAAAGGTAGATTTCATTTAATTTAAGCCTCCTCTTAGTTACACTCGACTTTGAATGGCCACCTTACATGGTTACTAACATAGGTAATATTTAAGGCAGACCAAACTATCCAGAGAATAAGCCATATTCCAAGAACTAATCCAAAGTGAGAGAAAAATATGAAGCCATATTAGGCAGCCAGGAATAAGTCTAGGAAGAGTAAAAATACAAGTATGTTTTCCCCATGAACCAACATTGAAAATCATTTATAGGAAGGTGACAAAATTAAGGCAAGAGTCACTAAATTATCTCCTTATAATGAAGTACACGGCAACATCTTTTTCTTTAGAAGATGAAACCTATGTCTACCAGGAATAAATATTATATAATTAGAAGTTCCATTTTTTTTAAAAAGCAAGTTGGAATCGAATGTGCAGGAAGGGCTAAGAGGGCTGTGGAGGTGTGTAGTTTCAACACATCAACACACTAAACTAAATGTGGGTGAAAAGGTGAGTGAAAATTGGGGGTTGCACCTGGAAAGAAAGCCACAGCTACACTGAAATTTTCACATCTTTATAGTGATACATTTTGTCAGTAGAGACAAAATTAGCACCCACACATTCTCTCTGTCTCTCTCTCTGTCTCTGTCTCTGTCTCTCTCTCTCTCTCTCTCACTCCCTCTCTCTCTCTTTCCCTCCTTCCATCTCTCTCTTTCCCCCTTTCTGTGTTTCTCCCCACCCCCACCCCATCCCTGAATTTAAAACCTTACAATTATAGATTTTCTTCCTTGGAGAAGCCCTCCTGGATTTCACCCCGAGTTACCTCGGATCTGTGGGCTCAGGATGGTAGTTCCAGAGAATGCCCTGAGCAGCCACATAGAATTGCCTTAGCCGCGCGGCCTCGGCCTGGTGGCTGCCCCAGCCCGCCCAGCGGGTGCCCAGAACCACCAGGAGGAAGAAGCGCGGGCAGACTAGGAGCATGGCCCTTGTCCTGCCGCGCACTGCCACCGCCGACTGTGCTCAGTCCTCTGTCCCTGCTGCTCGCTGTCCGGCTTCCTGGAGGACTAAGAAGTTGCAGGGTACAGTTGTCTCTGTCCCCTGTGGTGGCTCTCACCCTACCTCCCTTCCCCTCTATGCCTAGTGTAGGCAGGGGCTGGTTGAGGTCCCTCCCCCCTGTGGCCAGAGGCATTTATTAGAGAGAATGCCACACAAGGAATTTAGAGGGAAAGGAAGGGCAAGCCTGCGGAGGCTGTGGCTCAGGAGCAGTGCCCCAGGGTCTCCGCCCCATCACCAAGCAGCATTTCCCCACTTCACCCTAGGTGGTAGCAGTAATCCCACTTAACCTGTGGGGTTGGGGGCGGGGTGAGGTAGGGGTCAAAGTTTAGGCTCGTCAGCCGATTTCTGCAAGCCTCGGTAAGACCCAACACCCATCTGCTGATCCCAGGAAGACGGTACTGTGAGGTAACTAGGAACAGCCTCAGGAAGAGCCCACCAAAGGTTAGCATTCTGAATCGCTTAGGACAGACCACCTGGTAAGGGCTTGTCACTAGCTCAAGTGTAGCAGAGAACAGGGCTTAGAGAACTCATTTGGAGCTGTGTAGTCTGGGAGCAACTACGTTTCCAGAGTACGTTTGACATTCGTAAAATAAGGATGGCAATTCTAATTGTCCTTGATCTGATAATTAGGAGGGGACAATGGTGTAAACGGGACGGCCCTCTTGTCTATACTTTTTACGGTTCCACGTTCTGAAGGATCCTGGGCACGGTGTTTTTAGATTTTCTTTTTCTGTTGGTGGAGAAGCTGAGAATTATATCTGAATCAGCAGATGACTTGTCCAGAGTTCTCCAGAACTGTTTCTGCTCACGGTCTATACTTGGAGCACATCCAGTAAACTGTAATCTGGTGCTATCGAGGTTCGACAGCACCTCCCCCTCCCCCTAACTCCTACTTCTGTTCCTTTGCTGATATTATTCAGTCAATTTAGAATGCCCCTTCTCAAGTCAGCATGATGGCACATGCCCGTAATCCCAGCACAAGGGGCTGAAGCAGGAGAATGTGAGTTTGAGGTCTGAGGTCAGCCTAAGCCATGCAGTGAGACCCTGTACCAAAAAGCAATTGATTAGCAGATGTATGTGTACATAAAACTACATTAAAAACAATGCTCACACGCATTTCCTTCCCTCTCTGCTTTCCTGTTCTTGAAAGTCGGGATCTCCGCCATTGTCACTGATTCTGGGTTCAAATTGACTTTTCTGTTTTATGAACTTAATCTATTCAGATTATGTGCTCCTTTTGATAACCTTTTATTAGTTTTCAAGATTCCCTTGTACCCATAGCTAGATTATGATCCACAGTTCCAGGGGTTTCCAAAATGCAAATTCTGACACGAGAGGCCTGGTTGAGATCTATGGACCTACAATGCCAAGCTTAGTGTCTGTCTGTCTGTCTCTCTCTCTCTCCCCCTCACACAGACAGATGTATCCAAAAAAAAAAAAAAAAAAAAAGCCAGAAAGTCTCTAAATTACTCTTTTCTTTTCTTTTCCCCCCAAATCACTGCAGCTTTTCGAAGGACAGCGTTCGGGCTGTTGCTTGCCTAACTGCGCATGTGTATCCCGGCTACACGGTGATCAAGGGATTTTATCACAGCTCAGCCAGACAAGTGCAGTGTTCCACTCCTTACTGTTGGCACCAATTACAGACAAGCCATATGTAATTTTCAGTGAGTTATTTATTAAATATGTGAATTAAATTACATATAAAACATATCTGTTCTTTCCTGCAGAACAGTAATGCAAAGGGGACCTTTCTGAGCCTCTGGTTTTTTCTCTGTGGACAGGGGACATACAACATATATTTGTGGACTCATTGGAAGGTTCAGCTGTCATTTGGAGGACTGGAACTGTGACCACTTTGGTGGTAGACGAAGTGAGATACACAGACCTCATTGAACAAATCACGAAGGGCTTGACATCTGGGAGGAGGGAGGGCTGAATTATACAAACAATAGCCTTTGGGTGCTTTGGTGGAGGGAAAGTCTGCAGTCAGATGTTGCATCCTTGCTCTGTTCCCGATCTTCTGTGTCCCCTAGTACCATCTGGAAGTTTCTGTGAAAGTCTCAGCAGCAGAGGTGGAAACAACCTCATTGATAAGATACATGGAAGACCCCGGAGATCTCAAAGTAGGTGTTCCCTTAGCCGAGAGGTCTGACTGCTCACCAACATCGCCATTCTTCTATCCCAAGAGAAAACAGACAGACCTTCGGTTTTCTGGAGCCTGCTCACCTGGTGAGGCAGAAGCTCCTGTGCCTAGGACTAACTCCTGTTTTCAGTAACAACAAAGTAACAACAAGCCACAGACTACAACTCTTGTTTCTGTGGCTGAGCTGGAAGAAGGTGAGGGGCGGAGCAAGAAGGGGTGGGCGGAGAAGTAGGAAAGTATGGTGGTTCTTTATCTCCGGTCCTGTCCAATTATTTACAGAGAACTTCAGCGAGCGCCGTTACAGTCAAGCTTGACAGGAAACATGACATCAGTGTGCAGGATCCTGAGAGAGACTGAATGAGCCGTCAGGGGGCCTGGTCTCTGAAAAAGAAACAAACCAATTAAGCGACTGCTTTCGTACAAAAATGTTTCACTGGGCTCACCCCCTAATACACCTCTGAGACAGTTGTCTCTTTCTAGGTTCTACATGTCTACCAGCAGGAAAGGGGGATTTTCACTGCATTGTTTGAAAAGATGGCTTCAGGTGATTTCGGTTTAGGTAGTACAAAGGATTTTGAGGCAAGGCCACACTGTCAACATCATGTGGTTACCAACAATGGGATCTCACACATCCTGGATCAATTTATGTGCGGCTAGAACCTTTCGTCTGGGTGGGAATGGAAATCCTGTGGTGAATTCTATTGTCCCCACTCAGTCACATGTACTTATTGTCAATATGGTTTTGTCATGGCTTAACATTTTAGTACGGGCTTAAAATTCAATACATATGCTATAAAGAAAATTCAAGATTGATATTCTTGCCTTTTCACCTATGGTTCTACTTTCTTCAAAACTATCCTTGTAGACAACTCACCTTAAGGGGTTGGGTCATATGCAGCGTTAGTGAAGACTCCGTATGTTCCTAGATGGCTGAGGAGCAGAAACACAAAGATGATCGCTATGAACTAAAAGCTAGCCCTCCCCACAGTGTCTTTAGAAACAACAGATTGTCCCCTACCCTGGAATTCTGCCTGTTTTAGTAAGAAAAGCAAATGGGAAAGCAAGCTGCAAGGTGGCACTCAGAGCTCTGGGTAATTTGATTTACACTTTATACTCACACTTTTTCACTATGTTAGAAAGGGAATCCAGAGCCCCAGGGCATGCTGGGCCAGTATGCTACCTCCAAGCCCTGTCTGCAGCCCTACCCATGCTGTTGTTTTCTGTGCAGAAACCCTGATTTAGCTTATGAGGGCTTGTAGCCTCTTCTCCTTTATATGTATGTATGTATGTATGTATGTATGTATGTATGTATTATTTTAATTTCACAGAGCTTTATTGGGTAGAGGGCCTGCTTAACCCCAAACATTTAAGCTGTTACTGCTCTGAGATCCCTGGTGATCTTCATGATCTCCATTGGAGGTTGAAGAGAGTATCACCAGGAAGGCTAAAGCTTCCTTCCTTAGAAATGGGCAGTGTTCTTTACAGCTCACCTTTACACTGGAGGTGAAAACCACACTGGAATCTATCACTGAGCCACATTTATTTTTCCTTCTTAAATGTCTTTGCTACATAGTTTCACTTTTGACTTCTTGTTCTTAAAGTCTTGGTGGGACAGGGTTACAGAGTTCTGAGCCTTGAGAACTGGTGTGTGAGCCAGTTGGACAGAATAGTAGTACTGCCCCCTAGCGACAGTTTCTGGATTTTCATGCTGAAGGTGAGGACTGAGAGGTAGACAGAGGTCAGAAATGTGACATAGCCCAAACCACAAGATACATAGGGGATTGTCCTAGACCACACGTCGCTTTGAATAGCATTATTCAGGCTTGAAGAATGCCTGGAACTAATTGCCTCACATAGAAATACTAAGTGGGGTTTTCATCTTTTAAGATGTCATTGCTCTGTGAATCGCACGAATACAGTATTTTTCCAGGAGACCCTGTCTCTTTCTGAGCTGGGGAGATTTACAAACTTCCAATGGTCTCCAAACATTTACTAGTGTAGCACTCGGGCTTTCAACATGTAGTTTCTATTATAAATCACTTGCTACTTTCTCTTTTATACCTCAATGAGGGTACCTAATGATTATTTTAAACCAGTAAGGTAATGACGTGTGCACGCACAGCAAGCAAGCCCTCAGAGAGAAAGACCTAGTGAACAGCAGAGCGAGGTGGGGGGGGGAAGGGTGGCTCAGGAGCCTGAAAATCCCCGTGTGTTGATTTTTAAAGCACTATGTTTAGCTGACATATATTAGCCGCACGCTTTTTCTCAGGACAGGAAAGACACGGAAGATTTATTACAAAGAGGAGGACATGTCACACACAGTCCCGCTGACATAGCAACTTAGAAAGACAGACTGAGGAAATTTTTTCTTGCCCAGAGCCTTTCCAGCTTACCTGTGAGGGTTCAGGGGACATTTCCCATCATCTGAAATAAAGAGAATAAGAGAAAACGGAGAGGTGAAAGGTCGCTGTTGCCAGAAATGATCGAGGGAAGCTAGGAGACTCGTTTTCACAAAAGTTTGTTATATGCAGAGTACAAGAAACCTTCTGACTTGAAAGGTGAGTGGGACTTGTTTTAAGCTAAATTGAGAATACTGTAATATTTAAATCCAAACCCCTCTTATCTTCTCTTTTCTTTTTAGCTTTCTACAAAATAAAACAAAGCCACTAACTACCTTGACCTTGTGTCTCTGAGGTCTCCAGCCTTGGTCCCTAAGAGTTCTCTATTGCTGTATCCAGGGGTTTGTCCCTTGGTCCTCACCTGGCATGCTAGTTTTAAAAATCATCCCATAACAACACTACAGGGGATACTTTCATTTTTCCCCTCTCCTGTAATGTAGATGATTAGGAGTCTCCTGTCTTATCCCAAAACACCAGACTCTGATAGTTAGATCTTTAGTCATGGCTACAGCAATGACCTACAACTTGACAACAGACTATTTTAACATAGAAACTAACTTGGGATGAGTCCAGCAGATGCCACCCTCCCACAACAGATCTATTTATTGTCAGAGAATGGGAACAATGGGAGCCCATTGTGCACAGGAGTGTTGAAGAAACACACTGAGTGCAATGGTGGCTTTGTGTGAAGAGTGATAAGAGGAAGGCCCAAGATACTGTGAGCCATGAGCAGTTGAGATCAGGTATTGGACCGCCTCAGTGGAATGGGAAGTCTGGGATAATTTAGCACAGCCACATCCAGTTAGTTATCTGGGTCTGAGCTTCAGCTGGTTCTCACTTACTGTCTACAAGGAAGGACAGTAAGAGCCTCATTAGTTTATAGAGAAATGTTTGTGAAGCCTGGAAGCCCTTGGGCAGGCTACAGGTCACAGCAGATTGAGAAAAGATGTTTGCAAGTCTAAGAACACCCCCCACCTCCCGTTCATCCCTGCCTAAGCTCTTTTACTGAGAGCAGGCTGTCGAAATTTTTCTGGTAGAGCCTTCCTCCCTTTGGTCAATCTCCTGTTTAGAGCTTCACCAGCCTCATGGTTTGCAGAAGAGAATAATTATGTTTTCAGAACTCCACTGAAGCAGCGGCTTCTTTTGGCTCAGCTTCTCCTTCCAACCGGACCGGAGTCCGGTGGGTTCAGACACTCTCGGCTGCTAAACACACGGCCGCTCTCTCTCGCTCTCTTCTGTCTAGCACTCTATAGCTTTCTTGTGCAATTTTCTCTGGTAGAGCATTTCACCTCCCCAACTGGGCCAGGCCCCTTAACTGCAGAGCTAAGCTTGAGAAAGCCTTTGTGATGTACCAGTCTGATCTACCAACCATTCGTTGCTCTATGTTCTGGCAATGTCTGTGCTATGTTTCTGCCCTGTCAGACCTACCACCCATCTGTCTGCACACTGCTGAAGTCATCTGTCTCTCCTTCAGGACCATAGCTTCCCCCACCTCAGGTACCTTCACTATGGTTCGGCTGTCTGAAAGGCTGATTTGCAAATGGATATCACACATGGTGTGAGTGAGGGAAAGGAACACAGCATGTTTACAACTAACTTAGGATGCTCCAACAGAATTTTAAAAGAAGGCTTTGGAAAAATTATATAATGGCTGGTGCCACAGTACTGGCTTTGTATGCAAAAGGTGTATACACATACACACACATATATACACATACACATGAATACATACACATATATACACATACAACATACATATACACACATACATACATACACATAAATGTTGTAGATTGTCCTGCAGCTGTTTGTATTTTGATGTTAATTTCATTTCCCCTAGAAGGGCTGCCTAGTCAGTACATAGGTGACGTCATCAGAACCTTCCCATTTTAATTTGTAAAATAAAGATAAGAGCCGGTGATTGGGCAGGGGAAGGGAAGGTGGAGAGAGAGGGTCAGAGAAGAAGGAGGAGGAAGAGGGGGGCACAGAGGAGGATCAAGATGGAGCTCGGGAAGGATGAGCTGGATTCAGGTGGACTTAATTGGTGTTAGGTAGATATGAACATTTTAAGGATTTTATAGGTACTTTATCTCATATGGAAGGGCAGTCTGTATCTTTGTCTATTGGATGTAATCTTATTGCATTGAGGGTTTGTGGATTGAGAACTGAATATATAAACCTGTATGAAAAGCTATCGGGTCTTAGAGTCATGTTTGTGCTGGGTGAGTTGGTGATTCCACCCAGGACAGAGGCAGTCATGTGGATGGAGTGAGACCTTGAGGGCGGCTTGGACCAAGGGACAGAGTCTGTGTGCGGGCTCCATACTAGAAGCAGTGGCTGCGGAGTGATACTAAGGAGGATGGATGATAAAGAGATAAGATATTCATTTATTAATATTTACTGCAACACATATACACATACACACATATATACACACATACACACTCATACATGCACATATACACACACATGCAACATACAAATACACAATACACACATGCACACACATATATACACACATACACATGCATACATACACATAGACACATATACACACATATATATACACATACATATGCATACATCACATATACACATACACATATACACATACACACATATGCACACACACATATGTACACACACACACACTCATACACACACATACACACTCATACACATACATCCCCATATCCACACTCACATACACAGAGAGACAGAGAGCCAGAGACAGAAAAATCTGGTATTTCTCTACGTTCATAAAATTCTACAGGTGATTTTGATGGATAGTCAGGGCTTGAGATCACAAACCTCAGTCTTAGTTTCTTTAACAAACTGTTTCTGAACAGAAACTTCTGACTTTTCAGTTCACTCTAAAGTCATGAGCAAAGGAGAAGGTTCCTTCGTTATTTACTTACCTTTCTTTCTGAGACGCTTTCTTAGCAGAGCCAGGAGTGTCCCGCCCACTGCCAGGCCTGTTGTAGAAGCCACTGCACCACCCAAGTAAGTCAGAGCTTCCTGGATCGTCAGTGTCCCTGCTGACAGAATAAACACACACGCAAGTGTGAGTGTGCACGGGTCAGTCATCCTTCCTGCGGCACCTCAAGGACTGGGTGCAAGCAGGGTCCTCAAAAACCCCACTGATGCCAAGAGCCCGGCAGGAAAGACATCCAAGTCAGATATTCATTGCAGCAGAACAGGAAGCAGGGCCTGACTGTATCCTAAGACCTCAGCACTTGGATTGATTTAGGTCAAAAATCGTGATTTCTAAAAGAGGCAAGGTAAAGACCCCCTGAAAGGAATTCATTAGCAGATACAAAAAGCCTGTGCTTGGTATTTGGGTAAATGAAACAGATGTTTGGTTAATTTCTTTTTCTCAATTGAAGATGTGGCTATGTAACAAAAATAGTCTTAAACAGCTAAGGAAAGTGAGGATAAGTCAGGGCTGAGTGAGGGGTAAATGGATGGTGTATAATTAAAAGCTGAGGTGTTTTCAGAGGTGGGTGGGATAACAAGGACTCTGTCTGAAAGTCCTCGGTTAACTTACTTTGAAGTGTCAATGTGTGTTAAGCAGAGGTTGTAAGAAGTGGGGAAATTAGTATCCTAGATCTAAACAATGACAAGGAATTGCAAGGATCCACACAGGCACCAACTTCATCCCTAGGGCTCTGTATAAAGTGAAGGGACCCTTTGTGGCTCTTTGCAAAACATCCATCAAGCAAGGAGAGCCAGCAAAGGGAAGAAAATCTACATGAGGCATGTGCAGGAAAGAAACAGGGAATCTTCCAGATGGAGCTGGTGTTCTAGGCCATATTAAAACAACGGTACCTTGGCAGGTTGGCACCGCATCTGACCAGTGGCCATTCTCTCTGCAGGTTGCCCTTGCAGAGCCATTCAGTGACTGCCCCTCTGGACAGTGGAAGGTGCAGGTTGACCCGTAGCTAAAGTTTCCCCAGGGGTTGGAACAGTTCATCGCTACTGCTGTGTCCATGTGCAATTCTGAGCATTTGATGGCTGTGAGGAGGAGAATAAAGAATTCGTGAGAAACAGACGGGCTGAAGGGAGGGTTGTGGTTTGCTTTGAACTTGACTGGAATTGTCAGTCAGTGGAGTAGATGCGAAACGTCACAATGGAGGTCAGCCACACCCAAGAGTCATACACAGCAGTTCTTAAAATCACACCTTGCCAAAGCATCCACTGAAATAGTACTAGCCAGAGAACAAGAATGACCCATGGTATTATATAATAAGTCTCAGCAAATGCACTGGTCTTGCCTCCAGAAAGTCTCTTTACAAAATTTGTTTTTCCAAAACACAACTGAATCGGTGTCTACGTTACTATTGTGAGCAACCAGCTGCACCAACTTGTGATTAACAAAATACTTATTTAGCATTCTGTTTCCCACAGCTGGGCACTGGAAGTTTGGAGGAAGGAGAGACTACAATTCTCTCTTAAACCACTTTTTAAAAAGTCAACTTCAGATTATTCTCTGTAAATCGTGAATAGCAATTGAACCTTGGGAAATCTGATTTAATTCAAATTAAGTGTTATAGAGCAGTCATGACATTTGTAAAGGCCAGTGCTGTGCCTTCTGGGAGATAACAAGACAAAGGAGATTGGGGACTCCATGCTCTGTGAATAGTGTGGCAGGTCCTTAAGAAATGTCACTCAGGGTTAACTTAGATCCAACCATGATGAAAACACTGCAGCCTTATAACTGTCACCTAGTTAATAACGTCACAATTCATACTATGCAACTCAGTGGGCTGGTTTTACATTTGCACTTTCAGCCCCAATACATATAGATGTCAGTACTGCACCTTTCTTTGGCTTGGGATGGTTGTGGGTTTCGGGGAGGAGTGGGTGCTTGCGGTGGTTGTCAGGGGTGGGTGGAACTCAAACAGGCAGGTACATGCAATCCCTAACTCAAGTGCTGCAGGAAGATGGCTCCCTACTTACCTCGGCACATGGGGGTCACTGCTGTCCATTGTCCTGAAGCCCTGCAGTGGAGGGAGTTGGCTCCTCTGAGTGCAAATCCCATTTTGCACCCAAAGTAACAAGTGGTGTTCAGACCAAAGCTTCCCAGGTGGTGCTGGCAGGACATTGTGCCCTGTCCAGGAACAGTGAGGGAGGGGCATCGGACTGCAGGGACTGGAAGTGATGTTACACCTGTCATGAGAAAAATATTGTAGTTGAAAGTGTTTAGTTCGGTATGTTTGTAAGCAAAAGGATGTATTAAGACTATCATGGAATAACTGTCTCACTTCTCTGGTAACAAGGTAACTCTATCATCGTGTACAAGGAAGCTCTGAAAATCTGTTAATCTCAGGTCTGGGAAATGGGATGAGGGAAATTGTTTAAGGCCTGGAAAGACGGCTTGCTGGGTGGGAGCACTTGTTTTTGAAAGCAAGAAGACCTCAGCTCAATGCACAGCATACATATAGAAGCCAAGGATGACCAAGTGTGTACCTAAAACCCCAATGTCGGCATTGTGATTAACACTGTGAAAAAGCTAGAGCCCGAGAACTTGATGGCCGGTCATCCTAGCCAAAAAGGAGGGCTTCCAGCTTAGTGAGAGACCGTGTCTCAGAAAGTAAGGTGGGGAGTGAGAAGCAGAGGAAGACACCCACTGATTTCCTCTGGCCTCTGCATGTATGCACACAGGTACTCACACCTGCTCACACATGTGTGCACACACCACATGCAAATAAAAAACAATATTAAAAAGTGGCCATGAAAAGCCATTGTCCTGGCTATAAGAAGAAGCAGGCAGGGTCCACATTACTAACAGTCTTTAAAGGAGTCAGCAGGAGAGCTGCCCCAGAGATCGAGCAACTCAAAGGAAAGCCACACTCAACGCAGACAAATGCCAGCACTCCCAGCGTTGTCAGGAGATGTACTGTTCCCTGGCCCAAGGTCAGCACAGATGGTTGAATAGAAGTGATGTCCCTGGCTTGGCCATAACCTTTCAATGTGACAGGGTGCAGATGCTTGATCTCTGCATTTTCATTCCCTGTTTGAAGCAGCCGGGCCCATTACTGCCACCCAGCCTTCTCAGCAAAGAAGGACGAAGTATCACTCTGTTCAGTACAGGTCTTTGAGACAGATAGGCTTAAAAGCCATGAAAAAAGTTTCTTCATAAAAATCTGTGCATCTTTTATTCATGAACAGAAAGTTCTGTCACATCCTGGAAGGACCTAAAACCTACAGCTGTGCCAACTGCACTAATAGTGTAATATGTTCTTGCCACTTAAAGGAGCTGTGTTGTCATTGTGGACAAACACTCCAAAGCACAACGTCCTGGCGTGTCATTACCTTTGCAGGTTGGTGGAGGTGCTGACCATCTTCCAGACCTTGTGCATTCCACAGTTTTAGATCCCAGTAGCTCAAAGTCCTCATTACAGGAGAAGTGACAGATAGAGCCAACACTGAATTCTCCATGAACGTGAGAACAATCCAGGCTGCCTTGCTTGGGGGCGAAGATTCCCGGACACTTGACGGCTGGAGTGTCAAATGGGAAAGTTCCAACATGTATGCTCACTGAGACATGATGTGTTTGGAAAGTTTATTCACTCAATAGTTGACAGTTATTGAGTACTGACTGTATATTTAATACTGATTCTGTGTTTGCCTCTGACCCTTGGTTGACCAATGCTTCGTCTCTTCCCATTTCTGATGACTAAATCCCACCCACTCTCCAGGATGTGAGCCCAGCAGATCCACTCTGATGCTCTTGGTGATCACACGGCTTTCCCTGAGTTCATCAACTTATTGTTGGTACTCATACACTATTACGTCACTCACTGCATCTCCAGTAACTTCCTGCAGGTAACCTGCTGCATGTAAAGCTTCTAAAAGGCCCCAAAACTCACTTTGTCTAACATGATTCCCACTGTAGGGATCTCAGGGGGCGGAGAAGGCATTCAGCAAGCACTCATCAAAGAGCTGAACAAATGCGTTTCCAATTGTCTCATGACAAGTTACCCTTAAATTGTTCCAGCAAATGGTTGGAGACACAGATGTTGCTTAGACATGTGTTTTTCATTATTAGATTATCTGACATATGAATGCCATGTATCTGGAAGTATTAATAACTGAGTGGCTGTCGTTTCTTCAAATCCAATGTCATTCCCCAAGGGTAATGTCAAGTTCATTTTGCTTAGTCACTTCGATTCTTAAGACCCTTTAACTCTTTTGTGCTCCCTCCCAAGAAACGGATATATTGGCTCAGGTGTTTGTAGTAACAGGCTGTTTGTGGGTGTTACCGGCATAAATGAGATAAAGGGCGGGAGATAAAGAAACAAGCAGCAAGCACAGGGGTAAACTCTCCTTACGTGGCCTGGGCTCGGTGAGGCTTCTTGTCTATCCATTTGACAGCAGGGGGTAGTGTTTGTGCCCTTTAGGACCGACTCTTGAGATATCAATGATGAATGAATAATATTTAGTCGTCTAAAAATTTAACGTATTTTTAAAGGCGTAGTCTCTCATCTGATCACTGGTCACAATCTAAGGCCTGTTTCAGAATTTACCCCTGCAGTCCTGGATTTAGATGCCCTGCCACTAGGTGGCAGTGTGGTTTGCTGGAAATACCCCGAGTTCAGCCATTCTACAATGTGCCTCTTGAGCTACTCAGTCTCTTAATGCACCGTTTTCTTCATCTTTAAGAAGGAGATAACAATAGGTTCTTTAGAGGTGGTTTGTGTAGGCTGAATAAGAAAACATATGTGAAATGTTGTTCTCATTATCACTAACTCTGACTACATTGAATGATAAATAAGAACATTGACCCCTTGGAAACCAAACAGAAACTCTAGGTTAACCAGCACAGTGCACGTCTGTCTTAGAGCATACTATAGTTTGTAGCATATGCGATACAGAAAGAAAGAGATTTTTTTTTTTTTTTTTTTTTTTTTTTTTTTGGTCTACAGCCTTACCACCTAGGCACATCTTGATGTCCGCTGATTCTTTCCTCTCTGATGGTATCTGACAGACCCATGTGCCTACCTTCACACGTGGGAGGGGTGCCTGTCCAGTGTCCAGATCGAGAACAATCCAATCTTTCTGGTCCGGATAGATAAAATCCTTCATCACACGTGAACTGGCATGTGGATTTGTAGGTGGAATCCCCAAGAGGCTGGATGCAAGTCATGGATCCATTCACAGGGCCGAGCAAAGGAGTGCAGGTGACAGCTGCAGTGAGGAGGGACAAAGCAGCAGAGGGGCACTTATGTTAGAGCCAGGCATTTTCCAACCCCATCTCTGTCTGTCTGTCTGTCTCTTTGTGTGTGTGTGTGTGTGTGTGTGTGTGTGTGTGTGTGTGAGTGTGTGTGTTTATGTGTGACTTCTTTCTACTTTTCTCTGCATTTGGCTAAAGGTGATTGTTTTCTGTTCATTGCATTTCTCACTTTTTTCTCTTTAAGATGCTAGGGAGCAGGGAGTGGGGTGACAGCTACAGCCTATGGTTGACTGTCATTCTGACATCTCACCCACGAGGGGTTTCAGAAACGATTCTAGAAGGAACTTGGTGCCCTTTAGAGAGATAGTGGTGTGGTTCACGTTGGTGCCTCTAGACCTCAAGGAAAGTTGCTCCCTTGATATCTTCTTGAGAAACAAACCTACTGATGTTTCCAGCAAACAATACCAAGAACTTAGAGGTGAAAGTGGGGGTGACTCTTCCCCTTCCCCAGCGAGTGGTGAGAGAATCTGGGTGTATGTCCTAGTTTATGTTGTTCACGGTGACCCTATGCAGCCTTGGCTGCTTTACTTGCAATGCCTGCAGAACTGAAAGTCTTGCCTCATAGTACTTTTTAGCCATACAGCAAGCCACGTAAGTCACACTCAGAGATTAAATGCAAAAGGGAATAAAGTGGGTGCATATTTCATTGGTTGTCTGTAAATGCCAATTTCCACCCCTTCCCAGAAAGCTCAACCTACAGCACTGGGCACAAATGACCCGCCGAGGTCAATTTCCAGCAAAAGTGAAATCAGGCCATGCAGTTATTTGGCAGCACACAAACGCACGTGTGAGGTGCTTGAAGACTGGCTTGAATTGGTACTGACAATTGAATGTATGACTTTGGGAATTTAACCTCTTTGAATCTTGATATCTTAAAAAGACGTAGTCTGATCAGCAGTGACTAGATTCTCAGTGCCAATGTCAGTAGCTGTCAAGAAGGACCTCTCTCAATGCACAGAGCAGTGAAGCTCAGATGAATTGTGCTGACACCCGGAAGGGAAGGACTAAGTGTAAACAAGGTCTCAGGGACTTCTTTGCTTCTTGTCTTGGTTACGAAGTGTATAGCTTTAAATCAGAGGACGTGGGACAGCCATCCTAGCTAGCTAACTCAACAGCTGGAAGTTTTTAGGTGCTGTATGCACTTTTCTTGTCTCTTTCCTTCATTCCCTCCCTGGCAATACTCCCCTGAGTCTATCAACATGTACAAAGACTGAGACACTGCCTGCCACTTGCAAAGTCTTTCTGTGTTCAGTGTGTGTGTGCGTTATGAGAGGACTGTAAGCTGGGAATGCAGAGGGGAAAAGGGTGTGGGTCCTTGGTTTGGTGAAGTCATGGTGGAGTCATTTCCAGCTCTCCTGTGACTTTGCAAGGATAAGGGCTGTGGGGACAGTGACAAGCGAAATTATCTGATAACGCTCCCTCCCTCGGAAGTGTCACAATAGCTTGTGGATTTCAGGCCTCATGGTACCTTCCTGCCTCAACCACATGTGGGTATTTCACTTGATGAGCACCCAGTAAGAAGAGGAGAAAGTTCCCTCAGAGTAAACAAAGGGCTAAAAGCAGAAGGGAGCTGGAAGGTCACAGGAAGCTGGGGTGAGTGGCAACCCCCTGGCTACGAACTCCACAGGCAGGACTGTAGGGCAATGAGCAGCGTTCCTGGGGGGGGAGGTCAGATCCCTCTGACAACCCTGCTGAGGGATGTGGAGCTCTTCTTCAAAGCTGCACAGACTTCAGTGCAGTAAGGATGAGAGCAAGGGACAAGCCCAGAGCCTCACTCTGACCTACTGAGACTCTTCATTCCCAGCCCCAACTTGACTTAGGTGCTGATGCATGGCATGAAGGATGTCCTATTATGCTATTGATCAATTAATTAGTTATTCATATACAAATTGTTTGCTGTACAATGGTGTGTGTGTGTGTGTATGTGTGTACACTTGTGTGACCTGAATAGCAAGTGGTTTTCCTCTTCATGAAAAACCGTGACCTGCTTGCTTTTATTCAGCTATGTGAAAGCCCATACAAAGTTAAATAACACAGAAGTATTTCATATTGCACATATTCAGTATATTGTCAAAATGGAGTATGCACAATGAATATGCTAATACAAGAATAATGGATGAGAACACATCAGAGGCACTTCATCCTAGAATGCTAGAAATATTTACTTTGGCTGGTTGATATTTAAGAGCATATTTTAATTTCTCTGTTTTCTTATCTATTCGTAGTTTTTATAAACAAATCATCCTGTTTCGTTAAATGTGCTTGCTATAAATCCGGCTAAAGTATTGGGTACAGTGAAAGAGAAAGAAACTAGAACATATGAAAATCACACATTCATAAAGGCTGTTACGTTGCTCACGGGACATGCCAGCGTCTTGACACTGTCTAACGCAGATCTAAATTGTCCCAGTGAGGCCACACCTCGCTTTCTTTCGAGAATGCTTTATCCTTCAGTTCTCAGCATGTGTTCTCCCCATCGCTCCCCACTCTAGCCTAAGCATGTTTCTCCAGTGTTACACAGAGAATGCTTACTGCTAGATTCTGTAATTCTACCCCTCTCATTCCTCCAGTGCATGCCACGGCCCCGAAAAAGGAAGTGTCAGATCAGACTTGGAGCAGACACTCACAGTTAATTTTTTTTCTTTCTGGATACCGTGTTTAGTGAGTACCACTTGTGATAGGAGCCTGCCAGTCCTGATGTAGATTCTGATTAAGACAGTGCAATGGTCACCGCATTGCTAGTGTCCCTTGCCAAATATCCCGACACTCATGACATTTGCTTAGTCTCTGATGACATTTGTATCTGGGGTCCTTGGGGTGGAGGATGAAGGAGTTAGTGACAAGCAGCACTCGCTAATTTCTCAGCCAGCTTCAAGGTATACCCTACCCAGTTACCACCTCAGACACAGCCTTTCAGAATACTGCCTCTAACTTACTACTCAGAAAAATGGGGGAGAATACATTCTTACCTTGACATTCGGGAGGAGCCCCACTCCAGTGTCCAGTAGCCAGGCATCTTATCACACTTGCTCCCACTAAGAGTGAGCCTTCATCACAGGAAAAGCTGCAGACTGACTGGTAATTCAAGGCACCGAAGGGGTCTGAGCAGCTCACCTGGGCTTTACTTGGAACCAGAAACTCTTGACACTGCAAGGCTAAGGGGTGAGAAAGGTGGGGAGTAAGGGACCAATCCTAGGGAAGTGTTGTTGGCCTTGACCTCAGCCCTCTTTTGTCTAGCTCAGTGTGTATCTTCATACAGTCTTCACTAACCCCATCTCTAGGACTCTTCTGGTCTCAGGCTGAACTCCGCTCTCACGAACAGTAATTCCTCTTTCCCTCTCCTCTACCATCCGACTCTCTGTCTCCATGATTTTATAGCTTTAAACAAACTATATAGGGAGGATCACAGATTATTGATTTTTTTGAATGACTCAGTTCACTGATCATTGTCTTTCAGGATTCACGAGTTGGGCTTGTTTAACTTGGAAGTTAAAGAGGTTGACATTTAATGTCAGCGCTGCTAGATGGATCTCACGAGGAAAAATGTTTGGACCAGTGCTAGCCAAGCCAGCATAGGACAGTTTGGTAATGTTTACCAACAAATCTTAAGCTATTATACCTTGGATTCAAGAATCTCCAAAAAGCATAAAATCAAAGCGCATAACAAAAATCAAATCAGACTGTTGTCAAGACATTGTAAGAGCAAAACAACCATAAATGGGGCTGAAAGTTTAATTATGGATTCATGAAAGGAATATTCATGGTTCTTAAGTTTTATGTGTTTTACTTGCAAAATATTTTGGAGGTGCATCTCTATATAATGTTCAATGGAAAAGCAGAATAAAAATTATGGTTCTGGTCGAGCTGTGATATTTTTGGAAAACAATGTTAGAATGCAAAGTGATGTGTTGCAGTATGATATTTTATATGTACACATGCATATGTACATGCAGCCACAGATGATTATACAGTATTCATTTTCATTCCCATTGTCCTACCTGGTCCTTCTCACTGTACTACAGTCTTTAAATAGAAGATAGTTCTATATGGAGAAAACATACTTATTTTATATTTTTCACCTTTAAGATATGAATAATAGCTGTTACTCCCTCTTGGCATACTGTCTAAGATTACAGGAACTGCTCAGTAAACCCTGGTTACCAGCCCAGAAGCATCAGCAGAGGCACTGGCAGACACCAGAGCTAGCTTCAAGGCTGTGCAGCAGCTCTAGACCTTGACTATTGGTGTAGAAACACAAGCAAGGACTATAAAACGACTTATTGAGGCTTTGATTCCAGATGATTAAGAAAATATCCAAATATCTGTTCTGTGTCCTTTGATATTTACTCATTGGAAGACAAAGTGGCTGGAGTGATCCCTTGTGACCCTTTTAAAGAATGTCTATGTCTCCTAGACAATACATCCTCACACATTTCATCATTGTCACCTTTTTACCACCACAAGGCACGGTTTTATGCTTTAAACCTAAGTAAGTAGAGTCATAGATTACTTGATTTTTGGATGATCATTTTTAAGGTCTATCTATATTGGAGCATATGATGGAATTCCTTTTCTAAAGTGGGAGAGTACTCTAGTATATGTTAATACCAGATTTTCTTTATCCAACCATCTGCCGATGTTCACTTTCTTCCACATTTTATTATTTGAACAGTGCTGTTGTGGAACTAAATATACTCTTGTATATCTCCGGAGAACCAATAGCTCATTTTGAAATGAGGGTACACACAAATTCAGGGCTTCCCACAGTTGTTTAAGAGTACCAGTAAATGGTGATAGAAGATGCTGCCATGTACGTCTGGAATTTGGTTCTGTACAACTATCCCTTGTAAAAGAAGGCAATCCCAGTGACCTCCTTATGACTCAGTTTCTATCTTGGAGCAAAACACTGAAAACAAAGAACACTGAAACAGGGTCCCTTTGTTATATAAGACTGCAGACTTGGGATTTATAAAATAACCATTTTATCATGGCTTTCTTTATGTTTATAAGGTTGACAGCAGAATCAAGTCCTTAAAACCCGTTGACTCTCAACTATTGGTAACACAAGTTGGTAAGGCTCTTACTGGTGTCTCATTTTAATGGAAGTCACAGAACCCAGAAGGTCTAAAGGCTTGCTAACAAAAACCTGAGATGACTAGTCATTGTTCATTCCTCTTATACCATCTCATGCCGTTCCACTTACATTCTTTTCCTCAGCACCGATCTCCTCAACCCACCCCTGACACGTGAGTCAAAGCAACTTGCGCCTGAACTATGCTGTCCTGAACACTGTACTTAAAACTAGCTTTGCCCACTGTTTGATCCTTGGCACCAAACACAGAGAGCCCAGCATATCTCATGAATGTCTGACAGATAAGCAAATGGTAGTGCCAAGTGCCCATAGTGCCCGAGAGGCCCCGGAGAATAGCCGAAGAGTGTCACACAGTACCTTCACAGACTGGGGCTGGGGCTGTCCACTGCCCCAAGTCAGCACACTGAATGGCATCCTTTCCCTTCAGCACGAATCCCTCCGCGCAGTGAAAAGTGCAGCTGCTGTTGTACTCAAAGGCTCCTGTAGACGGGGAGCAGTCCATACTCCCATGGATGGGGCTCTCTGGGGGTTCGCATGCAATGACTGAAGGGCAAAATGGTAGATGCTAAGTCTTTTTTAGGAGAGTGTCCTGGAAGATGCTGCTGTCCTGCCCACATGCCCACGTAATCAAACCCTCCAATCTTTCTTTATCGCAAAGGAAAACTACCCTTCCCATGTCCCCCTTTGCCTGCCTCTCTTCAGATCCGCGTTTTGATGTTATTTTTTTCTCAGAAGGCATCCCCGTCCACCCCAAGGGGTAGAGACACCTTGTGTGGGCTCTCCCACATCCTGCACTGAGCTTCTTGAGCATTAATGCAGTTCTTCCCAGTTACACCAGTCTCTCTGATGCTGGAGCCCTTCAGAACTGTATTCCGGAGCCCAGTACTCTGGTAAATTCTGGTTGCTCGTTTAATGTTTACTGGATTCTAAAAGATCAGGCACAGAAAGTGTGGGCTTCTGAGGAGGGCAATGAAAGGGTGTGGCTTGTTGCACATGCCATGCCCTAGTGCTATAGAATGACTTCATGAGGGCTGTGTCCCTAGAATACAAGGTGCCAATCAGACATTGTTTGCCAAGCTAGTGCAGCCCAAACTGAGTTCCTGCACACAGATATACTCTGAATCACCATAGTTCTGACTAAAATTATTTTCCTGGCAGCCTTCTGTGCAGGAGTTGCATCTCTAGACATGTGCGGATTTACAGAGCACAGATACCGCCTTTTCGCCCTGACCTCTAATTTTTATCAGCGCATGTAAGGGTCAAATGTCCTTCTGGTCATTCTTCAAGAAAAATGAGAGTCAGAAATGTCATATGATCTCCCAAATCTAATGTGTTGACATGCCTGTGCTTGTGTTTGTGGGTGTGCATGTGTTCAACTGCGCCTGTGTGTTGATGTGGAGGCCAGAGGTTGACGTCAGGTGTCTTTATCACTCTAAATCCTCATTTCTGAGATAAAGTCTCTTACTGAGCATGGGGTTCGCTGTTGTGACTAGACTGACTGGCCAGCAAACTCAAGGGATCTTCCTGTTTCTAGTTCCCCTGTTCAAATGCTGTGGTTATAGGCACATGCCACCAAACCTCTTCCATGCTGATTCTGAGGTACAAATTCAGGTACTTATGTTTAGACAGCAAGTACTTTACCCACGGAACCATTGCCCCAGCCTCTCCCAGAAGTCTAACAGCTAATGGTATTTGAGCCTGGCTTGTAAATCCAGGTCTAGGAGTTTATGAATCCAGGCTTCACTCTTCAACTCTCTCCCCCATCCCTGCCCTGTAAGATGAAGGGATGAAGCATCTGAACACCACTCAGTCTCCACGTATTATGTAATCACCCAGGATAGCCCCACAGCTATTCTGCAATGCAGGTTTACTTATTCCTTTGCAGAGCCTACCTCCAAAGATTTTGACCTCAGATCTTCTATTATCCCTGTGGCTACTGCTTTAATTCCTCTCAAGTATAGGCTATTGCCCTGCAGAGGCACAGCCAATGGGATGGGGAGGGGTGTGATTGAAACAGGCAGAGCCTGAAATAAGCAAGTGCCCAAGTCTATCCTCTGTGTTGTATATTTGCTGCTCTTTCTCTTTACTTTGTCTTTATTTTAATTTATGTTTTAGACAGGGTGTCATTATTTAGCCCAAGCTATCCTCCAACTCATGGTACAATCCAGGCAGACCTTGAACTTGCAGAAACCCTACTGTCTTGGGCTGTCAAGTGCTGGGATTACATCCATGTGACACCATGTCCTGCTCACATTTGCCATTTCATTGTGTGCATTTCCTGGGCTTAATTCTTGCAATGTACCTGTCAATTCTTAGCCCCATTTCACAGATGGGAAATCTCAGAGGTTGAACACATACAACTTTAGAGAAGGTTGCCTTGACATTAAGAGTCCCTGGTCATTCTACCATGGCAAGACTCCTTCTAGGTTATATTGAAAGCAGTGAGAAGTAGTCTGACCTTCACAGGTTGGCAACGGTTCACTCCACTGACCAGAGCCAGTGCAGCGGAGTATGCTGGAGCCCTTCACTCGATATCCAGGCTGACATGCAAATTTGCAGCTGGAGTCGTGGGCAAAGGCAGCAGATGGGTGCATACAGTCCATGGTTCCGTGGAGAGGGGCTTCCAGGCTCTGACACTGCACAGCTGAACAGAGAAAACAGTGAGAAAGAAATGGAAGAACAATCTGGATCGACAGAGGCCATCTGCACAGGGAACAGCATGGCTTGGTCTATGGAAACTAGATGGAGCCAGGAAGATGTTCAGACATGGAGTACCAGACCTCAGAGTGGTCTGACCTTGTCAAAAGAGTCCTCTGAGCTCTTAGCACTCTTTGTGTGTTACAAGTTTGACTTAGAAGTTTATTTATCTGTGCATTTATTTATGCATGGATGCCTTTGGCCTCTTATGTAAAACATCTGAAGGCTGTAAGTCTGTCCCTGAAGGTCTATGGGTTGATATGTATCTCTTAGAGAAGATGTATGGACGACACCATTCTGGAACTGGGGATGGGGATATGGGGAAAGAAAAGCTTTTTCATTTTGGTCCAAGCAAAATAAGCTCTTTGCTTTTCCAGATTTAAACAACCTAACTCAGTAGCCGATGGAAGGAAAATTAAAAATTGACAATTCAGGATAGCTTCTCTCCAAGATTCTCCAAGTTACATTTATGATACAGCTAAGATTCGGGGGTGGTATTTTATATTCCAATGTCCTGACTCTTCCTTTTACACTCAGGAGCTGGAATTATTCCCACCACTGGTGTTCCATTATTCCATCTCTGGCCAAATTAAGTGAAGCTCTCTCTGCACAATGAAGCTACATTGCGGGATGTTCCTGAAAGACAGCTTTATAGCCGGGCTTCCTCCCTCAGGACTGCTCAGGGCTGAGCGAGAGGAAGCCAAGAATAAGTATGGAGATCTAATGTTCACTCTAGGACAAGTTTTATCCAACCTTTCGGTGCCTTAGGATTCCGTGGTACTTATCCTTGCTCAGGGTGTCAGTTAAGGTCATTCTTATTTGGTTAAGTAGAACTCAATGACCGTTGAGAGATCCAAACACCCGTGTTTTACAAGTACCAAAAGGAAAGAAGTCCTTTTGCAATGTGTCCCCTAAGGATAAAATAAGTAACTCCCACCTCTCTGCCGGTAGGAGAAGCATCGTGGAAATAAAAATTTGGGTTAACCTGCTTGACTAATAACTGTAGTAACTGGAATGTCCATCTAATGCAGATCCTTATTATTACTCAAGCTTAATTTTTAACTTACTTTAAAAGATGTTATGTGCATGGGTGCTTTGCCTGCACATATGTCAGGATAGTACATGTCTGCTTGGTCTCTGCAGAGGCCAAAAGAGGGCAATGGATTCCCTGGGACTGGAGTTACAAATAACTCTGAATCACCATGTAGGTGCTGGGAATTGAACCCGGATCCTCTGGAAGAGCAACCAGGGCTCCCCACCATGGGAACACCTTTTTAGTCCCTATGTCTCAAGTTTGTAACAGAAAGCCCACCATCCCCATTAATGAACTCCCAGGTTCTAAGTAGTTAGTATGGATGGAAAAGGTAAGGCCGATGTACCTTTGCACTGTGGGGGGTTATTTGTCCAGATCCCAGAAGCCAAGCATTGGAGCTCGCTGGGGCCGCTCAGTTCATAGCCCTCGGGACAGCTGAAAGTACACTGTGAGCTGAAGGAGAAGTCCCCCAGAGGATGGCTGCAGTTTGTGAGAACATGCTGTGGGATGTCGAATTTCCCACACTCTTGGACTGTAGGGAACACAATGTTGATTTTTTTCTTATTGTAAAACCATTCTGCTCTGTTCACAGTGAAGCCGTAGTCCTCCTCTCTCTCTCCAGCCTCCTGGCCCCAGCCTTCCACCCTAATCTAGTTCTTTTGCATCACCAGCATCTTAGAAAATTATTACTTTTTTTTTTGATGGCTCAATTAACTCAACTTTTTAAAAAATCGAATATATTAAGGCTTTCATGTAAATTTTTTCAATGTTTATTTTTGTTTTGTGTGCGCTGATGTTTTGCCTGCGTATGCGTCTGTGTGAAGGTGTCAAGACTCCTGGAACTGGCATTATAGGTAGTGATGAACTGCCACGTGGGCACTGGGAATTGAACCTGGATCCTCTGGAAGAGCAGGCAGTGTTCTTAGCGGCTGAGCCATCTCACCAGCCCTAAGGCTTCCTTCCTTCCTATGTCTCTTTTACTCTGTGAAATATCATGAGTGAATGTTTTCTTCCATAATAAAATGATATTATCCCAAATGTTTATCCCAAATTAATTGTATGAGCAGGCAGGCAGCCTTGGAGCTCCTGTCTTTATTTGGTAGTGAGAGTCCATCTTAATTTACTTTCTGACATTGTCTCTCACATAAGACCAACAGTTCTCTGGAGTAACACCGCCCAAGTTCCAGCCTCACCGTATTCACACTCTGGCCCATGGAAGCCGGGGTAGCAGGAGCAGGTGTAGCTCCCAATTGTCTCAATGCACTCCCCTTGGCTGCTGCAGGACATAGCCTGGCAGGAGGCTGCATGGATACAAAAAAAGTCAGGATCACAGGCATTCACAGGAAATGGGACACAGATGCCAACCTCTCAAGTGCCATCTAGAGGGTCAGCCTGTGCCCCAGGAAGAGCATCACAAGGATAAGAGCAATGGAAGGGCGCAGCTGACAGTGTGACTAATCCTAAATAAGCAAGTGACACAAACGAAATGACATAAAGTGACCCTGGATGTGATCGGGATTCAGTACTAGTAGGCATTCAGTATAACAATGTCTCTTAGAAAGAGTGATGAATTTCCTCTCATCTTACGCTAATGCATCGTGGTACAGCAAAGTCCTAAATGTAGAATTTAGAACACTGGTGCCTAATGCTAAAGTCATCAAAGAAGCACTATAAGCTTCTTGTTGGATGGCACATTCAGTGTTTCCAAACAAGGGCACAGCTGTGCATAGACGCAGAGCCACAGATGCAGTCACAGGTAGATGTGTGGACAGAGGAACTCTTTCATATCCCACAAAATGGGTTGCAGTTTTCTAACTAAAAGTACCCATGCGTTGATGGCAATTTGTACTCCAAGATGGTTAGGAAACAGATTTGGTGGTGTCACTGGTGGGGTAGCCACATACTGTTTCCAGGCCATTTAACATGTCTATTTCTTTGGGTCTCCAGGAAAGAGATTAACAGAGACTCAAAGAATAAATCTTCTCATGGTCATCAGTGCTGAGACCTGAAAAATCTTGTAGATAATTATTTCAGCAAGTAAACGTAATATCACATTGCGATATTCCTGTCTACATGGTATGTCTCTCCCATAGGAAACTTCTGTACATCGCAGGGCACAAAACATTAGTCACTGTCTAGAATTATGGGATGTTTGGGATGGATCATACCAGTGTTTTGGAAATTTGCACCTTGTTGACAGGTACAGACATAGCACCACTCTGTCAGTAATTTTTAATGTTATTTCTGTCTTGTAAATTTTTTGGGGGGGAGCCTCAGAACCTTAAGAAAGAAACCTTTCCTGAGTCCCGTGCCATCAGTAATAAGGGGGATAATCAAGGGGCTCAGTAATACTGAGTAGTTCTGCACTTTCTCATGTGTGACTTTGTGATTCCATGTTCATGACTTACTGGCCACACCTCCTCAACCAGGAAAGGCGTGTCTTTAGGGGATGGCGTCAGCTCAGGACATCTCACCTGTGTAGCACAGGGCCCGCTTTCGTTTAAGGCAGGGTTCGTCATTCCACTTGCCAGGGGCCGAATTGCTCTTGATGTAGATCTCCACACAGTCCTGGTTGTTCCTCTTGTTGTTGGGCTCGTTGTCGGCCCAGTTCTCAGCCTCTTCCGTGAGAGTCTTATTGGTTCCCACCCAGGTCCACTTATTGTTGATCTTCCGGATGCCAATCCAGTAGTAGGAGCTGAAGTACGGGATGACGTCATTGAGGTGAGCGATTTCATTCTTGTTCTGGATGGC
Organism: Micromys minutus; assembly: GCF_963924665.1. Lineage (NCBI taxonomy): Eukaryota > Metazoa > Chordata > Mammalia > Rodentia > Muridae > Micromys > Micromys minutus. The sequence continues at coordinate 77,037,953 of NC_137969.1, forward strand.
CACTAAGTCTGTGAAGTGCCTCCTACAGAATGCCCGTGAGTTATTCCACGAGTATGCCTTTGTGCTGTAGTTATAGGTCCATGCGGCCACTTCCTTCCGGTTTACAAGCTCTGGGCGTGGAAATGAGAAATAGGTTAGTATCACTCACTGGGCAGAGTCTGATCCTAAGCTTATTTCTGCAAAGAAGATGAACAAATGCCGAGAACAAGGCTATTTTTTGCCTGATTTTTATTTTAGGGGAAAAAGAGTGTGTTGTCAGTGTTTTCTATTTTTTCGCTTCAAAGTGAATTCAAAGCCAGGACAAGAAAGCACTCTCCTCTAAAAGACTCTGGATGCTGGAGAAATGGCTCACCAGTTAAGAGAACTGACTACCCTTTCAGAGGTCCTAATTTCAATTCCCAGCAACTACATAGTGGCTCACAACCATCTCTAACAGGATCTGATGCCCTCTCTGGTGTGTCTGAAGACAGCTACAGTGTACTCACATACATAAAATCAATACATCTTAAAAAAAGAAAGATTCTGGATGTTAAAAGATTTGGGATCCCAAGATACCAGAAACAGAGGGGAACTTAGAGGCCATTCAGTCTATTTCCATTTTAAAAAACAAAGGGGACATATGAGTTGTTTGTCCAAGAGCTCACACGAAACAGCACATGAACGTGTGCTGGAGGGAGGGCTGCCACGGCCATGGGAAATGAGACGCCCACCGGGATCTGGAGCCTCCCGCAGGCTCAGTCTCAGGGCCCACCACGTTTACTTTCTTCCAGATAGAACACCGGCTTCTTTGTTTATATGTTTCTGTTCATCTTACAGCATAGCTGAGGCTGGCCTAGAACTCTACCTCCACCTCCCAAGTACTGGAATCACAAGTCTGCACCACCACACCTGACAACTTCCTTGCCGTACCTTCTTGGCCTTCCTACTATGTTGGTGACCTTCCCCTTCATCCCTGGTAAATTTCTCCTCTTATGCTTTTCTTTTTGGCTACAGGTAAACTTTGTCTTTCTCCTTTCAGGCATCTACCTTTCTTATTGCCCTGTATGTTTCTATGATGTGACCCATACCTAGCACTCTGAGTCTAGTTGATTGTGGGTCCTTCCTTAACCTTCATCATAAATTACAGTATTTGACCCCAAATAGCCCCACTGAATTAGTGAGATGCTGTAAGGCTTTGGCAGGGCTAGGGTTAGAAACATCTCCCAATTTGCAGTGACACGCTTTACACCTCTTAGCTGTTTCTCCTTGATAAATCATCTCCTCCAAATCTGCTTATTCAAGCGTTAAAATGTACACTTCTTTGTAAGTGGTTATGGTATCGAATGAGATTAATAAAATGTGTTCCCTCTGATACAGAAGTTGCTATGGGAGCCAGAAGGAGCTCGCGGGGCAGAGAGGCCAGTTCTCCAGAAGAGGTGGACAATGCCAGCAATCAGGCTTGGGAACAACTCCTTTCCTGTTTACAGAGTTCTGTTTCTGTTTGACTCCCTCCTCCACTGCCCCTGAGGACCAGCCATATTTCCACCTTCCTCACCAGCCCCTCTGTGGTGTTGTTTTTGCCTTGAGGCTTTTCTCTGGAGGCAAGCAGGCATGATGTACACAGCTGTACTCTTTACCTCTCTTTAAAAAGAGAGAGAAGGAAAGGAGGAGGAGGAGGATTTATTTTGACATATTCAGCATTGTATTATTGTTTTATCAACTAATGTCTTCTTTTTTGTTTCAGGCTTGCTACCCAAAAGCTTGCTGTGATGAATGTATCAATATCATATATCAAATCACTTACTTTGACTTTGAAAAATTTACTTTTATTTTTCAAAAAGATTTATCTTGTGTGTGTGCCCATGTGTGCTTATGAGCACTACTTGTGTGCAGATACTGGTGGAAGCATGAAAGTGTCAGGTCCCCAGAAACTGGAGTTACAGGAGGTTGTAAACCACTTGATATAGGTGCTGGAAACTAAACCTGTGTCTTCTGGACAAGCAGCAAGTGCCCTTAGTGGTTGAATATTCTTTCCGGCCTCCAAAATGATGTTTAAAGAAACTCAAATGTTTTTGTGAGTCACTGAGAATGCCAAGGGCCTGTGTCTGCCTTTCCTAATGACGATGGTGTTGCTGGGTGTATCAGCTTGTGGGTTCTGAAGCCTTGTAGACCAATGTGATGGTGTCAGGGGCATTTTTCTTTCAGGACTCTGGGTGTGAACAGTTTCCCATGCCTCACAGCTGCCCTTACTTGGCCCTGGGATCTCTCCTGATTACTCAGGATCAGCTGAAGTTAACCTAGCATTTACCAGAGATCAAAGCACTGAACCAGAGGAGCTGAACAGCTCCCAGGACCACACTCTGGAGTCTTGGCTTCCAAGAACCTTTTGGGCAGCCGGCCTGAAACAAAAAAGAAAACTTCCTTTTAGTATCCACAAACAACCAATGAAATTGGGGTAATTCTTATTTCCAGCAGGAGGGTGTTAGAAACCTTCTTCTTTCTTCTGATTTCTCATCGCTGTCTGGGTCCTATTCTAACAAGGCTGTGGAGGCCATACCAAACCTATTGACTTTCAAAGATGTTGTTGGCAGGTTCTAAAATGATCATCTTGTCTGAGTTCTTACTGCATACAGTAATATAAACTTGTATTTCTCAGGCACAACTGTTGACTGTGTTGTAGTTAACATTTCAATGGCCACCACCTCCCATCAGTGAGTTTAAGAGTTGTGCCAAATGCACATCATGTCAACACATGCATTCTTAGTTTCACAGGCTCATGAGCTTCAGGAACAATGAAGATGTTTATCTGGAATGATCAAACTCCAAAAGGCTCACAGTTTCATGTATTCTTGGGGTAGTGCTCAGTTAGTACAAGCTAACTTTAAATTTGCTATATAGTCAGTTCCTCAGCCCCCTGTCTCCACCTCCCAAGTGCTGGGATTAAACCACCATGCCCAGGTGGATCCCTTCATTCTGACCACACTTTGGACCCCAAAGTCAAACCTATGGACCAACAGTAAAGTTGCCCCTTGACTTAATCGCAGGCAACATAGCTTCACATGTGGATATGAAGGGTGGTGGTATTTCAAAGTCTAACTTAGAAATTGTTTTCTTCCAAAGTGCCCTTTGGGTGGTGGGTTGTCTTTAGAACTGATCCTGCTTCACAGCACGTCTTTAGGGATAGTATTGGATCCAGGATGATGAAGAGTTAAGGACTCTGTCTATCTGACTAAACAAGTGTTGAAACAAGAGGAAATGCCTCTCAGGAAACGCCGCCATGCACTCTGCTAATTTTTCATGCTGTCTGGCAGCCTGTTCAGACTGGAAGTAGCTGGAAAAGAGTCTGAGATTGGGTCACTTGAATAACATCCTGTGACTGCATGTATCTTGTAGAAGCACTCTGGCTATCTGATATTTGATAACGGCCGTGGAATAAAAGGAGGGAGCAGGGGTGGCAGGGGTTGGGGGGAAAGAACCTTTGCCCTTTCACCTCCCATTTGTAGGAAGAGGTATCAGCATGTAGAAGTCCCATTGCTTACAGGTGGCACACAGAGCTGACCACAGAGAGGGGACCACAGCTCTGCAGTTCAGAAGGGATGTGCCTTCTTGACCTTTGCTGTCCAGATCCTCTTGGCTTTCTCTGCTTCCTCTGCTAAATGTTCTCAACTCCCTTGCCTCCTCCCCTTTGCCTTTCAGCCCCAGTTTCCACCTTCTTACAAACTGCTCTTTTGAACTTTATCATGAACCTGAAAATCACCACACTTTCCATCTTTACCTTTCTTGAACACTGTGCACTAGGACTTGCTGAAGACCAATTCATTTTGCCTAACGTACTGTTTCTCTAATATCTTGAGCAATTTTTCTGAGTGTTCCTTTGACTCCCCCTCAATCTGCCCTTGGTGCAGTCCAGATTTTATGGTTCTATTTTCTCCTTTGGTTAGACCTTATAGTCATCTATTTGCATAAGGCCCCATCAGCATCTCCATTTCTGGCCTTGCTCTAGAACATGAGGCTCCCAGCATGGATACTGAGTAGACACAGGACCATGCACGTTGTCAAGTCCCAAAGAAACTATGGCAGCATATGAAACAAACGGCTAACTGTGGTACCTGTTATCATTCCAAAGTACCTACAGCTCCTCTTAGCTCTTCACACTGGGTCCTCTTCCCCAGCTTCCCATTCCTATAAAAAACTGCCATTTCAGCCTTGTGATCTTGCTTCTCCTCCTCCTCCTCCTCCTCCTCTACTACTTCTTCTTCTTCTTCTTCTTCTTCTTCTTCTTCTTCTTCTTCTTCTTCTTCTTCTTCTTCTTCTTCTTCTTCTTCTTCTTCTTCTTTTTCTTCTCCTTCTCCTCCTCCTCCTCCTCCTCCTCCTCCTCCTCCTTCTTCTCTCTCTCTCTCTCTCTCTCTCTCTCTCTCTCTCTCTCTCTCTCTCTCTCAGCTCTTCTCTTTGCTTGCTCTAGGCCTCTGTTTTCTGGGCTTTCATCTTCTTTTCCCTTCCCTTCTCTTCCTCTTTTGCTCCCCCAACCTTTCCTCCCATGGCCTGGTTCAATCTGGCTCCTTTCAAATGTACCTGGCTGTATTAGCCCTCATATCTACAATAAAACTGTCCTTCTCAACCACACCTTGGAGCTATCATGTCCTCATTTGTATTTAAGGTGACACACTAGTGGGGACACTCAAGAGCGAGAGCTATACACAAGTAAGTCTGAATCACTGGCCGTGGCAAAACCAATACTTAATGAATGACAACTATTCTACCAACAAATGGTTGGATGAGTATATGAAAGACTAATGACCAGGAGATGCCTACTTGAAAGACAGAAACTGTTAAATTAGTAAATGAGCGATAATCATAATTTAGTACCTATGATAGCAATAGAGATTGTGTCTTAGTCAAAATGTTATAGACCATAAGGAAGAGCTAAAAAACAATATTCTTATTTAATTTATTCCTGACAGTAGCAGATTTATTGAGACATTTCTAGAAACTTAGTATGCAACAGAAACATAGAGGTAATAAAAATATACTACCTGTGGATTATACATGTTAAATGAGACATTAGCTGTTCTTACCACACCAAAAAAAAATTAAAATTGAGCAACTGAGTGGGATAATGGACATAAATCTGCTTCATATGCCAACTATTTGACCAGCTGTATGTATCCCATTACATCATGCTGTATACTTTACATATCCACAATAAAACTCATTTTAAAAAATGAATTATGGATTTCTCTATACACATGAGGGAATAATAAAATTTGAATGAAGCTAAATGAGCCAAACTAAATAAAGTAACAATGCTAAGAGAGTGGCTAAATGCTAAGAGTGTGATAAATTAAAAACTATCAGAGGATATCAAATATATATCCTTGACACTTTCCCTCATGCTCCTTGATGTGAGAGCAAGATGGCTCCTCTTCTGCATCCCCAGGGGAGCTGGACTGACTCTCTTAACCCCACACAGATAGGATGTAGGAACAGGGGGAGAAGTGGGGAGATGTGGAGATCCATAGGCGCTATGCCTCAAGAACCCTAGAGGATAGCAACTACTATTTAAAAGAAAAGCAAATTTCAGTGTAACTTTCTGGTTTATGTGTGACTCAGAAAGGCTATGGCACTAAAGGAAATTCTCACAACCAATGAAAATTCTTATAACCAAATGGTAACTTTGACCTGAGCCTCTTCACCTACATTACCATGGTGACTGAACTCTTCCATCAAGTAGGAGCAGGGAGGAGGGATCAAGGATCTTTATCTAATGCTTTACAACAACCTGTCATCAAATCCTAATGACTTTACTGTCTGGTAAGAAACCTGAACACTTTCCAAATTTTCACTTGAATTGTCATAGGGCTGTTTTAATTTCTTTTCTGGAGATTACCTATTGCTAATTCTCTAAAACACAATCAAAACAATTCTTTTACTCTTTGTTTCCTTTTTTTTCTCTTTTTTCTTTTGGTGCTGGGATCAAACACAGGACCTTGCAAATGTTGGCAAATGTCCTGCTGTTGAGGTATATCCCCAGCCAAAAATAGCATTTATAACATAATAAGGTCATATTGCTCTACAACTTAAAAGCTTTCAATGGCATCTTCGTCTCTAAGCAACACATTCAAACTCTTCAAGATGCACTTATAAGACCCTTCAAAACATGGCTCTTGTTTGATGATTCTCTCCTTCTGGTACTTCTCAACTACCCACATCCCTTTTGACAGCACTACAATGCAGTTATAATAAGAACTGTTATGATTTCTGAAATGCATTGTATGTTCCTTGTGTTTTTATGCCAAGAGTACCCATGTGTGTCAGCCCAACGCCCCAAGTCCTTAATTTTCTCCTTAAAGGAACTTTGCTATCAAAACTATTTCCTTTTCCATACCAAACAACCACTTCCTAGATATTCTTTCCCCATTGGTTAATTCAACAATGTCTAAGTTCCTAAAATACCTCAGGCACATTTCCAGGGAAAAGAGTTAAAAATCATGAAACTAGACTCAGTTTCTATCCTCATAGAATCGACATGTATCATAGCCCTAAACAGATACAAAAATGTAGGGCAGCAGTGCTCAGGGAAGAATTAAAATAAGGCTGTGTGACAGACCAGACTGGCCATGAGTTAGGCCAGACCGGAACTTCAAAGCAGCCCTCTGCAGGAAGGTGACACTTAATCCTACAGCAAAAAAAAAAAAAAAAAAAAAAAAAAAAAAGATCAGGGGAAACTGTCACATGGTAAGAGCATGGAAGAGTTTAACACAGAGACAAATGTAAAACCAAAGAATATAAAGAAAGAAATGATCTGGAATGGACAGTATAAAGGACAGATGGATGTAACAGGAAAAGAGTTGAAAGATAAAGCTAGGCCCTTGGATCCAAAGCAAGGGATGAGATCTTATCCTGTGTGGGAAGAAGTCAGCACCGGTGGGGGGGGGCAACTTTAAAAGAAATATGATGTGGTTTGGCTGATATTGAAAACAGGAACTCTGGAGAGTAATTCAAAGAGTAGTTAGGAGCCAGGTCTTGTATCAAATACCACTCAGCAACAAGGTATCATTCATTCCGGGCTCTGAAGAGAGCAGACCAATGAAAAGATACACCTAGCAGTGTTGATGAGTAGGGACAAGAAGCCTGGGCTACAAAAATCAGAGCTCGTTAATTGTGGTCCTGATGGAAGTTAAAGGAGAACTGTTGTGCCAAAGACAATGGGAACAGAGAAGGGTAGGAAGATAAAAGCATCCTCAGGGATGAAAAGTCAAAAACCAAGGCACACATCATAAGTCATTGCAACATTGTAACAGTAATGATCCTAGTGCCCCGGAGTTCCTGTTTGGGAGTGGTAGAGGGTCAAGATCCTAGCCGTCAGCCCCCAAAATAACACACAGAAAGCAGCTTGTCTCTAAGCGAAGCAAATTTTAAATAAACAGAATGAGTCCCATGATCTGAAAACTCAGAATCAAAGTATATATTTAAGTTAGACTAGTCATACCATTATGTTAAACAGAATAGTAGCATTAAAAAATTAATTTTTAAAAAACCTACACAATCTTTGCTGAGTTACATCCCTACACTTTCTTTGCATCTGGCATTGTAAAGCCTCTGTCTTGCTTTTCCAGCAGAGGCATTGGACAAGATAGTTTTCATCATAGAATTGGCCTTCCCTGGGGCTTTGCTCAGTACTCCTCCTTGGTCAAAAATCACTTTTTTTTTGTTTTGTTTTTGTTGCTGTTGTTTTAGTTTTGTTTTGTGACTTGTCTGATAATTTTCTCTTTACAGAGCTCTAAAGGGGCACAGTCAAAGAGCTGATTGCTAGCCTAGAACAACAGGGAGCAGAAAAAATAGAAGGAACAGTAGAAACTGGAAGGAGGATCCTGAAGTGGCTAAAAGCTTACATGAAGTGATCCTGAGCTGCTCCTTGGCCTGCAGAAGCCCTGGCAGGAGTCAGGATAATGTAACTGTGAGTCCCTAAGCAGAAGACATTCCTGTGAACTTGAAAATGGCCCACAAGATACACGTTAACTTCATTCTCTTGGGTCCTAAGTGAAGCCACTATCTAAATATGAAACAGATTTCACACAGACAGGGTGACATTCCTGAATCCTAAGAGCCAAATGTGCTTGGGGAGGAAGAAATCTGTCAATGAATTATTAAGATCAATCCTGGGACTGAGTTCTTAACACTTCATTGCAGAGTCCCAGCCTACTTTCAAGCAAGAACCGAGGAGCACCCAAGCGTCCCACAAAGAAGGAGAAATCTTACTGGTCTTCTGGAACCCACCCAGAAGTCCAGGAACCTTCTTATTGCTGTCTATAAAGGTCAGTTTATGTGGATATTTGTATTTTCACCTAGGGACAGGAATTGTAGCTTTCATCAGAATCCTGAACAATGCCACCATCTCTGCCACCATATTGTTGAAATAGAAGAGGATGCCCAAAGGAAGGAAGAAATTGATGGCTCATTCATTTATATCAATGTCAACCAATTCAGAAGAATGACATGCTAAAATTAATCTCATTCTCTGCCATAGTGATTGAAATAGTGCAGGCTCAAATGTCATCCTTGTGCCTCTATTTTACTAAACCCACATACACACACACACACACACACACACACGCACACAGGCACACTCACTCACACACACACACACACACACACACACACACACTTGTGGGGGGGTGACCTCTTCCCTTTAAGTATTGGGAAGGTGTGTTGCAGTAAAGTAGAGAGGGAGAGGAGGGATAGAATCATCTCTAAAACAGTAGGTAGAATTTGCTAATTGTTTACACACCAGCCTTGGATATAAATGCTCTTCATTGCAATCTTATTTAATCTCTACTATGATGTTATATAGGAATATTATTATTACATCCCATTTGCACATGAGGAAACTGAGTTAGTAACACTAAAGATAGAAATTTAGATCAGAACCATGTGGATATTCTAGATTGGTCCTAGAAAACTCCTGATACTTAGAGATGGGGTTAGGAAGGGTGAGAATTAGAAGCTGTTCTGTTGTAGATATGCCACAAGGCCCTTTCTCAGCCTTCCATCTATCCCAGAAAGAAAGGCAGATTTAGCAAAAAGAAGATATCCTTGCCAAGATCTACTCTGAAGAGTTCCTGCAAGTTCCAGGAGAAAGCACCTGCTGAGTATCCAGAGAGTGGTAGCAACACCATCAAGTCCTAAGGAGCAAGTAGCCATTGGTTAAGTGCCTGCCCTCTGTAAGCCAACGTGGTTCTATTTGTAAAATGGAAATTATCCAAACGTATAAGAATGTTGGGAGAATCAAAATGATCAGCCAGCTTTTTAAAATGCTTGCAAACTGAGCATGATGCTGTGCCTTGGCTACCCAGGAAGCTGAGGCAGGAGGATAGTGAGTTTAATGAGTCAAGGTAACAAGACCCCATTTCAAAAGGAGAGGGGAAAAAAATGCCTTAAAGTCTCCCAAGGCTATTCAACATAAAGCCCCAAATGGCTACTGCTGGTCCTTACTTTCTGAACCGTTCTTCTGTCTTCCCCAGCCACAAACCACTTCAACTCCTCTACTTCCAAAAAAGAGAAAAATGAACTTACCATGTCCTCTCCAACTCGTCTGACTTTCTTCCCTCTGACCAAGCCACACTTCTTATACTTTTGCTGCCTCCCGTTGGTATCAGGCTGCCTGGCAAACCAACTTCCTATTAGCTTTCCAGAAATGTATCACGGCCTTTCCCCTAAAGTGAGACTGTTGATACTGTAGAAGCAGAGCTGGCAGCTGAGAAGGAGCTGTTGCCAGAGAGGTCAGCAGGTCAGTCCTTCCACAGGAGATGGTCTGGAGACAGGCACAGGTGTGAATCATGCCTGGACATCCCAGTCTGAGCAAGGCAGGAACAAGACCCTTGGGGTCAGATTTCCTTTGATTATGATGTGAGTTCCAATCTAAGGTTGTAAGGCTTGGAAGGCTTGCTTTGTACTAGTCACAAATTCCCAGTGTAAATTCCAGTTAATGGGAGATGCCAGCGAGTGTTTAAGATTCCAGTAGACTTCCGAGGGGACAAAGCAAAAAATAGAAGCAAAGAGACCTAAGTAAGCAGGTAGAAAAGGGAAAATCCAGGGAGGGTTTCTGACACTTGGGGACTATTGCTGGAAATGGTTTTGAAATGACCTGTGGAACAGGCATGGGCTGTCTGAGAACTCTGTCTCTCATGTCAAAGAAGGAAGAATAGTAAAGTGTGGTGGCAGCCAACCATTGAAGTGGGAACTGAGTCCTTAATGGAGGAATTAGAGAAAGGATTGAAGGAGCAGAAGGGGTTTGCAGCCCCATAAGAACAACAATACCAACCAACCAGAGCTCCCAGGAGCTAAAACACCATCCAAATAGTTCAAATGGACGGATTCATGGCTCCAGCTGCATATGTAGCAGAGGATGGCCTCGTTAGACCTCAGTGGGAGGAGAAGCCCTTGGTCCTGCCAAGGTTGTATGCTCCAGTGTAGGGGAATGTCAGGGCGGGAGGTGGGAAGGGGTTGGTGGGTAGGGGAGCACCCTCATAGAAGTAGGGAGGGAGGATGAGATGGGGGTTTCTGGAGGGGAAATCGGGAAAGGGGATAACATTTGAAATGTAAATAAAATATATCCAAGAAAAAAGAAAGAAAGAAAGGTGTGATGGCACCTGCCTATAATCCCAGAAGTCGAGAGATGGATAGTGGAGGGTTCTGAGTTTTAGCTGAGAATGGGCTACATAAGCAGACTTTGCCTCCATAAAAATGGGAAGAGTTAGTATTTCTGTTCTTATGGAGGGTGTGACATGTGGAGCCAAGCATTCTGTAGTGCAATGGTTAGGGTTTGGTCCATATGTTTAAACTTCTCCAGGCCTATTCTTATTCCATTTGTTGTCATCTATCGGGCTAATTATTTAATTATTGAAAACTAAATTAATTAGATTCTCTACACTACTTTCTTAGTTGCTAATCAAGATGATAATAATAGATCTTGCCTCACAAAGTTTTGTGAAATTACATAGATATAATTATTAAAATAATAGCAAACACACAGTAGGTGCTCCAAAAATGTCACTAATCATGGTTACATTCCAGGTGGATAGTAAAATAAAAAAGCTAAATATCTTGTGTCAAGTTGGAAAAGAAACCTCACAATTTATTCTTCTAGAATTCTAGTTAATAGTGTTGGTCATTATTTTATTTTCACTGTCTCTGGGATTTTATAGTTTCTTCACAGACATCTCTCAAGGATAGGTTCAAAATTGGGGAAAAGGCTAGGATCTGCGGAAAAACTCAGAAGGTAAATAGGAATGAAAGAATGTGTGAAGCTGCTTCCCAGCCCTGGGATTTAGGACCAAGGCAAAGACCTGAATACGCAGTTCAGGTAGGAAGGCTGTTTAAGGAGATGGTCATGAAGAATGGCCATATAGGAATAAGGGAAGCCAACTGAGAAAAAGAATGGGGAACTCTGAGGTTGCATGATACAGGGGTTTCATAGCTTCACCCTAGACCCAGACTGTCTAACTCTCCTGGCGGCCAACTGTATGAGGTGATTAAATTACTGACTTGTTTGTGACTCAATCTTCTCAGCCATGTGAATAAAGAAAGATAACAGTTCCCAAGCATGGGAATGTTAGGGTAATTTATACACCCAGTGTTTGGAATGATACCGCGCAGAGCACTGAGTGTGTTGTTGGCTACGCTAGCTTGCACCCATTGCTCTATTAAAAGAAGGCTCCCAGCCAGGCACGAGGGAGGATGCTTTGTGTAATAACAGATTCCTACCACAAATGTCGCCATCTTCTACTGAGAACATGGATAATAGTTAAATGACAGTCTTAGAAATGCAGAGGATTTCCTAGAAAAGATGGTGGAGCATAAAGGTTTAGACTTTGTGCATCCTGACATCATATCCACAAATCAGCGCAGCCCCGGGGAGGGCAAAAAGGCTCGTGTAAATATCCTAAGTGTCACAGGGGAACAAGACACCAGAGTTTCCATACACAGAGGAAATGATACGTGATGTCTGGGGCACATGGAAATGAGAAGGGAGACAGAGGTGTTCATCATCAGCTGTGGGCCTCCATGCTGTGCCCCTTGACCCCTTGGTGGTCTCATTGTGTACAAAAGATATTGGCATTGCTTTCCACTGATGTAACTGATCATGATTCCTTCTGCAAAGCCCTGGAAAAGAATACACAGCTTTATAACCCCTCCCATGGGACAACTGCTTATACCAACCCTGGACTGGCACCAAGGCTGCTACTTCCCCTGAGGCCCTATGTGGCCTGGACCTCCATGCTGGGAGCACTCTGCAAGTGTCCTTACCTCAGATGCAAGAGCCATTGTAATCCAGTTCTCAACTTGAGGACCTGACTCAGGTGTCTGTCAGTAGGATCTTTTCAAGATACCAGTTAAACCACCACAGGGAGATAACTGGTTCCCAATCCCTGGAGTCACTGTGCCTTTTCACACACCCATGCTCTGGACCCTAGCTCTGAGGCAGAACTTTGTGTGCCCGGGAATTATATTCTAACCATCCCTGTGGACAGATGCCCTGTATCCAGAACGCAGCCAATATAGCTCTGCAAGAGCTAGTGCTCTAGACCCCGGTGCAGCCACCACTGCCCAGGACACCAGGACTGCTATAGAAAAGTACATGTCACTGGTCTAGACTCTAGCTCTGAGGTTGGTCCTCTTGCAACTATACCTTCAAACACTGCAGTAAATGAGTTCACACCCTGGGATCCAGAATCCAGATCTTTCTCTTTCTATCCATGCTTTTGTGACCAGCTCAGCTGCCAAGTAGATCTATCCCATAGCCTACACCCCAAAACCAGTGAGCTCTTACCCACACTGTAGGCATAATGTTTTTGGTGTGCTGTATGGATATTGTCCTTGTGTTGTTCAAATGCTGGTTTCTCTGCCCCCATATCTTGTTTCAACGGGACACGGCATTGTAATGCTTATGTCAAGAGTCTCCTGTCTCAAACTTGTATAAATAATGCTTACCATTTATTCTCTGCCTTGTCAATAAAAGCTGATCCCCCAATGGCTGGGCAGAAGAGAGAATAGGGTGGGACTTCTGCCAGTCAGGGGAAGGGGAGGGAGAGGGAAGAGTAAGACAGATTCATCCTTGGGGGAAGAGAGGAGACATTTGAGAGAGCTCAGATGGAGCAAGGATCTGGAGGATTTTGGCTGGGAGGAGCCAGACTGGCCTAGAAGATTAAAGCAGATAAAGTACATTTCATGGAGACAGAACAGAAGCTTACTGGAAAAGAGGACAGTTGAAATTTTTTAAACTTGAGGAAAGATATGATCACTCCAGTCACAGCAAGAGTAGTGTCTTCATCCATTGCTTAGGAATTTTAGTTTTGTGACAGAATCCCTCATCTCTTACTGAACCTGGAGCTCACTCACTCAGCTACACGGACTGGCCACAACTCTGAAGATCCTCTGCCTCCACCACCCCGGAGCTAGGATGGCAGGTACGACATCGTGCTGCCCTTTTTTTGTGGATGTAGGAAAAGCCTAACTTGGCTTCTGATGATTGCACAACAAGAACTTTACTAAGCCATCTCCCATTAAAGAGAGTTCTTATTTGTGTGTGTGTGTGTGTGTGTGTGTGTGTGTGTGTGTGAGTGAGTGCATGTGCATACATGTGCTCATGTTGGTGTGTGTTCTTATGTGTGCAGGGGCCCAAGGAGGGTGATAGGAAGCCCACTGCCAATCTGCTTTACTGCCTTGATACATATAATCTCAGTGAACATATGAAGTAGGTTGGCAAGCATCGAGTCCTAGAAAGCCTTCTGTTCCTGCTCCCTATCCTCACCACTTTGGTGCAGGAGTGTGTAACCTTGCCTTGTTGCATTTGTTTTGTTTTTAGTTCAGTCACAGTTTCTTTAGAGTTTAAAAGAAAACCTCCCCAAAGGCAGGCAAACTATAAATCAGTAGTTGACTGAAAGGAGATAGAGAAAGGAGGATAGAGGGGAGAGGGGAGGAGGAGGAAGAAAAAGAAAAGGAGGAAGAGGAGGAGGAGAAAGAGGAGGAGGAAGAGGAGGAGGAGAAAGAGGAGGAGGAAGAGGAGGAGGAGAAAGCAGAGGTGGAAGAGGAGGAGGAAGAGGAGGAGGAAGGGGAGGAGGTATATTACTTGAATTGGCAGGCATGTAGGTCATCCACACAGAACACAGGCAGTCACGTGGTAGGGTTAGAGAAAGTGTGAAGTCTATGTGTGAAGGAAGGCAGGCTTAGAAAACAAAAAGTAAAAAAGAAAAGCATGCTTTTGGATCTTGTAGCAACTGTACTAGAGGGTGACAATTCTGAAAAGAAAATGGGACAGTATCTCATTAATGAGATAATTATTTGCCCTGTCTCTTTAGGGTGGAACAAGGTGAACCTGCCTTCCTAAGATGTCTGATTCTTGGCAGATCCCTTGGCTCAGTTGTATTAACATTTTTATGGCTAACATTTCTTTCAGGCTAAAGAAAACTCATTTAGAAACCAGATCACAGACCAGAACCCTTAAATTAGAAATTTACCTGGAAGTCTGAATTGTCATTTCAAAGGCACCTGAAAGCCATTCAGAATTCACTACCCTTTGTAACTCAAGTACAAAGGAACTTAGATTGTGCTTCAAGCGCAACTGCAGAATTTAATAAAATAAAACAACAAAAAATACCAAAAACAAAACCCCCCACAAAATTCTTTTTCTCTTTCCCTCTCGCTCTCTCACCCCTCTCCTCTTCTCCCCTTCCCTCCCACATGAGAGTGTGTGTGTGTATGTATGTGTGTGTGTATGTGTGTGTATGTATGTGTGTTTGTATGTGTGTGTATGCATGTGTGTGTATGCATGTGTATGTGTATGTACATGTATGTTTGTGTATGTGTGTGTATGTGTGTATGTGTGTGTATGTGTGTGTGTGTGTGTGTGTGTGTGTGTGTGTGTGTGTGTGTGTGTGTGAGATAATGGTGGTGAAGACCAAACTCACAAGCTAGGAGAATACATGAAAGCATAAAAGCACATAAAGGAATCTTGTATAAATAAGTAGGAGCTGGGAACGCAGTTGAGTACCAGGGCTTTGCTGAGCATAAGCGAGGCCCTGGGCATACTCTCTAGTGCAGTAAAATGAATTTTAACTGAAGACAGAGGCAGAATTTTGGCCAACCATAGTGGTCTCTCCACTGTCCACTTGTTCCCACTAAAAGTATTTTAATGTTATGGGTTATATAAAATGACATTTGTTTAAAGAGGATTGTCCCTCTAACTGTTTCCAAGGGTACAATGTTTTTAATGTTATTTATGTATTTTTCCCTCTCTGTTACAGAGGCAAGAAGCCAGCCTAAGTTCAGGAAGTTTTAGAGAACAGTTGGAATAGACAAAATTAAGTCTTCCAAGACTGTGCCTGCTTGCTCCCCGAATCTACACCCAACAAACACAAAGCACACATGACCTTTTTTAACCAATACATGATACGTTTCATGCTACAGCTGTGTGGGAGAGCATTACCTAATGTATACAAGGCCCTGAATTTGAGTCCCAGTCCTGTGACAAATAAGCAAATAGCATAAAAATGTTGAACTCATAGAAGCAGAGAGGAAAATAATGGTGACTCGGGGTTTGGGGCAGGGATTAGGGAGACACTGGCGTAAGGATATCACATCCCAGTGGTATGGTAGGATGAGCACAAGAGACCTGCTTCATGAGACAGCGACTGGAGTTAATAACTCTTACATTTGACTGCTGTCCTACAGGGGTTTCTGTTCCTACTGAAGGGAGCCGAGGCAGACACTGAAGTGGAGTCCACAGAGGACTGCTGATGCATCACTTTCTCTCCTGAAAACTCTCTCTCTCTCTCCCCCTCTCCCTTCCCTTCCTCCCTCCTCCCCTTCTCCCTCCTCTTCCCCTTCTCTCCCCCCTCTCCATCCCCTCCCTATCCTCATCCCCATCTCCCTCTCTCCCTCTTTTCTTCCTCCTCCTCTCTCTCTCTCTCTCCCTCTCCCTTCCCTTCCTCCCTCCTCCCCTTCTCCCTCCTCTTCTTCTTCTCTCCCCCCTCTCCATCCCCTCCCTATCCTCATCCCCATCTCCCTCTCTCCCTCTTTTCTTCCTCCTCTCTCTCTCTCTCTCTCTCTCTCTCTCTCTCTCTCTCTCTCTCTCTCTCTCTCATGTTTTCTTTTGTTTAAAATTAGATTGTTGTCATGTAATATATTCTGATTATGGTTGGTCTCCCTCCCCTGACTCCTTTCAGCTCCTCCCTCCTTTCCTTCCCATCCAGTTCTGTACCCTTTCTCTCTCTTCTTAGAAAACAGATAGGAAGCTAAATAAAAATAATAATAAAAGAAAATAAGATAAAGCAAAAACAAACAAGTGGAAGATAAAGGAGGCAAAGAAAAAGCACAGGAAGCACACACATGCACACACACACACACACACACACACACACACATACACAGAAAGAGAGAGAGAGAGAGAGAGAGAGAGAGAGAGAGAGAGAGAGAGATTTTATTTTGAGAAAGAAAAAAGAAAGACCCTCAAGAATGAGAAATGTATAAATACAGTATATGCAAATAAATTTAAAAGTTGAATAAATTTATTTTTTATAAGTTGATTTTTGTTCTTGTTTTTTTTAAGATTTATTTATTTTATATATGTGAACACACTGTTTCTGTCTTCTAACACACCAGAAGAGGACATTGGATCCCATTACAGATGGTTTTGAGCCACCATGTGGTTGCTGGGAATTGAACTCAGGACCTCTGGACGAACAGTACATGCTCTTAACCACTAAGCCACATCTCCAGTCCATAAATTTATTCTTTTATCACTATTATTAATTTTCTTTTTTTATACTCTAGATTTTATTCCCCTCCCAGTACACCCTATGATTGTTCCACATCCCATACCTCCTCCCCACACCCCTTCTTCCACAAAGGTGACCCTACCCAACCCACCCCACCAGACCTCTAAACACTCTGGGATCTCTAGTCTTGAGGGTTAGGTGCATCTTCACTGACTAAACCCAGACCAGGCAGTCCTCTGCTGTACATGTGTTGGGGGCCTCATACCAGCTGATGTATGCTGGCTAGTTGGTGATCCAGTCACTGAGAGATCTCGAGGTTCCAGGTTAATTGAGACTGCTGGCCCACCTATAGGGTCTCCGTTCTCCTCAGCTTCTTCCAGCTTTTCCTTAATTCAACCACAGGGATCAGCAGCTTCTGTCCATTGGTTGGGTGCAAATATCTGCATCTGACTCTTTCAATTGCTTGTTGGGTCTTTTGGAGGGCAGTCATGATAGGCCCCATTTTGTGACACACCATGGCCTTAGTAATAGCATCAGGTCTTGGGGATTTCCCTTGAGCTGAACCCCACTTTGGGCCTGTCACTGAACCTTCTTTTCCTCAGGCTTTTCTCCATTTTTGTCCCTGCAGTTCTTTCAGACAGGAACAATGAAGGGTCAGAGTTTTGACAATGGGATGGTAACCCCATCCTTCACTTGATGCCCTGTCTTTCTGCTGGAGGTGGACTCTACAAGCTCCCTCTCCCCACTGTAGGGCATTTCATCTAAGGTATCTCCTTTTGAGTCCTGAGAGTCTCTCACCTTTCAGGTCTCTGGTACATTCTGGAGGGTCCTCCCAACCTTCAACCTTCCGAGGTTGCCTGTTTCCATTCTTTCTGATGACCCTCAGGGCTTCAGTCCTCCCCCCGCAATACCAAATCATGCCCCCTCCCCTGTCTGCTTTCCCTCTCAGGTTCCTCCCTCCTTCCCCCTTGTGGTTGCTTTCTTCTCCCTCCCAAGTGGGACTGAGAAGTTCTCACTTGAGCCCTTGAGCTTGTTGACATTTTAAGTTCTGAAAACTGTATCTTGGGTATTCTGTACTTTTTTTAAAAAAACTAATATCCACTTATTAGTGAGTACTTACCATCCATACATGTCCTTTTGGGTCTGAGTTATCTTACTCAGGATGATATTTTCTAGTTCCATCCATTTGCCTACAAAAACTCATTCTTAATAGCTGAGTAGTATTCCATTGTGTAAACAAACCACATTTTTTTGTGTCCATTCTTCTGCTGTGGGACATCTGGGTTGTTTCTAGCTTCCTGCTATCACAAATAAGGCCACTCTGAACATAGTGGAGCACGTGCCCCTGTGGCATGGTGGGCATCTTGAATGACAAAAAGAATAAGAATGAGAAAGAATACTGTTAGGAGATTGTGTTTAAAAGATGCTCAAATTAAATACAATTTGCTTATGTGGATATATAGAGAATTTATGTTGTTTTAAACTGTGTTTAAGCTTATTACTCCAGTTCCAATACAAGTTAACTAATCATGCCATATAATATGATCCAATTGTCTTTGAAAAGAATATCTGGTCTAAACATGATATAATTATTTTTAAAACATAAAATAGTTATGTTTAAACTAGTGATATAATTTATACATAATTTAAAGTTGTTATATATTTGTTTTAGATTTTCTCATCTCTCCAAGTTGTAGTATGTTTCCAAAGCTCAGAGACAGTTTTATATAATAGTTTTTATATTTCCCAAGTATTTAGGAGTACTCATAGGCATTAGCAGTCATTCTGTAGCTTGGTGACACCATGTAGACACAACGAAGGTTCCTTCTTGTCTTCCTTTCTGAAGCCCATGGACTCTGATCCATTCATGTATACCAGAAATACTGAACTCTCTCTGAGACTCTTGGTAGTGTGTAATCTTTGGGGATGTCATAATGAGCAAATCTTCATATGGTTGACAGTTTTGTTCTGATAGAGAACACTCACTGACATCAAACAAAAATTGCATCAATAGACACAGGAGAAAAAAGAACATAATCCAATGAAATGATGTGTCAGGGATTCTGCCTAAAGTAGACTCCCCGAGATAATGGCCACAGGGCTAGGATAGAGATATACCATAGAGGTAAAAACTGGGGGTAAATTTTAATTCCTGTTGAGAATGAAAATGCCCAAGGCAATGAATCCCTTCGGGTCTCTGTGTCCTAAGTGTCTGTTCTTCTTTTAATATTCTTTACTCTGCTGGGACAAAGGTGCCAGCCCTCCTTATATAACTTATATAACGCATGCTTCATTAGCTTCTAACTCTTCCTGTAAAGAGTCTATTTAAGTTGCTCTGTGGAATACTTCAGCATTTCTTTTCTCTATCTTTGCTCTCCAGGTTTTCAAAAGGAAGGAAAGGCAAGGAAATCAACTGGCTTGGCAAAGATCCCAAACAACAAACAAAATTTCAGAAGACTATCCACCCACATAACCTTAAATAGAAATGAGATTCTCAGGACACATTCTATATGGCCACATTCATACCAACTCAGACCCTCAGAGGGATTCGTGTATGCATCTTGCAATTTTTGTGGGAGCCTGTAATCTAATCTAAGCTGTTCTCTAAAGACAGGAACTAGAGGTAGACATAGTCCCTATTCTGAAGATTGTCAGAGACCAGAGACAGGCAAATCAACCGCCAAGTATAGAGAATATGGTAGAAGAGGCATCTGCATGGATTTGTGGGACATCTACCCAGGGCATCCGATGGTTTAACAATGATGATGGATTGGTGTTTGGAAGATTGTGGAGAAGATTCTTTGAAGTGAGAGAAGTCAGTCTTCAGTGCTAACAGCATGATTTTGTGCATATACACACATAAAAAGCTCTAAACTCAATTGGTGTTTAGGAAGTGGTTTTTCACAGTAACAGCATTCATACCCTTTCAAAAGCACCCTGTGTCTGAGCCCTGTGAGTACCAGCTTGCTGACATAACCACAGGAGGCTTATTTCCTCCCCTAAGGCAGTAGAATCCATTTGGATGAGCAGCCTGTCTATAAATGAACACTTGTGAGTAGACTAGAGCTATCAAGAAAGCAAAGCAGAAATATTGATGTTTTATGGCCTACCAATATTAAGCACTTATTCTTGGGCTACAACCTACACTAAACATTTTTAGTGCTGTCTTAATCTTTACAGCACATTCAAGTGACAGGTATATTTGCAGTAGTTCTCCATCTACTCCTCAAGTGGGTTTTTTTTTTTTTTTTTTTTTTTTTTTTTTTTTTTTTTTACACAAAACAACAAAGAGCTTTATTGTATATCTGTTTGATCATGTCTTGAAATTTCTAGTCAGGTAAAAATGATGGCATAATGATGTTTGAAGATGATTCAGTTATAATCTTAAAGCCTTTTACTTATCAAGAGCGAGAACAGAAACAATGAAAACAGCTAAAAAAGGCAACACAGTCATGGCATATGACGTTCTATAGCTGTTGGTAGGGCTTACATCGTATGTGACGCAGCATTCTAAATGCCATGCAAACAGTTCTTTTCTCTGTCACGTCTCATCCTTGATGCTAGGAGTCTGGGAGAGACTGACTATGGGTGACACTTCTGGTCTTCAACTGTAACTGTGCAGTGTCAGCAAGTGCACTTTGGATCTTTTCCAGAAGCATGTCTCCCCAATAAACAACATCCTCCAGACATGTAGCAGCTTCATGATTTTCTTCTTCTAGCTTATATAAGCCTGTAAAGCAGCAGTAGATTCTTCACTGGGTAAAGGAGTCTATCAAAACATCAATATCTTTTGCTGTTTGTGCAATTAGTGCTGCAAAAAGCTGGGCATACTCTTCTGTAAGATTGGCTGGCTGGTCTTTATTAATTGCCGTTTGGATGTTACTGAAAGAGGCAGGAGGGCCGCACTGCTGTAATACACCAATGGCATTACAAAACTGATCTGCAAGCAAGTTCACAGAGTCTTGCAGCTGCATGAGTCTATCCGCCATGTTCTCCAAGCACACATGGGTGCGCAAAAGCTTCCTCAAGTGTTTTGACATGGTCTTTATTAGAAAGGAAATTGAGGGCTGGAGGGTTATGTACTTTAACATGATACCATTCTGAAGTGGGAAAAATGAGACCCATCTACAATGACACTGCAGATGATTAAAAAGTAAAAATTTGAAGTTCATTACAAGATGCTTTTTGAGGAGAGAAATCCCTTGATGCTCTTATCTTAAAGGGAAGACTGTATTCTAGAAATCTCTGGCAATTTCAGACTAAATAAGACTGAGGTTGAATTGAGTGACTTCTCAAATCCATGCCAAGAGACAGGAGTCCTATCTCAGGGCAACATCTTCTATATAACTCAGCCTCCCAGGACGAAATAACCTTGAATACAAAGGGAAATTTGGCTTACTTTGTTGGGGAATGTGTATTTTATCTGGAAATACAAAGAACACATCAAAGGTGTTTTCTATCTGAGCGGAAAAGGCTAGGTGGGATAGGAAGTAAAATTGGCACATTTATACTACTCCATACAATCATCAAAAGGGGAATTTTTATTTTTATTTTTGAGATGCCTGCAACTTTTTTGTTAATTTCTATCATCTCCCATTATCAGCCGTAGTAAAGGTTAAAGAACAGATAACAGGATCAGCATGCATAACATGACTTGTTTTCTGCTGCTGCATGCTGGGGAATGTTACTTTAATTATATTTATATTGAGCCATTGGCTCTCTGCATTCATTCATTCCTTTAGCATTATAACACAGCAGTGACAAATAGATTGCATTTTTATGAAACATGCATAAAGTTTTACATTGACTCTCTCCCTTTCCCTATCCCCTTCCTCTTCCATTTCCCTCCCCTCCCCCTCCCTCTCCCCTTCTTCCCTCTCTTTCTTTTCCCCCTTTAAGAGAGTAAAGAGATGGCGCAGTGTCTAAGAGCACTTACTGTTTTTCCAGAAGACCTGCATTCATTTCCCAGAGCCTACATGGTGGCTCACAGCTGTCTGTAATTCCAGTCCTAAGTAATCAGAAACCACCTCTGTCCTCTTCAGTAACTGCAAGCTCATGAAGGCAAAACATCCTCATGCATAAAATAAAATGAGAAGAAAAATCTGAAAGAAAAAAAATTGAGGAAGGTTTTTACTGTGTAATTCTCGTGGGCTTGGAATTCACTATGTAGATGAAACCAGGTAACTCACAGAAATTACATGCCTCTGCTTACCAAGTTCTGTTGAGACTAAAGGCATGTGCTAATATACCTGGCTCAGATTAAAATTGTTAATAAAAAACCATTTATCTAGTTAAAATTATTTAATGATTCACTTATTGATAGACTCTTCTATATCTATAGGGTACTAGAGTTGTGGCAGCCAGATGCAGAATTAAAAATCCTCATTCAGCATTCAAAGGTGTCTCTTTGTGGTCTGCACAAGTGGTTAAAGAACATCCCCCCCAGTTGAAATTTTTGTTTAGAAATTGACTCAAAGTGAGTGAGATCCAAAGGCAAGTTTTGAATCTCTAAATTCCTAAGAGATACTATAGGGGGAAGATCACAGATCCCAGCGATGAATTTTTGGATATGTCTTATGTCTCAGGCCAAAGAAGCAAAACTAAAGAAATGGCGTGGCACCAAGTGAATACATTTCTGGACAACTAATGTAAAAAGATAATTTACAGATTGGGAGCGATTGCTTGAAAATAATATATTTGGGTTTAATATTAGGGTTAACTCATAAAACGTATCAGGGGGTCCACAACTTAACAGCAGAAGCATGATTAACAAAATTTAAAAACTGGCAAAAGACTTTGCTGCTGTTACAGCTTCAATGTCCCTGAAAGTCTCATATGATCAAGCCTTGGTCCTCAGCTTATAGTACTGTTGAGAAAAACTTCAAACAGGCAGGAGGGAACAGCACACCCTCACATACGCCCCCGCACATACACTTTGTATGTTGTTTTTAACTACAATGAATTCTTGTACATTTGGTAGATGCTTTTCCTTACTTCATTAATATCTTCTAGGATTCTCCAAATAATCTTTTCTGCACAGCCGGACAAGGTAACAGGTACCAATGGGTAAGCTTGCTTATAGACCAGAGCAGGTTCTATAAGAGCAGCAAGACTATGAGCATGACATCTCACATGGGTGCCATGCACCCAGTAGGTCTACATCCACATTAGACCTGATCATTTACCTCCATTAATAGGCTGCTTCATTTGCAGTTGTTCTCAGTAGTAACATGAGCTAAGGACGAAGGCTTGAACATGTGAGCCTTTGGGGGACATTCTTTGCTGCAGAAATAACAACTTAGTCATCTGTGTAGTGTCAGTTCCACACTATTCTTACCTGAAGTCAATACAAGTTGTATGAAGTTCAATGTACCTAAGCAGTTACTTCTTGCAATGAGCCATTTATTTATTCAGTACAATCTTCTCCACCTCTAACAACTACTATTTTGTAACCTTGGTGGAATTACCCTTTTCTCCATGGATCATTTAGCACATAGCTCATGTGCTCAAGAAAATTAAATGAATATTTTTCATTCATGAGCCTTATTCATCATGTTCTCTTCTTCCAGCCCACATGAAGTATGAATCTGGTCAATTACATACTTTTTTACTTGGAAGAAAAGTGTAATTGAACTGGAGAGATACTTGGATCTTTCCAAAAACTCTTACAGGAGTGTTTTTGGAAATGTCCTTTTGAACAGTATCTCTGCTCTGAAATGGTGGCTAAGAAGAGAAGACTGATGTCATCTGCATTTTTTCAAAGACTGATTTAATTATTTTATGTATATGAATATATGCAGCTGTCCTCAGACACACCAGAAGAGGACATCGGATCCCATTACAGATGGTTGTGAGCCACCATGTAGTTGCTGGAACTGAAGTCAGGACCTGAACTCAGTCAGTGCTGCTCTTAAGCAATGAGCAATCTCTCTAGTCATTTGCATTCTTATAAAAGTGACAATGTCTCATATGCACAGAGAATGGACTGAAGGTGCCTTTGTTCCACTCAGAGCCCTGGGGTCGCCTGGTGAGTCTTACAAGCAGGAGCGAAATTTTGAGCTGTGCTCCAATTTGTCAAAGCAAATTGAAAGTTATTCCTTTAGTTTTAAAGTGCCTTGCTCATCAAAATGAATACTGTATACATAAACTCGAACTGTAACATTAAACAAGAGATTATAATAAAATAAAGAAACGGAAATAGTGGTGATCACATAGCTATTTAGCTGGAAGCAATCAAACCAAGTCCAATTTCTAAATCCTCAAATAATTCTATGATCATGGCTCCTGATAACAGGGAATTTTCCTACCAAAAGGAATAATAGTACCCCTGGGACATACTTTCCTTTGAACGCTAAGGAGTCCGGAAAAGGCAGTACTGGAGATTCCTAGTGGTGAGTTGTTCTTGCGTAAACTCTGTGTTTTATTTATTTATTTATTTTTGCTTAAGCTCTGTTTAATAGGTCTTCTTCCTATAGTCAGACTTTTTGTTATTCTCATTATTATATTAAACTTTGACATTTTGTAGTGACTCACCAGCTTTACAAAGGCAGTCTTAATAGCACGAATGAAACTCTAGAAGGAATTTCTTTCTTGTTTCCTTTGTCACTGATCACCAGTCAGCAGTGTGTTTATTCTCTGTGAGGCTACCTTCTTTCAGTGGTTTCCGTTGTTGATATTCTGCTTTATTCTTTTGTGTTTAGATAGAAGGCAGAATGTGCTCTTAATCTTTCTATATTCATTAATAAATGCATTGTGGTCTAATTTGGAGGAACATGGCTGCTGAAAGAAGGCATATTCTTTAGTGTTCAGGTAGGATGTTCTATAGAATGTCTGTTGGCTCCATTTTATTTATCATTTAACTCCAGTGTTTGTCTATTTAATTTTTCCAGATCACCTGCCTGTTGGCATGAATGGGGTTTCAGTGTCTTCCACTATCCTTGTGTCGAGGTTATCTGTAGGTTTAGATATAATTGTATTTCTTGTATGAGATTGGATATGCTTGTGCTTGTAGTGTGAGTGTTTGTAGTGTGAGTGCTTAGGATTGTAATATACTCTTGGTGGACTGTTCCTCTAATGAGTATGAAGAAATGCTTCTAATAGCTTCCAACTCATTTTGCTTTGGAACCTGTTTTGTTGTATAGCACCTTCCAGCACTATGAAAGTTTGCCAATAAGGATGAAGCATTCATCTAGAGGGAGCACTTTCAAGCAAGGGGAGGGGGAGAGGGGGAGGGGAGGGGGGAAGGAGGATAGGAATGAGAGGAAAGGGGATAACATTTAAAATGTAAATTCAATGTATCCAATTAAAAAAAATAGGATGAAGCATCCAGTACCAGTTTAGCATTTCTATATTCTATGACTTAAGTATTTGGTGTCTTCAGAAATAAAGTCTCACTGTCTAGTGAGCTTGTTCCTTTATCTTTCATCCATTCACTCAAGAATTTAGAATAACTGTGATTATGAGGTTAAGAGCTCTCAAGCATGAAGTCGTGGGCAAGAACAAGTGGGTAATGTGAGCAGACCTGTGGAGATTCTAAGGAAGAACTAGAACGAAGTGTTAGAGATCAACAAAGTTGTAATGGGATCAGTGAATGCCTCATTAGTAAACTATATCCAGCTAAGGGAAGAGTCACTGTGCTTGACAATATCTTAATAGAATTAGACAATACTCCAATTCTGAGAGCACAAACACTATATAAAACAGAAGAGAAAGCATGAGGACTGTGGCCAAACGTAAAAGAATATGTGACACCGTCAGAAGGAGAAGGAAGAGAAAAACAAAATAAATATTTGCTGTAAGAACGACTGAGAATTTCTTTCAAATCCTATCAGATACACGAAGAACATCAAGGAGGCTAAATGTCAAACCAATTCTATTTAGCTGTACCATTTTCTAACTTATAGAAAGTTAAGTTTGAAAAAATTCTAGAAGCCAGTGCTACGGAGAAGTGAAAAGAATTAGATCTGCAGTCTCCTCAAATGCCATGCAAGTAAGAAAAAAGTGGAATATTAACTATTTAAGAGAAAAGTCTCACCTAGAATTGTGTGCCCTGTGAAAGTCCCCTTCAAAGGGGAAGGAGAGACAATGCCTTTTATAGGTAAAAATTGAGAAAATTTGTTGCCAATAGCCCCCTGACTTACAGTACATGTTAAAGGAAGTTCTTAAAAGAGAAGGAAAATAAAGAAAAATACAAAATGGAAAAGATATCACGGATATAAATTAATGAAAATGGTCTGAATGCCTGGTGAGGGAAACTCAATATCAGTAATGGGTAGGAAGACATGGTCTGATTTTTTTTTTTTTTTTTGAGTGTCACAGGGCAACTTTATTGAGTGGTAACATGGTCATGCTCAGCAAACATGTGTTCCCTCTGTCACAGTTGCCTGCATACACACACACACACACACACACACACATACACACACCCTGCTCTTGCCACAGTCCAGTTCTCAGCCTCAGGGGTGGGGAGCCTCCTTGATCCTAGGATTCAGAAGCAACAGGTGCCCGAGGGAGGCACGGGGAGGACAGGTGGGAGGAAGTGGGGGTGCAGAGAGCAGGGGTGGGCAGGGTTGGGAACACCCACCAGACAGCTGCACAGTGAGATTCCCAGCCCTGGCAGCCAAAGCTAGGCTGCACTCCTTCCAAGGAGCCTTCCAAGGTGTGTCAAAACATTCAGGGTTTGGGAAGGGCAAAGTCCCACTCTGTTTTAGTCCCCTCTGCAGGCTGGGGACTGGAGGACAAGGGGGGACGGAGAGGTCGCGGGCTGCTTCAGCTCTGGGGTCCCTCTTCCCCAGCACTGTCGGCTGTCCACAGCGTCAGGTTGTCTCTCAGCAGCTGCATGTTGAGGGTGCTGTCTTTGTAGGAGTCCTCACTGAGGGTATGCAGATCGGCCATGGCCTCTTTGAAGGTGGTCTCGGCCAGTGAGATGGCCCCCTTGGGGCTGTTGGCTATCGTAGTGGAAGACGGAAAAGTTCAGGGCCAGGGCCTGGCATATGGGGTCGGTAGGTGGCATCTCCTTCTTGCTGATATCCATGGCCTTTTGGTAGGCTGACCGGGCAGGATCAATGATGCGCTTCTTGTCATCACCAGTGGCCATCTCGGCTAGATAGCGGTAGTAGTCACCCTTCATCTTCAGGTAGTCTGTGAATTATATCTTGGGCAATCCAAGCTTTTTTTTTGGGGGGGGGGGATTGGGTTACCTCACCCAGGATGATATTTTCTAGATTCATCCATCTGCCTAAGAATTTCATGAAGTCATTGTTTTTAATAGCTGAGTAGTACTCCATTGTGTAAATGTACCACATTTTCTATATCCATTCCTCTGTTGAAGGACATCTGGGTTCTTTCCAGCTTCTGGCTATTATAAATAAGGCTGCTATGAACATGGTGGAGCATATGTCCTTGTTATATGTTAGGGCATCTTTTGGGTATATGCCCAGGGGTGGCATAGCTGGGTCCTCAGTCCAATTTTGTAAGGAACCTCCAGACTTAGTTCCACAGTGGTTGTACCAACTTGCAATCTCACCAAAAATAAAGGAGTATTTTGTTGTTGTTGTTGTTGTTGTTTGTTTTTCACATCTTCACCAGCATCTGCTATCACCTGAGTTTTTGATCATAGCCATTCTGACTGGTGTGAGGTGGAATCTTAGGGTTGTTTTGATTTGCATTTCCTTGATGACTAGGGATGTGGAGAATTTTTGAGGTGCTTCTCCATCATTTGATATTCCTCAATTGAGAAGTCTTTGTGTAGCTCTGTTTTCTATTTTTAATAGGGTTACTTGATTCTCTGGAGTCTAACTTCTTGAGTTATTTGTATATATTGGATACTAGCCCTCTATCAGATGTAGGATTGTAGGATCTTTTTCCAATCTATTGGTTGCCATTTTGTCTTTTTGATAGTGTCCTTGGCCTTACAGAAGCTTTGCAATTTCATGAAGTCCCACTTGTGTATTATTGATCTTAAAGCATAAGCCATTGGTGTTCTGCTCAGGAAAATTTCTCCAGTGCCCATGTGTTCGAGGCTCTTCCCCACTTTCTCTTCTATTAGTTTGAGTGTATCTGGTTTTATGTGAGGTTCTTGATCCACTTGGACCTGAGCTTTGTACAGGGAAATAAGAATGGATTGATTTTCATTCTTCTACATGCTGACTGCCAGTTGGACCAGCACCATTTGTTGAAAATGCTGTCTCTTTTCCACTGGATGGTTTTAGCTCCTTTGTCAAAGATCAAGTGTGTGGTAGTTCATTTCTGGATCTTCAATTCTATTCCATTAATTTACCTTCCTGTCTCTGTACAAATACCATACAGTTTTTTTAAATCACAATTGCTTTGTAATACATATTGAGGTCATGGATGGTTATTCCCATGGAAGTTCTTTTATTGTTGAGAATAGTTTTCAATATCCTGAGGGTTTCTTTGTTATTTCAAATGAATTGTCCACCCAGTTCTTGACAGTCTCTGTGCAGCTTGAGACTCTAACAAGACAGGAAGTGAAATTCCATAAAGATGCAACACACACCAATGAGAGCAATCTACTTAAAATAAGTGGCTGTTAATATGACATACTGTTAACACACTGTATAGTTGAAATTTTACAGATAGTAAAATTGAAGACCATCAGTCAGCTAATCTGGATCCTTGGGTCTCCCAGAGACTGAGGCACCAACCAAATTGTGCATACAATGGCTGAACCTAGGCTCTCTGCACATATGTAGCAAATGTGCAGCTTGGTCTTTATGCAGATCCCCCAACAACTAGAGCTGGGGCTTTC
Organism: Micromys minutus; assembly: GCF_963924665.1. Classification (NCBI taxonomy): domain Eukaryota; kingdom Metazoa; phylum Chordata; class Mammalia; order Rodentia; family Muridae; genus Micromys; species Micromys minutus. The sequence continues at coordinate 77,066,477 of NC_137969.1, forward strand.
CCTGACTCAGTTGTCTATCTGTCATACTTTGACTTGGATGCCTAGTCTTGCCTCAGTGGAAGAGGATGTATGTAGTCTTGCAGTTACTTGATGTGCTAGAGTGAATTGGTACCCAGGGGATCTTCCCACTTCTCAAAGGAGAAGAGGATGGGCAAGGGGTTATCTGAGAGGGGACTGGGAAGAGTGGGTGCTACAATCTGTATGTAAAGTTAATAAATTGAAAGCTAGTGAATGACACTGTGTTTTAATCCAACTCTAAATCTACTTTAAAGTTGACATTATTTTCATATAACAATAAAGTTTCTCAGATTTTTTTTTTTTTTGGCCAATAGGTCAAACAGATTTCAGCCTCATGTATTCCGAAGCACAGTTCATTTATTGCTCTACCTTTATCAATCTATGGATGGTTCTCAAGTACCCACACTGTTTATATGACCTGAGCACCAGGCTGCGAGTCAGAGCTACAGCAGCAAGGAAGGGGAAAGCCACAGTGAATGTGAATTGTATGGCAGGATCCCTGGGCTCTGCACATATAACAGCTGTGTTACGATTTCAGGGATGCTTGTTCCCTATAGAGATCTTTTTCCCTGGATGTCACAGTTTCTAAAACTTTTCATTGTTTGGATTCAGGCGGTAGGATTTCTAGGAAGGCTGGGAATAGTAATAATAGCAATATGCATTTTACCTTCATTGTCAGCATTTTATAATTTACTAGTGTTTTAGTTACTGCTCCTGTTGCTCTAATAACATACCCTGCCAAGAGCAGCGTAAGGGATAAATGACTCGTTTTGGCTCACAGTTTGAGATTAGAATTCTTTACCGTGGGGAGGTTATAGCAGCAAGAACTTGAGGCAGTTAGTCACATTATATCACAGTCAAGAAGTAGAAAGGTATGAATGCTTGCACTCATCTCACTTTCTCCTCTATAGGTGGTCCAGCCTAGGGAGTGGTGGCACCTACAGTTGGCACATCATCCCACCTCAGTTCATATTATGATAATATTCCACAGATATGCCCAGAGGCCCCTCTTCTAGATGACTCCAGATTTCAACAAGCTGACTATTGAGAGTAACCATCACAGATGGCAACTACAATAGTAACAACATAAAGGCTCCATACTGCCCTCTAGCTAAGACTTTGTCACTCTTAGCCACTTGGCTTTCTCTTCCAATTCTACTAATCTTATCAGACAGATGTATTGTCAAGGAGACAGCCCCAAACAATTCTCCAGAATTGAAAGCCAAGAACTAATTGTATCTGACTTTTAGCAAATGAAACCCTAGCAACCTAACTGGTAGGGATCCAGGACTACCACTTCTTATGACCAACTATTTCAGCCTTGCTCTAGAAAGTGTTATATAGGGCTGTCTGTCATTTGAGAGAAGTATTTAAGATTATCTTCTCAAATTTATGAATATCAATGAGGACCACCAAGTCAAAACCATGACAACTTCACAGTATGGGAAGCAACTGCAGCAGAAGAGAGCAGAAGGAAGTGAAACCTGGGCAAAGTCCTCCTCTTGAGATTTGCCTTTTTATCAGAAGAACATTTTACAGAATTGTCTATTCACAGTTCTCAATGAGATGAAAGAATGTGATATAAGAAATGTTTATGCAAAATACACAGTCTGATGAAATAGAAGCTTAGGTCTAAGCAGTAAAAAGCAGAATAGTTAAATACAGAAAGGAACTGGGCAATGCTAGAAGAGTCTGTCTACTGTAATGATTTAGAACTTGACAGATATATTTGTCTCTAATTGAATTGCAATTCTGCCTTGTATTCCTCGTATGAGTTTGATCAATATATTGATGCTCTAGGCTCTCTATACATGCTTCAAATAATAGAAAAGGTAATGTTTTTCTAGTTTAATATAGTACCTGGCACACAGCACATGCTACATAAAATAATGCCTCTTTTACTTATATCCCAACATATAAAGTCAATATTTACTTGGATGGAGACTTTAAATTCTTTTTCTCAATTCAACATCACTAGAAGAGACACACATTCCAATGTTATCATTTTAATATATTCTTTCTTTAAGGCAAATTTATCAAATAATAAATAGCTTTTAAATAGTATGAACATAGCAAGAAACTCAGAAGAAGAAAAAAAGTAATTCTGAAGTTTTGGATGAGCTGAGTTTCCCACTGTAGCCTTGAATACCCAAGGACAAGGTTGACTTTGAGGGAAGTACCAGCATGTTAGCCCCTCCCACTCCATATTCATTTCAGAAGATTGATGTTGGTACAATTAGATCCTAGTATTTTTTATATAGGATAACAGTTGTTTCCCCTTCCTTTAGAGGACTCATTTCTACACGAAGATCCCTGGCCTGACTAGGTTGATCACCTTATGTTTCTCTCCTTTACAGATAGTTAACATTGAATCATTTCATAGAAAGAGTCAGGGAATGGACTAGGAAAACCACCTTAACATATCCTCTTTGTCTTCTAATGGTGGAGGTTAGTGCTGGGCACACCACTGCAAGCCACTGAGTCAAATCAGTTTTAGGTATAGTCTATATATGAATGAAGAATCCATCCACTCATAATCCATAATCACAGCTTTCAGTGAACAGGATGAGATCAAAGCTGTGGTAAAGAAAAGGGAGCAGAATCACTACAGAACTATTTAAACCACATAACAATCAGGTTGGTCCCAGCTCTGGTTTGGAAACCAGGGCAGCGGCATCCAGGCAGCAGCATTCTTTCCTGTCTTCAGGCATCCAGGGAATCGGGAAGTCAGACAGTGTGGAGGCAGACTGGGATGATAAAGAGCAGCGGGCTTTCCCAGGCCGCACTGTGCTTCTTTGTTAATGCCGCCCATTGTGACAACGCCAGATAAACAAGAATTAACGGGAATCCAATGTCTTCCCCCTCTATAGTAAAAAGTTTCCTTGCTTAAGTCTTTAAGGAAATTCCACTTTGTAGTGAAGATTAGGAAGTTGAACAAAGGAAGTCTTAACATCAGTGAATATTCGTTTTAAACTGTGAATGTTGAAAAAGAACTTCTCATTTTACCAAGAGTCTTACATATATAGAAAAGACAGTGATCAATGTAGGTACAACAAAATAGAAAAATACCATAAATGGAATATATCAGGTCACAAATGTAGACATCCTAAATGACAGCCATACATAAAGATCAGAGACAAGTAGGACCAATCCATAATGCTATTAGACACCAGAAGAGGAGTTACCCTTGGCGACAAGGGCCACTTAATTAATGATCAGAGGAGCCAGAGCCAGAGTAGGAATGGCTCAGGATGTAGTACTGATCTGTTTCTCAACATGGGTGCTGGTTATAGGAGTGTGTTGAAGTAATAAATTTTTATCAAATACTGCACTTTTGTTATGCACATGTTTTTGGAAGTTTATCAGACTTCATAGAAGTTCAAACAGTAATTTCTCACATTGCAAAGAATATTATTTAAGGGGCCTCAGCATTCTAGCCATTTCCATAAAAAATACTTAAGTCATGTTAAGAATGGGCAAATTGGGAAAAGATCTTTACCAATCCTATATCTGATAGAGGACTAATATCCAGTATATACAAAGACTCCAGAGAATCAAACAACCCTATTAAAAATGGGGTACAGAGCTAAACAAAGAATTCTCAACTGAGGAATATAGAATGGCTGAGAAGCATCTAAGGAAATGCTCAACATCCCTAGTCATCAGGGAAATACAAACCAAGACAACCCGAGATTCCACCTCACACCAGTCAGAAAGGCTAAGATCAAAAACTCAGATGACAGCAGATGCTGGCAAGGATTCGGAAAAAGAACACTCCTTCACTGTTGGTGGGGTTGTAAACTGGTATAACCATTCTGAAAATCACTCTGGCAGTTACTCAGAATATTAGACATAGTCTTATCTGAAGACCCAGCTATTCCACTTCTGGGAATATACCCCAAAGATGCTCCAACATACAATAAGAACAGATGCTCTACCATGTTCATAGCAGCCTTATTTGTAACAGCCAGAAGCTGGAAAGAACCCAGATGTTCTCCAGTAGATAAATGGATACAAAAATGGTGGTATATTTACACAGTGGAGTACTACTCAGCTACTGGAAACAGTGACTTTATAAAATTCCTAGGAAAATGAATATATCTAGAGAATATGATCCTGAGTGAGGTAACTCAGTCACAAAAGAACAGACATAATATGCAGACACTGATAATTGGATACTAACCCTAGAAAGCTGAATACCCAAGAAACAACTCACAGATCATATGAAGCTCAAAAAAAGAAAGGCCAGAAAGTGAAAGCCTCAGTCCTTCTTAGAAAAAACAACAAGGAGTGTATAGCACCCAGTTAGAGTGGGGTACACTTAGACCTTAAATCATTAATAACTCAAGAGCTAAGAAGATAGCCTTGTGGCAATGTTTGGTATTTTAAAATCATTATGTTTAATCCATACACACCAAGTAAACTTTGACTATTTCCATGTTACGTTTTGTTTTACATGTACTTTATGTTTATGGTAACTAGTAAGATTTCAATGCATACTATCAAACCTTTAAAAAATCAAAATACTGACAAAAATATTCATCTAGTTTTATGCCAAAATGCTTTAAAAATTTGAACATGTATGTCTTTTTTAAAAAGTTGTAAAAAAGCAAAGAAAAGAAAAAAAAGAATGGGCAAATTTTCCTTCTTGCTGTCTTCCTTTCTCATTCTCTTGATCTCTTGCTCTCCCCCGACACCCCTCTTCCCATCCCCCTCTCTTCTCCTCTCTCTCCACATGCTCATGGCCAGCCTCTACTTCTCTACTCCTCTCTTCTCTCTGTGTGTGCCTCTATCACCCTCTTAACTCCCACCATGACCTGAATAACGGGCAAATTCCAGGAGAAGTTTAACAAAAAAAAATCAGAATGTGAATTTGTTGGGTAAGATTCTCTGTATATTGTAGTGTTCTTATGGAGTCTAAGCGTTGTGCCCTGTGTGTGTGTGTGTGTGTGTGTGTGTGTGTGTGTGTGTGTGTTTATGTGTGGAGAGAGAGAGAGAGAGAGAGAGAGAGAGAGAGAGAGAGAGAGAGAGAGAGAGAGAGAGAGAGAGGAGACTTACAAGGATGTTTGGGCATAACACTTTGTCAGAACTTATTAAATAACAATATTAAAGTCTAATGTCTATCGAGAGCTTTTTTAATGTCTTTGGCTGACAGAAGCGGTTGGGCCTGGTGGTTCTGATTCTCCCTCATACCCAATACACTGGTGCTCCCTAGGTGCAGAACTGTTTCCTAAGGAAGGCTGGATAAAGACTGCTATTGTTGTCTCTGCTGTTTCCAAGTTCTGTGAAGGCTGTGGGCGACACTTTTGCCTCTCCTAAAGGATCCCTGGTATTTAAAGCAACCACAGCTTCAAGTACACAATTTTTTCCAAAGGCCCAGGGAACCATAAACTGAACAACTGTATTTTATTTTCTTGACAGCCAAGACTGCTGTAAACATTTGAGAATGTCTAGGAAGACTTGAGCCCAACAGTAAATACCTAGAGAAGCATGGGGCTGGGATGAGAGGAGGAATGGGAGTTTGGGACTGTGATCAGTTGTAAAGAGAATAAAAACAAGTAAATAAATTGTTGGAAAAAAACCTCAAGAAAACTGTAAGCCAGGCATGGATGCTCTGAAGAGATCTCACGCCAGTCGTGTGAGCCACAACTGTTACTACAGCTCAGTGCCACAGGAAATGTGTATAACTTGCTAAGGGATAATGTGAAAACAAGCAGATGCTGCAGGGATAGAATTTATAAATTTCTTTGTATCCTAAGACCAGTTCCCTAAACTCCTGGAAATGGCTTATATCTGCTGGCTGCCTTTTTTCACTTTTAGCCCCAGAAGCTAGTCCTAAGAGCAGTCCAGCAACTGGGAGTACCCTCCCCACAAGAAGTGCCAAAGAAGTTGCTTTAATACACTTATTCAAAGTGTGTGTGTGGAAAATGTTCTGAGGCATATACCTGGACATTTATGTTAAAACAAGATCTTTAGTAGGGAAATTAACATTTCCTACTAGATAAAATGAATCAAAGAATCAGGAGCCTTGAATGCTTCATCTCCCATCAACCTTTAATTGTGTAACAACACTGAACTGCTGATATACCCTCTTCTTTATATGCAACCTTAGGGACAGAATGTAAGAGTGGTAGAGTCATTTAACCAGGAGGTGGGAGACCTGGAATTTAAATGAAGTTCTGAATGTTTTAGATAGCTTTGCTTACTTGGATGTGGTCTCCTATGAGCAATTGGGCCTTCCTGGTGTTTATCTTAACTTATTTAAGTTAGCAAATAGTTGCCTAAATATTTAAGACTTGTTCCTGAATATGACTGAAAACTTTTAGCACAGTACGAGCTCCTTTTCAAGTTTAATTTTAGCATACTGTATTGATTGCTTTATGCTGGTTATGGCAAAATACATACCAAACACAAGCCACAGAAGGAAGGCTTTCTTCGGGCTCACTGTTAGAGGAGACAGCCAATCATGGCAGAAACATCATGATGGTAGGAGCCTGAGGCAGCTGGTCATGAGGCCTGTAGTCTGGGAATGGAGGGGGATTAGTGCTAGCACTACCTTTGTCCTTCCTTTTAGGTTTTACAGTTAGGATGAAACACCTACTTCAGTTAATCTAATGTAGAAAATGTCCAAAGACATATCCACAGATGCCCCTCCACTGGGATTCTGCATCCTGTCAAATTGTCAGTCACTATAATCCATCCAACTTGTCGACTTGACACCTGAATATATCATTTTTACACCATACCTGAGTTTGATCCCCGGGACTCACAAGGTAAAAGGAGAAAACCAACTCTTAGAAGCTTTCCTCTGGCCTCCGCATACGCCCACTCTGGTGTACACACATGAAAAATAAGTCAGCAACTGAGTAAATGGATAAAATGTAACCAGCATCCATGCATGCACAGCAAGGGCTTTCGCCTGCTGTCTTCAAGCTCACTAGTGTCATCAGACTGTGTTCCCTGCATTCCCTCCCCAGCACCCCTCCTCCCTCCAGCTCGTTCCCTGTCTTCATGCAGCTAGTAACCCTCTGGGAGATGAAGTATCATGCATCCACGGTGTCTGATCTTTGCCTGATAAACATAAATTTCTCTACTAAAGACTTTGTTTTGTATATGTACTCTGTCATCTTCTCGGTGTCCACCTTCCCTATGATCTCTTTCTGTCTTCAGATTTCTTTCTAGTTTCTATACATGTGCACAACACACACACACACACACACACACACACACACACTTAAAGTCTAAACCCCATATTTAAGAAAAATTGTGGTATTTGTATGACTAGAATAATTTCCAGCTGTATCCATTTTTTTTCAGAAAATATCATTGTTTCATTTTTCTTTATGGCTACATAAGGTTCGCTTGGCTATGTGCCACATTTTATTTATCTGTTCTTCTGTTGATGGGCATCTGGGATGGTTTCACTTACTGGCTATTGTCAGTGGTGCAGTATGAAAATGGATAAGTCGGTATTTATTATGGGATGTTTGAACAAAAAAAGTATTCAATGCTTAATTCATGTTCAGTTCATAGAGTTTTATGTGATTTCAACACAAGAGGCAAATGTCGTGAAATAATATATTAACTTTTTACCTCATTAGGCATCAGTTTTTTTTCTTCTCAAACCCACTAGAAGATATATTTTAATAAAAATCTTGTTTCAATAGTACATGTGATATTTTTATAAAGTTAAAACATCTTTTTAAGAATTATTAGTGGATTATTTTCATTTTAAAAATCCAACTTTATATATGGCATGTGTTTGTATTCTGACTTAGAAGTCAGGGGATCATGAGTTCAAAACTAATCTAAACAATAAAGTGAGTTCAAGGATCATCTTGGCTACTTAGTAAATCTTTACCTAGGAGGACAGATAATGACAAGAACACTCAATATTAAATACATTTTAAATATTTTAAGTTCTAACACTCATAGATAATAGTGGTTACAATTTTAATATATGTGTAAGTTCATATATGCAGATAGTCTACAGACATAATATGCAGTCACTGATAATGGGATATTAACCCCAGAAAGCTCTGAATGCCCCAGAAACAACTCACAGACTGTGTGAAGTTCAAGAAAAAAAAAGAAAAGAAAAAAACCATTATGTTCAATGCTTACACACCAAAAATCTTTGACTATTTCCAGGTTACATCCTGTTTTACATGTACTTTATGCTCATTGTAGCTAGTAAGACCTTAATGCACACTATCAAACCTTAAAAAAAAAAGCCAAGCACTGACAAAAATGTATTCGTATACTTTTATGTAAAAATGCTTAAAATTTGTACATTTATCTTTGTTTTTTAAAATAAAGTTGTTCAAAAAAAAAGAAAGAAAAAAAGAAAACCTCCAGAACTGTAAAATAAATCTCTGATCCTTATAAATAAAAAAAAGGAAAACTCAAAATGTGAAACCCAAACAATTCAAAGACTTTTTGAACATTCCAAATATTTTTGTATAAAGTGAAGATGATGCCTAAGGTTTCATTCCATGGACATGTCATTCTGAACAAACCTGATGCCTTTCGATCCTGGAAGATGAAGCAGGGGTTAGCCTGGTGAGTACTTTGGCGAGAGATAAAAATTCATCCTTACAATGTAGTTTGCAAAATTTGGATTTAAGAAATTATGTACAATTTTAAAATTGGTGAAATTTTGTATCACTGAAAGGTCTGTAATTTTGTTTTATGCTTTCTGTATATCTATTGAAATATTTATATGTCAGACATTTTGTTGTATGAATGTGATTTTTCTAGTTTGCTTTCTGTTGCTGCAGTAAATATTAAGACCCAAAGCAAGGGATGATTTGGGAGCAAGGTGTTTATTTGCTTATATGTCTCCATGACCACCACAGGTGAAGGAAGTCAGAGCAGGAATTCAAAAGAGAGCCGGGAACCCTGGACGAACACTACTCGCTGGTTTGTTCCCATGGTTTGCTTGGCCACGGTTCTATACTCAGGGATTGCACTCAGTGGTCTGAGACCTCCAACAGGCATCAGCAATCATGAACATACCGCACATATATGCCCACAGGCCAATCTAATGGGGACAGTTCTGCAACTGACATTGCCTCTTTCCTAGGAGTATCTAGGTTTGTGTGAAGCAACTGACACCGCGACTATGGAAATGATGTATGACAGGCATTGATGTGCATATATCGTACCCTTTCATTTCTATGATAAATACCACTTGATTACACAATTTAATCTATTTTTATTACTATATTCAGTTTACTAGTATTTTGTCAAAATTTTTATATCAATTGTCATAAAAACCGACCTGTGCTTTCTTTTATTTCTTTTATTTTCATTTATTTAATTGCTTGGGTTTTATATCTGGGTGATGCTGGATCATACAGAATTAGGCCAAAGAATTGTCTCTTAAAATTCTTAGACTACTTTGAGAAAAATTGGTATTGAGATTTCTTGAAAATGGTATATTCTGAGCCATGCTGCTATCTTGGTTGGGAAATTGTTTTATTATTGACTGAATTTGATGGTTCATTATTGTTCTGTTGTGGTTTCTGTTCCTCATGGCTCAAGCCTTAGTAGGTCGTGCATGTCTGGGAACTTACCTTTTTGTTCAGTGTTTATCAGGTCTGGGGCCTGTAGTTCTGGTCCATGATCATCTTTTCTGTTTCTGCAATGCCATTTTTAACTCTTATTTATCACCACAGATTTTTGTTTTTGAAGGTTCTAGGGCTTCTTTGGTCTAGCTAGAGGTTTGTCAGTTTGGTCACCTTTGTTTTGTTAGGGGTTTATACTTTATTGTTTGTTTATTTGAATGCTTTTGCTTCTTTTTTAAAAAACATATTTTATTTGTGTGTGTGTGTGTGTGTGTGTGTGTGTGTGTGTTTCTGCACAAATTCAGGTGCTCCATGTGCATATAGGCTCCCATGGAATAGGTTGTTGCATCCTATAGTACTTGAATCATAAGTGTTTGTGAGCTGTCTTGGTATCATGGTGAGCTGGGTGCTGTAACAAAGGCAGGAGGTGTGAGGCGGTCCTGGGAGGAGAGAGAAGCAGATATTGGGATGCAAAGTGAATAAATAAATAAATTTAATAAATTTTTTAAAAGAAAAAAAGCAGGCTGAGTAAGCCATGAGGAGGAAATCAGTAAGCAGCAATCTTCCATGGTCCCTGGTTCTGGTCCTAATTCCAGATTCTTGTTCTGTTTGGGTCCCCACCCTGACTTCCCTTAGTGATGAACAGTGATGTGGAACTGTAATCTGAAATAAACACTTTGCAAATTGGTCATGGTCTTTATCACAGCAATAGACACCCTGACAAAGAGGAACAGTAAGCACCCTTAGCAGTTAACCCCTCTCCCCAACCCCTCCTTTGACATAGGTGTCAGTTGTTATGAGCTTTACTTAGTAGTATTTTTTTTTCTGTATCTCATACATTTTGGTATATGTTTCTTTATGTTGACTTGATTCAAGAAAAAAATAATTTAATTCCATTTTTAATTTTTCATTGGCCCATTGGGTAGTCAAATGATATTATTTGGTTTTTCTGTATTTTAAATATTTTTCTTTTTAAAAAATTTATTTATTTTATGTACATGAGTACACTGTAGCTGACTTCGGACACATCAGAAGAGGGTATCAGATCCCATTATATAACCTTACATATGACAGAGGACTAATATTTAAAATACATAAAGAACTCAGGAAGTCAACCTTCAAAAACCCAAATAACCTAATTTTTAAAAGTGAGGTAAAGAACTAAGCAGAGAATTCACAACGGAGAAATCTCAAATGACTAGCCTAAAAACTTTTCAAAGTCTTTACACATCAGGGAAATGCAAATCAAAATGACCCTGAGAATCCACCTCACAACAATCAGAATAGCTAAGATCAGAAACTCAAGTGACAGCCGATGCTGCCCAGAATGTGGAGAAAGAGGAACACTTCTCCACTGCTGGTGGGATTCCAAACTGGTATAACCACTCTGGAAATCAATCTGGTGGTTCCTCAGAAATCTGGAATTATTTCTACCTGAAGATCCAGCTATACCACTCTTGGAATATATCCAAAAGATGACCCACCATGTCACAGGGGTACGGGCTCCACTATATTCTTAGTGTCCTCATTTGTAATAGACAGAACCTGGAAACAATCCAGATGTCCCTCAACCAAAGAATGTATACAAACGAAAAAAAAAAATGTGGTTCATTTACCAATGGAATACTACTCATCTACTAAAAATGAGGACAACATGAATTTTGCAGGCAAATGGATGGAACTAGAAAATATCATCCTGAGTGAGGTAACCCAGACCCATAAGGACATGAATGGTATGTGCTCACTAATAAGTGTACACTAGTCATAAAGTACAGAACACCAGGAATACACTCTACAGAATGTAAGAAGTGTAACAAGCAGAAAAGCCCAAGTGAGGAGGTTTCAACACCACTTAGAAGGGGGAAGGAAATAATCTCAGAAAGGCAGACTGGGGGAGAGAGGAACCTGGGGAGAGGAGGAACAGGATCAGGTATGGAGGGGAGAGGACAGGAGAGAAGCCCAGAGGGCCAAGAGAATAAATAAAAATAAGCAACCTTGGCGAGCAGAAGTGGAAAGCCCTCTAGAAAGTACCAGAGATCCTGGAGGTGAGACACTGTCAGTGTTCCCTGAGGGTTACTTTAGCCAAAATATCCAACATTAGGGCAAGGGCACTGGAATGGTCCACCTCCAGTGGATAGATAGGGCCTTAAGTGGAGGGACAGGGCTACTAACCCACAGTCAAAACTCCTGAATTGTTTCTGTCTAAAAGAACTGCAGGACCAAAAACGGAGCAGAGACCGAGGGAAAGGAAGTCCAGTGACAGGCCCAGTTTAGGATCCATCTCATGGTGGTGGGGAGCACCAGGTCTAACACTACCATGCTATGATGTGCTTACAGAGGGGAGCCTGGCATGGCTGTCCTCTGCGAGGCCCTGCCAGGAGCTAACAGAGACAGAAGCAGATACTTACACGTAGCCGTTGAATTGAGAAAGTTGGGGACCCCTATGGTTGAATTAGGGGAACGATTAAAGAAACTGAAAGGGAGAGAGCAACCCCATAGGAAGGCCAGCAATCTCAACTAACCCAGACCCCAGATAGCTCCCGGAGACTGAGTTATCAAGCAGGGGCATACAAGGGCTGGTGGAAGCCTTGAGCACATATGTGGCAGAGGTCTATCTGGTCTGGCTTCAGTGAAAGAAGATGCACTTAATCAAGAGACTTGAGGGTCCAGGGAAGGGGTAGGCCGGTGTGTATGGGGGGGGGATACCCTCTCAGAGGCAAGGGGAAAGGAATGGAATGAGGAACTGTGGGAGAGGGGTAACAACTGGAATGCAAATAAATAAGATAATTTAAATTAAAAAAATTAGTTTCTCTTATGGCTGTGTTTTATTTTATTCTATTTTTGTCAGAGAAGATATAGGCTATGATCTCGGATTTTTTAATTTGTAAAGACCTGTTTTATGATCTAACATGATTTGTTCTGAAGAAGTTCTATAGGGTAATAAGAGGGACGTATGTCTTGGCAAATATTGGATGCAATGTCCTATAAACATATTGGATGCATTTGTCAATAGTGTAGTGTAAGTTTGTTGATTTTTTTCTCTCTGGCTGATCTGACTATTGATTAAAGTGAGAGTTAGAATCCTAGCTATTGTATATGGCAGGCTCTGTTTCCCACTGGATATTGTTTGTAATTTAAGATTTGTACATTGGATGATCTGGTGTTAGACATCACCCTGTTGAATTGATCGGTTGGTTGTTGTACAGAATCTCTTTTCTAGAATGTTTGTCTTAAATATCTATCTTTGACTGAGGAATATTTCTTTTAATTGAGGAGCTTAATCCATTTAACATTAATGTTATTACTAATGGCAGAAATCTATGCCTATCATACTGTTAGTTATTTTGTTGTTTTGTGTGTCTTTCTTTCTCTCTTGTTGTGAATCATTGTGGTTTGGTGGTTTTCTCTAGTGAGAAACCTTGATTTCTTGCTCTTTCTTATTCCTGTATGCACTGGACAGGTGAGCGCATGTGTTCACAGTGGTGGTTCTTCCCTTACGTAGTTTTTATAAATCTTTGTAGTGTTGATGATCTCACCCAGGGTTTGCTTGCCTGGGGAAGGCTTTATTTCCCTTCAGTTCTGAAGGATGCTTTCCCTTTGTATGGTGCACTTCACTGGCATTTTTTTCTAATACTCAGTATATATTATCCTCTGGTCTTTGGGGTTGCAATACTTCTGAGCAGAAACCTGCTGTTGGTTTGGTACAGCTTTCCATGCAGGTGACTTGACTTCTTCCATGATGCTTTTTGATTCTTTCATTGTCTTTTGACTGATTTAATCAAAAAAACAATAGAATTTTTTTTGTCCATCCATTGGTGCTTCGAGGTTCTGTAGAAAAATTTCCCCAACACTTTTCTCTTTCAATCTCTGATTAGATTAATTAAAATAAAACCTACCTTTAAATCCAGGCAGTTTTCCTTCTGTTTAGTCTAGTCTGTTATCGTGAATCTTGATTATTTTAGTCATTGAGTTTTTCAAAGAAAAGTTTTTCATCTTTGCAATGTGTGTCTCTCTGTTGAGCTTCCCAACTTAGGTCATAAGTGGTCATCCAGATGTCACTGAGTTATAATCTGTATTCTCTTTATCTCACAGATACAACATCATTCAGAATTCCATGTTTTGTATCTTTTTTTCTTTGTGTCTATTACTGTAAGAATATTAGATTTCCTTAAGGGTGTCATTTTTTCTCTTTCATGTTTCGTGTGTCCCTACACTGATATCTAAACATCTAATGAAACAGGGGCATTTTCCAATTTTAGGAGGTTTTTTTCCCCCATAAGAGGAGGAATTTTTCTTGGGATGTGTTCTAGGCTATTGGTTAGTTGCAGTCAGTCAGCTCTGAGTCTGTGTATGGTTGGTGCTGCCTCACTGTTTATTCAGCTGTACTCCTTAGAAAATGTTTCTGCAGTTGTGTTAGTGGACAAGGGTTGTGGGTGTCTGTAGATATGTCTGACGTGGTATGATTTCCTGGGAGTAGGATCACTGCCTGGCTGGCTAGAAAGCTGCAACAAATATTGCAGATGCTGTGAGACCAGTGACTATACGGTGGGCTCTCCTTCACGAAGCTGTGCAGTGGAGCCATGGGGGAAGCTGTCACCTTGATTCTGAGACTGCTCAGGCATGTGGGAAGGTACTGAAGGTCAGCTAATGCACAGAGAATGGGGATTACTACTTAGCTGGCTTGGGAACCATCCCAGGCTTGTGATTATGACATCTAGGGAAGGACATGTTGGCAGACTCACCAACATGGCCATGGTAACCACTCAATAGCTGTCAGGTTGGGTTAAATTGTACAGTTACTATGGGCTGGCCAGCTGTGTGCTGTGCTGTCAGGCATGGAGGGGAATTTAGATAGTTGGGATGTGGTAGAAGGATAAATGTGCAATAGGCTGAGCAGTGCTTTGCAAGACACCAAGGCTGCCACCCAGCTATCCACTAAGCTATGCAGCCACATGTGAGCTACAAGGTCTGTGCCAACTTCTCTTTAATTCAGGTACACCTGTTTGGGCAAGATAGGGCATTGCATATATTTGGAAGCCAAGCCTTGCGGCTGGGCCTGGACCGAACAGTTGGGGCTATGAGGCTGCTGCTTGTGTTAGTGTGGTTGAATGACAGTAGTCTTTAGTATGGAGATATGCTATAGACAAACTAGCTTCAGGATGGCTGCATTTTGCCAGCAGGGTTACTGTTAACAGTAAGCCTCAGCTGCTCAGATTAGATGTGAACTATGTGAGTTCGGTGACTGTGTAACTATGCACTGTGAGCAATCCTCCTCCACACTACATTCAGAGACTGAGGTGATGGATGAGTTTCCAATACTGTCAACAGAAGCAGCAACGAGACCACATAGAGCCTCCAGCTCTTCCCCCATAGGAATCCTGGCTCTGAAATGATGTTCAGGGTGGAAAAGATTAAAGATGTTGCCTTCTCTGTCTATGGGGCTATGCAGTGCTTTCAAGCTCCACGGGATGTCAGCCACTTTTCTATGATTCTTTTACACATGTTCCCATGTATCCTTTATCGTGCTGTTACCTGACCCCTGGCTTCACTCATTGCCTGATTAATGACAGGCAAGTTTATGGGGCTCTCTTGTTGATGTCACTAATATGGTCCTCTTAAACCATGAGAAACAAGACATACTGTGAACTCTGAACCTAAGGTTACATTCCAATCTGTAAAATCCCCTATATCCAGGAATGGGGGATGAAGGCTATTTTAAGCAGCTTCCTGAGAAAGCTAGTTAGTGACCTGTTTGTATGATATGCTTACTTAACTGTTCTTTCAACATCTTTCAGGATGCTCATAGCTAAGAGACAACCGACTGCATTCAGTGCTTCCTCTTCCCTGCATCTAGAAATAGATTAAGTACAGCTAGTACTTTTTGGTCAGTGGTATTCACAGAAGAATGGAATGTCACAGCACAGCTAGCTACTTGTCTCATTGATGAACAGTAGATGAATCAGTAGCTAATCAGATGAACAGGATACCGTAACATAATGAATTACCACCGAGAAAAGATGAGTCTGTTGGCATGCTCTTTGTCAGCAGCAGTTCAAAGCAAAAAGCTAAATCTATTGTCAGTTTGCATTGGTTTACAGCACTGCACCAATGCCTCGAGCATTTGTTTACATTGCTCTGCTGTCTAGCTCATGAATCTGGAACAAACCTACCCGTTTCCCCGGGCCTCTCTTACGGGCATTGTCTTAAAGTGTTTGGGAAATGTGGAGGATAGTCATAAGTTAGTACACAGGAGAGCTAACCTAGGGAATTGTTAGGGCTTTGCCAGGGATTGCATGTCAGTGTGGTAGGAAGGGGAAATGGTGGCCTATAACCTCAGGGAATATTGCCAAATGTCCACCCCCTTCTCCCCCCCCACCTCTAAGAGCCTTAGAGCAGGAGTGCCAACACTTAGAAGAAAAGCAAACCCTAAGCAGCCTTAACTGTCACCTTGTGCCCAGAGGCAGTTTTCACCAATACCACCACCTTCTATTAAAACTACTTAAAGCATTTAAATCTTAGCACAAATAAATTCATCCATAGCCACAATCTGTTTCATAAATCAGCCAAATCACAACTGTTTGGGCCAATGCTCCCTCAAAAAACAAAATAACAATGGGTCACCACAGCCAAAGTCAAAGGAACTTCCTGAACACCTAGCTGACTGACTGTTAAAGAGTTTTTTGTTTGTTTGTTTGGTTGGTTTATGTTTTGTTTTTGTAGTAGTTGTTTTGTTGGTTATTTGTAGTTATGGATTTTGTGATAGAAGTTTCACTACTTACATTTTCATGAAAATGAGTCTAAATTGGGTATCAAGTTATATATGTTTATTGGATTTGACTGCTAATATCACTTTTGAGATTTTTCACATATAGTCAGTCTCATAAGCGAGGTTAGTCTGGAATTTTTATTTGTTGATAAGTGCTTATTTGGTTTTTGAATCAGAATGTTCCTGGATCATAATATTTGGAGAATATTCCTTTTTTGTGTCTAAAAATGTGAAGAATTCTTAGGAGACTTTTTTACTGTTGCTTTTTTTTAATAGGAAAAGCTTCGCTGTTATACTCAAGTTCTGTGATGAATCTGTAGTTTAAAATGTATATGTGTAACAATAATAATTATGAGAAAGAATCTATCGTATTAAGATTTAGAGAATATGGCAGGGCTTTATGGAAGGGCATCTGGGACAAGTGAGAGGGAAGAGAGAAAGGAGGAAAGTTAGGTAATTCCATTTGATATCAAAAGTAGTATTTTTAAGTAAAATAGAAAAGAAAAAAAAGGCTTGGCTCTAGTTTGACAAAGAATGGAACAATACACAAATGAAGGCTAGCATATTCTATTGCTAAGCACTTTGATGTACTGATTCAGTTTCTCTGCATAGCCCTGGCTTACCTGGAACTCACTTTATAAACCAGGCTGCCCTCGAAGTCAGAGATCTGCCTGGCTCTACCTCTACAATACTGACATTAAAGGTGTGCACCACCACCACCAAGCTTTGTAAAATGTATTCTATCTTCAATATAGGAGATGTTTTGGCTTCCTATTTCTTCAGGAGTATCTTTGAGAAGTGAAAATTTAACGTATTTGTTTATTTGACTGTTGCAGGTGTGTGTGCGTGTGCGTGTGTGTGTGTGTGTGTGTGTGTGTGTTTGTGTGTGTGCACGTATGTATGGATGTTTGCATGTGTGTGCATATTTATATAGAGATTTGAGATTGATGATGAGTAGCTTCATCAATCACTCTCCACTTTAGAGACTGAAGCAAAGTCTCCTGCTGAACTCATAGCTTAATTCTTGTGCTAGTCTGGCTAGCCAGCTGGATGGAGACATTTCTGTGTGCAGTGTCTCCTGTGGAAACAAGGATGGAGGAGGAGGAGGAAGTGAGAAAGGCTGAGTCACAAACCCAGGGAAATAGACTCCAGAGACCAGCATCGAGTGCAAATCTACTGTATTGTGCAGCAGCAATCATTGTTTATACAGCCTTTGGACCAATGGGGAATAGACAGGAGCTCCGGAGCAGCCAACCATCCCACGCACTAAGGGGAGGTGCCAGGCTGCCAGCACCAGAGGGGACTTCTATAAAAGTGAGAGAAGCTGCCCTTGCCCTGTTCCAGGCTAATTTAAGGATCCACTGATTTGCTAGGATCCTCTATTTTGTGCCACATGGTATGCCAGCGGACATAGTTATTATTAGGGCAGTATGGAAGCCTCCCTCATGGTCCTTTAGGTCCCACCCAGGGGCCATAGCACCCACAGTCTGTCATGATCATCCTGCTTTACTGATGGTTCTGGGGATGCTAACCCGAGTCCTCACAGCTGCACAGCAAGCACCATACCCACCGAGTCATCTTCCCGGCTCCCCAACATGTCTTCTTTACAGCTTCAAGTCTCCTGTTATAGTAACCCACCAAATCCAATCAATGCTGAGGGGCCATCCCCTGGGGCATGGGCAACCAGACAGTGGCCACCTCTCCCTACTCCCTCCCCAAGTGATGATTTCTTCTCTAGTAGCCACCAATTGCCAATAGTTTCTCAGCTAGCAGTGAGGCCTCAGGAGCTCCTCCTGTTCCCATGTTGGAATTTGTAATTGTCTTGGGCAATTAACCACAGTTGCTGTCAGTTCATGAGTGCAATGGCTGTGTCACGTTAGAGAACAATATTCTTCTTCATATCTGGCTCTTATATTCTTTCCACCTTTCTTCTGTTATGTTCTCTGAGCCTGGGGGTGTGTGCACGTATGAGTGCATGTGTGTGTATGAGTGTGCATGTATATGCCTGTCCATCTGTGTGCATACATGCATGAGTGTATACTTGTGTGTGTAT
Organism: Micromys minutus; assembly: GCF_963924665.1. NCBI lineage: Eukaryota > Metazoa > Chordata > Mammalia > Rodentia > Muridae > Micromys > Micromys minutus. The sequence continues at coordinate 77,084,883 of NC_137969.1, forward strand.
GTGTGTTTGTGCATGCTTGTACATCTGTGTGCATGCATTTGTGTGTGTGTGTGTGTGTGTGTGTGTGTGTGTGTGTGTGTGTGTGTGTTTGATGCAGAAGTCCCATCTATGGCTGAGCATTCACAGTCATTTATTTTCACACTTTGAGCACTTATGGCATTCTCCCTGAACAGCTATCCACAAAAGCATCTGTTATTAATCCTACCTTACAAATGAAGAACCTGGGCACTAAAAGTAAACCTGAGTCTGAACGGAGCATGTAGAATGTACTTTTGCCAAAAACAAACAAAAAGCATCGAGTAGTCATTGTGACTCACAATTCACCTCAAATCCCAGAAGAACAAACCTTTATAGGATGGACAGGTACCTGTGATGGTGGGTGGGGTGCATGAGTAGAGAAGTAATTGTCTTGCAAGACTTGACCAGAAGCCACTTAACTCCTCATACCTCTTTCCCCTATACTCCAGTTCTTCCTCTGTTTAAGAAGAGAGTTCCTGTCAGTAGTGTGAACATGGGTTTGGGGTCATTGAACCCCTTTTGTTTTTTTCCTTTCCCCAGTGTGGCCACATCTCTCTCTCTCTCTCTCTCTCTCTCTCTCTCTCTCTCTCTCTCTCTCTCTCTCTCTGCTTTTCACTCTTCCTGGGAGAGGATCCACACAAGGTCTCTTATCTTGGGATAGTGCATAGGGTAGTGGAGAAGTCCAAGACATGTTCTCGGATGCCACAAACACAAATCTTTGAAATTAATGATGATACTTATTATATCACCAGCTGCTATTTATCTGGAGCTTTCTATTTTCGAGTTTCTTTCTTAAGTTCTTTGTATGTATGGACTCACCTAATTCACATAGCTAACACACAGCTAACACATGAAGTTAGTCTAAACTGAGCAACATTTAGTGATGTGAAAACTGGCAGACAGGGCTTCAGTAACTTGTTCAAGCCACATAGCACAGTGAAGCCTCAATGTTGCTCAATTTACTAGTAAACTTCAAAAAACATGAGAAAGAGAGTTGAGGTCCCATAGTTATTTTGAGTTAAAACTAGACCTAGTAGCTCAATGGTAAGGCACTTGTCAATCATGCACAAGGCCTCCTATTTAATTCCCAGGACTGAAAGAAAACAAAAGTGTAAGTTCTAGATATTCTCCCTTCCCATTACAACACAGAGCTCAAGAGAGGTCCTGTGCTGCTCAAGAGTATTTTGATGTGTAAATCTCCAGGGAAGCTCTGGACTTCTGCAGCATGAGTTAGCCCTTGAATGTACTGCATGGTGTAAAAATCTGTGGTTTCTTAATCTCCAGAATTTACATATTCTCAGGATGAAAAATATTAAATCAAAACAAGACAAAACCCCAAAGCACTTGTCTATTATTGCTATCAGCAAGAGAAAAATCTCTCAAAATAGTTTTCATTGGTGACAGAAGTTCGGTCAGAAATATTACTCAACAGCTGTTGCTAGTGCTCAGTTGCTGAGTTGTGGCTGGCTCATCCACACCATCAGCCTCAAGAGCTTCTTAAAGAAGAAGAAGAAGGAGAAGAAGAAGAAGAAGAAGAAGAAGAAGAGGAGGAGGAGGAGGAGGAGGAGGAGGAGGAGGAGGAGGAGGAGGAGGAGGAAGAGGAGGGAGAAGGGAGAAGGGAAGGAGGAGAAACTTTAAAGTCACAGAGCACAGCTTGAACATGTGTGAGTTCCTGTTTCCCTTAAATGCTTAAATATTAAGATGGAAGTACCACCCTGCAGCTTAATAAGTATGTCTATAATAGAAAACTATGGCAACTATTGATGCAGGTGTTTGCTTTCTAAGGAGAACCAATCTATCTAGAAGGTTATGACATACTCCACCGCTAGTAGTACATGATCCAACATGCTTGCTACCCGCTTGCTCTAAATCTACATGAATCTGACTTCACAGGCAAACATAGCCCAATGAGCAGCAGTCACTGCAGGCCTCCCTGACAGGGGCTGAGCAGTCTGTATCAGTGTCTCTATCTAAAATGTATTCATGAAACTTCAAAACCTGGCTTGTTTCCTCATAAGTGGGTAAAATTGACCACCACTCTCATTTTAAAGAACGATTTAGATCTGGAGCTCTTCCCCTTCCTCCTCCTTTCCAATTGTCTTTGTGAGTTTGCAGGCATTTGGGTTACATCCTTGACTCAATCCTGTATTAAGAATAAAGGAGATACATTCATGCAGAGGAAAAATAACAAAGGAGGGACTTTCCTACAAGATCTTTGAATAAGGGAAGATTTGCATAAGCCATATTTAACCAGAATCTTTGTTTTATGTTTTTCCTTTCTAAGGGCTTTGGTACACTCCCTCCCACTCTCCACCCTCCAATTAATCAGAGAACAAAGGATTCAGGATGCTCACAGGGACCTTCCTGGCTCATCATTGTAGTGCCAGGATAACTGCATTTAATGGCGTGCCTCTACTGCTTCCATTTCCGTTCCCTCTTAAACCATCAGATGTTTATTTTTTTCCCAGAATGCTACTGTGGCTCTGTCTTTCTCATGCTCTTTCTTTCCAAACACCATGGTACAAACTTCATGAGCTTTGCTTTGGAATTTCAAGCTATAGGATGATGTTTCCATCTCTGCTTTTCTTTAAGCCTGCAATATTTGTCTAATAGCTCTGATGTCAAAACTTGGTCTCTACCTAAAAACCTTGATTCTACTGAAGTCTTATCTAGAATCTAATTTTGACTGTGAATTCTGTTGCCCTTTGTTAAGTGTTTATGTTCTTAATGCACACTGGCTCATTTCCAGCTTCCTCTCCCTCCAACAGTGAATCTCTGAGAGCAGAACTTCTGTCCATGCATTGCAATGGAATACTTCTCTCTCTCTCTCTCTCTCTCTCTCTCTCTCTCTCTCTCTCTCTCTCTCTCTCTCTCATTTAACTTTTATTCTTTTTTCACACATTACATCTCTTTCCCCACCTCCCCTCTCCCCTAGATTCATTTCTTCCCCATTTCCCTTAAAAAAATGAGTCCTCTCAGAACCAATAGAAGGAAAGGGTCCTAAGCGAAGGCAAAAGAGTCAGAGACACCCCTGACTCCCATTGTTGTGAGTCCCACAGGAACACCAAGCTACACAACCATAAGGTGTATGCAGAGGACCTCGCTCAGACCCTCACAGGGTCTGTGTTGTCACTACAGTTTCTATGACCCCTATGAGTCCTGCTTACTTGATTCTGTGGGCCATTCTCTTGTGGTGTCCTTCACCCTTTGTGTTTCTGCAATCCTTTCTACCTGTCTTCTGTGGGGTTTCCATGGCGCTGCCTGGTGTTTGGCTGTGAGTGTCTTCATCTGATCCCATCAGTTGCTAGATAGAGCTCCTCTGATGACAACCTGGCTAGGCAGAGTCGATTCGTATAACAGAATGTCATTAGGAATCATCTCATTAATTTTTTTTCCCAGTCACATTTAGACACATGTACCTCCCTGGGAAAGAACAGACTTTGCAGGTGGAGTGGGATGGATGGAGATGGGAAGAGAAGGGATCAGGCATGGAGGGTGTGGAAAAGGATTCTGAGAAAGATGATTGGAATTGAGGAGCTTTGTGGAGGTAGTGATATAAAAGCCTGGCGTAGTGGCAACTCCCTGGAATCTATTAGAGTGAACCCAGAGAAGTCTCCTAGCAACATGGAATAGAGAGCACAAACTGGCCATCTTCTATAATCAGGCGAGGTTCCTAACAGTAGGACTGGAACAACGCTGGGGCCAGTGAACTTGCCCAAAAGCAGCTTCCCAGTAAACCGGTATTTAATATGATCTTGTCTGGCTTCTAGTATTTAGTATGATCTGATCTGGCTGGAATTAGCTCATTTCACTGGCAGAAAAATAATTTATCAATAACATTTTTTTCAATTATAATATTTTAAGTTTCAGTCCACAAGCAATCTCACATCCCAATAACCCTATGAGGTGAACAGGTAGGCTTCCTTATTTTATAGGCAAATAAACTAAATCTCATAGTAATAAATTCTATAGTCTTTGAGGGAGATTTAACTAATCAATCTAATCCAATTCTTCAAATTACATATTAACTTTATATCATGCATATAAGACTGTATTTTGAAATCTGTGTACATCATATACTCCAAGAAACAGTCATTTTCTTTCACTTCAGTGACCTCAGTGTTTGAACTGAATCAGCATCAGGCAGGGCAGTGAGCTCCTGTGTCTCTTCTTTGTACACTATACTTCTGCAAAGGATGAACCAGTCCTAAGCTGTGTGAGCAAACACACAGGATAAAGGAGCTTTTGCAATTACAATAGAATCTAAAGTGACTTTAAAGAAAAAACAGGATCCCTATTTTAAAAAATGCTTGAATAAGATGTAAAATGTGCATAAAAGCAGCATTGGTCATGAAATGGGAAAATATTTCTAACCAATCTCTCTCTCCTCTGTCTCCTCTTCTTCTTCCTCCTCTTCCTTCTCCTCCTTCTCCTCTTCCTCCTCTTCCTCTTTTCCTCACTCTCTCTCACTCTCATTTATTTAAGTCTCACCATTTGTTTGTCTCACTCTGTAGCCCTCCCTGACTGACCTGGAACTCACTCTGTAGACCAGGCTAGCCTTGAACACACCAGGCTCTGCTTGCCACAGTCTTTGCCTTCCAAGTACAAGGATTAAAGATCTGCGCCACCACAGCCAACCCTAGAGAGTTTCTAGCAATGTCCTGTCCTCCCACAGGAATTCAGGCACTGAACTTGACTGAATATTTGTCATTGAGCTGTATATTTTTCTAATTTATTCAGATGTGTTTTACTCGTTTATTGTCACCTCTCCAGTTGGTAGTGTGGACCTGGGAGAGTGGAGCCTAAAGAAACGAGACAGACCAAAAACCTCGTGCAATTGCCAGCTTTATTCAGGGCACTGGAAAGTTTCTATTCTGAGGGTATTCTCAAGAGTTAGGCAAAGCTGTATAAGCAAAGTTTGTGAGTTTCAGCTGTACACAGTCCTGAGGGCAAGGTCACACGAGTTTAAGCAAGATCACATGAGTTTAGGAAAGGTCACATACAGTTAAGCAAAGTCACATTAGTTTAGGAAAAGTCACATGAGTTTCAGCTTGTACCGTCCTAAGGGCAAGGTCACATTAGTTGAAGCCATATACAGTCATGAGGAAAACCTGTGCTGGAAACATCTAAATACTATTGGTAACTGATGGGCAATCCAAAGTAAACCCATTCCATTTACACCCGGTGTTATCACTAACTCTTAATAATCATCAGAGCACTGACTTTAAGAAACCTAAAGGGATCTAATAAAGAGAAGGGAAAACTCAAAACTAAAAAATCTCTATGCAGGTTATTTTCTCTTCTTTGATGTTTGGCAGCTCTCATCAGGCGTGATGTGTGGAATTTAGCCACCCAAGAAAAGTAGCTGGGGGAAGGTTCCTGTGAACAGCTCCCGTGGCGGCCACTCACAGATAGTGGGCCTCCTGAGAAAGCAGGACTTTCCCAACTGGAATAGAACACTGTTCTTTGGAGGTGGAAAGCAAAGATTTTTGTCAATATTATCATAGGATAAGTGCTACATGCAAGGAATCCGAGCTTCCAATCATACATGTAGCACATTTTCACTTGTTTGGCATTAACTTTGGTACTGAATTAAAATAGAAAACAAGAGTTAGGAAAGAGTAAAAGCAGCTACCTTTATATCCTACAGTAATTCTTTTGCTCAGTTGTCTTAGTTGGTCCTCCACATAAAAGGTAATAAAATACTGATCTGTATAGACACAAATTATGGGATAGGGTTAATGGGATGAATGAGCAGGAGGAGGTTAGGAGGAGCTGATGGTCATGTAGAAATCCTTCCAGATACATTGAGCAAACCCTGACATGGGAGATGCCTGTGTGCAAAATCTTCACAGAAGGAGTTGAAGTTATCTTCCAAGGTTTTTGTTTGTTTGTTTGTTGTTGTTGTTGTTGCTGCTGTTGCTGTTAGTACCTCATGACTTTCACAAAGGATGGATCAGTATGGATCATCATCCATCCTGAAAGAGAAGCAACAGATGGTAAAATTAAATCAAGGAGCTTTTCAAAGGGGCAAAACAATGAAGCTATTAGTAATACAGGTGAACATTCTCCTGTCAACAGACACAGGGAAATCACAAACACGGAAGTGCTGGCAATGGAAGTAAAGAGCCATTAACTCGAAGAAGAGAGGAAGGAACGCTTCCAGTTGGAGGTATGGACAAGATGTGGAGCACTGTAAAGAAACGCAGAAGAGACACTACAGCAACATTTTACACAGCCATGTGATACCACCCCAAGTTAACGTTTTAAAGATTGTTCTTGATTATCAGTGTGTGTGTGTGTGTGTGTGTGTGTGTGTGTGTGTGTGTGTGTGTGTGTGTGTGTGTGCTCATGCATTGAATTTCCTGGAGCCAGAGTTAGAGGCAGTTGAGGCACTCAGTGTAGATGCTGTGAACTGAGCGTGAGTTCTCCGAAAGAGCAGTACACACTCTCAGCAGCTGAGCCAGCTCTTCAGCCCCTCTCTCCAAATACATATCTAAAATGTAAATGCTGATTCAGCCTGAAGTCCTGATTCTCTAAGCAGTATGAGAACATCTGGTCAGAGTTCTGCAATTCTGCTAATTCCCATGTCGGATGTTTGGAGGGCACTGCATGCTGATTTTACAGTGGAGAGGTGGGGAGGTGGGATATAAAAGGTGAGACCAGAGAAAAATAAAAACTCTGGAGAAGAATTCTACTAGTCCTAATGCCAGTTCCTGGTGGAATATGATTTAAAGAGATGAGGACGAATTTAGATTCATGAAAGAGATGCCCCCGTGTTGTTCTATGATACAACTGTGCCATTCCTGGAACGGGTGGAAGAGAAGTATATTCCTGTGCCTTTGCACCTTTCAAAAGGAGAGCCAGATTCAGAGGCTCTGGTCTCATTCTGAACTGTCAGGGCAAACCACTGTGGCAGCTGCAAACGTGCTTGCCAAAGTAGAAAGAAAAACGTTTCTGAAAGCAGAATCTTGCACATACCCTCCTCTGAGGTTGGCATCGTATCCTGTGTCTTGTGGGTGTAGCTTTTACCCAGGTAGAATTTAGAAACCAGAAACCAAATGAGGTGATAAACAGAACCAGTTTGCAGAAGAGTCAAAATAACCAGCAAGAATCCAAACCACAAACACCCCAGGAGTCATTCATTCATTAGCCAAAAACTAATAGGAACAAGAACAAAGACCTGTGAGAATCAGCTTAAGTTAGAAAAGAAAAAAAAGTCATACAGCATTTAGTGAGATAGTGTTCACCACCACCCCCACTGCTTGTTCTAGAGACACACCCTATTTCTTCCACCACACCCTTCCTCAGTGCCTTCACACCATGGGTGAGTGTGAAAATAAATCATTTTACTAGAAGAGGAGGGGACCTGGTAGTAAAACCCCCAACATGGGGGAAAATGGAGGAGCCTGAGATCCAGAAGCACAAGAGTGGCAGGGATGTTGTCTCTGGATGCAGGTGTTACAAAATCTCAGCCTTTCCCTTCATTCCGTGACCTCCCTTCAGCCACTGTCCTTCCCCTTCTGTTTCTTTGCTGTTCTTACAAGGCCTGTGGTAAGTTATTTACCTAAGTACAAAGACGTTTTAATGTGATGTCCTCCATTTTTCGAGCCTAAAATTTTATGAATTAGGATCACCTTAGTTAATCAGTGAGATTAACTCTGAGAGCCAATCAGCTTCGAGGTTCTAGTACACCTAGCGAAGCGTTCAAGACATGTGCTGGCATGAGGAAGACCACCTTCCTTCTAACTTCCATTGCTCAGTAAACCAGGGGCTCTAGGGAGTCTACTCTTGGCCCTGGATTTGCTTTTAGATGCATCTTCTCATGCCGTTGTCTGAGTTCCCATTCTGAACTCTTCGATGTTTCTCTCCCAGATTCTGCCTTTTTTTGCAATGATTTTTCTTTTTATAGGCACAAAATTTATCAGTCATTGCTGTTTCTGCCTTTATTGTTCTGCACTTCTAGACGTTTCTATATTAATTCCACAATTAGATAAGAACTCCCCAGGGGTTAGAGTCAAGGACTTGGCATTGCTCTAATACAAAAATGTTCAATAAACAATGATTGAGTAATTATCAGTTACTCAAAGTCAACAAACTTAAATTTAATAGGCAATTTTAAGCCAATTATTTTTGACTAGCATCTCTGGCTGGCCACCCCATCCTTGAAATGAAACGGACTGCTTCCGTGCAGTAGCAATCAAAGTGGGTGTTTCTGTGGCCAAAACACTGCTCTGGGTAGAATATGCCAAAAGAACTTTCACTTGTCAGGAGGGAGCACAAAAGAAATCTTTACATCTTGTGGGTTTCCTGCTACAGAGACAGGGAGCTCAGTCCCCATAGAGACCCTTTTCTTACTTGGACCCCATCCACACAATTACAGTAATAAAAGAGTAAAAAGGCTCTATTGTCCCTGCGTCCCCAACTTTACTACTCTCCCCCCCTTTCGTGGCAAATTCTCAAGAGAGCAGAGCATGGTCTGCTTCCAGCTGACTGTCCTAAACGGTTCCTCATCCTTGCCCCAGCTGACCTCTGGCTTTATCTAAATAGCCTTCCCACTGATGTCCTTAATGCACTCAGTGGAAATCTGATGGTCGTTCCGGCTGCATTTGAGACGACTCCTACTCTCATCACCCCCAGTTCTTCTCCGTCCTCCTCCATCTGTCTCTCTGGTCACCTCCTTTCATTTTCCTTTTCTCCATTTCTGCCAGATAGACCAGGCACTTCCGCATGTCTGCATCTCCTCTCAACAGTCTGCATTATTACTCTACTGGAAGAATCGCAGTGCTGAGAACCAACTGGGGCAAACCCTTCTGCAGGGAAGTGGTGGGTAGGTTGCATGCTCCACTGCCTTTTCTCATTTCTGAAGGTCATTCACCCTCCTGAGTTAAGACTGAAGGCCTGCACCTGGACAGTTTTGTTGTTGTTGTTGTTTGTTTTAGTTTTAGTTTTCTCACAGTATGTTAGTTGTTGGAAATGCTAGTTGAATTGACTCTTTCTCAATTGTTAGATGCTGGTCTGTAAGCTAAGAAGAAACATAACAGCATGGTTCTAACCCTCAAGGAACATTTGGAGACTACCAGGGAACATTCCCACCATGTGAAATCTCCTTTCTTATTAGGCATATTTGCACATCCACCTGTTTCCGTCTACTAGCATCGAAGTCACAAAGATTTTAATGGAGACAGCACTCAATTCCCTTATCTGGAAATGCCATTTGTGTAAGTAAATAACTACCACTGGGTTGGTGTTCTATCTATACCGGGAAGCACCCTAAGGAAAATAGAGATGAGACAAACAGAGGTGCAAATGCGTCATTGAAAAACTTACCTTTCCTGAGATTTCTTGCCTAAACGTAGAAAAGAGAATAAAAAAATATGTATCATCAAAAAGTAAACAACTCCAAGTTTTTAAGCAAAGGATATGCCCACCTCCTTAACTGTCTTTGGAAGTACATTACACATTTGATAAGTGGGCACCCATCTGTGACTGAGTGTGTCTGGGATACCAGTGGGCACCCATCTGTGACTGAGTGGATCCAGGGTACCAGTGGGCACCCATCTGTGATTGATTGGGTCTGGGGTACCAGTGGGCACCCATCTGTGACTGAGTGGGTCTGGGGTACCAGTGGGCACCCATCTGTGATTGAGTGGGTCTGGGGTACCAGTGGGCACCCATCTGTGATTGAGTGGGTCTGGGGTACCAGTGGGCACCCATCTGTGACTGAGTGGGTCTGGGGTACCAGTGGGCACCCATCTGTGACTGAGTGTGTCTGGGGTACCAGTGGGCACCCATCTGTGATTGATTGGGTCTGGGGTACCAGTGGGCACCCATCTGTGACTGAGTGGGTCTGGGGTACCAGTGGGCACCCATCTGTGATTGAGTGTGTCTGGGGTACCAGTGGGCACCCATCTGTGATTGATTGGGTCTGGGGTACCAGTGGGCACCCATCTGTGACTGAGTGGGTCTGGGGTACCAGTGGGCACCCATCTGTGACTGAGTGGGTCTGGGGTACCAGTGGGCACCCATCTGTGACTGAGTGGGTCTGGGGTACCAGTGAACACTCAGAGCTGTGATGCACCTGCTTCTTGGGACCCCACCTTGACTGGATTCCCCACTGGTCAGGCCCTGTGTCCCATGCACATCTCTTCCTCTCGCCAGCCCTCCCTGAAGGACTTCAGTGTCTCTCAGCTTCTCTCATGTGAGTCCTAAGTTTTATTTTGGTCTTATTAGTGGGAATCAGCAGGGAGCTTTCTGCCTAATTTGAGCAGCATGTTTCCATGCATCGTATGGAATCATACATACAATTCACATGTCATAAAGACTTGTTTCCCCCTTGACATACTGCATGGAGCTGGATGTGAGTGTTGCTTCCACTGAGTGCGTAGGACTCTGGGACCCACATCCGTGTCCTGACATAAAGCTGGGCTCCCACTTGGCTGTGCCCACTCAGCTGGGACTCTCCTCCTCCTTACTCTTTAGGTAATGTTAGTTAGCGATACAATGTACGTTTTGTGAATGAATCACACTTTTTAAATAGGAGAGAATGTAAATATTGCTTAATTAGTGAAAAGTGAGCTGTGTAGGAAACAGTGGCTCTGGTGTGTTTCAGTGGCTGTAAGCAACTAGTCTAGAATTGTCCCACACAGATGTTAATGTTGGGGTTAAAAAAGGCATTTAAAATGTTTAGACCAAGCCCGGCATACAAAAGACAGTACTCAGTTGTGGTTTTGATATTTTAAAGCTCTAAAAAGTTAGTCTTTCAAAATTTAGCTTGTAGATGATATGGACCAAATATACGAATCAGGTAGAAACAAGCTTCAGGCCATTTGTTCATTTTCACAAATAAATATGTGTGTATGTACACACACACATACACACACACATACACATACATACATACACACACATACACACATACACACACATACACATACATACACACATACACACACACACATATACACATACACACAAATTACCTTTTCTGAGATTTCTTGCCTAACATATATTTTTTTTTTTCCTTTTAGGAACAATGAAAGCAAAGACAATAGATAAATAAAAATTGGAGCCACTGAGGGAGTGTCTTGTCCTACTGAGGAAGTGTCTTTTTTAAGAAAAGGGAACTAAAAAGGAATGCATTCAGGTTCATGTGCTGGACTAACCCTGTGTGTGGGGTCAGGTAGAGATTTCTTCCAGTTGAGGAAAAGCATTGCCTTATAACCCCGAAAGCAAGCACTTTTTAGGGGTGCTATTTCAGAGGAAGCAAGCACTTTTTAGGGGTGCTGTTTGAGAAGAAAGAGCCACTTCTGCCTTGAGTTCCTGCTAATTAGGGATTTTAGAGCTTGGCCTAAAACTGGCATTGCCTTGGAGACTGGGAGAAGCCAGGAGTACCAAGTTTCTAACTGAGCCCTCGGCCAGGGTACTTGTTTGTGGAACCAGGCGAAGAGGTAAAGGGAAGCTGCAAGCCAAGACCATTAGGACAGGCGCAGCCCTTGCACCAGGTCATAACCTCCATCTGAGAGAAGAAAGTCTCATCACCCTATTGGCCTTCATAATCTGAACTGTCACATGTCCCTTTCCCAGTCTGATGAACTCAATAAAATTATAACATGTTTGTGATACTGTATAGATATAGAATTATTATTTTCACCATGATTCTTATCAGTGTGTTGATTTAATATCTATGGATTTATCTTGGGGACCTAAACCAGTTTCTCTATAGAAAACAAAAGAATATTATTCATGTTGTAAAGAGCCAACTTCTGGCTAAAATGTTTGGAGGACAAAGCTATTTGCTTGCAAGCTTGAGAGACAAGTGGGTGTTTCACAATTGAAGACTATTGAACACAGCATAGTTACCCCGAGTTTTCCCTCCAGTGTTAACAAGCTCTGGGAGCTGCCACTCTCTTTGGTGGCATAACTGTCACTAGCCCAAGTACCCGTTATCTGTTTCCTGTTTGCCCCACTCTGATTCCCACAGCAGGGGCATGCTGTTTTCTCGTTATCAGTTTGAGATCGTGTACAGAAATGACTGACTCCAAAGTTAAGACTTTAAAAACAACCTACTGCTTTTCTCTGCTGGCGCACAACAGAGCTTTATCAGCTACCACCCACCAAACATGGGTGGCTTTAATTAAATTCCTTTGTGACTACAACTGCCTATGGGAGGGATGAAATTTGGGGATCGTTATCTGCCCATCAATAGAACTTACAATCCTTGAGGTTTCTGAGCTGACATCTGCCTTGCTCAGGGGGCATGCTTAATGACTGCCTTGCTCCAGTCAAGGCAGCAAGACAGTTGGAGTGAGGTTTTGAAGTCTCAATGGAAGGACTGATCAATGGTGAAGAAAAATGTCATTCTTGGTTTTGTTCTGGTGCTGTAAGCAATACTTAGTATAGTCCTGTGTGTTAGCAGTATCCCAGGTCCGTGGAATTTCTATGAACAGAAATGATCAGTGCTGACATAGTTTAGTGGTGTTCTTGTACACAGATAGTGTATCCTCTGTTGGATGTATGGATTGGTGGGAAATGAATTTATCGCCTATTTTTAAATTTGGACAGAAGGTCAAATCGTGGTGGAAGAGTGTTGGAGACTGGTAGGTGGCTCTCCTTCATTGCCAGTGTGGGTGAGCTGGGTGGCCTGGGTGACTGAGTGCACACTAGTGAATCTGATGGAAGTAAGTGGCCATCAGCTTATCCCACAGGAAGTAGCACAGAGGAGTCAGGAAGGTTATTTATAGTACCCGACCTTAATACAGGGGGATCTTCAAAGCTGCCAGGATATATGAATTTTACAGTTTTGAATAGATCGGTTAGATAAACATGGACAGATGTGACAGTGCACACCCCAAAAGTGCAGCAGACTGTGGGCTTGTGGCTGGTATGTTGATCTCACCTGAAAGCAAAGTCAAATTTAGGAAGGAGGAAGGGGGCAAAGAGAAGAATGTTCTGTTCTCATGTAATGTTTATACACTCCCTGTCTGACAGAGAGTAAGATTTGGAGGAAGCTCTTCAACCTCCCCCCTCCGCCCCATTCCCCAAGTTTCTGCCTTATTGGATATATGTATGTGTATGTCTATGCCTCTCTCTATATATAAATGTATATATGTGTGTGTGTATACATATCATTGGGATGTGTATATATACACTGTAACCTAGTACATTATATATGTGTATACAGTACATATGTACACTTACATATATACATATAAACACACATGTATATGTTTACACACACAGTTTACTAGATTACAGTGGTGACCTCAGTGAGTAGATTTCAGGGAGAATCCAAGGAATTTTCCCAAGGCCAATGTAATTTCCCAATGTCAATGCCCAGAAAATGATATAACTCTTAAAGAGATCAGATGTTTGATCATAGATCTTCCTAATGCTACTGTAGTGGTAAGATCAAAGTTGTACAGGCTCCTGTAAGACAGTGGCAACGCATATCCGTTCACACAGAAATAGGACCAAAGAGTCATTACAGTGTCTCATCTAGCCAAGTTCCTTATAGCAAGGCATCTTGAAAAGATCTGCCTAATGTGAAACATTGACCAGCTCTTTTAAATGAAGCTGTCTATAAGGCCCATTCTCTCTGGGGACTTATGCATACAGAGAACAAAAGTCACTTGGTACCTGCTTCAGTTAAATCTCTTGCACCTGATTTTCTGTGGGTCTCTCTCTCTCTCTCTCTCTCTCTCTCTCTCTCTCTCCCTACCTACCTCCCTCCCTCCTTCCCCCTCCCTCCATCCATATATATATCTTAAAAATTGTTTTACATTGATGTTATTGAACACACCTACCTTTTTTTAACCGCCTTGCCAACCAAATAATAAATGACAGCCCCGAGAATGCAGTGACCATGACGGCCACTGGAATGAAAAGGGGGTTATAGCTGCCTTCCTTGATCTTCGAGAAACTTCTGTTTGTCTCTGAAAGAGGAACCAGTAAGGCATATAGCATGAGCCACAGAATTATTTTCTTAGTCGAGCTCATGATTGTTGGCATTTTGGTCTTCTGACACCCCCCCCCAATAACATAGACAACAGATGAGGGGCATAGCATGGGAAGGCCTATGATATGTATACAACTGGCCTGGCCTCTAGCCTTCTGCTTATGGGATCACAGTTCTTAGATCTGGGACTCATGGGATTCCTGGGGATGAGTCTCAAACCTAGGACAAGAAGTAGTGGAGTTTTGTTCCTGGTCTTGTTTAAAGGTTGACTTCTGAGCACAGAAAAGGACTAGAAAGCCTACTGTACGTATAACTGCAAGGAAAATGAAAGGGTGATCTGAGCTGGGTAACTTGTTGACCAAAGGAAGCTGCTACTGTTACGACACTGAAGGTGGTACACAAAAATCTTATTGTTTATATGCCCAGGGTCTGCAATGATCTAAAGCAATGTAGTTGGACCACTGCCCTTTATTTCCACTCAAATCAACTAAAAGGACATTTCTACACATCCCTTTGGAAATACAAACCAGGTTGGCTTACAGCCTTTTATTGAAAAAAACAAATCTATCTTCTGATACCTGGAGGTGAAAGAATCTACTTTTACATATTGGCAACTGTTGGTTTGCTAAAGATGAGGAAATGAAAACTAAGTCAGCTGGAAAGGAAATAAATGTATTTGATGAGCCTGGCATACAGCCTTGCTGTAATGTCCTCTCTACCTCCTTCCTGCTCCCTGCCCCCACTCTACTCCAAAGACCCAGAGATCTTCTCTGACAGCTTCTTCAGGGCCTATCCCTTCTAGACTCTGTGCAGATGGTATACATTGGGCTGACATTGGTCACTGTTAGTTCATACACTAATGTAATGAGCAATTATTTTAACACTTTTTAATGTACTCTGGTGCAGGGAAGGTGAGGAAGATGTGGTCCGTCTCATGCACAGACAAATTTAGGAGGCATCAGTTTGCAATACTAGAGAACTGTCTATTTGTTGGGAATCAGGTAGTCACTGGTGAGCTTAGAGGAGTCATTTTAAAAGACTAACAGAGAAATAAACTTGTGGTAGAACAGAAAATATGGATCATACATAAATATGACAATGGGTTTAATCGTTAAAAGTAATAGGAGAGTTGGTGCTGAGAAAGAAAATAACCATGAAAGGAGAACCCAAGAATAGCCAAGGATTTTATAGTACACAACCGCATGTACATTTCTTTCTTAGGCCACATGTATTGAAGCAAACAGGACTTAAATGTTTGTTATCTCTTTCCTGCCTTCTGCTAGTCGATCATCTCCACATTTAAGCCTTCGGTATTTCTGAGCAAAATTACTCACTTTGACATATTGGACTAGGACTAGACCAGATGCCAGATGATCCGCAGACAGTTCTTCTCTCCCCAATTAAGTCAGTTTCTTCTGAGCAGGTGAAGGTACAAGCAGAAGTAAAACTGAAGTTGGCCAGGGGGTGACTGCATTCCATGACGCCCAGATCGGGTGCTGTCAGAGGCGTGCACTGCGTCACTTCAGTGAGGACATAACACACAATAGCAGTCAGTACCAAAGGCAGTTTTCACCTTCTTATTACCACCAATTCATCATACATCGTGATGGATTCCATTATGGCATTTTCAGAGATGGTGTATGCATTGTACTTTGGTTATATTTGCACATCCCCTTAGCCTCTCCTGTCTCCCCTCCCAGTCTCATTGCCAGTCCTGAAGCTTTCTGTTTCATTATGGTTTTAACTTTTGTAGGGGTGAGTACCTACACATATGTGTGTGCTGCACAGGAACGGGGATGGTAGGTAGTAATGAGTCATGTGACATGAACCAACCTAGGTCTTTGAGAGGAGCAAGTGCTCTTAAACACCGAGCCTTCTCCCCAGCCACCAATCACATGATTTTGACCAGAGCCTCCAGACTTAATCATTGAAACCATCCCTACAAATCTAGAAATTTCTAACTTGTAGGAATTACTTTTGACAATATTTTCAGTCTTGTGATATGGAGTAATAATTGATCAGAGATAGAGCCAACAAGGCATTGACAGCCCATGGTGGTACAGGGTAGCTGTTCCAAGAGCCAACAGTGCTGGAAATGTCATGCCATACAGCCTTAGACTCGAGGCAGACTCTGGCATGGGACATTCTCAGTGATTAAAAGGATTTCAGCCTTCTGTGTTTGACATCTCCTTAAGCAGCTTTGACAGATGGCCCCACTCCCTGAAGTAGAATGACCACTGATACAATCTATAACTTACTCCAACTCAGTTCTATGGTTTCAACAAGGGGTTTTGGCTTCTAGAGAATTGAACTAGGGTAGTAGAAATATAGATTTGTTGGCCTGGAGAGATGGCTTAGAGGTTAAGAGCAGTGTCTCCTCTTCCAGAGGTCCTGAGTTCAATTCCTAGCAGCCACATGGTGGCTCACAATCATCTGTAATGAGATCTGATGCTCTCTTCTGGTGTGTCTGAAGGCAGTGACAGTGCACTCATATAAATAGAAATATAAATGTAAAATTCCTATTTATAACTTTATAATTATGAACCCCACAGTTTTTCTTCTTTATCTATGTGCGGCAAACCCTGTCAGTCAAAAAAGGATGAAAACCTACTCTATCTCAAATGAAAACATTCAAGAGTTTTGCTTTCCGAAGCAGTTGCTATTCTCCTGAGAGCTCACACAGGAGGAAAACAAAGAAAAGATGGCTTTAAGAACCTACCAAATGAAACAACCAAGAAAGACCTGTAATTCCCCTGAAGGAAACTGTTGGTGCTAAGTTGGGTGCCACATAAGATGGGTGTCAGGGAAGGAAAAGAAGCAAAGTTCAACTGGGGTTCATCAAGGTTTTATGTGATGACAATGAGAAAAAAAATACAGAGTATAACTTTAATGTATTGCTAGAAATCATATTATATAATGCCAAGTGGCTTTAAAGACTTTTGGTTTGGTTTAGAGTTTTGAATTTCATTTTAGTAAAAAAAAATCTTGATAATCATCAAACTACAACCCAAGTTGGGTTAAATTATGCAGCAACAGAAGAAACAGACTTTTAGGCAAGACTTCCCTGTTTTCTCACACTATAAGCACAAGTTTGCTACAACAAAGATCCACTCTGAAGTCACTCACCTTGGCAGATTGGCTCTAGAGATGACCAGTTTCCAGATGCTCCACACTGTGTTTCTGCAATCCCACGTAGCGCTCTCCCCTCAGAACAGTTGAAAGCACATTGTGACTGAAAGCTGAAATCTCCCAAGGGGTGAATGCAGTCCATGGTACCCAGCTCAGGGGTCTTTAAAGGCTCACACTGGACCACTTTCATGGAGAAAGAAGAAAGGTTGAGAGGAGTTATGAGGATCCAATGGAGTTGGGTCTTGTTTCTGCTGCTTGATAATTGTTTGTCTCTATTGGGGTACAAAGAAGTATTCTGAGAAGAAATGGTCTCTGAAATATGCTTTGGAGAGAATCAGGTGTGTTGCCCACATGCAGAATGAGAGAGAGAAGGCCATAATCAAAGCCAACAGAACTCAAACTGTGTCTGGTAAGTAGAAAACTGCCAAAATGCTCATATTGCTATAAAGACAATCAGGGCAGAATATGGGATGTGTTTAGAGAAGGAGGAGCAAAGAAAAAAATACCCATTCTTTTCATTGCATTAGTGACCCTGTGTTATGTACTGAGCATTATTTTGGAACTTAATGAGCTCAAATTTGACCAAGACAAATGGTAGGAACAAACTAAAGAGTGAATAGTCGTATGAGTCTGGTGTTATTTTTAATTGGTCAGCTTGCCTGCTGTAAGGGTAACTTCTTTGAAGGGAGCTAATTCAAACTTCTGGAGCCCATCTAGTGACCACAGCAGTGACAGGGGAAAGGCAATGAGGGTAAATGTAGTAGGCAAGTAGGAGAGAAACTGGAGAAGTAACAAGTTATAAAATGTAATTACCAAGGGAACTAGCTGAGAAGAAGGGGCTTAGCAGATGTGGGATGGGGAGAGGGGGTAAATATGATCACCACGCATTATATGCAAGTGTGATAGTGCCACAGGTTTTAATTAATAAAAAATGTTTTATTGGATTGTGCAGGCATGGGTGTTTTGCCTGCATGTATATGTGTGTACATTTTGTGTGCCTGGAGCTCCAGGAGGCCAGAAGATGGCATTGTATCATCTGGTATGGCATTACTGATGCCCGTGAGCCACCATGGTTACTGGGAATGAACTCAGGTCTGCTGTAAGAGCAGCCAGTGCTCCTAAGCTAACCCATCTCGTCAGCCCCATAAAAGAAAAAGAATCTTGAAAATTGAATTAGCAATGTGTTATCTTACACAGGTGTTGGAGTAGGTGACAGTTTCACACCAGAGCCATTCCACGTGTCCTTTCCGTGAAATGTAATTATAGCCACAAAAAGGAGGAAAAATAAAAAAACTGGCTGGGGACACTTGAGTTGTAGATATCCAAGACAACATCCTTAGCATATTTTGAGGTCATGGCTAAAAACAGATTTGTTAATCCAGAGATCACATAGATATATAAATCCATAAAATTCAGAAATTTTGAAGAAAGAAACAAAACAAGTCAAAACAATAGAAAAGACAGATGCTGAGACTAAGAGTTTATGGGCTTGGATAAGTACAAATAAAAGAACCCAAGAGAAGCCACTGTAGTCAACAAGACGATCAGAAGCCAGCTGGTGGTGGCGTGAGCCTTCAACCCCAGAAGCAGGTGAACCTCTGAGTTTGAGGCCAGCCTGGTCTATAGAGGAAGTTCCAGAACATCTAGGGCCACACAGAGAAACCCTGTCCTGAAAACTAAAGACCAAAAACCAAACCAAAACAAACAAAAATGACAGTCAGAAATGGATGTGATGGAAAGCAAGAAAGAAAACATGATGTTTAACGGGGAGCAAACTAAAGGGCAGGCCAGCAATGAAGTTCTGAGGAAGAGTCGGTTTTAGAGATGAGTGAATTAGTCAGATCTAGTCCAGCTGGTTAATACTGAAATTCATTTTAGTTTCAATCCTTTATTCCTTAAAGACATTGCTTTTCTTCTTCTTATGATTTTCTATTGTATGCTGCAGACACATCAAAACACATTTTGAAACTCAGCCAGTCTCAATCTGAAGTCTCGATTCACCTTTCTGCAGCAGTTGGCTGAGCCCAGGTCTGTCTTTGCAAGTGTGTATTCTCTGATTTCCAGCTCTCCCACTAAATCTCTGAGCGACTTTCTAGGGTTCTGATGACCCTGCCCTCTCTTTCTTGGCTATCCTCGCAGGGACCCTCAGTGTTGGCAGTAAGGATACTGAGTGGCCACTCATTGCAAATAAAGGACACACATGTTTTAGAGGATCTTACCACAAGCTTATTCCTGCTCATCTCATTTTCCTTCAAACTTTATCCCTGAACATATATAGTTTCTATTAACGATATATCCCATAAGTACAGAATTTATAATGATTTGCTTCAGTATTCTCCAGAAATACACAGACAAAATAACTGCATAGGATTTATTATTGTATAACTCTGACATATTCTGTGCAACAGATATAAGTTCTTCTTTTACTGTTCCTTCTCACATCTGTCTGCAGAAAAGCAGGAGTACCTTCCAGATGCCTCATTCTCCTAGTGGGAAATGGAATTGTTTCTGTCTGACCTGATAGTTCTTAATCCTGCAAGCTCAGTAGATTATGGCATCCTTGACAGTAGGGGTCTGCCTCACCTGATTTCTTACTGTTACCTGCTCAGCTTTGACAAATCTCAACACGTTGCCCCTTGCGGTACTTCAAACCACTTGTGAGGTAAACTGAAACTGCATGCTGACTTGGGAAATCTTTACAGGAAGATATCATTGTGAAAGCTTAGCTTTCTGTCCTAAACTTCCCATTTCTTAGAATTGCTAATATTGATTTGTCCCAAGTGGTATCAGTTTGTCCCAACAGCTGCTGTACTAATGACCACAGGCAGGAAGAATCAACCAACCAAACAAGTAAACAAACAGGGCTTACCATACTGACACTGGGGCCCATAATACCCCACGTCACAGATGCACGTGTGATTGTTGATAGTTTCCACACACTCTCCATGGCCATTGCAAGATCCTGGCTGGCAAGAGGCTTTAAGCAGATTATACACAAAGACATTTTAATGTGATTACATACATAGTACCTGCTTCACACAAAGAAAGCTTTTGTTTGACACTATTATAATCAACAAGAAAGATTTGCTTAAGTTTTTATAACTTTTTTTCTGTAACACATACTACAATTTTTGTTTTTAAGTATACTAGCCACTTGGCTATAGACATGAGTTAACCCACAGGAACTGTCTAGCCGATTAGGAGGTGTTAGAGAAAAGCCCTGAAAAACCACCCTGCTCTCAGTTTCCCCTTCCTGTCTGTCACAGAGGCACGGGCTGTCCATCCCTATTCCCCACATAACATGCTCACAAGCTGGAGAGAGCTTCGTTTAGTTTTTATGTACTCACAGACCGCCCAGAGGTGCTATGCCTACAGCTTAGTTAGGATTATTTTAGAATGAATAGGAGCCTCTGGTGGTCCCGGTCAGAATAGGGCCCTAGTCCCTGCCCACCTGTGTAGCAGAGAGCTGCCTTTCGTTTGTGGCAGGCATCATCGTTCCATTTGCCAGAGTCTCGTTCCCTCTTGATATAGATCTCCACGCAGTCTTCCTTGGACTTCTTGTTGTTGGGCTCCCCGGTCCCCCAGTTCTCTGCTTCTTTAGTGAGAGTTTTGTTGGTTCCCACCCATGTCCACACTCTTCCAATTTTCCTGATTCCTATCCAGTAGTGAGTAGGATTTTTGGGTAATGTCTTTTCCAAATACTCAATTTCTCTCTTATTTTGTATGGCAACTAAATCTGTGTAGTTTTTCTTGCAGAACTTTCTAGCATTTTCCCAGTTCATAGATTTTTCGGAATAATGGTAAGTCCAACAGTGAGTTCCATAGTATGTCAGGAAATCTGAAAAACAACAGCAGAAATATGATGACTCACAGTGTGGTCTAGAACCAGGCACAGGTGCAGGCTGCCTATCACCAGATAAGGGTCCAAGAGCCCAGGAGAGGCAAGTGTTCCTGGGTCACAGCATTAGGTGTTGGCAGCCTTGAATCAGAATCTAGTCTCTCTCTCTCTCTCTCTCTCTCTCTCTCTCTCTCTCTCTCTCTCTCTCTCTCCCTCCCTCCCTCCCTCCCCCCTCTCCTCTCTCTCTAGATATAAAATTGTTTTTTACTCAAGAACTATTACATATAAATATTATTTTAGTAGATTTATTTTAATGAAAAACCTTCCTCAAAATTATTTGAAGTGTAATTTATCCAAAATACTTCAGAAATGTGTGTCACTGTCTCGCTTCGGCAGCACATATACTAAAATTGGAACAATACAGAGAAATGTGTGTCACCAAGAATTTATTAAAGTATAATATAATACAGCTTTAAAATTCACACTATAATTTTAATCCTAGGATAACTTCCTAAAGGCCAATATTTATTACTGTTGTCATGGTACACATAGAAAATTTCTCATAAAATAAAATAAGATCAGAAAGAACACTGAGATAATTTTAAATACTTTATTGTAACATAAACATATGTTATTGTAGAAGACGCTGCTCTGGGAAAGCCTCAATACATAGACTAATTGTTGTATATCTAAACTCATAGTTTAGAAAGAACAAAATACATAAAGTTGATGCAAAAGACACAAAATCGATTTCATCATGCTCTGCATACAAAGATACTTAAGCAATGTCCAATAAATACCTGGGGCTTCAGGCGTGAGGGGTTTGAAGCAACCAAATAAAGCACATGCCTGTACACAATGACCTTGATGAAGTGGCCATTCTAAGAATGGTATGATCCATGTGAGCTATGATTTTACAGTAAGGTGAAAGATTTTATAGCCATCAGCTTACTGAGGTTTTACTTCATAAGATGAGTACTATAAAGACATAACAAAAATACCTTCTAAATATTATGCTTAAGCCCACAGTCCTGAGCTGCCCTCAACCTGGGTCACAAAAATTGCTTAAGGAGGTAGCAGTCGATGGAGAGATGCACAGCTGTTAAATACTCAATGGAACACTTATATTAACCCCTCAAACACCAAGGCTCATTGCAGGAGGAGAGCTGTGGACCGCTTTCTCTGGACATGACGTGGTTAATGAGGCCTTGAACTCACAGCAGCCTGATTATCTGCAGCTGCATAAAACCTACACAAGGATCAAGTGTAGGTGGGGTAAAGGATCTCCAGGTCCCACCCCCACTGAAGAGCTGTTGTCAGTTAATAGTTTCTCGGGGAGGGAGAATCATTCTGTTTGAAGGTGTGACTACAGCAAGGTTTCCCATGCACCTGTGGGTGGTCCACACCCATGCACACATGAACAGTGCTAACTGGATTTAGTAGGTTATCAAAAACAAAATGAAGAAAAAAAAAAGACAGACAGACAGGAAGTTAGGAGGGGTGTTGGGAGAGAGATGGGGTAGTTGAAGGGGGAAATGATATATAGTTATGGTTGTATTTTACTGTACATGTATAAAACTCTCAAAAACAAAGAAAAATTTAAAAAATACAAAGGGTGTATTTACTTGTTCTGAGCTGAAAATCCAGGTGAGAGAAGATGGAAACATAATTTTTCTCAGACAATGTTTAAAAATGTTGAAATTCATTGATGAAGAGTCTCTAAGGCTTATGCATAAAACACATAACATCAGAAAACACAAAAGCCCCTAAAATGAAAACAAAACCCCAGCCCTCAGGCAGCCCACGCTCTAGGCTGTGGAAGTTTATTTGGGGCACAGCAAAGTATTAATAGAAAGTAAAACGTAAATTACCATCACAATTCCTTATTAGAGGTCTGTCAATTAACTGAACTGCTTCCCGACAGAGGACTGTTGTGCAGACATCAGGATTTGGGCACTTCACTAGAGAATGTAGAATGCTAACCTGGTATTAGGGGGACTCAGAGAAGTGCTGAGGGCCAGGGGAAGAACGAGAGTCCTTAAAAGAATTAAGAGCCATCTACCTGATTGTGTTCCCTGCAACTATACGCTTTCAATAAATATTTAAGAAAAGAACAATCACTGCCTATAAAGGCTTAGCCCAAAACAAATGACATACCACAGCAGAGCAGGGTCCAGACCCACAGCCTGAGGATTCTCCATGAGCCCCGGGTGCTCTGACATCTCCATGGAAACCCCTGCAAATGAAGTGCAACATATTTAAACTCTGAACTACAAACTTTTATCACCGTGAGGCAGTGACCTGCAGTTTCTTCAAATCACAAATAAAACCCATCAGCCCACTATCCAAGGTGAACTATCTGAGGGACATGGCTGAGAACCATGGTGTCAAATTCATGACATACTGGTGCTCTGCTGTATTTATTTTCCTTCCAGGTTTCAGCCCCAAGTTGTTGATCATTATTGATGTGATGTTTGTCTATACTTTAGTATTCTTTGCACCTACTGTTTGGTTGAGCTTTAAATCAAACCAAATCTTATTTTGTGTGCATGTTTTTAATGCTCTTGGGGTCTAGTGCCATGCCTCAAATACATGAATGAATGATACAGCCAAACTCCAGAAAAGGCAAGCATTGTTTGTTAGTTTTTTGTTCCCAATAAAAAGCGATGTAAAACAGTAAGGAGTAATACATTTTGAGTAACTCAGACAATAAAGCCATGGGTTTTCTGCACATCTTAAAGCTGTAGTTTTGGAGATGTATCACTCCTCTGGGAACCACTGTCACTTCGAAGCTCTAACCTCAACTGTGTCTCTTTTAGCATTCCATCAAAGCAAACACTAAGGGAAGAAATCAGCAAGAAAGAGTCTAGAGACCTTTTCTTGAGACAGCGGTGTTGTTTCTTTGTTTCTCTATTTTTTAAAAGCTGAAATGACAGCTTCTTTCCAACTGCCTCTTTAACCCCAAGGAAAATTTTGAACATTTAGAGATCTCTTATAGGCTGGGATGCTCACCATGGCTTGCTGGGTCTCTCTTCAGGCCTCAGCTTCCTGCACCTGGAGCTCTGTGTTCTTGCACAAGGAGGGTGTGTGTGCTGCACTCAGAAACAATGTGCCGAGTGTCACCAACAGGGCTTGCTTTCTTTCATTTCTCCTACCCAGCCTCACATTCTCCTCCCCCATTTCTTCCCCTTTCTAGTCTCTCTCTCCCCACCCCTTTCCTAAACTCCACTTAATCATTTACCAGTGAGCACTGTAGCTGACCAAAAGCTATGCCCTGTGCCCAGGGTATCCCAAGTCTGGAGGGAGGACAAGAAAGGGAGAGATATTGTAATTATATTATAATCCCCAAAATGAAAAATAGAAAAATATAAAGAAGCAGTGGCAACTGGATTCTTCTCCACATCCTCCCAGTCATTTCTGGTTACCCATGTCTCATTCCCTCCCCTCCTCTCCCTTCCCCTCCCCTCCCCTCCCCTTTTCTCACTACTTCCCTTTGTCTTTCTTGTTTTGTTTTATAAACACCTAACTGTGGAATAGCAAGCCCTGGCTGTACCATAGATAAAAATTTATTTCAGAACCAGGTACCCTGCTGTTGAGCTTCAAGAGCTCTCTGGAAGTCTTGACCCAACTCTGTCCCTCTCCCTCTTTCCTTGCTCACTTCCTAGTATAAGTCCGTGTTAATGGCTCTTCTGAAAGTAAAATCCTAAATAAAATCCCCAGGCTCTAACTTTTGCCCTAGAGAAGTTTGGAGACCTAGAAATATCTTGAATATGAGATGTGGAGAGAAGACAGTGTATAAAGTTTGAATTCAGCCAATCAAAGGCAATCAGAAGCAAGTCACTGACAAAACAGTGTTTGCACGGTAAGAAAGTTAACAATAATGACACACTGTGGCATGTGTGTGCCAACACACACAGACATAAATATAAACAATAACACCAGAAGTTAGCAGGTCATATTAATTACCTTTTAAAATCTAAAACGCCACAGAGAAGAAACTATTACTAGTCTTATTTTTAAAATATTTTTTGTCACTAAGTATTTTCATACTTTTGCTTAGTCTTCCCCAATCTCCTATTGCCTGTCATCCCTGGGAAACTTATTAAGATGTCTCCCAACTTCATGTATTTGCTTGCTTTTCTATAGTCTATGGAGTCCAAGTAGTGTTGCCTGTTGGAATGTTTACTGATATTTCTGGCTTAACTCTTTCAGATAACCATAACTACCTCTACAGTATTTTAGAGGTTAAAAGAGAATTCATATGACCTGCCAACTTCCAATGTTGCTACACTGTTATTACTATTGTGTGTGTGTGTGTGTGTGTGTGTGTGTTGGCACATACATGCCATGGTGTTTGTCATGTTAAGTTCATGGATATAACAGCTCCATCAATAGCTTAGGAGGCTGAAACAATGACTGGGCTTTCTGAGAAACAGGAAGTATGTATGCACGTGAAGGACCAGGAGACCTAGTGATGCAATTCATCTCAGGAGCCACAGCGTGAGAATCAGGATTATCAGCATCCTAGACCAAGGTAAAATACATCCCATAGCTCAGAGTGACTAATAAATTAGATGAGATCTGCCCATATCAGGCCCATGTATTAGCTCTACAATAGCAACAAGAATTGTATATTGGTAGAGATGAACCTCAGTATGAATCTAGTTTGGGGGGATTTCGTGGTTTGGCTATGTTTGGGACATGGGAAGTAACACTATTGGGAGGTGTGGCCTTGTTGGAGGAAGTGTGTCACTGTCAGGGTGGGCTTGAGGGCCTATGCTCAAGCTCCATCCAGTGTGGAAGAAACCCTCCTTTTTACAGAGGTAGAACTCTCAGCTCCTTCTCTAGCATCGTGTCTACTTGAATTCCGCCATGCTTCCTCCATGACCACAATGGACTGAACCTTTGAAATTGTTGTCCTTTATAAAAGTTGCTTTGGCCATGGTGTTTTTTTACAGCAATGAACCCCTAAGACAGGGGATAATTAATCTCCAGTGAACTAAATAAATTAAACAAACGTGAACTTTTTTGAATTACAGCAACTGATACTGAGGCAGCAAAGACTTCATTTCCTTGGTCTTGGTGATTCTTTTAGACAGTTATTATGTTTGGTTATCTTTCAGAATGGGCACATGAGCCTATATGTATATAACTTCACATACACTAGAACACTGATGTCCCCAGAATAGACCACTGTAAGTATTAGCTAGAATGTGGGGACACTGGAGTCCTTCTCGCTGCAGTTGGAACTGTAAAATGGAACAGCCTCTTTGGAAGAGAGCTGGAATGTTCCTCCAAAAGCAGAGCAGAGGTTCTGAGCTACCTGCCACCAGATATATGCTAAAGACAATGGAGAAGGTTGTACCTCAACCATGCATGCCCTCAGGGCTTCATAGCAGAATCTCACAGTAGCCAAAATGAGGAAAGATGCTCAGAGACAGTGGCCTGAAAAGTTCAGACACAAAATCTGGTCAATCCATACAAAGAATATAATTCCTCTGTGAGTGGAATGAAGTGCTAATACAAGCTACAGCATGGAGGACCCTAGAAAGCAGTATTCTAAGTAAAAAGAGCTAGGCAGAAGGTCATGTGGTACTTTTATGTCTGTAAAATGTGCTGAATAGGCAAACCCATATACAGAATGTAAATTAGTATTGCCATGGAGGGAAGAGAAAAGTGAAGGAATTGCTAATTGACTGGGTTTCACTCTACAGCAATAAAGATGTTGCAGAGTTAGGTATATGGTTGCCTGATATTCCATTTTAAAAGAGGGAATTTTGTGCTGGTAAGATAACTCAGTGGGTCAAGGCACTTACCACACGAGCCCGCAGTGAATAGAGAGAGAGTGGATTCCTCAGAGCTGCCCTTTCCACATATACACACTGACAATTCAGATGCATGCAAGCAATCTGGATGCACTAAAAATGTTAAGAAGGCTCAGATTCACAAAGTAGAAACATATTTATTGCCAAACATTATACTGACATATGAAGACAGTAAGTTTAATATACTTAAATAAATACATACTCTTACACCATAAAATATTTTAAATTATAATTTAAAATACTCTATTAGAACTCGGATACAGAGCACATTTATATCTCACACAGTAATTTCTGATACAAAATATACAACCATTTACATTGTGTAGTTTCTCTCTCTCTCTCTCTCTCTCTCTCTCTCTCTCTCTCCTTCCCTCCCTCCCTCCCTCCCTCCCTCCCTCTCTCTCTCTCTCTCTCTCTCTCTCTCTCTCTCTCTCTCTCTCTCTCTCTCTCCACCCCCCCCCCCGCCTCCCACTCAGCAAGGACCTTTTAAGAAATTTCTTTAATATGTTAATTTGGAATGTTATGTTAATATGTTAATTTGGACACTTCTGGCTGCAACAGCTCTGGCACTTACTGGCCACTTGTTTGTCATTGCCAGCTACAGGTGAAGCTGCTTAGGAATTTTAATCTCTGTAAAGCAACATAATCATTGTGCACACAAGCTTTCCCCTTCTCTAGAACATATGAACCAAAACAGAGTAACTGTGCTCTCCAAAAGTCCACTGCCTGCGTTGATCACACGGTGAGCCCTCATCATGGATTTAGAATCAAATACAGTACACCAAAATCATACATTTGTCATATATAAGAACCACTCTTTTAGGAATCAAAGCACATTCACATTTTGACAGGCTCTTAGACAAATACTTCAAATGTACTTTTTGCTTATCAT
Organism: Micromys minutus; assembly: GCF_963924665.1. NCBI lineage: Eukaryota > Metazoa > Chordata > Mammalia > Rodentia > Muridae > Micromys > Micromys minutus. The sequence goes on from NC_137969.1 coordinate 77,112,542, forward strand.
TTATGTTTTTAATCAAATCAAAAAATTTGGCTTCAAGGATGTTCTTTCTTCTAGAAAATAAATTGTGGGAGGAACCCCAAAATATATAAACTCTCTCTTTGCTTTCTGTTCTTTTGCTAGTACCATGTCTTAAAACCAGCTACAGTTAAATACTCAGGATTTCACACTGATTAATAACATCTTGTTTTGAAATTTAGTTTACTGAAGATATGACGTTGGGATTGTCTAATTAAAAAGAGATTTAGGATGACGTTTGCCTAGTGATAGGCCACAGGATTCTGTTTTAAGTCCTTTTGACCCTTGCACTGAAATCAGAATAAGGGACATCATGCTGGATTCAGTGCCAGGACACAGAACACAATGTACAAGAATATTTCAGAGGTCACTGAATCCCATGGGGATAAAGCCACCAAGTGTGCCCAGCAGTCTTAACATGTAATGCTCATCAGCTTTGTACCTTGTACCTCTATCGACACTCCTATCCCATAACCCGAGACTATGGCAAATTTGCCTCTTCTTTCCAGGATAGAAATAAAAAATTGTTTGTTCAAAACTGCTGATAAATATTATTTACCCCTGTGATGGCAACACTGGAACTGGCTGTTGACACACTGTGTGGGGAACAAGAAAAAAACCAAAGCAACAAAATTCCAAATTCTGTTCCCAAATTCCAGAGTGACTAGAAGTCAGAATGAATTCTGCTGTTCCAGGCCCTGGCTCTATTTGCTTTGTTTTGAGGAGAGCACCTCCACCTTTCTGTGGCAGCATGTTCTTGATACTGCCACTAACTGGGGAAGAGGAAAGGAAGTCATTCTGGTAGAGGGCTGGTCTTGTCACTCAGTTTTGATTCATGGAGTCAGGATCCCAGCTTTTAAGCAGGCAAGAGAGACCAGGATCCTGTACACAGTTCATTTTTTGCTGTCTTCAGCATCTCATTCTGTTTCCCATGATGCATTTGTGTTCCTGCAAATACAGGCAAGTATGAAAGCTTTCCAGATATTCTGCATGTTGGAAGCAGCAACAAAGCACATCAACTGGCAGGCCATCTCTTGGAGGTGGTCCAGTTATAAACTCTCAGTGCCATTCAGTTACAATGGGACTAGTCTCTATGACACTGTAATAGTAGATATAGGTCAGTTATACCTGTTAAACCCTATGGAATATACAACCCAAAGAATGAACCCCGGTGCACCTTGGGCTTTAACTAATAATGAAATTCAACTACATTAGTCATCATTAAGGACTATGCTAATGAAGAAAATTAAGGAAGGGAGTTGAAGAGGCAAATTGCAACATCTACTTTCTTTGAAGAACATAGAAGAAAAACCAACAACTCTGTTCATTAAAAAAAATGTATTTACAAGGTCTAGAACTTCCAGATATACTCTCAGAAGAAATGTAGACATTGAGAAGCACAGATTCCAGATCATGCTACTGCTGGTATTTGTAGCTTTACAAACTCAGGCAAGTTCCTATATTCTGTGCCTCATTTTCTTCATCTCAGAGGAATAAAGATGAAGTCTCTCCAAGTCCACAGCTTAGATTCATGCTTAGGAATCTAATTGCTAAATAGGGCTAGTATTCACACACACACACACACCACGGTGGGGGGGGGGGGAGAAACAACGTTCTATAAATTATCACCAAGATGGGGATTCCCTCAAACCAGTGGCAGGTTTGAAGATGTCAAGGAGAAACAAGGAGATTTTTTTTCCTCATTAAAATGACCTGCCAAGTCATACCTGCTTGTTTTGAACTTAGATGGTGTCAGAAGGCACTTGATAGTTTCCAAACGATTGAAGGCTTTGGCAGCTGCTGCAGAAACACAAGAAAAGGATGTCAATCACTGCTTTGCCACACACAGAGGGAAAAATGTATTGAATACCATGCTTTCTACAAGAATTCACCTTACCTGGCAGGAACAAATTTTTTTGCTGTAAGAGAAAGAAAACCATTAGTTTGGATGAATGACTTTTAAGCAAATCTGATTAATTTACTTGGCTCTTATACTCTCAGTATTACAGGGCTCTGTACTGAGCATTGGGTTATTAAGGTCAAATGCAGAGGATGAAACATCCAAAGCCCACAGCAGCTTCCTGATACCAGGAAACAGCTGCACACTCATCTTGCCTGATTTTTCTCCCAAGTTCTAAGAAATCCAAAATCCATACTTTTACATGGAATTCGCCAATGTCTAATTTTCAATTTTTAATTCAAAATGTTCAAATAGTCTGTAGGCCAAAGGAACCATGGGCATGTTTTTTATTCCAGTGTGTGTGTGTGTGTGTGTGTGTGTTTAAGATAATATAACAGAAACACACACATTTATAAATTTAGACGATTTCAAGCAATGTTCTCAGTTACTTGAGAGCATTTCACCTATTCTTCCAATAGAATTGTGGTATAAGTCTACAATTCTGATTGAACATCTCCGAGGACACCACAGAACTTTATGTGAGTTGCGCCCCCTAGAGTTAAGCAGTGTTAGCACTTTCGACAGCCAGTTGAGTAATAATTGCTTGTCCTGAAACTTTTGCTTGATTCCGTTGCTATTTCCCGGGGCTATTTAATAAGCAGGTTCTACTCTCTAGACTCTAGCGAAAACTTTCAAGAGGTCATAGCTCATCAGTGAGGGGGAAAAAGTATCCCTATAAATACACGTACAATTTTCAGATTCCATTTTGGAGTGGATGCCTGCATTTACCTTTCTTCCGAAAGTATCTCATCAGCAAGTAGAGCAATGATGACGATGTCAGGAGTGAGGTTCCTGCCGCAGAAAGTGCAACTGCCAAGGGACGGGTGGGGTTGGCTGGGGCTGAGGAAACAAATTGGCAGGAGAGAGTGTAAGCAGACCTTGGCTTCGGAGTCTCTCAGCCCTGCCATTTGCCATTTTCTCTGTATATTCATTACTATCGGCAGAAGAACCACAAAGCAGAGATGGCACTGAAGATGTAATCAGTTCCTCTCACATCATCCAGTGCTCCCAGGTAGAACACAGCCTTGTAAAGCTCTTTGACACTACGTCACCACACCTCAGTTAACACTGAACTGTTGCCTCCTCTCTCGCACACTTATGTCCTATTCCTCCTTTAGTCTCTAGATCTCCCCCTTCCAATGATTGGAATCCCACTATGAGGGAACAGATAGAGGTATAACGTGAGAGAGAGAAAGGGAGAACAGGGAAGGACCAGGAAATACATCACGGTAACAGTGGGGGTCAGTGGAGAGTATTGGAGAGGAAAGTGGGGTGTCAGAGAAAGACAGAACATTCTACCAGGCCCACTGACATCATTTTCTGCTGTCTTCCTATCCAACTCTATAACCTACCATTCTTATTTGGACATAATGGACAGTTAGCTTCCTTAGCAACATAACACCCCTTCTTCTCTCCAGTCCCCAAGGCAACCACCATCCATCAATGCATTACCTTCACAGGTAGGCAGTATCCCAGACCAGTGTCCCGAGGCACCACATGTCAGAACTGCAGATCCATTCAGTGTCCAACCATCAGGACACGTAAATTCACATACTGTCCCGAAAACTGCTGACCCACTGCAGCTCACGTTCATCTTTCCTGGAACTTCCAGGCTAGAACATTGTACCACTGCAAAAGATATGTCGATAGCAGAGGTCAAGAAAACCATTCCACAAAACCACTAAGTTGCTGTGTGGTCCTGAGAGGCTAAATTCAGTGTTACCTTGGCAGGAGGGGGCTTCATGGGTCCACTTTCCCTGGGCTGTGCACTCGAGCTGAGCTGATCCATGCAATGTAAAGCCCTCATTGCACTGAAAGGCACATGAGGACTTGTAAGTGAATTCTCCAGTAGTCGCATGAGCACACTGCATGAAACCATTCTGGGGCTGAGGGACATCATCACATTTCACAGCTGGAAGAGAGAAGTCATCCCGAGGCATAAGCACTGGGCTGCATCAGAGAAGTTCAATAGCTTCTATCTTACAGTAAAAACCAAAGTATGTCTGCAGGGGCCAGAGAGGTAGGTGGCTGGGGGGGGGGGGTAAAGGCATTTGCTGCCAATCTTAGCAGCTTGAAGTTCATTCCTGGGACCCATATGATGGGATCTTCATGAAAATTGATTCCTGCAAGTTATCCTTAGACATCCACATATGGGTCTTGGAGTATACACACACACACACAGAGAGGGGGGGAGGGAGGGAGAGAGGGAGGGAAGGAGGGAGGGAAGGAGGGAGGGAGAGCTTTCTAAAGAAAAAGTACCTGAACATGAGGGCTTTTTGCTGTCCCACTCCCCTCTTGGACCACACTGAAGCCTTCTTGATCCCTTCAATTCAAATCCTTCTTTACAAGAGAACTCACAACTGGACCCACTTTGGAAAGCTGTAGAAGCACTGGGAAGACATTCCATGTATCCTTGATGCGGTGCAGATAAGGCTTCACACTGGAAAGCTGAACGAGTGAGAAAATACTATGGTGAAACTGGAAAACATTGGTCATTTAATGGCCAAGTTTCACTGCCACAAAGCTATACATAAAAAACTCAAGATAGACATCTTTATGAATTTCTGGCAAGACAGCCATATTCCCTATTCAACCCAATCTATTTAGGATAATGCTGACTAGTACAAGGCAACTATTAGAGGGAATATGGTCCTTCCATGCTGGTCTAATGTGCAGAGTAAGGGTAATGGGATTTTACATCACCAAAGAGCATAGCACAAGCCTTAAATGCTTCCAAGTGGTGCCCAAAAAGGAAAGAGAAGAAGCCTTCCAGGCAGGGTTTGTCTGCTTTTAGCTTGGGTCTGGCGTTGTGACTTTTTGCCGCTGAAACTCATTCAATACTAATTTTGGCTCTACTGATGACAGAACTGGACAAGGATTGCTGCACATTAAACATTCTTGCCTTTGCTGTAAAGGGAATTAAACTACATTGCTTCTGTGTCCGTATTCAAAAAATCCCTGTAGGTGACAGACATCAAACTGGGGATATTACCACCACTGTTATCTCTGAACTTTAGAAGCAGGTGCTACAATGTGAGGCTCAAGCAGTATTTTCATTATGCTGAACTGTACATTTCAAATAGGATTTTTCACACACCATAAATTCTTCTTACTCTTTGTCAGTGCAGTAAATTAATATTATTAATACACTAGTTTAGAAACAAAAGAAACTCACTTCCTTATGTTATTTGCATATGGTCCTGCTTCCTGGCCATGCATTTTTTTTTAAATCATTTTCAGAGGTATTACTCTTGTCCTCACAATTGATATCAATGTGATGTCATTGTCAGTGGCCAAGATAGAAGATATCAGCTTTTTTTCTTTTAGAAATGAGGGTGTTAGAGGAGACAGTTTCTTACTTACCTTTGCACACTGGGATTTGTGGTCTCCACTGCCCTTGTGCATTGCATTCAACCTGGGCTGCGCCCTGCAATGTGAAACTTTGCTCACAGGTGAAGCTGCAGGAAGACTTAAAGGCAAGTTCTCCAGCCGTTGAGTTACTGCAGCTCACAGAGCCATTCTGAGGATGAGGGATGGCATCACACGTCACAACTGTAACACAAGCACCCATTCTGATTAGTAAAGCTGGATTGCCCATTTCAAGCCTCAGTTAACTAAGAGACTAATGATGAATCTCATCCCGGAAGAACTCTATCTACCTTCGCACGATGGCTTTTCGTTGTCCCAGATACCAGATGAGGTACACTGTAAATTCCGAGCTCCAACTCGCCTGTACCCTTCATCACAGTCAAACGTGCATGTTGTGTTCCATGGGTAGCTCCCAGGATTGGAGGAGCACTTCCTGACTCCATGGGCAGGGTGGGTCAAAGCGTCACATTCAACCACTGAGGAGATGAGAGAAGAGAGTTTTACTCAGAGAAAATTACAGTCGTTTTCATTTCCTCTTAAAATAGGGTTTATTAAGGCGAATCCCTCCTTTGAAGGGCAAACTTCTGTTCCACTTCTTGATAACATACAGACCCACAACGGATGCTTTAGTGTTTACTATACTATTCACTTTGTGCTGGGTGATCTCTGATCTATTTTACTCCACACAGAAACAGCAAAAACGAAGAAGACAGCAGCCTCTACACCAAGATCCACGACTCGGAGTAAAGGCAATATTTACATAGAGAAGACTTGAGCAGTGGGTCCTTTCCATTGCTCCATAGAACTAAGATTTTTATGCAAAGAGAAGCTCTGTGATCAATACAGAGCTACACAAGGCCCCACTGCATGGGAGAAACAAACAAAACATCCAAGAGAAAACTGAGGCCGTCTAGACATGATTTCACTGTCTAGACACCTTCCTTTACATGTCACCAGAATCTCAGAAATACTCATTTTCAAAACAATAACAACAACAACAACAAAAGTGGAAAAGAAATCCTATGCTAAACCAAACAGGTACCAGACAGAGGAGAAGACATCTTCCACAGAATAGGGAAAAGTTACAAGTTGGACGAAATCTAAGGCAATGAGGAGGAGTGGAAAAGTTTGATGCATTGGGAAAGTTACCATGGCAGGCTGGAGCAGGCACACTCCACTCTCCAGAGGACGTACACTGCATGGTGGTCTCCATGCTGTTGGGCCAGTAGCCCCTGTTGCAGCTTAAGGAGCAGGAGGAATTATAGCTAAAGAGGCCAAACGGGTGGGTGCAGTTCAGAATTCCATGGTCGGGGTGGTCCTGTGCTTTGCAGGTCACAGCTGAAAAAAAAAAAAAAAAAGAATCAAGTCACACTTCTCCTCATCTCTCCCCTTGCATATGAGAGGATTACTGGTCACCATAGTTACTGCCCATTGAATATTTTCTGTGGTCCAGGCTCTATGGAACCATTAGATGCTAGAGCTGTTTCTATTATTATCTTCAAAGTTCTCTGGAACCTAAAACACTAAGCTAGAGCTAGTTGCCACATGACATTATTTAGTTTCATGACAACTGGAACAGTCAGTCACCCTGTAAGGCTCCTTTGTCAGGGTGCCATAAGTCTTAAGAGTAGTAAGTCTGGAGTTTGACACAGGAGCATCTGATCGCACAGTCTCGGCTACTCTATCACTCTTACTCAGTGTATTCAGGTAGAGGAAACACGGGGGCCTGACTGACAAGCTATCTGGAACACTAGAGGGTGTTACCATCTTTGGAGAAGGAACATGTGAGGTTAAGACTTACCTTGCTCACAGTTGGGTCCCAGGAAGCCGGGGTGGCACTTGCAGGTGTAACTGTTGATGGTCTCTACACATTCACCATGACCACTGCAGGATGCATCAGTACAGGAAGCTACAGAGAGCACAGTCCATATGAAGACGGTCAGTTATTATGGTGTTCATCATGAGTTTGTTTGTTCGTTTTTAATTTAGAATCAGTGCAGTCCAAATAAAACCAATGACATTAGTGCTTGAGATTTTGACTGACATGCCAGATCCAAGTTCTGTTCTATATTTTGATGGTAATAAATGCACATCTTACAAACCAACAACTAAAACACTTATTTTCTGTGAGTATATATACTCTGTGTATCAATAGAATTTTATACATGAAAGTATGCATAGTTCTTGTCTTTACTCACACAAATCACTCAAAAGAGATGTAATTACTATTAAAATATTTTATACTCATCTATTTAAAAAACAGAAAATGTGTAGAGAAACCAAATACTTTACACACTCTAAATCTATTGGGTTGCCTCCACACGGAACTGCCTTCCTCTGTGTAGAAACTTCATACCTGTATAACACAGAGCCAGTTTCTTTTTGTCACATCTCTCGTCATTCCACATGCCCGAGTCTTTGGGTCTTTGGATGTAGATCTCTACACAGTCCTCATTTCTTTGCTTGTTGTTTGGTTCACCTGGTGCCCAGTTCTTAGCTTCCTCCGTCAGAGGCTTCTGGGTCCCGACCCAGATCCATACATTATTGACTTTTCTGATTCCAATCCAATAATAACTTGGTGAATATTTCAGATTGGAATTTAGGTAGTGGATCTCTTCCTTGTTCTGAATCGCCACCAGATGTGTGTAGTCCCGCTGACAATACGCACTGGCTTCATCATATGTCATGAGCTCACTGGAGGCATTGTAGTACCAAGCTACACTCTCTCCAATAAGGAGAACTGGATTGGGTCAAGAAAGAAATAGCAACGTTTAGTCCTGGATTCTGTTGTCTTGCTTTTGGCTTATAGGGACTTTTTGTTTGAGTGTTGGCTTGAACTATTGCTTTTAAAAGTAAGAAGAAGAACATCTAAAGGGGTTAGCATTTCTATATATCACCATGTGACTGTGCATTCTACTGGTGCCTTATGACAACCACAATGTTATACTCCAACATCACAGTACAATGGAAGTCAGAGAAAGCAAACTTCACTGGATGCTATGTGACACCTGTTTGAGCCCCTTTCAGGAACCAAATCAATGACTCTTCACAAAGCCTAAATAGATCACTTAAGATCCATCCTTTCCACCACAAGGAAAAACCCTGCAAGGATAAGTCAGCAGTCCTGCTAACCACCATATAAAGTACAGGGCAGCCCCACACAAAAAAAATACCCTGTTCTTAAGAGTCAGTGGGGTGAGAGAGTCCCTGGTCTCCAATGACTCCAGCTTACCAAAAGTGAGAGCAGAGAGAAAACATGAGGTCTTCATGACTCTGGCTCTTCCGCTCATCCAGATGCTACACTGGAGAAACTTCCCTGAGGAGAGAAAGTGCAGAATTAGTCACAGAAAGAAATTCTAAGTGCGAGCTACTCACACCCTTCTATCATAGCATTTAAGTCAAAGCTGTGAGGTTTTAGAATCTTGTACCTCGTCCTTTATTTCTCAGGCATCTGGCATGGAGAATAAATGCAAGCTTTACGATTTCCATCATTTTAAATGAAGAGAAAAGGCAGGTTTTAATTACAATGCTACAACAGTTTAAACATATCTTTTTTATTAGAATGCCTTTTTGCATATGTGCACACACATATAAATCTATGTTTCGGATCCAAGGTTCCTCCGGCTCGGAACCTGCACTTACTATTCGGTGGGATGTTTGTTCGGATGTTGGATTCCTTGGGTGTATTGTTCCTGCTGTTTTCTCTCCTTTCTAGCAGTTTTGATGTGCAGTTGAGGTCAGTCGGGGACCACTGGGTACTGCTTCTGCTGGAGCCTCTTTATAGGGGAGCTGGCTTCCTGTGAGTCATAGGACATTATTCTCAAAATCTGGTAAAGAGGAAATCCTCGACCACATCCAAAAAGTTTTCTGGGAATATCCACTGAGTTAAAACACTTTCACAGTGATGTCAGAGACTCTGCCCCTCTAAACTAATCTTTTTACTGGGCATCCATGTGGTTTTTTCATAACTAGATTTCTAGCGTCAACAATGGTGATACAGTATCTGTAGCAACACAGTGCCTACTTAATGATCTAGACCCTGATTATAACCTCTAAGGTGCCAGTGCTCCCTCTGTGCCACACTTTACTCAAGTTGTCATGTTCATCTGTGGTGTTTTGTAACTATCATTTGTGAAATGTGTGCCCTATCCTTGTGTGCACAGGTGAAGGAATTAAGGAACTATCTATCTATCTATCTATCTATCTATCTATCTATCTATCTATCTATCTACCTATCCATCCACCTATCTATCTAACCAGGTTTTATTTCATCCAACTGCACAGAGATACATTGTTGAATCCCAAGCCGCTGTTTTCCAGGTCCCTGTCCCTTGCCCAGATCACATGACTGCGGTTGTTATGTCCATACTGAGGTCTCTGCTCTTCCTCACTCCCTAGTCTTTGCCTTCTTCCTGAAGCTTCTTGATCACTGAAGTTCTCTACCAAGTGGTGTGAGGCTTGGGGGCAGGAAAAAGGCCCAGGACAGTAAACAACAGGGAAGGGAGGCCATGGGGAGAAGCATGCTCAGAAATAGGAAGCAAGTTGGAAAGGAAAAATAACAGGCAAGGCGATTGAGCCCTGCCTGGAAGGAGTGGCTGACTCTAAGCCACATTTGCCAAAAGATCCTGATCAAAGGCAAGTTTTCTCTAAGGCAAAAGATCAAAATGTGTCTTCTAAGACTGTACTGAAAGAGCTTTAGGTAGAGACCTCAATATGAGAAAGAAGGGTAAGAGCAAGTGTAGGAGAGATCTGTGAGTAAGGGAGGGCCATGTACATTCTGTCTAAAGAGGCACACAAACATAATTAGAGGTTACTCCACACCCACTCACCCCAGCATCCTGCATCTCCTCCAAGGTATTTCCTATATCTATATCTGAGACTGGACCTGAAACCTGTGGGTGGACACTGGGAGCTGAAAGCCTTGCTCTTGTTGTTCATGTTGCCTGAGAAGCCATAAGCAGACCCTCTGAAGATGCTCAGGACAAGAGGAGGGGATTATTGACAGCCTTCAGTAGCTACCTCCTCTGGCTCATCCCTCATCTGGACCATCCTGTCCAGCACTAATGAGAGGCATTCATTTTTCCAGTGGTTGTGGATGGTAAGTTGAAAAGGAAATTAGATGAGACTCGAATAGTTGGAGGGGATTAGATACTAATTCCCTTCAAATAATACAAACCTCATAAAAAAACAAATGGCTGAGAGGTACCTGAGTCTGTACTAAGTCTCCATTCTCTGAAGATATAGCCAGTTCTGAACTGTTTAGTTTTCAACCTAGGCTGATATAGACCCCTTAAAGATCTCAGACTTGGGAGAAGGAATGCCCTGCATGGACAGGATCAGTCAGAGTAAAGAAGAGGATGCTTACACAGGCACACCATAGGCTGATGCAGCAGGTACCACTTATCCCTGCTCTGTTGACATTTCACTTCAAGTCCTTTCTGCTTCCTTCCACACCCTAAACACTGAAGATTTAACCACTTCAGTATTCCTGAGGGGTGGGGGTCTGACATAGGATGTGGAGTCCCTGAGACAAGTGTTAGAATTCTAATCAAGAGTGTCCTGTAGAGATAGTGGACTGTGGGGTGATGTGGAAAGGAGCCCTGGCCAGAACCACATATGACCAGTAAAACAAAGCTCTCGGTGTGTCAGTTTGTGTCTCTACTGTCACTGCTGAGAGGAACTGGCAAATACAGGCAGTGTCCTCTCCTTTCATCTCCTAGAGTGGGGCTCCCTAGTTTCCTCACCTTTGCAAAAGTCCTTTATAATACCTCTTCATTTTGGATTTTTAAAAGCCTCAGTAATCCACATTTCTATTTTGATGACATCTAGATTATCTTTATAGAATGGGTAGAGGAAGAAATCCTAAGAAGATCCAATCTTATTTACAGCTATGCAAACATTTCTCTTCATCTACAACCAAATGATAAAAACAATCATGAATGTTAGTATACCACCACATCACAGAGAGGCATTCGTTGTTTGATCAAAGCATAAGTACATTCGATATAAAGCTGGTCTGGTTATGTTGTGCTTGGCTTCCCAATGATTCACTTGAGATTTGTAGACCCCTTCAGACAGCCAGGTTAGGCGAGAGCAGTGCTCCTGACTGTGCTCATTACACCCACGAGAAGACGCAGGGTTCTCAGACTGAACTGTGCAGAAGAATCCCTGACTTCCTTAATACAATGTAGCTGGGTGTGGTGTCACAAGCTTCAAATCCCAGGATCCATGAGGCTGAGGCAGGACTGCCAACTCAAGGTCAGTTTGGGATGCATAGTCATTTGAAAGCCTCTCAGCATAAGATCATAAGGCCCTCTTCTCTCTGTGTCTGACTCTCTATGTCTCTTTGTCTCTGTCTCTCTCTGTGTGTCTCTGTCTCTATCTCTGCCTCTCTGTCTGCCTGTCTGTCTCTTTCTCTCTTTTTCTCTCTCTCTGTCTTTCTCTCTCACACTCTCTCTCTCACACACACACAAATGCACCTGCATACACACGAGTTGGGGAGTTGAGTATTATGGTAAATATATGTAGAACTTGTTGGAGACAGAAGGATCATAGTTCAAGGTCATTCATAGCTACGTAGTTTGAGACCAGTCTGGGTTACACAGGAGTATGTCTTAAAACAAAGAAAAAATGAAACCACACAAACAAAACACTCACAAAATTCAAACAAAAGAAATTGCATCCTCACCCCACATACCCCAACAGACCTCTAAACTCCCTGGAGCCTCCAGTCTCTTGAGGGTTAGGTGCATCTTCTCTGACTAAACCCAGGTCCAAGAGTCCTCTGCTGTATATGTGTTGGGGGCCTCATATCAGCTGATGTATGCTGGCTGGATGGTGATCCAGTGTCTGAGAGATCTTGGGGGTCCAGAGACTGCTGGACCTCCTGCAAGGCTGCCCTCCTCCTCTGCTTCTTCCAGCTTCTCCCTAATTCAAACACGGGAGTCAGCAGACCCCTTCTGTTCATTGGTTGGGTGCAAATATCTGCATCTGACTCTTTTAGCTGCTTGTTGGGTCTTTTGGAGGCAATCATGTGAGTACTCCATAGCCTCAGGAGTAGTATAAGGTCTTGGGGCCTCCCCTTAAGATGGGATGTGGAACATTTAGTAGGTGGACCAGGAAAGAAATAAAATATGAAGTGTACAATAAGTAAGTGAATTAATTAATGAAAAGAAATACCTTCCTTAGGTATAAGAATTCTGACCAAACTGAAAAGCTGATGGACAGGGATGCCTTTTGACAGTGCTGAGCAACTAGAAAATATGCTTAGGATGAGATGCCATTTGGAATTCTTACATGTGGGGAGAAGGTGGCTTATTCTCAAGGAAAAAAAAAACTGTGTGTGTGTGTGTGTGTGTGTGTGTGTTTGTGTGTCTGTCTGTCTGTCTGTTTCTGTGTGTGCATGTATGTGTGTATGTGTGTGTCTGTCTATCTCTTTCTGTGTGTATGTGTACTGTGTCTATCTGTGTGTCTGTGTGGGTATATGTCTATGTCTGTGTAAGCCCGTGTATGTGTATGTCTATGTATACGTGTATCCCTCTCTCTCTCTATGTGTGTGTATATCTGTTTGTCTATCTATCTGTGTGTGGGGGTGGGTGTATGTGTGTGTCTGTGTATTCCTCTATATGTGTGTATGGGGGTGTGTGTGCTTCCCCCCCATATATATGGGTGTCTGTATGTGTGTGTGGGCGTATATATCTATGTATACACATGCGAATGCACATCCACTTGCTTTCTCTTCCCCTCAGGTTCAGACTATACTAATCCCACTGTTAAAGCTTCTAAGAGTGATGATGACAAACTTCAGTGTCTTAATATGGCTTTGCTTCCTGTTTGGCATGGCTTTGCTTCCTGTTTGGCATGGCTTTGCTTCCTGCTTGCATGGCTTTGTTTCCAGCTTGGCAGCACCTTATCGCCAAACTTCCTAACTTTCTGCTTGGGGATTAAGGGATCACTAATGGGAATATCTTCTAAATGAGCCAACTCTGGTGAATTCCCCAAGTGGAAGAAACAAGGGAGGGTGGTCTGGTTAATTAGCTGAACTCTTCCTGAATGTAGCCAGGCTGCCTTGTGACCGTTGTTTGCAGGGGTGATCGAACTCTCAGGATGGAAGAAAAGCCCCCTGGTCTGTTTTCTTTGGCTACTTGCACCCCTTGTTTTAAAAGTTAGGGTTTTTCTCAGAACTATTTTTAGCTTTGTTCTCAGTCCTTTCCAGTAGAAAAACCCCAACCTGGTCATGTTTAAAAATGTAACTTTGATTTTTATTGTTGTCAGAAGATGCAGAAGTTCCAAGTAACTTAAAGCGCCACTAAAAGTCCAAGGATAAAGGGACAATTTTCCTCAAAACTAAAAGTAGGTGATTTGAGAAAAGAGAAATAGAAACATACCTCAAGTTTCTAGGTCTCTCTACACCCGTATCAGTCATAGGAAAATCATAATAATATGCTTCCTTAGGATGTTCTCTTTGTGGATGTGGATATTTATATACAGAGTTAATGAATGATTACTGTGACTACTGCTTTACATATATTGCTTTGTACTTATATCACAGCCTGAAAGGTAGACATTAAACCCATCTCACAGGAGACAAAAGAGAAAACCAAAGAGGTTAAAAACTTGTCTGTTTTTTTGTTTGTTTGGTTGGTTAGTTGGTTGGTTTGGTGTTTTTCTGTTTTGTTTTGTTGTTGTTGTTAAACTGGCAGAACTTGGGTTCAAATCCACATCTGCATCACCCCAAAACTTGGATCCTTCCAGTAAAGTCATACTCACTCTTGAGTTCTCGCCTGGAAAGTACACCTTTGTTTTCATACAATGAAATGGTCCAGGAGCTTACTCCCACCCTAGCTCTGTAGCCTGGCATCTCAGGTTACGATTCTGCTGAAGAACGCAAGTCATAATGTGGTAGGAATTACTTATTAAAGAGATGATGCTGAGAAGCCCTACAGGGTGGTAAAGATGCGAGACAGGGAGGAAAGAATCTCACAAGAAGGTGTATTAATAAAGGATTTATCAAAGGGGACAGCCAGAGCTTGGTGTTTACTACAGAACTGTGTGTGAAGCAATACACAAAGCCTCACAGTGTCTCTCTACCACTGGTTGAAAGACAATCCTGGGAAGGCAGGATTGACTCTCCTGCACTTCCATGTGGGTGTCCGTGGCTAGAGAAAGCCGTTTACAATAATTGTTCACACTTATGCTCCCATGGGACAGTATAGTATTGCATGCTATACTGGGATGATGTGGGCTTATTCAATTCATTTAAAAATGTTTATTATAATTTATTTAGTTATGTGCATGCCCACATGCACACATGAATGTGCAGGTGACATAGCTTAGGTGTGGGAAACAGAGGACAACTTGAGAACATACACTCCTTACTAGTGGGTCCTGTGACTCAAACTTGGGTCATCAGGCTTGGCAGCAAACACTTTTGCCCTCAGAGCTAGCTCAGCAGTCCAGCTTTTAAATTTTTTTTATTGTTATCTTAGCAATTTATTACAAACTTTATGAATGTAATAACACACATTTATTATGAATAGAATGAATTCTCTCCCCTGGGTTTATGCTGCCAACATCATGGTATCAGACAGCTGGGCTCTTCCTGGGAGCCTCAGAAATTAATCTACGTCTGAGCCCAATCAAACTGTAGGCAAAATGGAGTTTCTTGTGGACTTGAGGACTGTTGGCCAGAAGCTAAGAACACTCTGCTCTACCTGGTTCATGCCTCCTTCACTGTCTGTTCTAGTCTATGTCTGCTTCAGTGGTAAAATACCCTGCTAAAAGGCAACTGAGAGGAGAAAGGGTTTAGTTCAGCTTTGAACTCTGGTTCTGGTCCATCACGATGGGGAAGCAGAGGCAGGGGCTTGCGGCAGCTTTTCATATCACATCCACAGCCGAGCAGAGAGGAAATGAATGCACGTGGGCTTACTGTGCAGCTTCCTTTTTTGACTTTTATGTAGTCCCGAACCCATGATATGGTACACCCATATTCAAAGAGAATCCTCCCATTTCGATTAACATAGAGAAGAAAATCTTCCACAAGCATGCTCATAGGTCAACCTTAGCTAGACAATGCCTCCTTGGGACCCTCTTTCTGGTGATGCGAAGGTGTGGTCAGTTGGCAAAAGTGGCCATCATGGCTCCCCAAACAGTTATGTATGATCAAATCCCTTGAAGTGTGTTAAAATTCCGAGAAGAGTAAACTCGGACTTCCCAGCAAACAGCAGGTTCTAACCTTCATGCCTTGAGCAATACTAACACAAACGTAGGAAAACCTTCAGATAGAAACACGGGCATCGGGCCTACTCTGGAAACTCCAAATGCACCAGCCACCCTGGCGCTATCTGCAAGAGTGATGTCCTGTCTGCAGACAAAGTCACCTGTGATGCCAGCTACATCCTTAAACACCTTCACCAGTGTGCCCGGCTGAAAAGCTGTCTCTGTGTGATAGCACCACAAAGGTTATTAAATGAATCAGACCATGAGTAACATGCTATATTATCCAGAGAGGAGACCGTGGAAGACATTGGGCTGACATTCAAAACAGAATTTCCTTGCTCTCTGGGTGTTGACACTTGACTTTTGATGTTCAGATATCCCTTTGTGTTGTTGAATAATGTTGGTTTTGGAGAAAAAACAGACTTATGTCTCCAGAGATCCCCCTGGGAATGTTACAGGAATAGAGACGACAGTTTCACTAAGCCAGCAAGCCCTCATTTCTGCTCCTAGCAGATAGGAAGAGATGAGTAATACCTTTTAAGAAATTCAGCTTTCTCTTTTTATCTCATTAAAAGATGTCTCTGGTCCATCTGGCTGGGAGTAATAAGGGCAGTGGTCTTTATCTGTTATTTTAATGAGTGGAATTTTTCTTTTAACTAAAGAATCTCGACAGACTCTGAGATATGAAACATTTTTTTTCAGACATGCCTGTGCTACCATGCCTACTCCATGATTGCTTGTGCAAAGTCAGCAAGCCTCACGCTGCTCAGGAATAGTAACTCGGCCACATGGAAATACCCAGAAAATCAAATCTAGAGTACATTTCATTGGGCTTTCTTTGTCTAATAGACTTCACCAAATCTCTGAGCACATCTGTTGCTGATGCTTTCACTGGTGGCATCAGCCTCCAGCTTCTGTCCTTTAACACAGGCTCGCCCTAGTGTATCTCCCAGGAGCTCTGGGCCTTTAGCTGCAAACCCAGGTAGCACCACTGGCTGCTTATGTTCTCAACTTCTATCTGCTTGAACTAAAAAGACACCCATTTCTCTGCACTTCCAGCAAACAGATGGTCACGATTAGACTGTCTGCTAATAATAATTTATATCAATCCAATAAATACAACTTTTACTTTTTATTGTGTTTCTCCCTTGAAAGAACCCTAATACATTATATGGACAATTTCCCTTCACATTGTCATTCTATATATAAACCAACAATGTAAGATACGTGCACTGGGTTATTCATTATGGCCTAATTTTAGTAGCAAAGTATTGAGAACAGCATAATATGAATATATAACATTTTCTTCTTTTCATAACACACACACATATACACATTATATGTGTAATTAAAAGAAACATCCCTAGAGAAAATGGTTTCCTCACTAGCCAAGAGGTTTCCAACCACACATTTTCCTTTCTGTGTACAAAGTACAGAATTAAAGATCCCATCATCCTAATGTTTCTATAAGCATCGACTCGCCTCCAAAGAAAAATGTACCATTGAGAAGAATACATAAAACATTTTGTTCAGAATAAGATTCTTTTTCTACTTACATAAGCAGGAATGAGAGTTGTTTTCTTGTTATTTTCCACCGATCTTGCAACCTTTATGCTGGCTAGGACAGTCATTCTTCCCCTTTGCAAATACCATGTAAAAGTTCAAGGTAAGAAAACCTTGTTTGGGAATCTGTTTTGCTGACTGATGGAACGTTAAGGAACATTTGCCTTTTCTTCTTGCAAAGTCCAATGTGATACAATGAAAAATTTTCACAGATAATTATTTTTAGGACCATTACTCTTTTGGATAGAAAGCAATCCCTTTGTATATTTGAACAAATTAATTCCAGTTGAGTAGTTTTTCTCAAAATGTTGTGAATACAGAAGTTCCAGATCAAAGGCTAACTTTTAGTCTGGACTGTATCTGGCTGTATCTGGTATCACATATGCAGGACATAATGAGGGCAAACTATTTAAAGGGAGTTTGTCTTTAAAAGCTTTTCAACACACTCTTTCGTGAGGGAAAAATCATCAACCATCACTGATTTTCTCAGTTCTTTCTGTTGCTGTTATAAAAACAGAAAAGAATTTTCTGATGGAAAGCAGCTTAAGTGAGAAAAGAATTTATTTCAGCTTGTGGGTTGTTGTTCATCACTGAGGGAAGTCATGACCAAAACCTGAAGCAGAACCATGTAGGAACGCCACCTGCTGATGACTTCTGGCTCATTCTTTCTTGTTTCCTTACTTAGCCTAGGGAATGTTAACATTCACAGTTGCCTGAACTGCTCTATATCGTTAAAAGTCAAAACAATCCCTCACAGAGAAACCTGATGAGACAATTATTTAACTGAGATTCTCCCCCACCCCCTGGTGATTTTAAATCTGTGTCAGATTAACAGTTAACTGTTACAACTGGGGCAGCTGTAAACAGAATCATCTCCCTAACAGTGAACTTGGCAATGACTTGTGAAAGAAAAATATGTTTAAATTTTGCCTAATCAGTTTCACTTCCAGGAGTATGTAGTGAAGATGCACTACTAGCATAAATGCACAAGTTATTCCTTATGGATTGATTTTAATAGCAAAATATTGAGAACTTAAATGGGTTAAATAGGTTTGTTGAAAGCAGTATAGAATGCGGTACTATTTGGTTCCATTGTTAGAAACAAATCAAGTAACCAAAGAGTAAATTATATAACACCTATATGAGAGGGGGTTAAGTTAAATATAAATCTACTTGGTCTTATTTTTTTAAAGTGTGAGGAAGAGGAATCAGAAAAGAAAAACAAAAAGACAACCAGTAACACTGAATGCAAACAGAAATAACTCATGTAACAGGATGTCAAAACTTTTGATAACATAAATCCAGGAGGAAAAAACTAAACCTAAACGTCAGTGGAAAATAGTTTCTTTTTATTGGATATGTTATGTATTTATGTTTCAAATGTTCCCCCCCCCCATGCCCTCTTCCCCTGCTTTATAAAGATGCTCCCACTCCCACCCACCTACTCCCACCTCATCGTCCTGGCATTCCTCTACACTGGGGAAATGAGCCTTCAGAGGACCAAGGGATTCTCCTCCTATAGATGCCAGGCAATGATACCCTCTACTGCATATGCAGCTGGAGCCATGCCCTCTCCCATGTTTACTCTTTGGTTGTTGCTTAGTCCCTGGGAGTTCTGAGAGATCTGGTTGGTTGATATTGTTGTTCTTCCTATGGGGTTGCAAACCTCTTCAGCTCTTTCAGTCCTTTCTCTAGCTCCTCCATTGGGGCTCCTGTGTTCAGTCAAATGGTTAACTGCAAGCATCCTCCTCTGTATCAGTAAAGCTCTGGCAGAGCCTCTCAGGAGACATGCATATCAGGTTCCTGTCAGCAAGCACTTCTTGGCATCAGTAATAGTGTCTAGGTTTGGTGGCTGCATATGGGATGGATCTCCAGGTGAGTCAGTCTCTGAATGACTTTTTCTTCAGTCCCTACTCCACTCTATGTCCCTGTATTTCCTTCCATGAGTATTTTGTTTTCCCTTCTAAGAAGGAGTGAAGCATCCACATTTTAGTCTTTCTTCTTCTTGAGCTTCATATGATCTGTGAGTTGCTTCTTGGGTATTCCAAGCTTTGAGGCTAGTATCCATTTATCAGTGATTATCATGTGTGTTCTTTTGTGTCTGGGTTACGTCACTCAGGATGATATTTTTTCATTTCACCATTTGCTTAAGAATTTTATAAAATCATTGTTTTTAATAGCTGAGTAGTACTCCATTGTGTAAATGTACCACATTTTCTGTATCCATTCTTCTGTTGAAGGACATCTGGGCTCTTTCCAGATTCTGGCTATTATAAATAAGGCTGCTATAAACATGATGGAGCATGTGTCATATTATATGTTGGAACACCTTTTTCCTTAACTATAAACAGTACTTATATTCTAAGAAAAAAGTTTCAAAAGCATCTTAAACTTGAACTTGTGTTATTTTTGGTAGTATCATTGATACACTACTTTGGGAAAAACATTTTGTGTATTATACAATTGATTAAATTACAACACTGATGTTGTTTAGGACCAATATCACTGTTAGTGAAGATAATATAGACATGTATTTAATAAATGCATAAAGTAACACATAAATTCATCATTTAAAACACACACATGAATATATATCTTAGCTCTTCACAATAAAATACTCTCACTTCAAAAATATGCTGCAAGAAATGAGTTATTTCCTATAATTTAGTTTACAGATGCTGTCATCTCTTAACTGGATTAGAGTCTGGAGAAACTACTGGCTCCAGGTCTTGAACGTGAAGAGTCAGTACGCCTGGACCAGGAGTGAGGAAATGCTCACAGACTTATGGAATAGATGAATGAGATACATGAAGCCATCCAAAATGACCCTTGATGACCATATTAGAAACAATTTGAGAGTCTAAAGGATTATTAAAAATAATAGATGGCTAAAGAATAAAAATCACAAGTATACAGAAAGAAAAGACACTAGTTTCTCTGAAGACTATACATAGTAAACAGAGAAGAAGCTCATCCTTAAAGGACCACAGTAACCATCAGTTCAAGAGTCTCACTAATGGTTATATTACCATTGCACAAAGATGGTTGGGTAGTCAGGTGTTCATAGACTTAAGAAATTACTCTACTCATTACTGTTACAGATGGAAAAGGGTCACATAGCAGAGAAAGCTAGTCAGTGCTCAAACTAGTGTCACCAGTAGTGGGTCTCACTGAGTCACATGTCTCCTGATAAGATGCATGGAGGATGGAACACCATCATTTCCTTTTGTGCGCTGCAAAGCACCCAGGGAGTTGGCCAACTTTGCTGTAAGCCAGCATGCTTAGTTTTGATTTATTGTGTAGATCGTAGGTTCTTTGTTTCTTTGACAGTTGAGTAATTCACTTCAAGTAATTAATTTTTATGTTTTACTCATTATCTGCCTATTTTAACTTAGGTATTTCCCAATGTTCCTAACTTACTGAATTCTCTTGTATATATATATAAAAAAGGAGAAGAAGAAACAGCAGAAGAAGAGGAGGAGGAAGAAAAAAAGGAGGGGGGGTAAGGAAACTGGAAAGATGGCTCAGCGGTTAAGCCCACTGACTGCTTTTCCAGAGGTCCTGAGTTCAATTCCCAGCAACCACATAGAGGGTCACGGCCATCTGTAATGGGTTCTAGTGTCCTCTTCTTCAACAGCGTACTCATATACATAAAATAAAAAAAAAATTAAAAGAAGTATGGATTCTTTTGAAAGTATCCTCACTGGGATTTGTAGACTCCTTTTGCCTAATAACATGTTTATAGCCTTTTTATTCAATAAGGTGATTCTTGGGGAATTTATCCTAGGAAATCATTTACTAGTCACAAAATGCTATTAGCACAAAACATAATTTGACTAAGATAACCAAACACTAGAAACAACCTGAGGCTCCAGAAGGGAAATCATTTACTGTGCAACTACTAAATTCCTAATTATGAAAATAATGAGAACAGAAGATGGTTACACTGTTACACTGTAAATCCTAAGCACAAAGTTGTCCCTGGGTGAATTTGGTAACATTTGATACATCATTTTAATTCAGACTGCACTTATCTTTACCACCTGAAGGGAGGGTGTCTTCTGCTTGACAGCTCTGTTTTGTTGTAGTTTTGACCATTTCCTTGTATGTAAAACGAGAACTTCAATTCCATTCCCAATAAAAACAATGTTAATTTTTTTTTCATTAGCTGGGCATCATGGAAGTAATCCCACCACTTTGGAAACTGACATAGGACTTATCAGCTGAGTTGAGGTTCTCAACCTTCCTAATGCTGGGACCCTTTAATAGAGATCCTCAAGTTGTTGTGACACCCCTGCCAACCATAAAAAAAATTTGGAGTTACATCATAACTATAATTTTGCTACTCTTATGAATAATAATGTAAATATATTATAGGCAGGGTTTTAGATATGCTACTCCTGTGGAGGTGACAACTGGCAAGTTAAGAACTTTGGAGGATCACCTGTCCAGGGCTACCCTGGTCTGCATAGTAGATCCTACCTCAAAAGCAAATAATAAAGTTCATTTAGCTTTCAACACCCATATTTGCAAACTTCTTGCATTTGAAGGGGAACAGAAGAGACCTAAACTGGGGAAGTGTTCTTAATGAAATGAAAGCTGGCACATTAGTTTCAACAGATGTTCTTATTTTTCTTTCCTTTTTTTCATACACATGTGTGGTGTGCATGCATGTCTGTATGTGTACAGGTGCAAATATGCAGGGGGTACACACACACACTCAAATGTACACACAGACTTGGGGGCCAGAGGTTGATGTCAGATGTCTTCTCTGATAGCTCTCCCCCTGAGGCTCAGTCTCTGGCTGTATTCATAGCTGACTAGCTGGGGTGGCTGGGATACTAAACTACAGTTGTTTTGCATACAGACCAAGGTCATTATCTATTGAGCCATGTCCACAGCCCAAATATTAAACTCTCACAGAATTGTCCAGTCGGCTCCCCAGATTTTTTTTTGTCTACTAGCAGTTTTGAGATATGGATGGATGGATGGATGAATGGATGGATGGATGGATGGATGGATATGTCTATAAAAACAGGATAATGGTCTAAATAATGAGATAATAGGTTATGCTTATGGGATTTGTACAAGGTAGTCTAGTAGAAATTTGTCAATAGCTAAACAAACTGCTCACGAGCCCGGAAATTCCCTTTAATTCTTTAGAAATACTTATGAGGCTATAAGTTGAAAGTTGTTTGTTGAACTATTGCTTGCAATGTGAAATGCAAATTTAAGATGCACCTGAATAACAGTTGGTGGCTTGAATGAGAAATGTCTCCCATAATGGATTTGGACACCTGTGCCATGTGTCCCCTCCTTTGGGGGAGGTATATGACCTTTAAGTGAGATTTCTTTACTTTTGAAATTGATTTGTTTGGGAGGCCAATCTCTTATCTAAAATTATTTTTTCCACATATTTTTGGGCTCTATTTTATCTGCCTGGACCTCTGTGTTCATCTAGTTTCTGATTGACATCAGTCTTTCTGGAACTGCTCAAAGTTTGTTCTAACACAAAAGTATAATTTTTCAGGATCCAGCATTCTCATATACTTGATATCTATAAAGAATCTTTCCTACTATTTTGTTTACCCATTATAGAAGGGAATAGATATATATATTTGGCTTGAGGTCTTGATTAATTCACTCCTTTTCTTGAAGTAAATGTATATAGTTTATCCCATAAAATTTTATTGTAGAAAAATCATAATTGTATATATGCTTTATGATCTGCATATGCATGCATTCAATAAAACTTAGAATGTACAAAAAAAACCTGAGGAAATAAACTGTAAGTCCTAGTAGGTACAGGAGAACTCATGGAAAGAAAACTACGAGCTTTCTGTTGACTCTTCCTGAAAGGCACAAAACTTACAGGCAAACCACATATATTCAGAATATGAAAAATACAAGGTATCTTAACTAGGGACTTATTGCTGGGAAGAGACACCATGACCAAGGCAACTCTTATGAAGGAAAATATTTAATTGGGCCTAGCTCACAGTTTCAGAGGTTCAGTCCAATTATCATCGCGGCTTCGTGTCCAGGTAGACGGTTAGGGAGAAGGAGCTAAAAGTTCTGCATCTTGATCTGACTGCAGCTAGTAGAGACTGTCTCCTCTGCAGGCTTCCAGGAGGAGAGCCTCTTCTCCACTAGGCAGAGCTTCAAGGCCCACCCCCACAGTGATGCAATTCATCCAGCAAAGCCACACCTACTCCAACAAGACCACACCCCCTAATAGTGCCACTTCCCATGGGCCAAGCTTATTCAAACCACCATACAAGGTATGCTCAGTAAGGAAAGAAAAATCACTTCTTCACACTTTACCTCCATATTATGGGTTCCACGTGTGTGTGAAAATTTGATTTCCCTTGCATCCAACCTCTCTACTCTCCATATTACATGATTTTCTGTTGTGCTAATTTGAACTTGCTGACTTTATTATATTAATCCAGTGATTTGATCCAGTCATTAGCAAATACATATATATATATATATATGAATAAATGAAACACCAAACAAAGCCCAGCACATTTTTATCTCCATTGTGACCTATACTTTTCCAAAGAGGGATGTTGCTCCATCATCTGCTGATTAGGGTTTTTCTTCAGGATCCAGGATTTGTGATTCTTTGTTCAGAATGTTGATCTTAGGACTATTCTATCAAAAGTGAACCAGAATTCCTGAGCAGACATGACCTTTGATGGCATTCTTTGGGAAAGGCCCTTAGCTAATTTTGTGTTTCCAGAGTTCCTGTTTATGTTAGTTAGCATCCTTTTGCCTAGACCAGATTGCCTATAGGCAAGTCTATAAGGCACTTTATTTTTTTTTTTTAAGAAATCCTTTTTTATTCCTTGTAAGTTTCATTTACATCATGCACTCATCCCTCCATGTCTGCCCCGTTAGAGAAAATAAAACAACACAAAAGAAAATATCTGTAGAAGCTGTGGTGTGTCACAGTGTGCCTCCATGTGTCACGGTGTGCCACGATGTACCACTGTGTGTCACAGTGTGCCTCCGTGTGTCACGGTGTGCCTCCATGTGTCACGGCGTGCCACAGTGTACCTCCGTGTGTCACGGCATGCCACGGTGTACCACCGTGTGTCAAGGTGTGCCATGGTGTGTCGCAGTATGTCACAGTGTGTCATGGTGTGTCACATGGTGCACCCTTTCATCCAGGCAGCTTCCCTTGCAAATGTTCAGTGCAATGAGCCATTGATATGGTTTGAGGCCTCTGGCTTGTTCCACACGTTCAGTACTGGAATCCTCACCTTCAACACTAGGCTCTTCTCGGATACCCTGTTGTTGCCTTTTGTCATGGAGACCCTGCAGCTTTGGATCTGCAGACCCAGCTCTTTCACACACTCCAGCAGCTCATAGATGGGGCGGATGTTGGGACGGAATAACTCAAAGTCATAGAACTGGGTCTTGTAGCTGAATTGGTCTGCCTGCCCACTCCCCTGTACCCATGCTGGCATGCTCTCCTACTGCCCTGAGTGTGGCAACTCATGAGGGGTGGGGTCAGCTCTGAACAGCCCTTGGACATTAACATGGTCTCAGGTATAAGCCCATGTCAGGGCCCTCCAAGTGACCTTTGGTGGTAACATGGGCCACAGACATAGACACAGACCCTGTTCTACTTCAGGGCAGCATTACAGGCTAGGACTTCACCATGGCCTCAGTTGGCAGGAGAGGTTATTCACAACAGGCTGTTCCTCTCCACCCTCTTGTCTCCAAATCTGCCTTTCTTCATAGTGCACCAGGTGTTAGGATTTTACTGCTGTGAACAGACACTATGACCAAGGCAACTCTTATAAGGATGGCATTTAATTGGGGCTGGCTTACAGGTTCAGAGTTCAGTCCATTATCACCAAGGCGGGAGCATGGCAGCACCTAGGCAGGCATGGCACAGGAGAAGCTGAGCGTTCAACATCTTGTTCCAAAGGCAAACAGGAAAAGACTGACCTCCAGGCAGCTAGCCTGAGGGTCTTAAAGCCCACTCCCACAGTGACACACTTCCTCCAACAAGACCACACCTACTCCAACAAGGCTGCACCTCCAAATAGTGCCACTCCCTGGGCCAAGCATATTCAAATCACCATACATTGTATTGGCTAGAGTCAGAACTCAGAATGAATATATATTTCATATATTGAAGTGGCTTATAGGCCAACTAATCCAACAATGGCCAGTTGTGAATGGGAAGTCCAAGAATTTAATTTCACTCAGCTCCACAAGGCTGGGTGGTGTCTCCAGTTCGGCCTCCTTTCCCAGTGCACAAACCACTAGGCTTCTCTTCCTCTTCCATTTCTCCATCACCTACTGGCCTGATTCTTTCTCTCCCACTTCTCTTCCACCCATGGACTTACTTCCCTTTGTGCCGTGGGTGTGGCTTGAGGTGTTGTCTTGGTGCTTTCTGTCAAATCCATGCCCCATAGGGCATTTTCTTAACTAATGATTGATATGAGCAGGTCCAGCCCACAGTGGGGCAGTACCACCTGTGGGGATGTGGTCCTGAGTTGTAAGAAAAGCAGGCTGACGAGCAAGCCAGGAACACAGCACTCCTTCATGGCTTCTGTTCCTGCCGCCAGGTTGCTGCTTCTGCTTGAGTTCCTTGCCCAGACTTCCTTCTGTGATGGACTGTGACTAACCTGGAAAAACAGCATTCTTTCCAAGTTCTTTGTGTTCATGATTTTTTTTCATAGCAACAACAACCCTAACTATGACAAAT
Source organism: Micromys minutus (assembly GCF_963924665.1). Lineage (NCBI taxonomy): Eukaryota > Metazoa > Chordata > Mammalia > Rodentia > Muridae > Micromys > Micromys minutus. Next base: position 77,138,395 of record NC_137969.1, read on the forward strand.
GTTGAACAAAATGTCATTACCAAGTGTTCTGTAGCTTATTTCTTTGTTCAGGTACTAGAGGGAAGCCTGGTTGTTCCCAAAGTTAGGCAGTTATGTACAAAGCTGTCATAAGTACGTGTGTAGAAGTTCTTGTGTTAACACAAGTTGCTTTTTCCCTCTCTCTCTTCTGTGGGTAAATATCAAGGAATTAAGGAGTTGGATGACTGAGCAAGAGTGTGTGTAGTTTTGCAAGGAACTGCCAGACTGTCTCCCTGTTCTCACCAGCAACAAGTGGCTGCGTGTGTTCCTTATTTTCTTACTCTTTGATGTCTTGAGTGTTTTGAGCTTTAGTTGTTTGATCTAACTTCTAGCTTTTCAACAGAGAAGAGAAAACATACATAACAGCAGAGCTGCCTTCTATTCACAACCCATCAATCAGTGAAGTGCCCTGGCCGTAGTAGAGTATTTTCAAACTCTGATTCTCTCCTACAACAACAACCTGTTCACTTCAGAATCCACTCCCGACTGACGGGAATGAGGATGATTTCTATTTCTTGCTCCCACTGGCTATGGCTTTCTCAAGTTTCAAGGATTCAAACAAGAGTGGCCTTTCCTTTACTGTGTGGACTCTTGCTATGCTTTGCATTCAGACTGTATATGGAATCTGGGCTGACACCATATGTGTCATAATCACCACATGAGTTAGGTGAATGGCTTCTCTCCGGTTTAATAGCTACCCCAGTAATACTCCTATACCATTAACTCCTCACTTCCTGCCCAGTCGCTAAGCGGTGAAAACTGAGGTGGACCCTGAGTTTTCCATTCCCCTTATCTTATTCTCCTTATGGGCATTGTATGCTTCAGGGGGAAAATTTAACAAATTGGCTTAGCTTGCAAATTTTTAATTCCCCTTCACAGTTCACAGAGGATATAGGACAGAACACCCAGCATCCGGGTATATATTTCGCCATGTATAGAGTAGACACTAAATTGAAGGTATGTATTTGGCCATGTATACAGTAGACACTAAATTGAAGGTATGTATTTGGCCATGTATACAGTAGACACTAAATTGAAGTGTACTTGTTTCACTTAGTTGGCAAGATATAAAGTGTTTTTGTAAAAAAAAAAAAAGTAATGAATGTTTATTCCTTTTAATAGCCAATAAAAATGGACCCCCCCCCAGAAATATTCAAATCCCAATCTTTTAAATTTAGAATAGGTTATATTTTATAGCAAAGGAGATTTTGCTGATATAATTAAGAATATACAACTTGAGACTGTGAGACTTTTCTCGATTATCCAGAGCCAATCAATCACCTGAAACCTTAAAGCAGAGAACCATTCCTTGGTGGTTTAAAGAGCCATAAGACAAAGGGAAAGGGGGAGAAATTTGAGTTGTGGGAATGACGATTCCTGATGATACTAAACCCAAAGATTAAGGGAGGGATCACACACAAGAGGTGCAAGTATTTTCCATCACTGGGGAAGTCTCCAGATAATGACAGCGTGGAGACTGTCCTGTAACCAGATGAGAGGAATTCTACTCATACTTCAAATGATCAAAGGATCATCCCCTTCCCTAAAGAAAGGACACTTCAACTTTAGCCAAGGGAAACCTAAGTCCGAATCTGACATGCTGAACTTTAAGATGGTCAGTGTTGGAAATCATTAAGTTTGTGGTAATTCATTACTGAAGCAATGGAAATCTGCTGCTGATATCTTGAAGAAGAACAATGACATTTTATTTCTGTTACTGGAAAAACAGTAAAGAAACAGCTACTCTATAAAGAACCAAGGAATGCAAAAAAGGACCTTGTCTAACTCCAACAGGGCAAACCAATACATTTATTTGGGTTACTTAAAGGAGTGTGGGTGACACTTAGGTAGGCATAGTGCCAGGATTTCTACCCCTTCATGAATGAGTCATCTTATGTCACCCCAAATCAATCTTTCAACTCATATATACTTTATCTGCCACCCCTCTACACCACACACACACATACACACACACATACATACACACACATACACACACATACACACACACACATACACACACACATACACACACACATACACACACACACAGACACACACACACATACATACACACATACACACACACATACACACACACACACACACACACACACACACACAAGCCGCATGCAGCCTGCACAGAAGGGAATTGCAATTGAAATGAGGGTCTGATGCCTGCTCTCTTCTTCCATTAGGAAACACTAACAGCCTCATTAGCTAGCCATTAGCATTACTTTGCTTATTTGACTGCTGTGGGCCAGTCCTTCTATAGGTCACACAGAAATCCTGCTTCATGATGGAGACAGCCCTGCCATACTAGACCATGGCCATAGCCAGGTAGAAGTAGCTATCCTAGAGAAAGAGATGGAACTCTTCTCTGATAGTTTTGCAAATGCTTAGGCTAAAGCCAGACATGCTTCCTAGATTACTTGGTTCTCAGTGAAGCTATTTTCTTCTGCCCTCAAGCCTCATTTTGTTTGGATGTCAGTTCTGTGCATAGAAAAGTCAAAATTGACGTCTGGACAGCTGGGAAGAAAAGGCAAGGGTTTCAAGGTAATTTTTATCACAAACAAGAAATAAAGGCATAGGATATTATCTCAGCTTCTCATAGTTCTCAGCCTGTGTTATATGAATCTTTCCCTTTTGAGATGTTAGTAGTAGCCATAGTAACCGGAAATAGGATTATAATGAAGTAAATAACAGTACAAGTGACTCTGTCTCCTGAGGTTTCCGATGTCCCATGGCGACAGTCATACAAAGCCACTTGGAAATGAGCTTAAATGGGACACTTCCTGAACATACGACTTATTTGTTGGGAAGCTAGGCTGGCTTCCTCACCTACAATCATGCCAAGTAGTTGCGCTGCACAATCTCCAAGGACATGCTATTAATTGACTTCTTTCAGCACAAATAACATCTTAGTGCACATTTATGCCAAGAGCAAAGGGGTGACTAGCTTGTATTTCACCTTAAAGTGAGATTTGGCCACTTGTTGAAAAGGAAGAGAGAAAGATGTGATCCTTGGGAAGTCACTGGAGTGATGGGAACTCTGGAGTTATACCATTACCTTAATCAGCAACGGTGGGCTCCTTCATTCCAGATATCAACTGATGGATATCAGGTCATATTTCTCAGAGTTTGATTACAGGACAATTTGTTCCTTGGATAAGAAGGATATAGTTTATAGTCTGGAATGATGTGGTTGACTTGCTTAGTCAAGCAGAGTAAGTAGCCATATTGAGTAATGACTATCAAATTCCATTTTATTAACAAGAGCTCAGAGCAGAAGCAAGTACATGCTAGTCCACCTCAGAGGCAGCTGATAATTTTCTACACAAGTAATCAATGCAGACGCCTAATAACTGACCCCATAAGTACAATTACTATAACTATATCTCTAGGGAATCTTCTACACGTTGTTTTAAGAGTGATTCCAACACAGTAGTCTGTATTATAGAAGATCAATTGGCCGTATGTTCACACAAATTAAACATGTTATTACAACAATACATTAAAATTTATCTGTACTTTTTACCCAGACCCAGGGGCAGGGCCCTGCACAGAATAGATTTCCCTTTCCCAGGCTGCTACCTAAGTAAAGATTGAATTCACTTGGCAATCTGGGTCTGTTTAGGTGTGACGGGCTAAGGGCAAAAGTCACCCAGCTGTATCTTTTTTCCGTGCCTTACCCATTAACATGCTCTAAAATCTCCAGCTTCACTTTACAAAAATATGCCACACTGGTGATTTTTGTTGTCAGTATTGGATACTTATAAGTACGGAAAGATGATTATTAGAGTGTGGATATGAAATGCTCTCTCTATTCTCATCTGTTTGCCCTATTTGGTGAGGCCACAGACTTTTGAACATGGAGTCTAGGTGACAGAAAAACAGAGGATAGGGCTAGAGGATGATTCTAAACCTTCCCGAAGTCCCAGCACTAACATTTCCTGGTCTGCTGAGACAGAAACTAGTCACCTCAAGCTCCTTCTACCATGGAGCCCCACCCACATACCTTCCTGTCCTGGCGGACTGTGTTCTTTCAAAGTGTGAGCCAAGAGAACCTGCTCCATAAACTGCAAATGTCCTTCAAGCGTTTGCAGTATGAGCAAGACCATTATCGGTTTGTAGTTGTAATGGGAGTCCTCGGAAGGAGGACAAATGATAAATGGCATATGAGGTGGTTCTGGCCCTGTAATCAGAATCGACAGCTATATTAGAAAAAGTATCATCTGCTACATGAATATGTTTTACATGTCCTAAGTCTGAGGTCTGAGTAATATCTGTCAAATGACATTAGAGGCATTTTAACTCCCCGAGGATTAATGCTACCAGCAGATGGCAGTACCGTGAAGGAAGCAGAAGAAGATTAAAAAGTCCAAGAGCTCCCTGAGGGACCTGGAAAGAAAGCATCAGAGGCAGGAATGAGGCCTACATGTTGGCTTGAACGTTAGCCAATATTAATGAACCTGACAAATTAGAATGAGCAGAAATATGAGCTACTAAGAAAGGTTGACTTTGTTGTTCACACAGACGTCTGAAGGGAGAGAAATCATTGGGAAATAACATTAGTAGAGTTGGGTTTAAGAAGTCTTGCAGTTTCTAAAAGGAAACAGTTTGAGCACAATATTCATTGAAATGCTCACTAGCAGAGATGCGTCTAATGAGAAATGATCAGCTGCAGTGAGCTTGGTCTGCTCACCTGTGCAATCAGGGTGGTCTAACACCTTTTCTGGAGTTTGTATATAAAATGTAAACACCTCTCCTTTTGAAAAGCCAGCTGTAAAAAGCATTAAAGGAAATCTCTATAGGCTTTTTAGTTGTAATTTTAGGTAAGGGCCATGGAGCATCTTTAAAAAGTTTCTTAAAGGAGGAGCTTCAGGATAATAATTATCTATAGATTCCGAGAAACATGTTAATGCTACCTTCTAATTATTACCAGTGTGGATCCTAATCAATCTGCATTGTATCTAATAGCTCAATGGTTTCTGTAGGCTTTCTACCAGTAAGGTGTTTTAAGACAAGTCCTTCCCATCAATATCAAGTCTATGCCTTGTAAGTAGGGGTGACAGATCACTGTAGAGAATTATAGCATAGCATCCAGACTCCAACAAGACTGCTATTTACTGCTCTTAAGCAGACTTACAGTGAGAGAGAAGAGAAAGCAGCACTTAGAGTAGTCAGGTTTAAGACGAATGTACACATGTCAGATGTGGAAAGTACTTTGAGTAAGACCCTAGGATCTGCCCACATGTCAGAAAATCTATCAAAGCCTAGCAGTATCTCATTTGACTTAAGAATTACCAATTTTGGAGTTCATGCAGCTGTGAAATATGTTAGTAGCCACTCATTAGCTTTATTGTAGAGAACACCTCTGCCGTGGGAGCTATAGCATTTGACTGGGTTGTTATTCTATCTAGAACTTGAAGACCACTTTTGCTAAAAAGTTCAAATTCTCACTTGAACCTACAGACATCAAATGTGTAAATAAAGCAAAATAAAAAGTTTAACACATCTGCCTTCAAATTGTATATTCCCTTTGCTACCTTAATCCTGTGTCAAATCTACTGCATGTATCAGTTGAAATATTTTGTCTAAGACCATAAGGCAGGGTTAATTTGCTCCCTTGTTCATTTGGCCTGGTGTGGGCACCTTCAACCCCATCTGTAAGCTTTCTCAGCAATTCTAACACTTGGCAGCATCTCACCATCACCATAAGGGGCAGACCAAACAATGGTGTCAGCACATCTGTACAATAGGGTAACTCAGTAGCTCCTGAGTTAGCCTACCAAGGACAAGGTATTGATGCTCACTCCCATGAAGGAAGACATCTTTCTTTACAAACTGACTAATGAAAAGTATTAGGAAAGTGAGTGGAGTCTACCTGCCTTCTTTCTTAAGCCAGCAGTTTGATCTCTTTTTCTAGTCAAGTCCCAATAAAGGGAGCTTCACCTACTTCCTGTAAAGCATTCTGCTTGGCTTCATTTCTACTGTTTTCCTTCCATACTGGAAACTTTCCATTTGATACTAACTGCACATAGTCAGACAGAAAAGAACACAAACTGAATAAACCCTGAAAAGGTATCTTTTATCCGCCTGATGTTATTGTCATCTTGGAGGCTTAGTGCCTTTGTCTGCTAACCTAAGCCTAGTCCTGGAAGCTTCCACCCTCTGATAATCTTCTCTAGGCCTAGAATATTTTTAGCCCCTGAGATTCACAGCTGAATAAGCTCACTCTTCTAGTTCTCTCTGAACTCTGTTGGATGTTTTCATTGAGCTGTTTTGTCTCAAACTCCTCTCCAAGCTGACTGATTCAAATTGGCTTTTGACTTGGTTGCTCTGCTTGGCCTCACACTAACTTTGGCAATCTGTACTAATCTAGATTGTTCTGTCTTCACCTGTGTCTAGCTTGTTCTCTCTACCACTGTGCCACTGTCCCAGTAAAACTGTCCTCTCTCCTTTTCTTTCTCTGTTCTGCTCTCTCTTAAGCAGCCTTTTCTTTTCTGTTCTTGTGAGAGTCAGGCACATCTTATTCTGTCAAATCTTTCTCTGATTTGTCACTTTGTCTGCTATTCAATTAGACATTGCTTCTACACATGGATGCTTCCTTCTACAAACTAACTTTACCTTCATTGTTTGATATTAAAGGTGTGTCCTAAGGAAGTGTCAGTATTCCAGACAGAGGGATTAAAGATGTGTGCTAAAGCTGAGTCACATTACAATAAGAAACAGGTTTTTCCAGTTAATAACAAATCTTGGGGTTCATAGTGTGATAAAACATCCTGCAACAGAACCCATTTTTGTTGAAATTCCAGAAAACAAAAAACTAACTTAGAATGGCAAAAGCAGAATATAGTGTCTCCGTAGATGATTACATTAAAGAACATGTCAGTAAGAAACCAGCGTGTGAGAACTTTTGGGGCGGTAGATCTGTTTATTATTTTCTTGCTCTGTTGTTCATGCCTGTTAACATTTATCAAAGGATATAAAAACTAATGAAGGAAGGAAGATTCTAGATTGTCTTTAGAATTTAGATTTTAAAATTATTAAAGGTTTGGGAGATTGCACATACATGAAGAATGTGTGGACAGGAGCCCATAAAAGCCAACCTGGGTTTAGTGTCAGCCACATTCACCCACTCAAGTAAGATACCAACGTACCATTCTCTCAGTTGCAGTCCCATCTCTACTGCTGGCTGCTAGCTTTCTCAGGCCAGCATTCTTCCCAAGCTACAACTAACATAATCTCTTCTTTTCTCAAGAGTGTGCACATAGTTTTCTTAACTCCAATTCTTCATTTTTATTTTTTGAGACAGGATCTCACTATGTAACCCTGGCTGTCCTCAAATTCACTATGTCGACCAAGCTAGTCTCAAACTCATGAAGAAGATCCATCTGTCTCTGCCTCCTGAGTGCTGGGATTAAAGATATATGTCACCATGCCCAGCTTTACCTCACTTCCTTCATCCTTGAATACATTTCACCTTCTGAATTAATTTTCCCAAAATAAAATGTTCAGCATAGTATTGTGCATCCACAAATTCTAGTATTTCCCTCTTGTTTATAGGAAGGAAAAGAACTCCTACTTACTAGCCTGGGCATGGTCAGACTTCAAGATGATCTAATGGCTACATTCCTATCTGCTCACACATCAACTAATTAGATTCTGATATTGTCTTAGAAATGGTCTTTTGAAGCTTGCTGACTAGAGACCAATTCCTGGACATGATGTCTCCTTAGAAAACTTATGCCGTGATGGGCTAAGGGGCACAAGGGCAGAGGAGCAAAGAATCAAACCCATCAGTTTGCATAGGAAACACCTTGCGCAGCCTAACCTTTTCTACTTTTATTGCTTTGTTAGTCACTACAACTATTTTTGATTGCTATGGTAATTGACTTAAAACAAGCCTTCATTAGGAATCATCACACCATTGTCTCGCTAAAAACCACCAACATTTTTCTTGTTATTGACAGTTATGGAAACTTCTACTTCCAAGAAGACATGGAGACCTCTGAACTTTCTAAATGAGTTCTTTCTGTATGAAGAGGAAACGGCTGGGCAAGATGACCAACCATCAGAGAAAAATGGTGTCTAAGTCACAGTTTAAAGTCAAGGAGAAATGCACTGGATAAAGGAAGATACAAGGAAGAGAATGAGAAATTGCAAAAATCCGAGTACAGGAAATGTCAGTGCATGGTCAAAGTCAAGAAGGGAAAGGGGGATTTTGGTAATGAAATATAAGACTAGGAGGAAAAGAAAGGAGCTAGCTGGTAAGCCCTGTGATATACTTTAAATAGAGCAGCAGAAAAGTCTTTCATTTGGTCATTAAACAAACATGGATCAAGAACAGTTTATATACAAAGATGTGGGGAGAGAACTTTTAGGATGAGTATAAATACCCTTAGGTGAGCATGTTGGTTCATTCAGGGGTCAAGAAGAATCTTAGTTGCTTACAGTGACATAAGCCAGAGGGGAAGGAATGATATATATTGAGACTAGAATTAAAACCAGGTCCTGATAATATAGTCCTTTATTAGCCATAATAAGAAATTGGATCTTATCTCCAGAATATTTGATAAGATATGTGTTTGGGTTGCAGAGATGGCTCAGTGGTTAAGAGCACTGACTGACTACTCTTTCAGAGGTCCAGAGTTCAATTCCCAGCAAACTACATGGTGGCTCATAACCAGCTGTAATAGGATCTGATGCCCTCTTCTGGTGTGTCTAAAAACAACTACAGTGTACTCATATAAATAAAATCAATACTTTTTTTTAAAGATATGTGTGTGTGTATGTTCTAATTAGAGATAATACACCACATGCCTTCCTGGTGTCTGTAGAGGTCAACAAAGGGGGTCAGAGTCTCTGGAACTAAAGGTATAGATGGTGTGAGCCAAGTGCTCTAATTCAAACGAGAGTCCTCTGATAGAACAACTCATGCCTAAAGTGCTGAGCCATCTCTTCAGCCCTTATTTATATTTTTGAAAGACAGTTATGGCCAGGCATGGGGGCGGGGGCACATGCCTGCTGTAATCAATCTCTCACTCCGTGAAAAGGCAGGAACATCACTGTAAAGTTGAAGCCAGCCTGGGCTAAATAGCAAATCCTGGGCCAATCAGGGATACATCATGAGGTTGTGTTTCAGTAAAATAATGCAAAACAAAAAGAATTAGTTCTGGAGAATTAATTATATATAGGAAATAGGAGTTAAATACATTATGGATTGTTTCAATGGGCTTGAGAAGCTTGAACTAGGAATGTAACCATATATATAAATTAAAGTGGCTCATACTTAAGATGCAATTTTTTAGGTAGAACTTAAATTATTGCCTTACTAATCTTATATAGGAATATGAAGATGGAGGCATTGACAATGCCTCCTACATCTGTGCCTGAATTAATTTTGAGAGGCCTTAGATCTCCATGTGGAGATTTAGTCAGGTTTTTCTATATCTAAACAAGATTGTCTAAGTCTAAACAAGATTTTTATCAACTGATGTGTATGAGTTATGCTAAGTATAAAGAGAAGGGGAAAGATGTTTATTTGAGAGGTACATGCCTTGTGGTTGAAGCCGGGGTGAAGATGAGCATCTAAGTAGGTAAAGATAAGAAGGAAGGAGGGGCCAGAGGATGATGCAGCTTCGAGGTAGAATGCATCCTAGGATGCGCAGGCACTAAGGCAAGAAAGTCCAAGGATTCATTGGTATATTTATAGAGGTAATACAGGAATAATAAAAAGCCAAGGAGGTTGAGGCTGAGCAACTGCTGAAGCAAACAGGGAAACCAGATAGAGATATCACCACAGAAGACAAAGGAAAAGAGAGCTCCAAAGAAGTAGTCATTGACTCCTGAGTGTTTCCATAATGTAAGTTTAGAATAACCATGGGATTTGGAGATATAATGGCTTTTTCAGTAAGCACTTTGAGTGGAGTTATGAGAGAGAAGCCCAATTCAAATATCAAATAAATCATGAAATTAGGAAGTATAAGTTGCAAAGCAACAATTCTTTAAAGACAAGTCTCTCTCTCTCTCTCTCTCTCTCTCTCTCTCTCTCTCTCTCTCTCTCTCTCTCTCTCTCTCTCTCTCTCTCTCTCTCTCTCTCTCTCTCTCTCTCTGTGTGATAGAAACAGAGATAGACAGAGACAAAAACACAGAGACACAGAGCAAAATAGAATCTTGAATGTCATGTTTCTCTAGGAAAAGAAAGAAAACTCCCTTGAGAACAGGCACAATCATTTATGCGTCGCTCTATTCTATCACAGCATCTGGTGTCCAACCATTCTCTTCTGTGTGTCCACAATTCCACAATTGCCCAAAGCCAGCTGGGTAGATGAACAGGTGAGAGGCTTGTGATTTGCCAGGGTGTCAACTGACAGCAGACATAAACAAACTGGGAGATAAAGGCTTCAGTTTTCCTACTAAGGTTGATCCCAAAGAGAATGAACAGCCAGGACACTGGATATGTGCCTAGAAATTGGCGGCAATTATTGGCTTGAAAGTTTAGCATGGGATCAATGTACTGATGGGGTTTTTTGTGAGACATTTTTTGATGTTTTTCCACTTGTAACTAATCATCTTTAAAAACTGCTTTCCATTCAGCACAGAAAACTTAAAATCTTTAGAAAATCCAAGTTCTAATTGAGTTCTTAGAATGAATCATTGCTGCTGGTACCGAGGGAACCACTGTAGTACTGACAGGCGTAGGTATGGGGGCTTGCTTTCAGGAGATAATTTCCACAACAATCAGACAACAGTCTTCAGTGACTAATTCAGTAAGACAAAGGGTCTTAGCGGAATCCTTTGTGTGCTTTAGTTGCCTCTTGACCTTCTGTTCTTGAAACGGCCACATTTATCCACCACCATGTGACTCGGGGAAATTTTACTGTCCATTTTTATAAGCCCTGGTGGGAATTGACATGGGAAATACTCTGAATGGAAAATGAGAAGTTAGTCCTTCTCAAGTAGAGCCCCCTTTCAAAAGAACGACTGCAGAAATGTCATACAAGTGAGATTAATTCTTTGGGATTTCTTTGGGGTGAAACATGTTAAACTTCACACCTTGTTATGATAAATTAGAAGATTTTAAAATACTGAGTTTTTAAACTTAATTAGGTCAAGAATTTCCATAAACAATGTTGAAGAGCAAATGAAAAACAGAAAAAAAATAATCTATTATACACATACAGGTATGTGGTCTCACACATGTTCACAGATGTACAAAGACCAGGTCCAACCTCTAAACAATGAATGTTTCCTATGTCAATATTCCCTGCCTTCTCTTCTCCATAGACACCACAGTGTGCCTCCTGGATAAACTGTACAGAGTGGGGGATGTTATTTGAGACATTAAGTCATAGGAAAGTGCTAGTATCTAAATATAATCGTGTTTGCTAAAGAAACCCAAGGTAGAACACTGTCTGGCCCCACAGCAGGCTCTGCACTTCATGTCAGCTGTGGTGGGTGAAGGCCAGGGTGGTGTGTGTGGACAGGGAAGTTTCTGGGCCTCCGGTCCATCTCTGCATCCACTTCCACCACAGTAAATCTCACAACACTAACATTCATTCACCATGTTAGACTGAAGATTAGAAGTTGCTTTGTAAGCCGCCAATCATACTACATATTAGCTTCTTTTCTTAAAAATGCAAGAAAAAGAAGCTTGCAGTTCACCCATCATGAATTAAGACTGGTGACGGTATGTGTTCAAGAAACATTTCCTGTGCATCTATCTCTTCTACACATGAGACTGAGAACAGGATCTTAGCACACATTTAGCCTGTAATTTCATGTAATCCTCTCAGTAAACCTGTGAGTTTCATTTTATGATCTAACTAGTGCTAGGTCCAGTTAGATAGTTAGAGCGGCTACAAAAAAAAAAAAAAAAAAAAAAAAAACAAACAAAAAAAAAAAAAAAACAAAAACTCAAGGCAGTACTTTGACGAAGGCGCAAAGCCACGTGTCAGCCCACGTGTCAGCAATGGGGAATCATTCCTGTGCTTGCTGCTTCCTCGGGTGGAAACTGGGAAAGGGAAGGGTTATAAAACCAAGAGAAGATGGGCTTTCCACAGAAAGGGAACATCTGAAAAAATTGTCTGCCTTACCCGAAATTATTAGCTTGAAAAGGCACTGGGTGGGGTGGTGGGGTATTCATTAACTTTCACAATTGAGGAACAATAGAAGTCGCTTAAGGTCAACCAGACATCTGTGGAGCATCCAGAGAAACTGAAAAGCAGAAAGATACCAAGAAAAAACTAGTGAGCCCTAGTTACAATTTGTGATTTCCATCACACACATACACACACACACACACACACACACACACACACTTCTTTTCTGCAAGCTCTCAAATCCTAAAAATATTACATGAATGAAAAAGCAACATTATTAGGGATAAGGTCATTATGCTATTTTTATTATATTTTTTATTTCTCAGCTTTCTTTTTTCCATCTATCTATCTATCTATCTATCTATCTATCTATCTTTTAATCGCAACATTTTGCAGACTCAAATCATAAAAAAGTCTATGCTCAAAGTGTTTCTAATGTAATATTTGATGATATATTTTAAAATTTAGTAATGCTTTATTTTATTTGATTCAAACTATCACTGGCATCGGAAGATTAACCCTCTATGTGCTGGGCTAGAGTAATGCATGACTGTGTTTACCTTTTTGTACTCTAAAGGCAACACAGTGACAGCCTGAATGGGCTATGTCATCTGTGAATGGGTGTACGATTTCATAAAGAAAGTAAAACATGTTGCAATGAGAGTTTTGAACCATTTGCTTTCTTTGTCCAATATTTAAGAGATATGAACTTGACAGATCTCTTGACGGCAGACATGGTAGTATAACAGAATGCATTCCGGATTGTGACTTATGCTTTTAAACTACCAGAGAGAAGGATTCGTGGTGAAATGAAAATGACTCCAGTAAATCTAAACCTCGTGTATGTTTTTAATAGGGAAGAAGTTGGGTCACTCTAAAATAGACCCTGTATAGTAAAAAAAAGCAGTATAACTGGTTGCTCTGGTTTTGTAGTTTTGGCACGGCACCAGCTTTTGCAGAATCCCCACTGTCATCAGTTAATTAACTAAATAAAGCATGAACAACATTTCCTTGTTTAAAAGAAGAAGAAAAACGGGTAGTTATACCACCAGGCTGAATTAGTATATTCAGTATTCTAGGTATCTCATCTCTTATCAAAAGAATCTGTACATTCAGTGTGATGTCTACATAGAGAACCGCAATAAATCGGTGTGGTGAGGAATAAGCCTGACTGTATAGTGACTAACAAATTCTCTAAAAAATATGTGGAAAGGAAAGGGAGGACACAGGACTGGCGAGAACGGGGTGAGAACGGGTTCCGACTAGCCAGGGGGCAGAGAGATCTCAGGGGAGCACTCGTAAAGGCACCTGCCCAGCTTGATCCAGGGACCCAGGAACCCAGCATCGGACCCTCTGTTCCCAGCCCGTGGTTTCTCAGGTACACAACAGGTGCTCGGACCATCCCCCACCAAGAACAGCAGAGATCCAGGGACACAGGCCAGGTACAAGGGAAAGGCAAGAACCAATCACTGACAATAAGATGGAAAGAGGAAAGCGAAAGAATGTACCCCAGGGAAACCAAGACAACCTGGCAACACTAGAACCCAGCTCTCCCATCACAGCAAACAGCGGAATGCCAAACACTCCAGAAAAAAAGACTCAGACCCGAAATCCTACCTCAAGATGATGATAGAGATCCTTAAACAATAACGGGAGAAAAAGCATAAAGAATTAGAAGCTTTTAAAGAAGAAACAAGAAAAACACTCAAAGAACTCAAAGAACTAGAAGAAAACAGAAACAAATAGATGAAGGAATGGAAGAAGGAATTTAAAATGGAAATGGACACAATAAAGAAAACACTAAAAGAGACAGCCCTAGAGGTAGAAGTCCTAAAAAGGAAATCAGGAGTCACAGATGCAAGCATTTCCAATAGACTACAAGAGATGGAAGAGAGAATCTCGGGGGCTGAAGACAACATTGAAAACATAGACAAAACAGTCAGAGAAGATGCAAAAACCAAAAAGCTCCTAACCCAAAATGTCCAGGAGATCCAAGACACAATGAGAAGACCAAACCTAAGGATAATAGGAATAGAAGAGGGCGAAGAATATCAACTAAGAGGCACAGTAAATATCTTCAACAAAATTGTAGAAGAAAACTTTTCTACTCTTAAGAATGAGATGACCAAGAGCATAAAAGAAGTCTACAGAACTCCAAATAGGTTGGACCAGAAAAGAAATTCCTCTCGACACATAATAGTCAAAACACCAAGTGCCCAAAACAAAGAAAGAATACTAAAAGCAGTAAGGGAAAAGGGTCATGTAACATATAAAGGCAGACCAATCAGAATCACACCCGATTTCTCAACAGAAACTATGAAAGCTAGAAGAGCCTGGACAGATATCATGCAGACCCTAAGAGAACACAAGTGCCAGCCCAAGCTGCTATACCCAGCAAAACTATAAATCACCATAAATGGCGAGACAAAGATATTCCAAGACAAAACTAAATTCACACAATATATGACCACAAACCCCGCACTACAATGAATTATAGGTGGAAAACCCAATACAATGAGGGCAACCACCTCATAGTAAAAACAAGAAAACTTCTAAGCAAGAAAACCAAAAGAAGAAAGACACACAGACACAATTCAACCTACCAAAGCAATAATAGCAGGAAACAGCAACCACTATTCCTTGATATCTATTAACATAAATGGACTCAACTCCCCAATAAAAAGATATAGGCTATCAGACTGGATACATAAACAAAATACAGCATTTTTCTGCATACAGGAAACTAATCTCAGAGACAAAGACAGACACTATCTCAGAGCAAAAGATTGGAAAAAAACCTTCCAAGCAAATGGCCCCAAGAAGCAAGCTGGAATGGCCATTCTAATATCGAATAAAGTAGATTTTCAACCAAAAGTTATCAAAAAAGACAACGAAGGAAAGAAAAAGGAGTGAGGAGGTTTGTCTGTGAGGTCAGAATTGCCTTAGAAAGGTATGTGAAGTAAAACCGTTGCAGTCTGCATGACCAAACAGAGAGATGGGGTAGGAGGACCGCAGCAGCTAAGTGTGGAGAAGAGAGCATCCCCTGAGGAATCGCAGACCTAGGGACAGTTCAGGTACCTAGTCAATCACTGGACAGGTAAGCACAGGATTAAGTTAAGGTCCCTCTTCACATTGCACACTAAAATTAATTCTGGGCCTCTTTGAAAAAAAAAAAAGGAAACAGGAACTGTGATTTTCTAATTTTTTGTGAGACATTTTAAATATAACACCTTGTTACCATAAACTAGAAGTTTAAATATACTGAGTTTGGAATTTATGTCAAGAATTTCCATACGAAAAATTGAAAAGTAAATTAAAAACAAACCAGACAAAAATATATTTTACACACACACATAAACACACACACAAATATACAAAGACCCTCTCCAAACCTAAAAGAATGAATGCTCCCATGGCAAAACAAACTGCTGAAGAGTTGACTCCAAACCAAAGCAAACAAACAGATATATTAATTTAAACCATCCATATACACATGTGAGAAAATTCAACACCATTCTCAGTCAAGGGAACATACACCAGAAAAGAAAATGGCTCCCTTTCAAAAGAAGCAAAACTATGCTAGAATGTCATCCTATAAATGTTTCTGGAAAATAAATATTTCCATGTATAAATGTGTAGGCATGTAATCCATATCTATTTGGTGACATTAATTTCACATCATAGACAAATGGAAAATAATCTATACTATCAGTTTCACCCGCATAATATCAAATAAGCATAAAGGTTTACATACAAAACAACCTACCATACCACTGTTAACACTGAAAAATAGGAGTCAAATGTTTAAAATATACAGATTGAGTCTGTGAGTTATGGTGAAGTTATGCAGCAAGCATCATACAGATATTGATGTCCCACCTCTTTTCAAAGTATGGTGTTCTCTTAACAACATTCTGCAACAACAAGCAAGGCCCATGGGGACTATTCAGTCTCACATCACACTCTTACACTAAAAACTGTAACCAATTTTCAGCTGTCTCAAGGATCAAGGTAAAATTCCTCAGTAATTTCTTAGGCTTTGTGATCTGATTTAAATGTCTGTTTTCTCAGACACCGTCCCAACAAGGCTGAGGTGATACCTGCCTCCTAGTCTTTCAGTCTTGCCTTGTCAAACCACCTTTCTTGCACAAGTACCCCTAGGACCACCTCCTTTACCTCCAGATGGCAGCTTCTATAGCTCAAGAGCAATGTCTGAGGAACCTACTCCAAACATTTAGCTCAGCACCACTGCCTGAACCCTTAGACCTGTATTTCTGTTGTCCTCCATGTAGATAAAACACATTTTAGCATTCATTCCTTACCCAGTAAGATCTGAAGGTCTTCGGTGTGAGGAAAAATGTATGGAGTATTTCTGTCAGCCTTAGCATCGTGCATAGAAGCAGTTTGGTAAGTATGCCGAAGGGTTAATCAATGCTTGGAAATACTAAAAAGTCCACAGAGAGCTGGTATTATGTCTCTTCTCATCAACAATCAAAACCAAGGAAGCAGCAATTCTCTCATACAGGAAAGCCCAAAACATTGAATAGTGGCATTAAAAAAAATTCCCTCTAGCAAGAGCCAAACAACTTTTTGTCTTGATGAAAGTCACAACACAGTAGAGATGGGCAGCACTAATGAGTGGACATTTGGATAGAGAAGGGTCCCTTGTGGGAGGCTATCATGAATAAAGCACATATTTAAACTCTGTTAAAAGTGCCATACATTGGTTCTGTTTGTTTGTTTGATTTTGTTTGCTCCCCTCCTATTTTTTGCCTTGAACAATGTGAATATCCCAACTGGCAACACTCAGGGTCTGAGGGTTTCAGCATCTTCCCCTTGCCCTAAGAAATCAGTGTAACCAGGAATAAGTGCTACCTATTTTTAATCCTACCTCCTGGTCAATAATCTCTCTTGGCTAAATATCAGCCCTGTTTAAATCCCATACTTCTCCTCTGGGTCTTCTCCTATATTAGTCATATTTGGAAGATGAGGAAAAAAAACAGATCTACAGATCCTTGCTCACTGGACTCCTTTCAAATTCATAATTACAAGTGTTGCAAGATACTTGATTACACCATGAACCCTGGGATTGTGTTATTTATTGGAAAAACCTGTTTCTAGTTGTTGTGTGGCTCAGCCCTAGCACACACCTTTAATCCAAGAGCTTTCTGTTTACTGCCAACGGGATTAAATCAAGTCAGCAGTAAGTCAAAAGGCAGAGTGAGCAACCAGTTGATAAAGAGTGAACACAGAAAAAAAAGAGAGAGGAAGAGAAAGTCAGGAGGACAGATAGAGAGGCACACAGGAAGTAGAGGAATGGGTCATTCAATTTGAGGGTTTTTTCCAGACTGGCAAAGAGAAGGAGGAAGGTCATCTGGATGCTTTCTCTACCTCTCTGAGCTAGCAGGCTTTCCCTCAGCATCTGGCCCTGAGTCTGGGCCAAAATCAAACATTTAAGATTTTGATCACACACACGCACACACACACACACACACACACACACACCACAAAAGTATCAGGTACTCTTCCTGATGCTGCCTGCTGCTCAGCCTACTTTTTAAGGATACACTTCATACCATCTTTCATCTCCTCAAGTTCCCCATGGTCCTCTCTACTCCCTCATCCATAAGTGATGACCCTGTTTTCTGTATCTCTGAGAAAACAGACACATGAAAACACACTCCTTCTGGTCTAAACCCAGCTTCTGTACCTGCCCCTACCACGCACTGCAGTTACCCCTCTGCAGCCAGCTCTCCACTTAAGCTCCAGGAGCAATCACCTCCTTGCTGTTCCAGACCATGGCTCAGGCCGTTTACCTCTCTCTTTTTACCTCTAACCCCATCCTTTCTGCAGGATTGTTCATCAGCAGGCAAGAGCCTACATTCTATTTTCTCTTACATTTTAATAAATCTACTTATTTTCAGGAAGAAAATCCCTCACACTAGTAAGTTATAAGTGTTTTCTACTTCTTGGCTCCTACCCCCAGATTCTTTTGAGCATAGTCCCTTTATGCTTCCATTCTGGTCCCTCCACCAAAAGTCTTTGTATCAACGTCCCCATTGACCTTCCCCATGCCAAATCCATGGGCATTTGTGTAGCTTGGCTAACTTACAGCATTTGATACCATCTGTCTTCCCTTTCATTGGTCAGCCTTCTTACCAATGTTTTCCACACACTCATTAATCTCAGGCTGTCTTGGCAGTTCAGAAATACACTGCAGTTTGCCACTTAATGATTGATAACTGTTTTTTGGGGGGGTTGTTTTATGGGTTTTTTTGTTTGTTTGTTTGTTTGTCTTACCAAGTCTTCATTAAGAGAAAGGCTTTCCCTTGTGGGACATCGTTTTATTTCCAATCTGACTGTATTCTATCATTCTTCTGGCTTCTTGGGTATCTTCTTTCTACCATATAGCTGCCAAGAAATCAAGCAAAACATTGCACTAGTATGAATAAGTATAGTTGATTAGCTCATAGCCACCGAAAAGAATTTATGTAAGGAAACAAGGTCATATTAAAAGTAGGCTTATCGGAGTTGAAAATATAAAACGAAATCAGTTAAATTTGAGTTTCTGGTAACAGATACATTTTCATCTGTCTGAGGACATTTTAAATGTGCCCATGGAACCCACTGTTGGCACCCAGCAACAGTGTGATTCAGCATAAAACAGTAGTACAGAAACTGCATGAGGAAGGATAAGACTTCCTTTGTTTAGGGGCTGGAAATGTCTCTTGGCAAATGACTGTGGAAGGTGTAGTTGGAAGGTGTATCCTAGGCTCAACTGAGTAAGTTGGCAGCCTAAGACCTGGAGAAGAAAGATGCATAGAGCCTCTGGGATTTTTGTGTCTGTTGGTCTGAGCTGCAGTTTTCCTAACCATCTAAGGTTACTCCACGCTCCCCGGGCAATAAAGCCTGGTGAAGAGAACCCCACCTAAGGCACCAACAAAAGGTGGCTCATATCTACTCACCCGCTTCTTCTTTCTCTTAGTGCCTCACTAGCTTTGGAACAAAATTTGATGACAGGTATAACAACATATGATCTGGTAGTCCAAAATATTTCTACACATGGAATAAACCATCTGTCAGCATTTACTAAGTTGCTACTTAACAAAGCACCCAACTAATAGAATTTAAATTTGGTTCTGATTGCAAAGATCTTAAAATTTCCTGGATGGCATTGGCCACTATAAACAGGGACCACTTATCCTCCTTGTCTAAGACAGTCTTGATTTCTGACTGGTATCCTGGAAAACTTGTTTAAACACTGGGGCTAGAGGTTTGGTCTGGTAATGGAGCACTTGCCTGGCATGTTTGAGATTGTATTCAACACCCACACCCACTATTTGAGAGGAAAGAAGGAAGGAGGAAAGAAGAGAGAAAGGGAGGAAGGAAGGGAAGTTAAGACTGCTTCATTCCATTGTAAATAAGTATGCTGGTTTTCGGCTGATAGATTCTATATACCATAAAGATAATCAGTGCGAGGAGGGGAGGTGACTGAAGAAGTCATGGTATTCTTTTCTTTCCTTTTTATTTTATTTTATATGCTTGGTTGATTTTTGAGACAGGATCTCTCTAACTATTCTTAAAGTAGGATAGAAATGGTAGTTTGGCTTAAATTAAGGAGAGTTTTAAATGAAGACGAAATATCTGAAGTTTTGTCTTGAGATAACCGCCACAGAGAACATTTTGGGAAAGGAGTGATGTTTTAAAATCTTGACTTTTTCTTTGGGTGTTTCTGTCTCCTGTTAAAAAGCTGCTTTTGGAGAAACCACAACATCAAGTAGTAAGTCCTTCCCAAAATGTCCCTCAAAAGGTCTTCCATCATGTCCCCACTTGTATAATTTCCCTATGAAGACATCAGGAGCTCCCTTACCTATAGATGAATCCTTACCATTCTGGAGCTTGATAAATAAAGACAATCTTAGAGGTCAGATATTATGAGATTGTACTAAATGTAAGGTGCATCTTATACCATGTGAGACAAATGAGCAATTAACCTCATTCCTATGTTTTAGATTTTAAAATGCTAACACAAGTGTATGGCTAAGCATTTTCTTCCTGAATCTAATGAAATGTCATGTATACTCACTTTGGGAATTACAGTCTTTGGGAAGCTGCTGGACGTTTTAGTCAGGTGGGTGCAGGTGACATTAGGAAAACGGTCATCACTGTGACGTGTGTTGTATGATTAACATTAGAGTGACCAGGGGCAGTCCTTGATTAGAGAGAGACAAACAAATGAAGCAACTGACTAAATATTGGCAGTATCAGTATTCAAAACGCTGTTTCAGTCAAATATTGAAACAAAAGTGGAGCATGAATTGCAAGTGAAGTCTTTAAGAATAAAGTCCTAGATGTCTATAAAACCTTAATAACGGTGAGGGGGATGGGTAAAAATAATCCACACTACATAAAGAGAAAACGAACTCCTGTCATTTGTGCTCTGGTACCCACACAGTGCCATGGCACAAGTAAGAGAGGGGGGTGGGAGAGACTCAGCTAAGATAGACTTTTAAAAAATATTACTAAGCCTTAAGAGGCCTGCTCCTTCCTACTCCACCGGCTCACCATGATCCTCGAGCATCCGCTCCTCCCATTTCTCCAGCTACATCAGCTCCTTCTCACTGCTAGGGCTCACCCAGGTCCTCTGAGGCTCCCTGCCCACAACCCCTGACTTACCAGCCAGGTCTACTCTTTTCAGGCCCAAAGGCTTGTCTAAACTCACCTCACTTGTTCCACCAAGTAGGTCTGCTTCTCCTTCCTGTAAACTCACCCGATTCCTCTAGGAGTTCCTTCCCTATGACATCAGATAGATGGACTCTTCCCACTCCAAAAGCTGCCTTACTTCTTCAGGACTCCCCTTCCTCTACACCACCCTCTTGGTCCCTTTCTTCCTACCCCAAAGGTCCACCTAAGGACTAGGATTATTCTCTTCTAAACCTCTAGGCCTGCTCCTTCATCTCCTTAGCCTACCCTCTTCCCCCTTGTTTGGGACAACCCTTCTTGCCCATCATCTAGGCTTTGCTCCTTCCACTCTGTAACCAATCCTCTGTTATCTCATTTCCCTGAGCTACTGCCACACTCTATAGATCTCCTGGTTCCTTCAAGACCTCCCAGCCTTCAGATTGGACCCATCCCTTTCTACCCTATATGCTTTTAAGAAATCTTATTTATAAATGCCTTAAAATATTTGCCTCAAAGATATCTTGGAATAAATGTAACAAAGGAAGCAAAAGACCTGTGCAATAAAAAGTTGAGATACTGCAAAATAAATTGCAGAGAATGGAAAGACCTCCCATGCTATGATGTGGTAGGATTAGTACGTAAGAATGCTAATATTACAAAAAGCAATGCATAGACTTGTTGCAGTAAGTATTAAAAAATAATGATGGTTTATCTCTTTACCAGCCCTGAGGGTTCACTCTTCAGGCCCAACCCTGATACAGAGCTGTGTGCACCTCTGGCACCCGGTCTGAGCCGACAACATGGTCCAACTTGTTCACACAACTTCCTTCCCTGGCAGTTTTCTACCTCCTGTTCTCTGCCTCTGTCCTGGGGTGTTTCTCTACCCCCAAATCTCACAAACACAACTCTACAGCCCGATAGCTTTTCATACAGGTTTATATGTTCAACTCTCAACCCCCAAACCCTCTACACAACAAGATTTCATCAAATAGACAAAGATACAAACTGCCCTTCTTTTTTTTTTTACTGTTGCAATATGATTTAATCTAATTGCGCGCACACACACACACACACACACACACACACACACACACAAACTGAAATCACAACTCCTCCAGATTTCTAAGAGAAAGGGTATGCATGCCTCCATATTCAACTGTGCATCGTTACAATTAACCATATTGTGAATTTTACATAATGGATCAATTTGGAATCCCATGCAACACCTCAAGTTATAAAATGAAATTAATTTTAAAACTTTGTTGAATGGTTTCATGCTGAAGATCAAAGCCACTTTTTATGGGAGACCTAAAGAATTACAACATACCATACTGGTGCTTGCTTCAAAATGTTAGCCACTAACTGCCACAATCCTCACTTCAACACCTAAAAAGATGCCTAATTCTCACAGGTGACAAGCAAGGGGGCAAATTCCTTCACCAGTGCAGTGCCTGCCTCTCGGTTGTGCTTCTTACAAAGGAGGAACTGGGTAAGCAGCTGCTTTCCTGGAGATAAGAACAACGCAGCAGTGGGCTCACTGACTACTACACAATTATGCTAGTGTTTTAATTCAAAAGCACTTGACAAGAAAATGTAAGTGTGGCTTCCAACAGGAATGTTACACCTGGACTTGATACCAAGCTCACAGACTGAGTGTGCAAGGAAAATCAGGCTTTCAAGTTAAACAACAATTTGTAACCAAAACTTTTAATCCCAAGGATTCTCACAAACATATTACAAATGACAGCATGAAAAAAAAATCGTGCACAGTAACTGAGTTCAGCTCTACAATGCACCCTTAAATGGATAGGACAGTGGTTCTTAGTCTTACATTTCCAAATAAAGACGTTACAACAGCTCTGCTTCCGCATATAGCAAACAGGAAGGAACCGCTTTGAGAATCTTCCGAGTGTGGTTCCTACCCTTTCCCTGTTGGCTGTGTTCACAGCAGCTTTGAAAGACTGCTTCACCATTTCACCCACAGTGCCACACAGTGTCTCCGCTACTACTGGAACTTTATTCAATTTCCGCCAGTTGCTTTATATCATTAGTACATCACACTTAAAACTGGGCAGGATCTAGATTTATTTCAGTCTATGAAAAACTAAAAATCAAAGAAAATTCAATCTCACTTAAGGGAACATTGTAAAGTAACAGTTCTTGATACCACATGCCTCATATGATCCATTTGAAACCATAGAGAATTACATTGTTTTTTGTGTCACTGTTCCAAGAGACAAAACAAATTTGAACAGCTAAAACATTTTAAAAATGCACCAAGCTTATGAAGTCTCAAACAAAACTTTGATTTCCTGTACATACTCCTGTCAAATGAAGTTATTTTCTGTACACTTTTGCAAACTGGTCTTCTATTTCCTCTCATTTGACCTAGATCAGCTACGAGACCTAGAGAAGGATCAAGACGGCTTGTGATTTCTCTCACGAGACAGAGACCTTTCTCTTCTCCTGTCTCTAGAAAGTGACCTGCTCCGACTTCGGGGAAAAGCTTCTCCTTCTTGGGGATCTGCGCTGAGGTGGAGGACTCCTCCTGCGGTAATCATCTCGAGGACGACGACCCCAAGAGGGAGGCGGGCCGCGATCCAGACTTCTCTTTTCACCATTCCACAGTTCCACTCTTACATGGCAGCAGCACAGTGCTCTTCTTACACGGCAGCCACACAGTGTTCTTCCATCGAGCTCGGGGACAGCATCAGCAGCATCTCGGGGATCCTCAAATTCGACGAAAGCAAAGCCAGGAGGGTTCCGAGCAACCCACACACTTCGGAGTGGTCCATAATAGCTAACAGCCCGTTCTAATTCAGTCTTGTTCCCATTGTTTCCAAGACTACCTACATAAACCTTACAGTCTAAAGGACAGGAATCACGATGCATTTCGAGATCCTGGATTCAAAGAGCCCAACCTCAAATCCTAACGCTCTGACAGGCCCACTTGCTTCCCTCTGGCTCTGCTCCACAGATGCTCTAAGTCCCATGTCGTCCACAAAATGCGTCCACAAAATGCCAAACTGCCCTTCTATATGAGATACTAGACCTATAAAATCCTTAATGTTTATAGCTATTCAATGCCAATCAATACCACCTGGGTCTAGCTGGCCCTTGGGAACCTCCATCTTGCCACGACCTCTCCTCTAGGTCCTCTTGTCCTCTGACCAGTTAGACCTCCCTTCTCTCCACCCCCCTCTCCCTGACCAGTCACTAGCTTTTCTTTATTTTTCTAATTAAAATGGGAAGGTTCAGATGGAGTCATCTCTGGAGTACTGGGCAGTCCTTAGGGAAGTGGAATTAACATTAAAATACAAACAGTTTCAGGACAATCTACGGAGAATCTGTGACGGTCTCATAAAAATCTCAATGGGTTTCCTCCCAGAAATTGAAAAAAAACCTCAAAGTTACTATGAAAAGACAAAAGACTCAGGATAAGGAAAGCAACCCTAAACTATTGAAAACACAGCTGATAATACCACAACCCTCAATTTCAAGAAGTGCTATGAGGCTATAGTAATGAAAACATCATGGTATAAAAATAAACATATTGGTTAATGGAAGAGAATTAAGCCCCAAAATACATACGAATAACAGCAACCTCACAGAAGATTAAATTAGGGGCTGGAGAGATGGCTCAGAGGTTAAGAGCACGGGCTGCTCTTTCAGAGTTCAATTCCCAGCAACCACAGGGTGGTTCATAACCATCTGTAATAAGATCTGGTGCCCTCTTCTGGCCTGCAAGCATACATGCAGGTAGAATGCCACATACGTAATAAATTAATAAATCTTAGAAAGGAAGGAATAAAGGAAAATTAGATCTTTATCTCTCACTTTACAGAAAAGTCAAGTCAAAATAGATCAAGGACATCAACATAAGTCCTGATAGCCTGAATCTGCTAGAGGAGAGAGTATGTCAACATATTTGTACAGGAGAGGATGTTCTGACCACAACCCAAGTAGCATGGGACTACATAAAACTAAAAACAAAAATCTGTACAGCAAAGGAAAACAATTTACCAGGTATATATCTGATTGAGGGTTGTCTAAAATGCATAAAGAAATTAAAATACTGCCTATAAAACTAATAACCCAATTTAAAATTGGGACACGGAACTAAACATAGAATTATAAGAATAGGAACAGCAGCAGCAATAACAAAAATACAGCCAGCTGAGGAACTCTTTTTAAAATCATTGTTCAACACTCTTAGTAGTCACCAGAAGAACACAAATTAAAACTAATCTGAGATTTCATCTTACCCAGTCACAGTGGTTATGTTGTGGGTTTTTTTTTTTTTGTTTGTTTGTTTTTTCTGACAACAAATTCTGGCATGGATGTGGGGAGATGGGAAGATTTAAACCCTGCTGGTAGAAGTGAAATCTGGTACAGCCACCATAAAAACCAATGTAGAGCTTCCTCAAAAAGCTACATGTATTTCTACCATTTGATCTGTCTGTGCTGCCTCTGGGCTCATTTCAAAGGACTCCATATTCCAATTGTAAAGATACTTGATTATCTATGTGCATTTTTGTTCTGTTCATAGTAGCCAGGAATTAGAAATGGCCTAGATCAACTGATAAGTGGATAATGAAAATGTGGTACTTAAACACAATGGAATATTATTTAGGTGTAAAGAAAAATGAAATTATAGTGGTAAATGGATTGAGGTGAAATGGTCATTCTTAAGGAGATAATCTGAAACCATAAATTATTACGTTGTCATGGCTGGGGAACTTAAAGGGAAGGGGAAAGAGGAAAACAGAAACAGGGAGGATTAAATGAGGTGGGGGATGGGTGAGCAGGGTAAAGAAGAGAGAGATGTGAAGGGATATTGGGGGATAACTAATGCTATGAGAAAGCCTTGCAGAAACCTACTATTGTAGACGCTTCCAAAAATGTCCACATCTGTACAGGAATTTAATTTTTGTTACCCTATAAGAAAGGAACATCTTCCAGACAGTAGTATAGGCTATTGTAAACTACTGCTGAAGACAACATATATTTGAGTCATAGGAAGAACATGGAGAAACCAAGCTGGTACCAGCCTGGAAGTTTCATCCCTACTAGTTAGCTTTCATAATGCTGTAAGGTTCTATGCATATTATTGGTGTAGAAAAGTAATAATAGTCTTGCCCAGCTGTGAACTATATAAACTACAATAATACCTGGCTTGGTAAGATATGCTTTATTGGAACAAATGTTATGGGAATAACCAATCACTTTCGGAGTGTAAAGATTTAATGCATGGTCTACAAGACAACTCTTTCGTGGTATCACTAAGTGGGCCAAATCCCAATGACTGGCTATACAAGAGCCCTAGGGGAGAGCCCAGTTTGATTATTGTGCTAAGTGGATAAAAAAAACTGCCCCCTAAGTTTTTAGTAAGTCCATAGATTACTACACCTTCACCAGAAAAACATGTTTTCGGAGTAGATGGCAATGAATATTCAGGCCCGTAAGTAGTCAATAAGCAGAGAGTAAGAGACTGAGATGATCAGCTATAAATGGAACATCAACCTCACATCTTCCCCCACAGCCACTCAGGCTTATCCCAGAAGAGGCAGAGAAACTGTAGGAGCCAAAGGGTGTGGAATCTTCATCAACAGGGCCATTGCACATTTGAACTCAAAGAAGCTGTGACAGACAACATGCACAAGACCTGCACAAGATGAGGACAGCCAGCAACCGCGCACGAACAGGAAACAGTTTATGAAGTCCCACCCCTAGACAGCCAGAATCCGAGCAGGAACAGGAAACAGCTTATGAAGTCCCACCCCTAGCTACGGGCTATTGGAAAGGGATGGCTACTGGGGGAGGGGCAGTCAGTTTTCTTCTAAAATGTGGTTTCTGAGAGGCTATGCTCCTGTAGATGGCCCTACACCACTACACATATAGGTAACACTTAAGTAGATATAGTGGCTTAAACACACACACACACACACACACACACACACACACATATTTGTCGTGAAAAGTGACGGGGATAAAAAGGAGTAATTTGATCAAAACATGTTATATGTGTGTGTGAAAATCTGAAACAACATTTTTTTATTTTTATATTTTTGAGACAGGGCCTCACTATGTTGTCCTTGCTGTCTTGGAACCCATTCTACAGACAAGGCTGAACTTGAACTCACAGAGATCTGCCTTCCTCTGCCTCCCCAGTACTGGGATTAAAGATTGTGCCACTATGCCCAGCTTCAGTTTTCTTTAAAAAAATGAAAATAACAACAGGTAAAAGTGCCTGATGAACGTGTATTTTAGATTATTGAGATGAGACGTTGAAGTATTTCTTTGATAAAAACCCCTTTTCGGCGACCTATCCTCTGCGCCAGGGCCACCTCAAACTCATTGTATGGGAAGATAACCTTGAATTTGGATCCTGTTGCCGATACCTTCCAAGTACTGTGATTACAGTTGTGCGTTGGAAGGCTAGTGTCAATCACCGAGCCAACTTTAAATCTGATGGAGGTCCTGCTTGGTTACCTAAGGTGTTCCCCATGATCCAGGATCATTGAATCACCTTAGAGCCTATTACAAATGCAAATTTTCCTCTTCTATTCTGGCATCTAGAAAGATACTTCTCTGGTAGCAGGAGTTCATAAAATACTCAATGAACTAATGAATTAACATGTCCCAGAGATCAGCTCTTTGCCTGCCTGCCAGCTGATTTCTCAAGGTCTACCCCTGCCCCTCTCTCATCTGATGAACTGCTCTCTGCTCTCCCCGCCCCTCTCTCTGCTCTCCCCGCCCCTCTCTCTGCTCTCCCCGCCCCCCCCCCTCTCTCTCTCTGCTCTCCCCGCCCCTCTCTCTGCTCTCCCCGCCCCTCTCTCTCTCTCTCTGCTCTCCCCGCCCCTCTCCCTGCTCTCCCCGCCCCTCTCTCTGCTTATGGACAACTGCTGTCTCTATGATGTCTCCTCCCCCACCCATTGCTACTCTTCTGTTCATGTTAGTTATTTGCTTGCGCATGTGTGTACCAGGAACTTAGTTATCTTCCCTAATGAAATAAAATTACTGGCCTTTGGGGTTGTCAGTGGGATAACCTGGAGCTAACTACATAGACCAGGTTGGCCTGGAACTCCCAAGTGCTGGGATTAACTGTGTGCGCCACCAAGCCTGGTCCCACTGTAAATTTTAATTAATAAAACCAAATCTGCTTCTATTATTCTTCTTCTCTTTCCTTTTTTTCTTATCGGGGTTGTTTTGTCATTGGCTCTGTGTATTTCTCCTTTTACGGAGATGCTTGAGTCAAAAGCTGTTCGTTATCTACTATCCTGTTTCCTCTTGCCAATATGTCACTCTTTATAAACAAAACTTGACAAAGTCGCTCCGTTAACAAAAGAGATGCACATGTCATGGTAAATCCTGGCACAAGGATCACGTATGTGACTGGGGACATGTCTGGTTTATTATTCTGCTTTTATGAAAGGCCCAGGGGAAATGCAGTAGCACTGGAAGTAGGCTGATTTACTATACCACAAGGCAGCAATCTCCGTTCCAGGACGATTAATAATAATGGCATTAATTGGCATTACTGAGATTAGACATTGTTGATAGAGGTAATGCTCAGTGAACTCTTGTTAGAATGAGAAGGTGTCAGAGCAAGCTTGAATTGTTTGGTTACAAAGAGAATAGTGCCTAGGCCACGTGGCTCCTAGGATTGAGGGAACTTAATTCTTTCTAAAGTCCTCTAGAAAAATGTAAGCGCTATGTAACTTAAAGTAGCTGGCTTGTTCCAGAACAATTATGAGGAAAAGTATTTAAATTTAGCTTCTTGAACTTGCTTCATTTGATCTAAAAGACTGAAACTTCTACACGATACTCATAAATGAGAGCAAATAATTTAAAGGGGGAAACCAGTGTGACCATTTTAAATCTGACCTAACATTTTCTCTTTATATGAAAATATTTGAGGGTTCAGATAACATTGTGAAGTTTGAGGGAGGGAGGTTATAGAATAAGTTATCATCTCCCACTTAGGGAAAATGACAAGCAGTTGAGAGTGTGGTTATTTTAATGTTAATACTCAAGCACGGATGCATTTCCTGTTAAAGGAAGCAAAATGGAAGTGTTTAAACATCTGCACCGCCCTTCCTAGAAAAATGTTTCTCTGTATTTTCCAGGGGTTAGAAACTTGTTCTCATGAAAAACCTGAAGGAGTTTGAGTTCAGCAAAGCAAACAGGAAGGAAAGTTCAGTTTGTGGAAAGCCCTGGAAACAGCAACAAATCACTGAACAATGTGCCCTCTGCTGAAAATTCTTGGCTAATGAGAATTCGGTGTGCCATCGAGCCAACCAAAGTTTTAGATGTAGAGCATCCCCCCCCCCCCCCCCGCTACATTAAAATAAACCCAGAATTGAGTTTGTGGAAACTTCTAGAAGTTGCATCTCTGTGTTTTTTTAGAGCATAGGACAACTTCTCTGCTGAGCTGCTCTTCTCATCACACAAATTGTGATGGCAACGCCTGTACTGTTACCCAGAGAAAAGTCCTCAAGCCAGCAAATCCAAGGCTGCAGCAGGTCTGGATATTCTGGCAAAGCGTCGTGTTCACGGTGTCACACTTCCCCGGATATTCATTTTCAAGTGCTTAGTAAGCATCTGAATAAAACACTTCAGAGGGAACCACAAAGCGAAGGCGTGCTTGTTCCTCTCCATGCTCATTCTCTGGAGGGGCAGGTCCTTACCTGCTCCACAGCCTCCACTATGTGTTGTGGTCTCTTAAAATGTTGTTTAAAGACAGGGGGTCATACAGGGTACGCTGTTGAAGGAATAAAATTCAGTAAATAAGATAGACCAATGGAAGTAAAGCTTCCTACTTTATATTGTAGATGATGAAGCATTAAGTAAAAGAAGTTAGGTATTACATTTGCTACTCATAAGAAGACGGGTTCAGATTTTTCTGTTTTTCTGGAATGTTTTCAAACAACAAACTCTGCCTAAAAGTAGGTTGTCATATAATACTATGTTTTGCTTTGGAGGAGACATTCTTTAGATTTAAGCTATAGGGTAACAATAAGAATCTGTTCTGTTTATGTTTTGTAATTGTGACTGAACTTGTAAACCTGGACATGTAATGAAAACTCAAACATACATTCTGTACCACCTGGATAATCATTAGTCAGTTTTGTTCTGTGAGACTTGTGTCATAAAGAAGCACCCAGCTGCTAGTCAGTCAGAGCAGCAGAAACTGCCTGACTGCGAGTCAGAGCCACAGAAGTAGCCTGATTGCTAGTAAGTCAGAGGTTCAAAATTACCCTCTCCAGACTCACTCTCCCCTCCCCAATTCATCTCCCCTGCAGGGTCGCCCTCTCAGCAAGAGCCCTCTCTCTCCTCTCTGTGCTGGGGAAGGCCCCAGCAACAAAACAACTGAGAAAACTCACATGATTATGTATTCATACATGGGATTTGGAAGGATGTATGTTTAACTGTCATTACTGAAAAAGAGTATCATGATTTATGATCAAAACAGGCACTGATAGGCTGATATGTCTACATGCTGAAAACTGAAAAGGTTTCAGGACTTAAGACTCTGACTCAAAGGCAGGTCACTTATATCCCTTGCCTACAGACCCAGCACTAAGGAGGATGAGGCAGGAGGACTGCTGTGTATTAAAGGTCAGCATGTGCAAGCCAGTTGATTGCTAGTCTGTGCTACATAGCAAGACCTATTATGATTTTTTTTTTTTAAGATGCTTGTTTGTTGGTTTTAACCAGTTCAATTTTACAAATCGTTTACCAAAACACTCAAATGAAAGGCAGTCTTGTGTGGTGGAATTTGGCCAGAGTCATACACATTTTTATCAAGTTAGCTACAATATCCCCACCCCTGAAAACATTATGATTTAATGTAAAAAGTTTGAGGACAATTTAACTGAGCGTCAGCTTACCTATAAAGTGAGGGTAGCTATTATAACCTAATCTACTGGTATTATGAATATTAAAGAATAGCATTATGTAACTCTTATCAGCTGTATATATAATAAATGCAGCAAACAGGTTAGCTTTCACAACTGGGAATAAGATGAGCCACTATTAAACAGGGGATAAAATACAAGATTATAATTAAGTAAAATACTATACAAAGTGGCATGTCATCGGAGTTCCAATAAATATCACATAGTGTGATTTAGGGTCCTCCAAGTAAGGGAGAGTTTAGATAACAAGCCAGTATCACTGGACTGGCTCTGAGGCACCTGCTCCCAAGTAATGCCACAGAGACTTTTTATTATTTATGAAAGTGTGGGCTTAGCTGGTCTGTTCCTAACTAGCTCATATAACTTAAATTAACCCGTTTATACTAATCTACGTTCTGCTGCATGGCTCTGCCACATGGCCCATTACCTCTCCCCAGTACCAGCCTCTTACTTCCTGGATGGCTAGCGAATGCCTCTCACCTGCTTCTTTCCCAGAGTTCTTTCTCTGCAAGTCAAGCCTATCTTCTCCTGCCTAGCTATGGGCCATTCAGCTCTCTATTAAAGCAATCAGGATGTGCCTTAGGCAGGTGAGGAAGAACAAAGGTACACCTTCACACAGTGTACAAAGAAATTATCCCAACACAGCAGATCTCAAATTTGGAAGACATGAAATACTTGTACCAGATTCAACCAAAGCAGTACATTTCCACACTCCCTTTCTTTTGTATGGTTCTTAAAGCCCAGAATCTTCCCTACTTTTCCTTCTGTCAAGGTCCCAGGGTCTCATCTTTGGCTCAGCACCTTTATTTGTTGTGGAGGATTTGGGATGAAACCTAGGGTCTTCTGCATGCTAGCAAATGCTCTACCAAGCTGCATCCCCAGCCACTTTCACTCTCTGTAACAGATTCTTGTTTCTGCATTGTCCTAGTTAGGGTTTTACCACTGTGAACAGACACCATGACCAAGGCAAGTCTTACAAAAGACATTTATTTGGGGCTGGCTTACAGGTTAGAGGTTCAGTCCATTATCATAAAGGCAAGAGCTTGGCGTCATCTAGGCAGTCATGGTGCAGGAGGAGCTGAGAGTTCTACATCTTCATCTGAAGGCTGCCGGCAGAATACTGACATCTAGGCAGCTAAGATGAGGGTTTTAAAGCCCACACTCACCGTGACATATCTACTCTAACAGGGCTACACCCTCTAATAGTGCCACTCCCAGGACCAAGTACATACAAACCACTATATTTATCTTAATGCAAATCCAAGTGCCTAGCATGCTAACACTTTGACATAATGCAAATCAATAAAAGCTTTCCGAGTTAACAAGGCCTTTGACCAAACACTTGAGGTCAGTATTATCCAGGGATGCAAGTCCTTAATGATGTAGCCAGGCACTTCTTGGAGACAAGGAACTAACAAAGACTGCAGGGTGATTCATAAGCTAGGTAAGAAATGGGAGTATTCCCTGGGAACATGTTTATGGAGTGTTAGAGATTGTAGAAAGATCAAATAGAATGAAGACAGAGAAAGAATTTTCACACAAAGTGATTCAAGATCTCATCAAATTCTCAGGGAAACTTGTGGTTTTACATAGAAAACACGAGGCTACTACTACCATTCTTGGCTTATTATTTCAATTAGCAAAAACAAACTACCTTAGTTTCAGAAAAAGATAACAGAAAAAAAAAAAAAGAATTTGAACAGTAACAAGTTCTGGGGAAATCTTTTTATTTCATTATGCCATTCAGTGCATATTAACTGGGGCGCTTAAAAGTCATTTCCATCAAAAACCTCTTGAGACCTTCATCAATCACTTCAAGTGTTCGAGTCTCGAATACACCCTTTTCTTCTACAAACTTCTGGAAGAGATGAACACCACCACCAACACCAAAATAATGTGCTTTGCTGGCCAGAAGCACCCGGCCATTCCTGCTCAATAGTCTGAGGAATGTGTCATGCAAAGTGCTGTAATAATCTGGATTGTAAATGGTTTCTGAAGTGAGAATGAGGTCATATTTCACGAACAGTTTTTCACTCAGTACAAGCTTACAAAACTCAGCCCACTCCCCAGAGAACAAGCGACATTTACATATTTCTTGGTTTACTTCTGACTTCCTTTGTCTTTTCCCATCTGGTTCATTGACATCATTGCTGTCATCTTGTAAAGAGACATTAGCAACTACATTAGGTAAGGTCACTTCATCAATTACCAAACTGTTGTAATCTTGAAAATGAACTTCTTTAGCTCCTCCTTTGAATGCAGTTATCCCAAGCAACCCAGACCCACAGCCAAGATCCAATACTTTCTGCCCAGCAAATTTCACTTTGGCTTTTGTGAAATAAGTCAAGAGATCAAAGGTACATTCCCAGATTTTTAAACCTCCTTCATAAACACCTGGAATTAGATCAGAATGAGAAGAAAAGCTTTTTGAAACTATGTTTTCTCCAGGGAACTTCTCTTTCAAAGAGATGGTTTTCACTACTGCAGTGTTAACATGTTGTGGACCTGGCAACATTTCCAAAATCCTATTTTCTAAGACTTGATTAAAATCTTTAGGCATCACATGTTCTTTAGCAGGTTTCAAGGAGGGCTGTTTTTCACACACTTCTGGGTCACCTGATCTGTCAGCAGTCCTGGGTGGGCTGTCAGTGTCTTTGGAGGAAGGTGCACGTCCCAGTGAGGAACATTTCCACGAGTGATCCCCAGGAGAGCCCAGCAGTTCTGTGGATGGATTTTTGTCCTGCATTCCTTTCTGACTTTTTAAGACACGAGTTCCATCTTCAAGGGATGTTAATTTATTTTCCAGATCTTCTTCTATATTGAAATTGAACTGAAAGGCCATCCTCTTATTATATGCACACAGGTTTTATCAAAGGATGATACTCCAACTTCTAGAAAGAATATAATGGCATAACAGACCACACAGTCAATTAGTTCTGTTGGGACCAATGTTTGTTGGCTGCTTATACACCACCAGATATATTTAGAGGAGGTTCCAAATACGTTTCTGATGCCTTTGCTCCTTTTTCAGTTCAGCCCTGGAAAGGGAGGGAGAAGAA
Organism: Micromys minutus; assembly: GCF_963924665.1. Taxonomy (NCBI): domain Eukaryota; kingdom Metazoa; phylum Chordata; class Mammalia; order Rodentia; family Muridae; genus Micromys; species Micromys minutus. Next base: position 77,172,181 of record NC_137969.1, read on the forward strand.
AACAATTAAAAGAAAAAAGGCTGTGTGTCTCTGTGTGTTATTTAGGAAAACGCACAGATGCCTTAAGTATTAGAAAGTAGAAGACAAGAAACAAACTAGCTAGCTAACTAACTAACTAACTAACTAACTAACTAACTAACTAGTTAACAGCTATAGCAGCACCTTCACCAGAACAATAAACCCAAAATTTTTAGACAGGACAGTAGCTACTTGGGTCTTTTAGATGCATTGTGCCCAGGCATACTCACATCCTAAATTTTCGATACATCTTCATCTCTGCCTCGCAAAACAGTTAGAGGTCTTATTTGGGTAAGTGGGACATCCATTTCAAACACACACAGGCATGATCTGGTGTGTGCAAACTCATTCAAACGTTATATTTATGTGTATGTAGTTCTAAACCTTATGTGACTGGAGGGATGAATAAAGACTAGGACTATAGAATCAACAATCGATTGTATAGAAACATTTCCAGCAATACGCCAGACTAGAACACCCGCCTTAATTTGCAGTTTTTCTGGTAAGTGGAATCTTTGTTCATTTGGCAGGAGATGTACAGACGGAAGCACGCGCGCCAGTAAAATCATTCCTACGCTCGAACGCACCTCACAGTGGAGTAGAGTCAATCCTGGCCACAGTCCAGGTCATCCTTGAGACTACGCGTAGTCTCAAAGTCCCCCGGGTCTGAGGATATCAAACCTGAGGACTTCTGGTCTCAGCACTGTAAAGTCAGATGTCCGAGTGATTGAAGTCGGCCATACACGGAACTCCTGGCGGAGCTCGCCTTCAGCTCCCGGTGAATACCAGTGACATGAGTCCTCCATCAGCTAGAGAAGGCGCCGACGCTTGCGGGCGAGAGTCCTCCTCTCTATGGTTTGGTGTGGGCGGAGTTCTCTCAAAGCCTTCTGGGAACGGCGTTCTAAGCTGTGGCGGGAGTCGTGTGGATTCGTTCGTCTCTCCGGGCGAAAGAATGTCGCAGGACGGTGCGGTGGCGACAGGCCGGCTCGTGCTGGAGGAACTCAGCAGCTGGCCGGAGGAGATGTGCCGTCGGGAGCTGCCTTCGGTGCTGCCCCGGCTCCTCATATCCTTGGAGGGCACTGAGGGGGGGCGTGTCGCGAGCCTTCTGGTGGTTTTCCCGAACGCGGGCGGTCTGTCTCCGGGACTCGAACCCCCTTTCACGAGGTGACGGGAGGGAGCCAGGAGGACCGTGGGTTGAGGCGTAGGCGCGCCTGGCAGTGTCGGACGACTGCCACTGCAGCTTTTGAAGATGATTGGTGCTCTGTTGTGGTACTTAGGTTTATATCTCTATATTCCTATTTATATTCCTAAGCTTCCCCCCCCACCCCGTTCACTTCCCAATTGTGGAAGATTGCAGCGCTGGGTGCTTAGTTTGTGGGTAGGCAGGAGAACTGAAGGATGTCGTTGTAGTTGTTTTGCGGTGCCATATCTTCAGAGGATGGTCTGTAAACAGTCTGCTTTCCCGGTTCGAACCCGTTTCCCTTTTAAGTTACAAGGCTTCAGAGAGTGGCTTGAATCGAGTTGTAATTGTGTGGAGTCAGGTGCAAAGATTAACGCTTTTGTGTTTGTAACTGGAAGTCGACTCTCTTCATGTTAAATGCGATTTTAGTTTTATGTCTTTGATCCTACCTTCTGTATACAATTACACACACAGAAACAGACACACACCCCTCCAAAAATTAAAAAGACCACTATTTAGTGGAAATTGAAATCTTGCACGAATTATGTTTCACAGTATAACTAAAGTATTTCCACCAAATCACAATTGAAGGCATTCGTTTTTTAGACATTAGCAAAGTCCGATGTGGTGCTAATGCCCGTTTTTTTGTTTTGTTTTTGTTTTTTGTTTTTTGTTTTTGTTTTTAATACTCCATGTGTGCATATGGAATTATTTTGCTTTTAATAGATGGGGTCTTGCTAAGTAGCCCTGGCTGGCCTGGTACTAGGTACACAAAACAGGCTAGTCTTGGAGTTTCCGCAAACCTGAGTCTGCAGTGCTGGAATTCTTGTGGTGGTGATTACAGTTTTTTGGAGACCATTTGATTCTTAAAAGAACTTATTTGCCTATACTCCATTTTTCTTCACGGCACTGTCAATTACAGAGGCAGGAATTTGGTTTTATCCTTACCACTGAGAATGGTCACTGGCAAATATGCATTCAGTAAAAATGCCTAGGTGTCTCAGGTAGTTTTCAGCAAGTTAGTATTTACTGTATAACAAATGGAAGAAAAATACGATAGATCCCAATCTTATCATTTAAAATTAGATTCATATTTTTAATCTTATATATTGACCAGCCTGAATTTTCATGCTTGTATTTAATTGTGGAGTAGCAAGCTTTCTGAATTTAAACTGGAATTGGTCCAGTTGACAGATTCTAACTTCTGAACTGAAAAAAAATTGGATTACTTCATTTTGATTTCAGTTATAAAATAAACAAAGTAAAAGTTCAGAAGAGTTATCTTTTTGGTATTTATAAGTACCCATTTTCTTGACATTGTACAAGGGTTCTTTTACAATAAAATATTTCTAATAATTCTCAGTGACACAAGTGTAATTTGAATTATATATATTATTATCTCTTCTTTTGGATATAGAGTTGTAACACCTTGCGAGCTCCCTATGCAGAAGGTTTTCACTTGGTGAGGTTGGTAAGATAGGTCTGTAAGTAGCATCTGAGTTAATGCAGATATAAATAGAAGTATGAAGGAGAATTTCGGAAACAGGGACTTGGGATTATTCAGTGCTTCTTTTCCATCAGTTGTGTATTTTATCACTGAGTTTGAAAGTTCCTTAACCCTGAGTAATTTAAAAAGTTCTTTCTTAAAATATTTTCACAAAATTTTTGTTTACCTGATAAATGTTGTTTTCAAAGGTAAAAGAAAGGTATTTGGGCATAATTTTAGTCTCTTAGGGATTAATGGTAAATTTTGAGCACTCTTGAATTTATTCCTTAATTTTTATTTTACTCTATGTATCAATGTTCTGAAAGTTGGATTGAACATATCCGTAAGTAAGATTATGTTGTATATATATTGTGTATACGTATGCCAGTAGACTTTACAGATTTATATTACTCTGTTTTAATCTTTTCTTTATTGTTCAGTAACTTCCTGTTACATAAAATGAGCCAATTCCTTCCAGTCGTAGTGTTTTTAGGTTTTAATTCCATTTTTGATGTTGTATAAGCACAATAAAAAATTTCATGTTATGCTGTGGTGGGACCAAGATAACAATACCACGTCAGTCTGTTATAACTTTTACATTGAAATGCTTAATAGTTTCTCTGTGGAATATGGTATTGAAGCCTTCAAAACTTTGGGTTGACATTACTTACATAGTCTCATGGTTGATAAAGGGCAGGGTCTTACTGACTGACATGGTATGACAGTTTTACAACTTTTGCTTTATAGGAATTTTGAAAATCATTGTTGAAATGTTTTTGCCTCATATGAACCACCTGACACTGGAAGAGACTTTGTTTTCCAAAGTTTTACCAAAGGTACAGTTTTGATGTTAATTTACACATTATAGAAGTTACTAAAATCTAGTCTCAACTTTATATAGTCCATTTCTAATTTTCTTAACTCTTTATTTTTTTAGTACATCAAGCATACTTGAGCACAAATAAGTAGTAGAAGTTGTTCAACCTTTGCACTAATTTGAGATATCCTTCGTAGAATAGGGGTATGTTACAACTACGCTTTGTGTACATAAAGTTGTTCTGTAGTGTAGCAGCTCATTGTGGAGTTTGGGACCAGGTAACTGAGTAGCTACATAGGTCTAGATGCATGATGTTTTTGTGAGTTCAGTACTATAAAGTGGTTATTATGGTTGAAAAGGTGAACTTGTCAAAATATAAGTGAGTACTGCCTAGCAAGGTGTCACACACCTTTAATCTCAGCAATGGTCTACATAAAGAGTTCCAGGACAGCTGGGACTACAAAGAGAGATCCTGTCTCAAAAAACAAAAATAAACAAGGTATATAAAAAAATTAATTGAAGATTCAGTATAAATTCATTGCCACTACCAAGAAATGCCCTTGTAAATGCCATAGGAATGTTGGTTGATTAAAGTTGTCTTTTATTTTACAGACTTGTACTTGCATTTGTTACCCCAAATGAACTTTGAATGAGTTTTTTTTTTCTGTTTATATTATTAAATACATTTGACACCACAGAAATCAAAAGCAAAGCAAACTCAAGACTTTTTATGGACTATATTGTAGAAATACTTTTTATGTTTTCTTTTAAATTAGGAGCAGTGAGTAACTGTGACAGTGAGTAGGTTTTATTAATGAATAATCATATCATTCTTTTTAAAATTATTTACATCCTAAATGTTGTCCTATCCCAGTCCCCCCTCCCAGAGTTACTCGCCCCCTCCCCATCACCTCTGAGATGGTGTTCTTCCTTCCCCTCACCTCCACATCCCCCTTCCCTGGAGTATCAAGTCTTTACAGAACTAGGCTCATCCTCTTCTACTGAGGTCAAACAAGGCAGTCAGTCCTTATGGGACCTCAGACCAACCTATATATGTTCTTTGGTTGGTGGCTTAGTCTCAGGGAACTTCCAGGGGTCCAGGTTAGTTGAGACTGTTGGTCTTCCTATAGGGTTGCCATCCCCTTCAGCTCTTTCGATCCTTCCTCTAACTCTTCCATAGGGGTCCCCAACCTCAGTCCAGTGATTGGCTGTAAGTATCTGCTTCTGTCTTGGTCAGCTGCTGGTAGGGCCTCTCCTGTCTGCAAGTACAACACAGCATCAGTAATAGTGTCAGGGTTTGATACCTGCCCATGGCATGGATCCCAAGTTGGGCCAGTCACTGGATGATCTTTCCTTCAGTCTCTGCTCCATTTTTGACCCTGCATTTCTTTTAGACAAGAACAATTCTGGGTCAAAAATTTTGAAGGTGCTGGTCTAACTGGCAGTCTGCATGTAGAATGCAAATTGATCCATATTTATCATTGGACAAAGTTCAAGTCCAAGTGGATCAAGGAACTCAACATGAAACCAGATACAATGAATCTAAGAAGAGAATAGCCTCAAACACATTGGCATAGGGGAAAATTTTCTAACAGAACACCAATGGCTCAGGCTCTTAAGATCAACAAGTGATAAATGGAACCTCATGAAACTGAAAAGCTTCTGTAAAGCAAAGGACACTTGTCAGTAAGATAAAACAGCAACCTACAGATTGGGAAAAGATCTTCACTAACCTTACATCTGATGGAAGGCTAAATCCAAAATGTATAAAGAACTCAAGAAGTTAGACTCCAGAAAAAAACAAATAACTCAATTAAAAAATGGAGTACAGAGCTAAACAGATAATTCACAAGAGAGGAATCTTGAGTGGTTGAGAAACACTTAAAGAAATGTTCAGCATCCTTAGTTATTGAAGGATAACTACAGATAATCAGATCATTCTGTCATCTTTAACTTTTCTTCAGTGATGTCTTTTTCTAGTGATTTTTATTCCTCTTGTTTTTAAGCTGATTTGTTTTCACAGACTATAGAATTGTTTGATGGCATGATATGTGAATTAACCAGTGAAGCCAGAGAACTCTCCAGCCAAAATTTAGAAATTCAGGTCACCATCAGGAACACGTTACAAGTAAGTGAGTATATTAGGAAGAAAGAGTGAGAATGCGGCTGGGTGTGCGACATGCTTAAGGCAGGAGATGCTTGAGCTCCAGAGCAGACTGTTACATAGTGAGATTCTGTCTCGAAAAAAGAACAAAAGGAAAGAAAGTGATAGTTACGGTGTGTGTGTGTGTGTGTGTGTGTGTGTGTGTGTGTGTTATTTTATATTTTTTGGTAGCAGGGTGGTGGTGCCTCATGAATGCATGTTGTACTTGGGAGGTTGAAGCTGAAAGATTGCTATGAGTTGAGGCCAGTCAGGGTTAGAGAGTCTTGTCTTCAAGAAACAAAATGACATTAAAACATTCTTTATAAAACAGTATAATAATACTGGAATTAAATTTATGAACTTAAAAACAATTTTTTAACAAAATTTTATGTTAGGTATCTTAGAAGACAGATCAAGATGGTACCCTGAACTGGGTCATGATTCTGAGCGGTCTGTCAGAGTGAAGGTCACTGAAACGAAAGCGGCACAGAGGGTTTTCTCGGGCTGTGGGTCTAACACTTAGAATGCTGTCTAATTTTTTTACTGAATATACAAAAGTATGTCTTCAATCAACTTCCCCTTATTTCCAGACAATGGTGCAGATCATAGGAGGGCTTACAGGATGTGTTCATCATGTCTGTACCACACAGGAATCTATCATTCTAGGAAATATTCATAGTCTTCCCTCATCCATCCTGCATGTAATTAAGAGTACATTTGTACACTGTAAGGTGAGTAATTGTAGAGTTTAAATAGCCTGGAGTCAGTAGGAGTATGTCTGTGTGTGTGTGTGTGTGTGTACATGTGTGTGTGTTTATTTGGTAGCAGAGGTTGTACCTCACACATGCATGTTGTACTTGGGAGATTGAAGCTGAAAGCTTGCCTCTATGAGTTGAGGACTGAATAGTGTTTATACATAAGATTTTACATTTTTAAAAATATTTATTTATTATATATAAGCACACTATAGCTGTCTTCAGACACATCAGAAAAGGGCATCAGATTTTATTACAGATGGTTGTGAGCCACCATGTGGTTGCTGGAATTTGAACTCAGGACCTCCAGGAGAGGTCTTAACCACTGAACCATCTCTCCAGCCCAAGATTTTACATTTTAGTTGTTGTTACTAGGATAGGCTTTTCTATTCTTGTGGAGAGAAGACACATTTTTTTCATGGGTGATTAAAAAGTGGCTTTTTGAATTATATTTCTCCTTCCTAAAGGAAAAAAAAATGTAAATATTTGTTAATCATAGGAATCTTGAAATTGTTCTGATAGCAGAGGAAGGTTACCTAACTTAGTTCATCTTAATATTCCCGAGGCAGCATTAAAGTTTTACGGCTTAGAATTAATAGGACACAGACAGGTTTTGCTATAAATGTTTTGTTGGTTAAATGACAAATTGGTCATGAACTAGTCTTTTGTGGTGATGGGGTACAAAAATGGCACTTTTTACATTCTCTATAAAAGTAGATCCAATAACTGTGATTCTGTCAGAACATTAACTTAGGATCTCAGTTATATCTCTGATAATATAGGTTAAAGAAAATTTGAATTTTGAGCTGTTTTTGATCTAATTGTTTCTCTCTTTTATACTTTGTGATCAGAATAGTGAATCTGTGTACTCTGGGCGCTTACACCTCGTGTCAGACCTTCTCCAGAGTCTTTTCAAGGAGGCATATTCTCTCCAGAAGCAGTTGATGGAGCTGCTGACCATGGTTTGCCTGGGCCCTCCAGTAGATGACAGTAGCATTTTGATAATGGTAGAAGGTAAGCAAAGAACTGTTGATTACAGTAGGATACAGAATGGCTATAGTTCATTAATCAGTTAAATCATCAAGCTAATGTTTCTATTGATACATGCTCTCTTGCTTACCTATAAAAGTCATCTAAATCTTCCTAGATAAGTTTTCAGTTTTTAAAATTTGTAAAATTTGGTTTTTATACTTTTATTATAGATCTAAATGTCTAAGTAAAATATACAGTAGGTAATTCCGCATAAAAGATTTAACAAATAAAGAATGTATGTAACTATACCCTTTAAGATAATCTGTATTCTGAGAAAACCTTTAGATTTTCCTTTTTAACCGACAGAAAGAAGAAAAAAAAAAAAGAAAAAGAAAAAGGGAGTTTAAATTTCTTTCTGGAATGTTTATGTGCATGTATAGGCTTATGAATGTATACATGTCACCCAGACACATTTATTATAATGAATGCCCATTTTGCATATATTACTTTATTATTTGCTTGTGTTTCTTTTCTGGGAATTAAGCCCATGGCTTTGTACTACTATTTTGTTGTAAATTTACTAATTTAACTATTAGCCAGGCGTTATGGCACAGGCCTGCTCAGCACTTGGGAGCTGAAGCAGTAGGGCTTGCAAGTTCTAGTTGAATCTTGAGCCACACAGCGAAGCCCTGTCTCACAAATACAAGACAAAACAGAGTTACTGATTATAACCTACATCATTGATTTTATCACTCATGGATGCATTATGATCTAGGATCTTAAATAAGAAGTAATATAGGCAAGCAAAGATTATATTCCTAACTTTAGTGTAAAGAAAAGAGGTTGATTTTGTGTACTTATAAAGTACCTTTTGCTCTATAAGTAACCTACCTAGAAATAGTTTGGTTTAAAATAATGCTCACATTCATAATTCCATGTGCTTGCAATTATCTGTAGTAATCATTATCACTGCACCTGGCTCACGTCTGTATTTGCAGCTAAGAACTTCACTCACCTCTGGCTGCTTGTAGAAGACAAGGACATATGCATTTTAACCTAGGCTCAGTTGCTATAATGGCTTTAGGGCTCCAAGGGAGGACAAGTTCAGCACACCAAATCTTGGTTCGCTTTGCTTTGATTGTTGTTTTCCTATCAGTCAGATCACAGACCTGGGGCAGTGTGGCTGCAGGAAGGGCACTTGGAACCATTTTTACAAAGTATCTAATGCAGCCAGAGGCATAAATTGGTTGCAGTTCTTGTTAGGTTTTCTTAGCAGTGTCATCTTTTTAAAATTAGAATTGAATCTGTAGACTATTTGAACTACAGTAGGACAGAACTTTATTCCACTGAACATTTTATAATAGGATATAACATTTATTCAACTGAACTTTTTGGGTTTTATTTGTCACTGGGAAGATATAAACTGCAAAATTATTATTTCATTAATTTTGAAACCTTAAAAATAATGAGATTTTTAGTAATTATTTGACCCAGTTATTTTCAAACTAGTACATGAATTCAGTCACATTTTGAGACATTCACTGGATCCATTTAAATATAAGAGAATGTCATTTCATATAACATTTGATTTTCTTGGATTGTTTTATCCTTTTTTGTAGTTATTCATTCGTTATTGGATATCTGCTCTGTTATCTCCAGTATGGACCAAGCATTTCATGCCAATACTTGGAAGTTTATTATTAAGTAAGTTCGTTAGATTTTTTTTTTCATATTGTATTTTCTATATTCCAAATTCTAAATAGGTAATGGTTTTTAGGTTACATTTGAAAAGTTTATGTGGTTGTAAAAAATACTCAATGGCTCTGCTGCATGATAATCCAGATATTATATATATATATAGCTCCAAACCAAGCGGAACTCCTTTATATAGCTCCCCTTACAAACAACCAACAAACAGTAGCAACAAAAAGCTCGTAGAGTTGTAGCTAGTTAGCTGGTATTACTGAAATAATGGACCATGAACTAGAGTATGCCTGAATCATGTGCCCTGCTACTCTATTTAGATAATTTCCAATATCAAATATGGCATATCAGAGCTCACAAATTAGCAATTATATTTGGAGCTGACAGTAATCTCTTTGTTATATAAAATGGAGATGTTCAACCTTAATTTTATTTAATTTGAACTTAAATTGAAACCTTATAAGGGTTAATAGGGAGAGTGCCTATAGCAGCTACTAGATTCTGACAGATGAGAAGAGACATCCTTGGCTGTAGGAATAATAAGCTACTTTGTTAATCGTGTAACTATGAAAAGTCAGTGTAACCCATTCAAGTTTTAGGCACTTTTCCTTGTTCCCTCAAGATATTAACTTGGCAAAAAAAAGTGATGCAGTATCACTTGAGAGTCTTAATATGTGTTCCTGAGTCCTTGAAATCACTAGTTTTTGGACCTTTTTTTTTAAACCTTAGTTTGTTCATCTTAAAAATAGGATAATGATGGCACTGTCTTGAAAGTGCCACTTTAATATTGAATTCCTTGTGAATCCTTCAGTTCTTTCTCTAGCTCCTCCACTGGGGTCCCTGTGCTCAGTCCAATGGTTAGCTGCAAACATTCTCATATGTATCAGTATGGTCCTGTCAGAGCCCCTAAGGAGACATCATATCAGACTCCTGTCACTAAACACTTTCTGGCATCAGCTATAGTTCATGGGTTTGGTGACTGCATATGGGATGGATCCCCAGGTGAGGAAGTCTCTTGATGACCTTTTCTTGAGTCACTGCTCCACTCTTTTTCTGTGTATTTCCTCCTGTGAGTATTTTATTCTCCATTCTAAGAATTTCTGGCCTTCCTTCTTTTTGAGCTTCATATGGTCTATGAATTGTTTCTTGGGTATTCCGAGCTTTGGGGCTAGTATCCACTTATCAGTGAGTGCATACCATGTGTATTCTTTTGTGACTGAGTTACCTCACTCAGGATGATATTTTTTTTTTTGTTCCATCTATTTGCCTAAGAATTTCATGCAGTCATCATTTTTAATAGCAGAGTAGTACTCCATTGTGTAAATATACCACATTTTCTCTATCCATTCCTCTGTTGATGCACATCTGGGTTCTTTCTAGCTTCTGGCTATTATAAAAAAGGCTGCTATAAACATAGTGGAGCATGTGTCCTAGTTATATGTTGGAACAGTTTTTGGGTATATGCCCAAGAGTGATATAGCTGGGTCCTCAGGTAGTACAATAGTCACAAATAATATAAAATATCTCGGTGTTACTCTAACCAAGCAAGTGAAAGATCTTTATGACAAAAACTCCAAGTCTCTGAAGAAAGAAATTGAAGATCTTAGAAGATGGAAAAATCTCCCATGCTCATGGATTGGCAGGATTAAAATAGTAAAAATGCCCATCTTGCCAGAGCAGTCTACTGATTCAGTGCAATCCCCATCAAAATTCCAACTCAGTTGTTCATAGAGTTGGAAAAGAACAATTTGCAAATTCATTTGGAATAAGAAAAAAACCTAGGATAGCAAAAACTATTTTTAACAATAAAAGAACTTCTATGAGAGTCACCGTCCCTGACCTCAAGCTGTATTACAGAGCAATAGTAATAAAAACTGCATGGTATTGGTACAGAGTGAGGCACGTAGATCAGTGGAATAGGTGTGAAGACCCAGAAATGAACCTACACACCTATGGTCACTTGATCTTTGAGGAGCTAAAACTAGTGAAAAAAGGATAGCATTTTCAACCAATGATGCTGGTCAGCATGTAAAAGAATGTAAATTGATCCATTCTTAACGCCCTGTACAAAAGCTCAAGTCCAAGTGGATCAAGGACCTCCACATAAAACCAGATACACTGAAACTAATAGAAAGTGGGGAAGAGCCTCAAACACGTGGGCACTGGGCAAAATTTCCTGAACTGAAACACTAATGGCTTATGCTCTAAGATCAAGAATCAGATGGGACATCATAAAATTGCAAAGCTTCTGTAAGGCAAAGAACACTGTCATTAGGACAAAACGGCAACCAACAGGATGGGAAAAGATCTTTGCCACTCCTACATCCAGTAGAGGACTAATATCCAATATATACAAACAAGAAGTTAGACTCTGGAGAATCAAATAACCCTATTTAAAAATGGGGGACAGAGCTAAATAAAGAATACTCAACTGAGGAATATCGAATGGCTGAGAAGCACTTAAAGAAATGTTCAACATTCCTAGTCATCATGGAGATACAAATCAAAACCCTGTGAGATTCTACCTCACACCAGTCAGAATGACTAAGATCAAAAATTCAGATGACGAGGCTGTGATGTGTTGAGGATGTGGAGAAAGAAACACTCCTCCATTGTTGGTGGAATTGCAAGCTGGAAGAACCACTCTGGAAATCAGTCTGGCGGTTCCTCAGAAAATTGGGTATTAAAACTTAAACTGGATCATATCACTCAACTTCTTAAAAGCTCCCATTGTTCAAGGTAATAGCTGAAGCCCTTTTAGACACTTCTTTCTTCTCCAGCTCCTCTGCTACTGTTTGCTCTCTGCTCTCCGTTCCTCAGACAGAAAGTTCCCTAGTCCCAGGTCTTTCACAGCTTACCCCTCTGCAAGGGCTGTTCCTCTCTCCTGCTTATCCGTAGTTCCAAGCTGTACCATTAACATTTATAGTACGTAGGACTTTCTCCACTTAGCATTTATCACAACTAATTATTCTGTTCTGATGGCTATTTAAGAGATTTATATTAGACCATATATTCCATATAGATAGGGCAGAAATTATATCCATTTGATTTAGATTTTTATATTCAAGACCTAGCAGATTGTTTGACAAATAGAAGTTCAGTTAATATTTTACAAAGACAGACATTTAGCCTCTAACTTCAAAGGTCAGGTTGACATCTTGTACCATGTTTAATATAATACATTGTATTATTGAAATGTTCTATAGGCCTGAATTGTTTGATGTGATTACTTGTCACTTCTGGTGGTTTTATTTGTCTCTTTTTATCCTCAGGCAGAGCCTCAAACACCAGTCGGTTATAAGGAGCCAGTTGAAACACAGAGAGATCATTTCTAGCTTGTGTGAAGACATTCTTTTCTCCTTTCATTCTTGTTTACAGCTAGCTGAGCAGATAACACAGCCAGATACACAGGTAATGTAGTCCAATGTCACTACAAAGGGGAGAGATTATTTTGGCAGTTATTGAATATTACTTGAACATATAGAACATGGTTTAGGTTCTTAATTATTTTTGTTAAAATTAATTATAGAATTATTTCCAGCTTATAATTACCTTTTACCCAGAGTACTATATTACATCAACTCCTTGTATTTCCTATGGCATTACCTGCCTACTACCTTTATGTTCTTAGTAGTTGGTTAGAGCATTCTCTTCAGAATCCTTTTTTTCTTTTCTGTCCTAGAGCAAAGTTTTTGTTTCTGTGTTTTACATTTAAGGTCTTCCTAGTACAGACATTACCACCCTTTCTGTAACCAATGCATCACAACATTTAACAGTATTTGCCTCTGTGTGTGTGTGTGTGTGTGTGTGTGTGTGTGTGTGTGTTTGTCTGCATGCATGTGTGTTTATTCTCTTATAATTGATAATTTCTTTTCATTTCAATAAGTTACAGTGTTGAATTGGCATCACATTTATGAAGTAAGACTGCTCTAAACATGTAGAATAGGGTTCTTGGAAATTACTATCTTTCTATAAAAGTATTATGTACAGTGACTTTTGTTTTAGAGTAATTTGAAGTTATAATACCTGAGTTATAGGATTAATGAATCTAGGAATTAATATGTAACTTTATGGGAAGACTGAATATTTCTTTTCCAAATGGCAGTGACAGAGCTCCTTCTCCATATCCACCACTGACAGAAGATTCCCTGTGTTCCTGTTCTTCCCCCTCCAGCCTTAGGGATAGAGAGGTATAAGTTTAATTGAAGTTTCCAGTCTGCTGGCAACTACTGCTAGGACAGGAATAATCAGAAGGACAAATTGCAAAAAACAAAAAAAAAAAAAATGAAGAATTTTGCAAAGGAGTTCTGAAACATATAGAAGTGATAGTTGTAGAAAGAGGTTCACATTTTTCTTGTTTATTCTTTTCCTTTATTTAGATCCTTCATTTCTCCTTTTTATTTTCTCACTTTCTGGTTCCCTTTCCATTTCCTAGAACAGTGCTGGTGGAAGAGCTTACTAACTGGATGTTCTGTATTAATGGCATAGAATTTGTCACCCCTTTCACCTTAGCATATAAAGCAGTGTTTCTCAACTTGGGGTCAAACAACCCTTTCACAGGGGTCACCTAAAACCATGGAAAACACAGATGTTTACATTGTGATTCTTAACAGTACAAATTACAGTTATGAAGTAGCAATGGAATAATTTTATGGTTGGGGGTCACAGCATTAAGAAGGTTGAGAACCACTGCTATAGACCTATCTTCAGTCTCAACCCTCTTTTAATTTCCTTTGTTTGATGCTGCAAACTTACCGATTGGTAGTTCAAAATTAGGTTCCTGGCCAGGAAATAGGAAAAAACCCAAAGAATAGCATATAACCTGTATTGGCAAGCTGAAAGTAAGTTTGGGTCCTAGATGGGTGGCTGTGTGTGTGTGTGTGTGTGTGTGTGTGTATACACATGGTGCGCATGCACACACACATACATGTATGGCTGATAATGTGACCAGCTCCATTCACTAAATGAAAGGGAGTTCTGGGATAGTTTGTATGTCTCTAGTCTTTCACTCTCTGTGTCTAACCAGCAGTGCCCTCTGCTGTTCACTGTTAATATTTAGGGAGTTTTTTCAAGTAAACATGTTGCTGTGTTCTACTTTTTCTTCTACAACAGAAGAAATTTCTTGTTTTCCTGAAACTAAGTCATTTGAAGATAATAGCAATCCATTTCTCACAGATCTGAAGTCAGGCAAGTTTAAGATCAAGTCATAAGCAGACAGATAGAGAGGACTTACTCTCAGCTCAAAAAAGTCACCTTGCTGCATTCTCATGTGGTAGAAGAGCTAAGACAGCTTGGCGTTTTATAAGGACACTCACCCCAATTATGAGATAATCACTTCCCAAAAACTAACTAAATTATGGCTTGCGTTTCCACCTTACTGTTGGGGTATTAGAATGTAGCTTGGGGAAGGTGAAATGTGGTCTAAGATAGGGTGAAGGCTGTTGTTCTTAAACTCCTGTGCACCCAAATGCATCTGGGGACTGAGGAGTTGGGAATGGGAGTCTGCAGGCCAAAATGAGCCTGGGATGGGGGTAGGAGTGGGAATAGGGGTGAGGAATGGGAGGGATGGGGGGGGTGATCCATCTTAGCTCAGAGTGAGTACCAGGAGTATGGAGGGGCTTTTATGGGAGACTTAGTCATGGTTCTGTATGATTAAACCTCCCCACCCCCCAGCCGTTCTTGTTAAAGGAAATAGTCCTTGTTTGCCCAAACTGTTATTCACAGCAGATGAAGATGTATATATTTTATTCAGGGTGAACAAGAAATTAAATGACTTTTGCAGAAAGGGAAGCCCATGAAGGGAAGCTCATTGGGTAAACACTTGGGGCCTATCTAGACACCTTAATAACATGTTGAACTCTAGGCTCTATGCTATGTTGTGGTCATGCTCCAGGACAGGAACCTGGTTGAAAGCTAAATTGAACTCCTGCTATTCTCAATTATGAGATTTACTGTATTTCTGAACTTGCTACCAATTCTTCTGTTTGGCGTCAGCGGTCCACTGTCCCACAGTTAATACCAAGTATGTTCTGAGTATGTAGTTCCAGCATGGCATCCACATTCAGACCAGTATCTGCCTTTCGTAGTGTCACAGTAAAGCCAGTGAATTTAATTCTAAGTATGGAATGTCTGGGGCTGCCATTAAACAAAACAAAAACTGAGGAGCAGCTTAAAACAGCAGAACATTAATCTCTTCACCATTCTAAAGGCATTGAGTTCTTAAGTGGCAACAGGGTTATGTTCTATCCAGGGATGTCTGTTCTGTGCCTTTCTCTTAGCTTCTGATGTTGCTTGCAGACCTTGGCATTCCTTGGTATGGATTCTAGTCTGTATCCATCTTCATATGGCATGCTTCCTGTGTCCTCATCTTAAGACACCAAGTCAAGGGGTTAAGAGTGCCCTTAAGTGTGGTCTAGACTCATCTAATTATGACTGATGACCTTATCTCCAAAAGATTGAATTTTGTTTCAAAAATTACATTGAATCAGGCTTCTCATCATAAACCTTTATTCTCCTTTCATTCATTCAGTTTCAGAAATGTGTAAAGTTTATTTTAAGATGCTTAATAAATTTTTATAATAGCCATTATAATTCTTTTCTGGCAGTTGTGCTGAGATTGCTGCTTACTGCTCCAGTATGAGGACCCAGGTTTGGATCCTAGCACCCTTAGAAGCTTGCTTGAAAATCCAGAGCTGGGGCAGTGGAGACAGATGAGTCTTCAGTGCTCACTGGCCAATTTCTGTAGCCAAACTGGCGAGCTCCAAGTTTAGTGAGAGGTTCCAAATAAAAAAATAAAGGTGGAGAGACACCCGTCATAGTGCACGTGTGTGCACCCCCTAATCCATGTGATTTTTTTTGCTTCCTTGGTAAGGGATCTAGTCCAGGGTGTCTTCAAACTTAATCCTTTCCCCGTTTCCTTCTTCCTTTTCCAGTGCTAGTCTCCATACATTGCTTATTAATTTTTTTTTACTATTTAGAAAATAAGCACATACTTTGATATCTGTAATCTCCACTTAAAGTTTATTTTCTGTTTAGATTTTACTGTATTTAAGAAAGGAAATATGGTAACTCATTCTAAAACTCAGGAAAAAAAAACCATGTTTTTCTGGCTCATATTTTCTATTTATTTTAACAGTTAAGTAAATCATATAGGAACCTGAATGTATTTATATTATTTACTTAGTTTTTTTTTAAGATACTGAAATAAAAACTATAGATGTAATGCATGTTATTGAATGATAAAACAAAGGGCTTCAGCCAGTTTGGATGATTTTTTTTTTTTTTTTTTTTGTACTCACATAAGCAGTGAGGAACTCAGTATTGAACATTTGAGTGAGTCCTGCAAACAAAAGGATACATAACCTGTTCCTGCTCAGAAGGCTGGGAGTGGACCTGGTTAATAGCCGGGTGACCTTCCGTTCTCTGTATTCCTCTGGATTCCTCCCCACCCCAGACCCCTATCTTAAGCTTGCTTTGCTCAATCTACAGAACCCATTCTTAGGGAAAGTGTCATAGATAATATACCTAGAGTAGATCTTTATTTCACTTACTTTGTCCCTTAAAGGGATTTTTGTAAGACTATTGTACACATGGGGTTGAGTTAAAAATCACCAGTAACAGTTTCCCCAAATTATGCTATGATTAAAGATACCTAAAATCACCTACTCAGGGTCAGACTTCCAAAGTTTGTGTCAACACCAGCTACTTACTGCCTTTTTGCCTCCCACAGTTGCAGAGAACCCAGCAGGGGAGAACAGGTTGGGTATGTTCTGCTTTACCCTTGTTGGTGCCAGGTTGCTAAGGGAATATGTGCTGATGCTAAAAGTGGGTATTAGTGTAGGTTCATCTTTAATCTCTGTTCTTCAAAAAATTACTCTGGGGAAGTGGGGCCTGCATCATGTATGCATAGTGTGTGTAGGTCAGAGCACAGTTGTGGGGTTGGTTCTCTTCTACTTTTATGTATATTCTGGGGATTGAGCTCATCCTGAAGCTTGTGTGGCAAGCGCCTTTATCTGTTAATCATCTCTCCAGCTTTTATTCTCTGTAGTTTTTACTTGTAAAGCATCGTATAATAGTTCATGTTAATATTTTTAATTTTTTTATTGAATATATTTTATTTTATTTTTAAATATTTATTTCTTTAGTATATATGAGTACACTGTGGCTGTCTTCAGACACACCAGAAGAAAGCATCAGATCACATTACAGATGGTTCTGAGCTACCATGTGGTTGCTAGGAATTGAACGCAGGCCCTCTGGAAGAGCAGTCAGTGCCCTTAACCACTGAGCCATCTCTTCAGCCCCATGTCAATAATTTAAAAGAATTCCATTTACACAATCTTTTCTGCAGAAAACTGTTTCCAACTGTTGGTAATGAAAGTCAGAGATGTAAGTGGATTATGCCATTAATGGACAACTCAGATTTTGATTAGATTATTAGGATTTTGCCATAATAGGAAAAGAACCAAACATAGGCAGCTAACATTAATATTAAAATAGGTTATTTTCATGTGAAATAATTCTTAAAGTTAAAGACAATTTGTTTGACTTAAGTTTATGGTGCTGATTTAGAACTCTTTATTGATACTTGGAATTTTTGTGTCATGACAGTGCATTTGCCCTGTTTTTCATGCTGTATTACAGTGGATGAATATACCATTAATATTTTTATTCACTCTATAATGGATGCTTGGCTCCATTAAGTTAAAAAGCATTGCATTACCTACTTGGTGCAGTATTTTGATAGTATAAACATCTAGAAACAAAGTTGCTAATAAAAAAATGTAACAGCTGAGACTCCTGATAAAAATGAACAGCCTATTTTATGCTTCCACCTGCAGGTAGAGAATGTCCTTCCCCGCCCTCCTCAGCTCACCGGTCCTATGTAGCATGTCTTTTTGAGCTTCGCATGTAAAGTAGCCTTTAGTCCTTCTCATCCCACAAGATAGATAATTAGGGTGTAAGTTTTCAGTGTTACTCATTGGGAGTTGTATTCCCTTATCGCCTGTTTTTTCTTTTACTTTTTATATACCAGTTACCTTCATCTTTGGATCAGTTTGATCCCCATATAGCAAAGAACTATGATATGTTATTTAAAATTCACTTTAAAACCAGTGACATTATAAACTACAATTGCTTTTTAATAATGCAGAATTTAATTCGTAAAATATCTTTTGTTAACTGGTAGGAACAAAACAATGCAGAGAATAAACATGTTTTCATGGAAAAAAAATCTATAATCACTTTCTTTACTAAGTTTTAGAAAATTACATCTCATTTACAGGTTTAGCTAATTCTACATTTATTTCCTTTTGGAACAGGATAATGCTGACTACAGATTATTTCAGAAAACACTGAAATTGTGTCGTTTCTTTGCTAACTCCCTTTTACACTACACTAAGGTAAGGCTCTATAATAAATGTAAAATACTAAATGTTACATAGTCCTTTTGCGAGTGGCAGGGTGGGCCTCTACGTGTGTGCACGTGTGGAGGTCAGTAGTTGGCATGGAGTGTGTTTTCTGAGTTATGGTCTCTCACTGAACCTATAGCTTGCCATTTTTGGTATCTTGCCAGTGAGTTCCTGAAGTTTGCCTATCTCTGTCTCACAGTGCTGGGGTCACAGCATGCTGTGCCAGGACTGCTACAGTTCCTCTGAATGTATTTTTGAAGTTCATTTTGAAGATCTTATGTATGGTTTAATATTATTTATGTTCCTATTATGTTACTTACATTGTTAGCATCATCATTGTATTTTAATTTTCAGAAAATTATTTCTATAAGTTAAAAAATTTCTATAACCAAAGTCAATTCATAGAGTATAAGTTTGTATTTAAATACTATTTACAACTTATTTCTATTCTATTTCTGAGTTAGGTTCATAGGCGCACACACACACACACACACACACACACACACACACACACACACATACAACACACACACACACACACACGCAGACTCACTTTGGGTATTCTTGGAATAATTATATTTGAAGTTAGGATAAATATGTTATCTAAGATTGTTTGGAAAGATTAGCAAATGGTGAAAGGAGTGTTATTGACAGATGTTAGTATTTTTTAAAAAACTATTACCCAAGTTAATATTTTTAATTTCATTTTATTAATTCTTTGATGGTTTCATACATGCGTATAATGCATTCTGCTCATTTTCACTCTCTATTAATTTTTCTTATCCTCCTCCCACTCCTTTCCTGCAGAACTTCCTCCTAAGTCTCATCTCACATTGATGTCTATTTTTTTTTAAAGTTTTGACATATTTTTGGTTTTTGTTTTCTCCTCCAACATCTCCCTCCTTCTAGATCCTTCTATATCCCTGGCCACCCAACTTTATGATCTTTCTCTCTTAAAAAAAAAAAAAAAAAAAAAAAAAAAAAAAAAAAAAAAAAACAAACAAACAAACAAAAAAACTCAAAAAGCCAAATACAACATTTTCCCCAAACAATGCCAAAACTAGACAGAAGAGATGGGCCTCAGTGAGTGATAGCTGCTAATTGTGAGTGACAGTGGCTCTGACAGTCAGGTCTGATGTGCAGCCTCATGCTCTCTCATGTAAGCTTTTTTATATTTGAATGTGGCATGTCCAAGCTTTTATTCTGTATGTGATCTGTGGGGATTATGAATTAAAAAGTCATGTGACAACAAAGAATGAGTAGAATTTCTTTATTTTAGGAATTTCTTCCTTTCCTGTCTGATTCTTGCTGTATTTTGCACCGGCTTTATCTTCAGATATACAGGTAAAAAGGATAGTGCTTGTCACTTCATGGAAATATAAATGCTTATCGTAACTGAAATATTAGAACGAATTTTTTAAATGTTTCAGTAAAGTTTTACCCACTTGTTTAACATACTGGGAGATGGACACTTTTGAAGGATTACAGTCCATTTGACCTTTACTTGTTTTTAACTAGTTCCTTAAACTGACTAATAAATAATTGGTATGGTGATAAATACCAAAGCATTTGTATATGAGTGTAGCGTATGCATGCACATACAAATAACTATATGTATATTGTATTTATACATTTTGTGTCAGCGTAGTTCTATTTTGATGGGTCTAGAAATTAACTTGGAATTATAAAGTTAGTTTGGAGAGGTTTTAGCAGTAGCTAGAACACAATAGAGAGGATGAATAGTAAATTAAAATGAAGTCAGCAGAGTTTCAAAGACTGAACAGATTATTAAGGGCATGTAGGATAATATAAAATAACCTGACACATATTTTAGTGTAGATTCATAAGAAAGAATGGAGTCTTTAAAAGTTGACATGATGCCTAAGTGTTTTTATAACTTTAAGGGTTTATTTTGTCATGTTTTGTTTTTTGCTTCGTATAGGTTAATGCTGTGAAGTGATACTCTTTTATTTGTGGTATTTGTCTTAGTAATGAGAAAAACTTGTGTTTTAAGCTTTATCCTCTTAAGTTTTTATTAGGAACATCTATCTGTGAGGAAGAAATGCAGAATCAGATAGACAATGATAGATGGAAAGAAATTGCTGAGACTCAGGAAGAGCTTACAGAATGGCATGAATAGTAGAAGAGCCTTTCCTCATGATAGTTAAGTTAGTTTTATGAACTGGTTTTGTGGTGTGCACATGCAATGAGTGAGTGCTTGTGTGTGTGTGTGTGTGTGTGTGTGTGTGTGTGTGTGTGTGTGTGTATTTCAGAGGGCAATCTGTAGAGGAGTTTTCTCTTCCACCATATGGTCTTGGGGATTGAATGCAGGTCCTTGGATCCAGATGCAGGTACCTTTATCCACGTAGTCATCTTGTTGGCCATAAAGTTTTATTGTAGCTTCAGTATAAAGGAAAACATAGTTTTTTGTAAGTTTAAGAACTCTTTTCAGCTAGTTTCAGTTAGTTTTCTCATCTGGAAATTTTAATAACAGCATCTGCTTCAGGGGTTTTCTTTTGATTATTGTTATTTGTACAAAGTGCCTGATGTGTTACACTCAGTTTCTTACCTCACTGGGACCTAGAAGAATTGACAGTATGAAGGCACCAAGAAGCTATATCCACACAGGAGCCTCATTTTCATTGTGTAAGAGTATCAGTCAACCTTTCATAGTGGACAAGTATGTTGTCATGATTTTGTTTTTATTAATTTTTATTACACTTTTATAAGGTTTAAGTTAGGGTAGTAATTAGGGTAGTATACTGTCTTTAAAAAGTTTTTAGTTAAAGGTTAATCACATTGATAGTTAAAGTTAACTTAAAAGAGCTTTAAATTTAATACCAGAACCTGAAATCTGTCAGTTCATTGTTCAACAGTCTCAATGTTTTTTTATCCCCAACACTGTTCCTTGATGTTAATAATTATTTTTGTCATTGAGAGCAAATGGAAGCAGTTAGAAGAGAGCTTGTGTATTGTTTTTATACCTGTACTTAGGCCCGTATAGTAATTTTCTCACTGCCCCAAATTAATTCTATATGTGCCTGAGGCTAGCCTCTTTGTGCTGTGAATGTAATTCTCTTTTACGTTCAGGCAACTCCTGAAGGTAGTCCCTTTCTTTTGTAACATCAGCCTGCTGTCTCTTCTGGACTATTTTCATGAGTGTATACGACATGCTACTATTTTTCCCCATTTCAGTACAAAACAGTCTCTCAATTCTACATGCTTTTCCAGATAAACTCTTATTTCTGATTACATTCCAGTCTTCAATTGACTTCTTCAGAGAACCTCCTGTTCATTTTCTGTAAAGACATTTTAATCTAGCAACATGATTTCTAGGTCTTTGTGACTGAAATGTAATATACCCTTAGTGTATATATATATATATATATATATATATATATATATATATATATATATATATATATATCTTTAATCCTTCTGGCTAGAGTTCTTCAGCACATATATGCCATTAATTCCAATGACAAAAAAATTGAGGTGCAGACAGTGTGATGAATCAGAGAAAGATTTAACAAAATGAGTCAGAGATAGGATATGTCCAACTTTCATGCCCAGCCGAGGAGAAAAGCTATTTAAGAGCGTTCAGGAAGAGAGAGTCAGTCTTCTCAGTGCAGTGAGTGTAGTGGAGTTGAGTTCTTGATGAGTTCATGCAGTTCAGTGCAGGTCAGCAGAGGTAACTGAAGCCAGAGTGTAAGGGACCAGAAGATTAGAACAAATGGCAGAGTTAGTTTGAGGCCAAGTAGAACAATTCAGTCAGAGAGAAGACATTGAATCAGTCAACTCGAAGAAGAGCTTGAGCCAGAACAGCTGAGTTGAATCAGGTAGAGTTCAGAGAAAGATAGAAGGGGTGAGCTTACTCAGCAGTAAGTTTCCAAGACAACAGTTCAGGTGAATAAAAGTTACACTTACAATTATCCTTGATTATTTTTTTTCTATATAACATTTAGTTAACATCTGCTGTTATAATAGACCCCACAATTCATGAGGAATATATTTAAAAACCTACAGTTGTTACCAGAAAGATAAGTGGTACTGGTTTCTCTACTGTGTGTTCTCAAACATACATATATTATACATACTTTTAGTAGGGTTTGTTTGTAGTAAGAGAGAGCCACTCTAATAGTCTATTGTAAGAATTGTATGATTGGTCTGTCCATAAATATTTTACTTTACTGTAGTTACCCTTGTGATGTGAGATGAGTGAGGTGAATGAAGGAATCATTGTGACGTGGCTTTAGGCTACTGTGTAAAAGTTACTTCAAAACTCCTACTGCCATACATCAGCAGTGGATCTGATAACTGAGAAGCCTAGTGAAGCCTAGCTAAGACACACAGCTATGCTGGACAAGGGATGTCTCGTCACAGTTGCTATGGAGCAGGACGGTATGAAATTTCGTCGTGTCACTAAGAACAGCACACAGCTCAAGAATTGATTTTGTGCTTTTTTTGCCTGCAGTTTTTTTCATTTAGTGTTTTTACCTTATATTTATTTTAATTAAATTTATTTACTTTTTGTTTGTTTGTTTGTTTGTTTGTTTGCTACAGAGTCTGTACTCTGGCTCAGAGTCTTTCTGCTTTGGCCTCCTGAATGTTGAGATTACAAGTATGAGCTACTGAAGGCAACTTTTTATAGAAATAACTAAACCAGAATTTATCAGTTCTATTTTTTTACATAAATTTTTCTAGTTGGTTTGTTAGTTATGTTTACATTGTTTTCTAGGACACCACCACTAAATGGTATTAAAGTACTTGAAAATAGTACTAGATTTCTCTAGGAAATATTTTCTCTATAGAATTACAGCTGTTATTTAGTTTCTAGATCTTCATATCTTTCTGTTATCAATTCAGTACTTTGAGATTTTTCCTATAAAATATGTACTTCTCTTTTTAAATCTTTTTTACTACTGTGACATGAGTTTGTGATACATCTTTGTAAAGCTAGAGGACGGCTATTAAATGCATAAGGTTTTTCATCTTTGCAGCAAGTTTCCTCCAAGCCTATATGCTGCCCAGATCTCCAAAGTACAGCAGGAGGACATAGCAGGCACTTTCCTTGTGCTCCTGGACCCTCTCATCGGTCAGCTGCTCAAATCCCAGCCTTTTGTGCAGGCAGTTTTGGCTAGTAAGCTTGGTAAGCTTCAATCAGATTTAAATCATCTCCTTTATTATGGCATGTCAGATGCAGTTATTTCCCTTTAAGGAGTCACTGTTTTATGTTACAAATTTTATTTAAAATTTATTGTACTTTTATTGAAATATTATCATTAAGTCATACCTCTACTTTCTTTATATAAAACTACCAAATTTCTGTTGAAAATATTTTGGCAATTTTAATTGCTGGAAAGATCTGCCCTGTGAACTGCAGCTCCCACAAGTCCTACTCCTGGTTGTTGTCATGGATAAACTGCCGTCTCA
Organism: Micromys minutus; assembly: GCF_963924665.1. Lineage (NCBI taxonomy): Eukaryota > Metazoa > Chordata > Mammalia > Rodentia > Muridae > Micromys > Micromys minutus. Next base: position 77,196,099 of record NC_137969.1, read on the forward strand.
GCCTGAGGATGTACAGACTCTGTGGTGCATAGAAGATGAGACTAGGTAACATTTTGTTTATATCTTATATTACCAGTGGCTTAGTGGTCTCTAAGATTTGAAATGGCCTTGAATTAAAGTTTTAGGCAGATGTGCTGTGTGCCTGTGAAAGGCATGAAGAGAGCTGTCATAGATACTCTACAGTGAGTGTCTCCTGGGAGACTTCACTTGTCCTCACCCACTTTCCCAACACTGTAGTCTAGGCACTCATTTGTTACTACATGTGCTCCTAATTTTTTATCCTTCCTCTTGTTTGGTTGGTTAGTCTGTTTATGCAAACTGGGATGATCAAAATGTTAGGTAATGTTCAAACTTGTAAGGTCTACAACCTGTTTCATCGACTTTGATACCCTATTCTTTATTTAATAAAAATATATACAATATTTTTGTTACTTGAATTTCATACATGTATACAATATATTTTTATCATATTTACCCACACATTTCACCCATAAATTTCCCTGCCTTTCTACTCATTCCCAACTTTGTGTCCACCAAATCCAGTTTATGCTATCCATATGCTCTTGGGTGTTGGCCATCTAAATGGAATGTGACTGACTAAGCAGGAGCCACACTTTTAAAGTACACTGACTCCCCTCTGTCGGAAGGCATCTACTGTCAGTAGCTCCTCAGGAGTGGGGACTAGTGAGATACACCATGTGTGCACATACCCCTCCCATGCAAGGGACTAAGTTGATCTTCTTATTAATTAATTAACTAACTTTGACCTGACTGGTTTCCCCTCCCTCCTCCCAGTCCTTCCACCTACCTCCTCTCCCTTCCCATCCACTTTTCATTCCTTTCTCTTCAGAAAAACGCCTCCCGTTTATCAACCATCCTTGCCTATTTGCCTACAAATTTCATAATGTCATTGTTTTTAATAGCTGAGTAATACTACATTGTGTGGTTGTTCCAATTTTCTTTTTCTATTCTTTGGTTAATGGACATCTAAGCTGTTTCCAGTTTCTGGCTATTATGAACAAAGCTGGTATGAACATAGTTGAGCAACTGTCCTTGTGGTACAGTGGAACATTTTTTGGGTATATGTCCAGAAATGGTATAGATGGATTTCCAGGTTTTTGAGAAGACACTAAGTAGATTTCCAAAGTGACTGTAAAAGCTTGCACTTCCACCAGCAGTGATCTGTCCTCCACGTCTTCACCAGCATGATCTGTTGCTTAATTTTTTTATATTAGCCAAAGATGTCAGAGTTGTTTTGATTTACATTTCCCTCATGGCTAAGGACGTTGAACATTTCTTTAAGTACTTACCAGACTACTCTGTTGAGAATTTTCTGTTTAGATTTATATCCCATTTTTTAAATTGAGTTATTTGGTTTGTTGGTGTTTAGTTTCTTGAATTCTTTAAATATTTGGATATCAGCCCTGTATCGGGTATGAGGTTGGTGAAGATCTTCTCCCAGTCTGTAGGCTGCTGTTTTAACCTTCGATGTTTCTTGTTTTTTTTTTTTTTAAACTGAAGTTTCATGAGGTCCTACTGTTGATCTTAGTGTTCAAGCTATTGATGTTTGGGTATTCTCTTCAGGAAGTTGTCTCCTAAGCCAGTGTATTCAAGGCCATTTCCCACTTTCTCTTTTATCAGGTTTATGGATTTTTGTTGAGGTGTTTGATACACTTGAACTTGAGTTTTGTGGAGGGTGATAAATATGGATCTATTTGCATTCTTCTCCATGCAGACATACAGTTAGACCAGTGCCATCTGTTGAAGATGCTTTTTTCCCCCACTGTATAAGTTGGGCAACTTTGTCAGACATCAAGTGTCCATATGTGTGTGGATTTACATCTGGGTCTTCAGCTCTCTTCCTAAGATGACATGCCCATTTTGAAAACATTTTTCAAGAAATGTTTTGAAAGATTTATGGCAGTAAATATATTTTATTTTCAGTATTTGTGTATATACGCATTTTCAATGCAAATTATTAGTTATTTTTATCTTTAGACATTTTGATTCTCTAAAGTAGCTCTGTGTATGACATTTTATCTGCTGTTCATTGATTTCTATTAATGCTGGGCTCCATGTTCTTAATTCTCCTGCAGAATGTCCATACTCAAAGCTATTTTCTACAATTTTGGGCAGTGTTCTGGTGAGCTCTCTGTGCCTACTTATTTACAAGGAGTGAAGGGTAAAGGACAAGCTGAGATGCCTGTCACTTTGTATCAGCACATTTGTGTTCATCTGTGTGCATTTGTGGCTTCTTTTCATCACTCATTGTTTCCTGAGCTGGTAAGTGTGCTACAAACTTAATTAAATGGAGTTTACACTTTGTTTTTATTGAAATTATATTTGATATGTAGAAGAATGAAAATTAATGACTTGTAAACTCCATTCACCTCAACTTGTACATTTTGTCCTTTGTTCATTTGCATTAAGAGATAGTTATTCTTGATTCATATAATACTAGATTTACTATTTAGCTAAAATACTTGATAAAACATTTTGCATTTTACACAGGGAGTTATAGGAAAATCCTGTGAGAAGTGGAGAATCTGAGAAGGGGGAATCACCTAATGTGCTAGTTATGTTTCTGTTGCTGTAATAAAAGGAAACTTTACTCTTAGCACACAAAGAATCCATGTAATGGTCGGAGTTATGGCATTAGGTGGTCAGAGCAGGAAGCTGAGAGACACATGTCAACTACACACAGGAGAAAAGCTCCGTGAAAGTGGAGCAAATCTGCAAACTCTCAGTGTCTCCCTCAGTGATGCACTTTGTCCAGCAAGGCTTCATGTCCTAAAAGTGCCATAACTTCTCTTGACCTTGAATTATACACTTCAGACCAAGTGTATAATTACCTGAACGTGTGTGGAGGACAGTTTTTATTCAAACCACTATACCTTTACATAAAAAGTAAATAGTAATATATAATGCTTGCTCTGTTGCAGATGGTTTTATTTTGAATGGAAATAGATTGGTAAAAAGATTGAAAATATTTTAGGAAAAATTGCCATGTTGCTTGAAAGCTTTTAGAGATGATCTTCGTGGGTTATAAGGATTGAGTTATATGTTAAAAGCACATGTAAGAGAAGTTTCTGTTCCCCTCAGCTCAACAAATAAATAGTACTATAGTTCTTTTAGAGTTGCATGTAGAGCATGTAGAAGTTTCCCACTGAGGATCTTATTAAAATATGATAGTGTTTTCTGATTTAGTGTGAGAAATGTAGTATTTATATTTCATGAGCATCTACCTAGTAATAAATTGACATTTATGTTTTTTCATTAGGATGCTGCTCTATTGAATGCTGTGCTTAGCACTAGTCTGAGTACCTCTTTGTTAGCGATGGATGTGTGGTGCTTCCTTGCTCGGTAAAAGTAATCTCATATCAGAGTTGGATTGGGTTGTAGTAGTGACCAACAGTATATAATTTTGAGTTCAGAGAATGTTGTTTTTTTAATCTTTTAATGGAACTATAAAAATGGTTAGATTTCATGTCACTAAGCTTGGAAACAGTTTTTCTTTTCTTCCTTTTTTCTTTTTTTTTTTGGTATAAGGCAGATGTTGGGGGCAGCTCTATATATTATGTTCCTTGGTGATGGGTATCCAGTTTGAACATGCCTAATTTGAAGTCCAGTATGTCTAAAAACCAAAATTTTGAGCTCTAATGGTTAACAGTGAAAAGTTACACTCCTTGAAACTGTTTAACTTCTCAGAGTACTAGAAGTATTAAATAAATATTACCTTCAAATTAAGTATGTAGTCAGTTGTAAAAGATAAATAAGTTGAAATATTCTAAAATATGATAAAATCTGAAACACTTCCGGTATAAGGCATTTCAGATAAGACATTTCAGATCCTTTATCTGAACTTGTATTAGTTGACATGTCCTCACCAGGGTGTTTCTGTCTCCTTGCTCTTCTGCCTAACTAGAAATTCAGTGCGTTTTTTAATGTCACAGATATGGGACTGCTGAACTTGGTGCACACCATGTCACCTTAGTGGCTCGTCTGGTAAGAAGAATTAAATGGTCTAAAATACTCATTTTGTATGTTTTCATTGGAGATAAAATATTTTTGGATATTAATAAAATATTAGTACCTAATTTAATGCAAATGCTAATATAAAAATTATTAACATGTAAAAATCCCAGTGTATAAAGTGTAGAAATTGTTTCATTTTCAGACTTTTAGATTTCTGTTCTTTGTTGTGGTGAAAAAAGACAACTTTAACTGAAAATGTTTAAAATATGAAGTCAGAGTGAAAATGCTGTGATGTTGATGGCTAAGTGCTCATCTCTTTCTTTTAATATACTTGAGGTCTCCTATGATTTTGTTGTATTTAAGTCATGACGGTGTGAAAAGCATTCAGTGATTATGATCAGTGTTCTTAGGAAAAGAACTAGGGTTGTCACTGAGTACAAACGTACATAGACTTAGTGTTTTTCATTTTTTTCAAAAGATGTGTGTATACCTGTATATTTTATGTATATGAGTATGATATCTTCATGCACACCAGCAGAGGTCATCAGATTGATTACAGACGGTTGTTGTGAGGCACTACATGGTTGCTGGAAATTGAACTTTTTAACTGCTCAGCCATCTCTCTGGCCCTGTTTTTAAATCTTTAATGGTGATTTTTTTTTTAAAATTATGGGATGTGTTTCATATGAAGTGGTTATGACCTCTTGTCATTGCTTTTATCCCTTGCCTTCGAATGGTAATCTCTGCACCCCATCATCCTTTGTGTCTTAGTAGGTACTGTGGCATACATTTCTGCATTTTTTTAATGATCATGTATTCCAATGAGGAATAGCATAACAGCAGACACTCATACCTCTATAGCGCTCACCCTGGTATGGGAAGGGAAAGCCTGACACATCTTGCACAAAAGAGTGTTCTCTTATATGTCTTATATCTTAAGTCTTTGTTACCTATTTTCTACATTATATGTGTCTGTGAATGTATGGAGAGGTAAATGCAGATTTCCACAAAAGCCAGAAGTATCAGGTCCGTCAAAGATGAATCACCTGCCGTTTTCAAGTGTCCAGCTCTAGATGCTAGAAACCAAATTCCGGTCCTCTTTAAAGTCTTACTGCTGGGCCAACTCTCCAGCTCCTCTTAATTATTATTTTTGAGATCAAGCTATCTTATTTAGTCTAGGCTGACCTTAAATGGGTGTTCTTACCTCAGCCTCCCGAGGGCTAGGATTACCTTATGATGCTAGCTCAACTTTCTCTGTACATGACTGTGCTTAGATCTTTAAAAATTACATAAGTCATTTTAAATAGCATTTGCACACACCAGTTATCAGAGTGGTAATTGCAGTGTTGTAATTATCCTTCTCATTAAGGCAAATTTCTTTGAAGCAAAAATGTTAAAGAATAGCCCTAAATTAAAATTTTAAATTAGCTGTAATTCTGTCTCTCAGAAAGAATTATCCTTGGCATATAATTATTATATATAAATATTATATAAAATTACATAAAATATTATATAAAAAACTGATTCTCTGGTTTTAAATCATTCTCCTCTTTTTTTCCTGCCTTTCTAGATAAAATGTTGCCCTGGAAAATGTGTTCAGCTTACCAACCTATCCATACTGTTGAAGCGTCTCTTTTTCTTCATGGCCCCACCCCATCAGGCAAGGATATTAAGTCTGTGTCAGTGTTTTCAGTCAGCTGAGAGAATGGAATGCAGATCCCCTCCCCTTTATTCTGTTTAAATGTACTGTAACTGGAACTTAATTAACATTGATGCTTTGGCAGTTAGTTTTAGGTCTGTATAAATTTTGATGTTCCTGTTTCAGATTTCAGATAATCTGATTCAGTCCTCCTGAAATACCTTTTTTCTAAACAAAAAAATCTTTAAACTGTCTTTGTATCTTTGTTTGATTTATTGATTTTGTTACACTTTGAATGATGGATCTTAGCTTTTCAGAGTAAATAAAATGGATTTGTAAGGAAGATTACAAGTATGAACCTCAGTTGCCCACTGTTGTGAAGTCACCAAGCTTTACTGAGGTGGAGATTCTTGTCTCATGGGCTTGAGTAGCCTTGCATGGTCTCATAGATGGGCACCATTTGAATTCCAGTAGCAGGGTTTTTGTGAGTGTTTAAAAATAAGTTTCTGGATTCTTATCAAACACATTGGTGGGTGTGAATAGGTTCTGCAGTTTGTTTTTGTTAAGCACTTAACATGATTCTGACATAGAGTCAAGCTTGAAACCTACTAGATACATGATAAAAAATTGACTGTAAAGCTTTTTGAATCCCGAATAAGAGCAGTAATACATCATTAACACACATCAGATTGGGTATGCTTTACTAAAACCATCACTCCAGGCATAAATGTTGAAGTTAATATTTCGATCTTGTATATTCAGTTATCCATTAGTCTGAAGTTTCTCATTTTTTTTTCAACTTATTTCAGGTGGAATTTATCCAGAAATTTTCTCCAAAAGAAGCAGACAACTTGCATTTGTGGCAATATATTTCCTTCCAGGCATTATCTCCTGATCTCAGGAAGCAAGTTGCATGTGAAGTGATCAGAGTGTGCACAGCACAGTGCAGGAAGTGGTTGAGCAGCCATCATACTTTGGCTGAACTTGACTCTCTGGTGAGGTAGTTTGATTAATTAGCAGTTTACCAAGCACTGTTTTAAGTACTAACTACAGTCTCTGTGTATGTGCTCTCTTTCAAAACCTAGCAGTATTTTTAGATCTGTACATTATAAAAGGATCTTTGAGAACATTATATTGATTGATATAAATTGTATTGTTGAGTGGGAAGATGTACTTCCATTGGGTTAAGGGATTTGGAAAACATGACTACACTTCATTTGCTAGAGATTCACTCCTTCCCCCTTTGACAGTCTCATTACTGCATAGCCCAGGATGGCTTTGAACTCAGCATTTTAACCTAATCTCCTTAGTGCTAGATGATAGGTGTGTACCATTTTAACCAGCTTAGACATATTTGATAATGTACAATATACATTCTATAGAAACCTGTTCTGTCTGCTTGCTTCCTTATAAAACACAACCAGAGACTCATCTATAAGTAGAAAGCACATGAATTTTTAAGATGAACTAGGTACAGTATACATGCAGTTGAACTTTCCACTTCAGTCTTCATTTGCTTATTTCGTTAATTCAACAAATACCTTTTGAGTGCTCTTATGTAGTACATTTTGTTTTAGTCATTGAGGGAGAGATGCAACAGGAAACAATTAAAACCTATTCTTATAGATACATATTCTCGCTAAGTAGTAACCAGTATTGTAACTTAACAGAGATAAAGTATACTTTCAAGGATTTGTAGGCTTTCTTTTAATTTTTGATTAGAACTTGTTCAAGGCACATGTTTTCATATCGAGCTATTCTTCTATACTGTTGTAAAATGGCAGCTGGCTATAATTATTAAGGTAGTTTAAACACTTACTTAAAATTAAAGAAGTTGGATTTGTTTGTTTTGTTTTGGTGTGGCGTTATTTTACATGAGTGGGTTAATGTGTCATTTGTATGTAATGTGCACTAGTTTCCAATTGTTCAGCAAACTCAGTCAGTAGACTTTCAATATGTTATACTTTTATCATAAATAATGTTTTAGGCTTGTTAGGTAAAAGCACTAATTTTCTAAAATTGTGCAACTTCTTAAACAATGGCCAAAACTCCTGTATGTATTTATTTGTAAAGGGAAATGGATTAACCTTGAATGAGATGTGCATTTAGTGTATACCCCTAGACTTTAGTGCAAGTCAGAAATAGATCTGAGTAGTTGTAGATGCAAGAATAGATCCAGAAAAAGTTTGAGTTTCAAATTTTAGACAGTGCATTTCTTAAGTACTTTATTTGCTTATAAAATAGTGTTTTTGTAGCATCTCTTGGTAAAACACCAGAAATAATAAAAATTTCGTAACCTACATAGATTTCTGGGTGCACAGTGTGGAAAAAATAGCTTTCTATTGATAAATATTGTAAGTTAGGCTTGCTCATCATGTGATAGGTCTTTATTGCTGTGACAAACACAGTGACCGTAAGCAACCTGGAGAGGAATGGGTTTATTTCAGCTTAGCGTCCATTATAAGGGGACTTGAGGGTAAGCACTCAAGGCAGGAACTAAAACAGAAGCTATGGAGGAATGCTCTTATTGGCTTCCTCCTTACTTAGCCTGCTGTCATCAATCAGGTGCTCACAGGGGCACCTAATAGGCTACTCTGAGTGGGCGGGGCCTCCCACACCAATAACAGTCCAGAAAATGCCCTCCATGTTTGCTTACAGATAATCTGATGGAGACATATTTTTAATTGAGGTTCCTCTTCCCAGATAATTCTAGCTTATGTCAAGTTGACAAAACAACGAAAACAAAACAAAAACAAAGAAGTCACAACAGAAAAACAGGACATTGTATGTATAAAGCCTAGTAAAATTCAATATTGATGCTATTTTAAATGACAACTTCGAAATAGTCTGTGTGAGTTGTTATAAAATGTTATAATAATTCATACTATGTTTATAAATGGACCCCTGGTCCTTTAGACTAGATTTGTAAACTCAGACTCTCATCTTTTCTCCCCATTTAGAACACAGCACTTTCTGTTTTGCTTACTGTATGCAGTTCTGCTGGAGAAGCTTTGGATAGTCGGCAGCTAACTGCAGTTACTGAAATTGTGGGTCAGCTTTGGGCTTTTATAAACATCGACCAAGTAAGGAAGCTGCTCATTTCTCTAAAAACTATAAAATATTGATGAGAATATTGCAATTTCCCTATAGATTAAATTTTCTAATTTCTTGAGGTGATGTGTAAAAGTTGTGATTAGAATTCACTTAGTTGTGTTCTCTTAGGCAGTTGTATATTTGTATGGGGATAGAGGAGCGTCTGTGTGCATTCTTGTGCGTATGTGGAGGCCAGAGGCTAATGTTGGCTACCTTCCTTCCTGTGCTTCACCTTACTTTCTGAGACATCACTAAACCTGGAGCTCCAGTGAGCTCTAGGGATCCCATGCTACCCCTTTCCACATGCTGGTTATAGGTGCGGCCTGCCTCACTTAGCTGCCGCGTGGGGTTGAGAGTTAAGAGCAGAGATCTGCAAGCTCCATCATCAGGCGGGTACTGATGGAGCCATCTCCTTAGGCCCTTTCAGGCAGGTTTTATTTGTTTGGTTTAGAAGTGTAATAAATACTAATATTAGACCTTACCAAAGTGTCAGTCAGTCACAGCCCATCTACCTATGTTTATGAACTTGCCAGACCCTTTTAAAAAAGTTTTGTTTTGTATTTTCCCCCATGTTGGATTGATGTCTATTTGTGATTTTGAATTTTTTTTAAATAAAACAGTGCAGATGACAGGAGTGAGTTGACTTAGAAGTGAAGAGTTTAGCAAGTAGATATAGCTAATTTGTATTTCTCTAGGAAGTACAAAGCTAGGAAGTCAAGTGATACTAGGATTAAAACATGTTCCCTATATACTGTTGTAAACTTAGATTTCTCATTTTAAAGACCAGAATACAATGTATGTTTTCTCTGGCTGAACATGTGACATCTGGCAAATAGTGGAAGCTGAGAACCAACCCAGACTTTGGGAAAGTAATAGTATTTTGCAAATGATGGTGTTTTGGGGGTTCAGGTTTCCTGCAGAGCCTGTTGTATACTCTACCACTGAGCTACACCATGAGCCCTGCAGAAAGACCAGGCTTTATGCTCCGTTTTATGGTCGCATTACCATCCTGCAGTGGTGTCACTTCAGTAAGAGGGTGCTGCTGATACTTACATATCGCTCAGTAGCCTTTCAACATGCCTGTGCAGGGGTGCGGCTTCAATGCAGTACGGCATAAATACTAACTGTGACGAGGGAGCGTTGGACCAGCAACAACAGATACATGTTTCTCAGTGGCAGTAATTATATCTACTTTAAATCATCTGGATTGGAAGGATGGCTCCTCTGTTTCTTAGCAAATATTTTCCCCACTCTGTTTTCTTAAGGTGGGAATGATATTATCTACCACGTATACTTGATGTAAAGCATCAAGGTGAGGTAGTAATTATAAACCACATATATCGACTGGTATATAATAAATGCCGAGTAAAATACTGGTATTGTAGCTATTCTCGTGTGTCTTAGTTAGGCTTTCTGTTGTGATTAAGCACCGTGACCAAAAGCAACTTGAGGAGGAAAGATTTCATTTTACATCTTATATAGTCCACCATCCGAGCAGGAACTCAGAGAAGAACCCAGGGGAATTCCAAGCTAATGCAGAGGCCATGGAGGAGTGATGTTTCCTGGCTTGCTCCTTATGGCTTGCTCAGCCTGCTTTCTTACAGAACACAGGACCACCAGCCCAGGGGTGTCACCACCCGCAGAGAGCTGGGCCCGCCTACATTGATCAGTTTTCAAGAAAATGCCCTACAGTTTTCCTCCAGGTAGTCTGTCTGATGGAGACATTTTTTTGATTGAAGTTCTTTCCAAAATAACTTTAGCTTGTGTCAAGTTGATGAAAAAGTCTTAACCTCATGTAATTCTAAATTCTCACCAAAATTACTTTTGTTTCTTGTTGAAGGTAATCAGTCAACCCTGTGTTCAACAGGCGTTTAGCCTTTTACTTCAACTCCTGGCATTTTTCATCCAAACTGTAGATCTGCAACTGATAAGTCAGGTAAAATAGTGGTCCAGTTGGTTCTTTGTTTACTGTTTGTGAGCCTGCAGTGATTGTTTACTTGTAACCCCTTTCTCCTTCCCTCCCTTTCTTCCTTCCTTCTACTTTTTTTTTTAATGACACTAAGTTTTATGGAGCCCAGACTTGTCTCAAACTTATTATTAAGCAGAGGATGCCTCTGAATTAACTTCTCATCCCTCAGCCTTGATCTTTAGAAGACTGTGGCACCACCCCCAATTTTTTTATGGGGTGCTGGTGATTGAATCTAGAGCTTTGTGCCTACTAGGCAAGCATTCTACCAGCCAAGCTACATCTCTAGCACTTGTAATGTTTTCCTTATAAACTGAATGGATCAGCATCACTTGTTTTCATCAAGGTTGTCACTTAATGTTTCTTTCTTCCATTACTGTTCCTGCTGCTTGGCTATATCCTGGCTAGTTCACTGCCACAGAAAATTCTGACTGCTTAGTGGGAAAGCTAACAGTTCTCATCTGATGTTCTTACTCAGCTTCCAGAGTTGAGGCTTGTAGACCTGCTGTTGGCTGTTCTGGATTTTGTCTCCTCCCCCACCCCACACAAGCACACCTTGTCAGGGTTCTCTTGTAACAAGCTCTGTTTTCTCTTTTCAGGTTGTAAATGTCCTGACCTCAGTAATTAAACTAGAGCCTCCCGACCATGTCTGTTTGGCAGTACTGGATTTTATATCTTCTCTGGGCAAACTTTATATATCTCAAACTGTCCGGGTAATACTTTTTTTAAAAAACAAATACAAAACCTAAAAACAAAATCTGTGCAATGACTAGGGAAATTTTAAGCTTTTGATTTGTTTCTTTTGTTTTGATTTTGAGACAGGGTCTCCCTGTGTAGCCTAACCTGATCTAGAACCTGAGATAATTCCCTTGTGTCAGCCTCTCAAGTGCTGTGACTGTGATATGAGCTACACTGGTATAGGATTTTAACTTCCAAAATCTCTTGAGTTTACTAACAAAGTTTTGGGGAAAGCCTTTCTGATAGAAAGGGTAGTTGTCAAAACACATATTCAAGTCACTTTCTTTTAAAAAATGAGTTGTCATACAAATAATTTATCAGTGTATTGTGAAGTAGAGTCGGTTCCCCACATCTAAAGGAAGAGGACACTCATGCCTTAATACAGTAGCGTCTGGGGAGGAGGTCTAGTGATTAGTTGAGACAGCAACAATACTGCAAAATAAGTGTAGCTGACAAATGTGTATTCTACTTCCAAAGTTATATTCTAGTGGCCTCAGGAAAGACTCCTACCAAATTTTAAGACCGTCTAAGAAAAAGATTGTCCTAAACTGGGAGCTTTGCCTTAATGTAATAAAATTGCAGTATTTCTAGATTCTTAGCTTTGCTTTACCTTCAAAGGGGAGACTAAAAAGAGCTCTTTCCTATATTCAGAAAGTATAAGAGAGTATTTCAGTACATGTGGAAAAAATCCTTGAAGTTGAATTTCTTGTTCACAAGAAAATGACACCAAATCATGTTTCCATCCTGTAAACTTTGGTTTCATGAGATTTGCATAGATGCTGGAAGCTGACAAACACCAGCTTGCACTGAGATGTCATTCTTGTTGGAAAGGCTCTCAAGATGTAGCCTAAACTGGTTTCAAATTTGCAATCCTATTTCAGCCTCTAGAATGCTGTGCTTGCACATTATGAACTCTTTACTATAAAACAAGTCTATTTCAGAGTGCTGGTTGGTTCCTGCAGTTATAGATGGTACATGGCTGCAAAATGCTCTTGTCAGAAGTAGCAGTCCCTCATAGACTTGGCCATGGTGAGGGCAAGTTCTGAAGAAATGTTTGAGATCCATGAGCATACGCCACACTGAAAGCCATAAGACAGTTCAAATACGTACCTGCTATAGGGGCTGTTTTCACTCCTGCTGGTGTGATAACTTAAATCCCAGTCTCAGCCCCCTGAAGCAGTGGACAACACAGACCAGATATATGAAATGTCTAGTGGTGATGAGTGCTGTGGGAAAAAAATAAAGCAGAAGATGGGGCAGGATGGGGGGATAGTTCTGAGGAGCCCTTACTAGGGTGATAGTAAGTATAAATCTGAAGAGGAAGGAGAAAGCCGTGCAGTCTCTGGATGAGTTCTGAGCAGGGGGCAGATAACAAGTGCAAGGCCTCACAGGCAGGAGCATTCCTGATTGCTCAGGGTATCGAGTATAGCAGTGGGCATTGTCAGCCTCAAAGTTGACAATATCTTGTATTGAAGTTGTTTTTCTCCAGCTGAGTTTGGTTCTCTTCATAGGATAAGGTGCTGCCCAACTTGTCTTGTATTCTTGCTTCACTGATAGTCAACAGGAATTGGTTGCTAGAGCAGCATACTTTGGAGGCATTTACTCAGTTTGCTGAGGTAAGACCAAACTATCGTATTGATCTTTATATTTTAATATTTCTAATATTCTGTAACATTTAAAAATACTGAACTGTGGGCTGGAGAGATGGCTCAGCAGTTAAGAGCACTGACTGCTTATCCAGAGGTCCTGAGTTCAATTCCCAGGAACCACACGGTGGCTCACAACCATCTGTGAAGGGATCTGATGCCCTCTTCTGGTGTGTCTGAAGAGAGATACTGTGTACTCATATACATTAAATAAACAATATAAAAAAATACTAAACTGCTTATATATCTCAGTTGTGAAATTTCCTGCTGAGGAGGTATTATTAATATGTTTACAAGGCCTTATCATGAAGTCTATAGAAATGAAGTGACTTTCCCAAGGTGCTCTGATCAGCAAGGACTAAATAATCAGAGTCACCTGCCCCACTGACACTGCTTGACTCAGACACTGCCTTCAGCAGTACTGGGGGATTAGTTCTAAGTGAAAACCCTAGCTCAGTTCTAGAGGGGTGACCTCCCTCCTGTGACCCAGTTTTGTGCAGCCATGTCTTTGGTTTAAGAGTAACTCAGGTCTTTAAACCTTGCAGAACTAAGTATAAAGAAGCCCTAATTACATTATGTTAAGGCTCTGTGGTACTATGAGTGTATTGCTTTTGAGAATTCTTGGTTACTACTTTCTTTATAAATGAGTTTTCAGTTAAGGTAGTTTAAAAAACTCATTGGTTTAGCAAGTTGCTGAACTGTAACTAATCTGTCTTATTTACCGATCTTTTAATAGGGAACAAAGCATGAAGAGATAGTTCCACAGTGTCTCAGTTCTGAAGAAATCAAAAACAAAGTTGTATCCTTTTTGGAGAAGGTATTTATTATTTATATGTAAGGTCAATGTTTTATTCAAATTATATACTTGTAAGTACCTTAGCTTAAACATTTTCTTCTTGGTACTGGGGTTTGAAATAGGACTTTGCATATGATAATTATTTTACCACTAAGCTATAACCCCAGATTTAAACTAAAGGGTGTTTTGCACAGTGCTAATACACATAGGCTAAACATCCCTAATCCAAAGCACTCTAGAATCTGATATTTTGAACCACCAATGTGAGGAGAAAACAGAAAATACCAGCAGTAAAATTTTATTTCATGCATAAAAATTATAAAAAATACTGTATATTACCATCTCGGGGATGTTATTTATGAATTTCAAGCTCATATTTGCATCCTGTCCCCACAGTATCTGATTATCTGTGGAACAGATCTGAAGTATTTTGTATAAATGTAAAAGGAAACGATTTGTATGAATCAGTTTAAGAGCATACATCACAGTGTACCTCTACATTTGAGACATAATAGCCTTGATTACCTTGGCAATAAAATGTAAACATGGATCCCTAACATTGATGATCATAATTGACCACAAGGCCCAGGACCTGGGTTTCTATTATATTTTCTTATTGTTTGTCTGAGACTTTATTTTTGTAGCTAGGATCTCTGTGTAGCCTTGGCTTGCTTTGCAGATCCTCCTTCCTCTTTCTGCCTCCCAGTGCTGGAACTAAGGGTGTCCTGCCACTTCTAGCTAATGTGCTTTTCCTACAGTTGTTCAGTCAAAATCAGATTTTTAAGTATAGGAATCACATATATATTTTTTTCTGAAAACTTTTAGTACAGGTACCATAAATGGTATTATGCTATAGGGAGTAACTGAAATACTAATAATCAGACCTATCAAACTCACTTAGAATACCAGAAAATGTAAAATATACTTAACTGGGTTCTAAGTATACAACTTACTTATATGCATTGTTATTAAACATGTTACAGTTAAGGACTGTAAGGATATTTGTAAGTAGCTGTTTTGCCAGCATCACACCCTATACAGTAAGGTGAATGTTAGACTTTGGTAGTGAAGAACAATCTAAGGCAGTCATTCTCAACTTGTGGGTCGCAACCACAAGGGGCTGCATATCAGATATTTATATTACAGTTTGTAACAGTAGCAAAATTGCATCTGTGAAGTAGTAAGGAAATGTTATGGTTTAATACAACACGAGGAACTGTATTAAAAGGTTGTAGCATTAGGAAGGTTGAGAAGCACTGCTCTAAGGGAATTGTATTCAGGTTACACTAAGATGAGACTACCTAACCTAGAATTTGCCTGGTCATAGGTTAAACGAGAACGAGAACAGTGTTGACCAGCATTTTCAGACAGACACAACCTAGTCAGTTTTCATCTACATTTCATACCACTTGGTCTCTAGTAAAGAATGCAATGTGTCAGTGTTCTTTGGTGCTCTTTGGCAGACAAAATCTGTAGATGAAGCAGAGGCTGCTACAGTGAACAACAGTGTGAAACAGGAGAAAGGCTCTTCCTGGGAACCTGTTGCTAAGCTGACTGTAGAAGAAGCAAAGGGGTCAGCTTTTCAGGTATGGGTTGCTTTTAATCATGTACTGATTAAACAAGGGAATCTGCCCTCATTACTAATAAACTAGTTTGATTCTTGTCCTCATGTTAAATTTCAAATGTAGACAGGTAAATTTTCACTTCATGGTAGTTGTACATCAAAAACCTTATACTTACACTGAAACGTTACCAACAGACAAGAACTACAATAGTTGTAACCATTATACCAAATATACTCTTTATTATTGGTAATCTCATATTGTACCAGTGATAACATAAATGCCTTTTTTGACCTGCAGGTGTAATATCACATGTACCTATTAATTGGCAGAAATTTGACATGATTACATACATTCAAAATTGTGTTTTGGACATAGGTAATATAACTGGGAATTGTAGGGCCATAAGAAAAACAATGTTCTAGGTTTATAGTGCAACAGTATATATTTTCTTAGATGTAGATGTAGGCTGAATATATATAATCTTCAATTTAAATCAGTTGTGTTCATAAGCCCTGTGAATTTAAATAGTGACTTCCCTTTGAAAAACCAGCTATTAGGTATGTCTAGGTTTCACCTCAGTTCCTCTTTCCCCTCCGTCTATGCAAGATGTCTTGAGCCTTAGTTTTCTTTAACTGTCTCCAAAAGCACATTGAAAACTACTATGGTTCTCAGCATTTACAAACGTATTAGGAAATTCACATTTTATTTCCATAATGATGTTTTTAAAGACTAGTCAGAGAGAGTTGTTGGGAACTCTAACACAGGATGACTCTCCTTGTCTGCCTTTATGATCCTATGACTATAGTTTCCCTTACATTACTTGTTTCGTGTTTTATTTGCCAGCCTTGCACAAAGAGAGCCCGTCAGGAATCGCACGTTGAAGAAGACTACAGATCAGCATTTCAAACTGCAACAAGGGCTTTGGAGAGAACTGAGTTTTTACTCAAACACTCCCTTGCTCCAGCCTGGCTGCTGTCGGAACTGGAGGCACTGCAAGAAAGAATCGAGAAGCTAAAATGCTGTGTGCTTAGAGGGTAATCTATGACTGGACTGTGTATCAGACAGAACTGGGTTGACTTTTAGAATGCCTGGATGTTGTGAAATTGTGAGTGTAAATTATGTTTGTATATTTTTATAGCACATAAAAGAGCTTTTATAAATGTGAAAATAATCTTTATTTGACATAGGGAACAATATTGAGGGATGGGGATGGTATTTCTCATTGAGAGCTTTGGTACAGAGTAGTACAGGTGAGACAGTAACTGCCCAGGTCCAAAGGAGAGTGACCTTCCTCTTCTCAGACGACAGATTGTAAACACATCAACTGCCTAAGGAGCCTTAGCAGTTTTAACTTACAGCTAAGATTTTTCCCCCAGTAAGTTATTTCATAATAGAGCTTACTCTTTTACTTTTAAAGAAATGGCACAAAATTAAGCTTACCAGCTTGAATTTTTTATTTCTTTACTTCCAGAATTGTCCTGGAAAAAAGCACTTCTTTAGCTATTTGCTTTGTATGAAACCTGGCCTTAGTCAAGTGCACACAGGCACTTTCTCCTGGAATCTGGCACCAAGTGCCTTTTGCCACCCAGGGCTTAGTCAGCAACCTGAGGTTGGTCTTTGTTTGAGTTGGCACAGACTGCAAAAAAGAGCTCCTGGCATAGGGAAGACAAGCTGCTTTGGGGTTTTACCTCCATGCAGCTTGCTTTGAGGTATTATTTCTTTTAGAATTCTTCCTGAAGTTTAAGCTCTTCAGTATTGTCACCAGTTGTTATCTTCCCAGGCTAGCTCTTCTCCTTCCCAGCCTTCTGCCTCTCCCTGCAACAGAACACACAACACTAGCTATCTGAGGCAAATTATATACACATCTGACAAACCAAGCATTTAAAAATGACCCAGAGAGAATGCCTTATGGTAAGAAAACATAAAGCTGTAACCAAAAGCTAAAAGCAAGATTGTATTGGTTTTGATGTTAAAATAACATCTATTGAAAAGGAATTATGCAGTGCAGTGAGATCTTTTCCCTTACCAAAGAGTTACTCACGAAGCAGGGGGACCCAGGTGTGTGGTCTGCTGTGGCCAAAGACAGATAGAAGGCACAACACAAAAGATGTAAAATGGGTTTGTATTTAAAAAAAAAATTTTTTTTTAATTTGATGTGCATGCATTATCTGTGTATCACTTGTGTTTGGTGCCTGTAGAGGTCAGAGGGGTTGAATCTCTTGGAACTGGAGTTAACAGACCATTTCATGTGAAACATGAGAGAGCCAGCAATCAGCCAGTACCATTAGCCATGGAGCCATCTCTCCAACCCCAAGATCTTATTTTGGTGATTTGGTTTTTCTTTTTTTTTTTTTTTTTTTGTAAAGTCTGAACCATGAACACTGGATGACAGTACTGTGTCATGTTAATAGGTTGGGCATGCCTAAAGGATTAGGAACTGGTTGTATTGTTTACTTTAATCATTTGTAGCCAGCTGTGTACTCTTTCATTGATAAAACTGCTTACTGCTAGCTAAGACTTCTGAGACAAACCCCTGACACGAGCACATTTAATACAAAGAATGAACTCACCTCGGTCATTTCTGTTGCAGCAAACTTTGAGGAAAACTGCATCACTGGTGAGACGTTATCCTTGTCAGGGACCATCACTTCTGTCCTTAGTTCAGGCAAAATAAGAACAGTACCTGAAGGCTTAATTTCTGGGACCATATCTGCAAACCAGTCCAACTCAGGATCTTGTACTGGCTTCTTTTTTACTTGAATGGTAAACTCTTCTCCTAAACCAAGTTCTGATCGAACCTTCAGGGGTCTTTCTTGTGACACTTGGGGTGGTTTGACTTCCTCACGCTGTCTATGACTGGTCTTTGAGGAAGGACTAGATTGCAAAGGCTTTGACTCTTCAGTGAGAGGAAGCAAAGCTGCAGTGGGCGTCTGTTCCCCTGAGGTAACAGGCACGGGAGCAGAGGCTCTAGCTGCTGTGTTCACTTTGGTACCACAGCTAGACTCACAGTCATCCCAGGACAGCTCCTCTGCGTTCAGATTTGTGTGCCGGGGCCATGTGTGAATACTGGCAGTCTGGTGCTCAGGCTCCTCAGGCTCGCTCCAGTCAGGCCACTCTTCAGGCTTATTAGAACCTGCAGGGAAGCTTCCATTGTCCTCTGAAGTGCTTTTCACATCTGAGTGTCCATTCATAGGGAATTTAATAGTGTGAGAAAATTGGTCACCTATGGGTATAGGCAAGAATTAGTCTCATGTTAAGAGCAAGCAATAAGTAGGCCAAATTGGAAATATCCACCTACACTAGCAAAAATTAGGTAGAACAAGTACACAGCACTTGACTCAAAGACATGTCATGTTGTAATTAACTGATCTTTAGATCTTTTACACCTGTTGGCATAAAGTCTTTCAAATAAATACAGATTCAGTCTTATCCTTGGTAGTAATTACACATAGAAACATGTACTCAAGTAAGTTTTTTTTTTTTTTTTTTTAATTATTCACTGGGGTGAGTGTGTGTGATCTGGGTGCATACATGTTGTATAGTGCAGGTAGACAGGGAAAGCATAAGTGTGCAGTTGTTTCTGCCGTATGTGTGTTCCAGACACTGAACTTGGGTTACTAGCTTTTGACCACAAGGGCTTTTACCTTCAAGCCATCTCCCCAGCTCATTTTACTGTTGAAGGCTCCATCTTTAATGTGTGTGTGGGTGTGCACATGTGAGCAAAATGCTCACAGAAGCCAGAGAATTTGATGCCCTGGAGCTAGAGTTAGGAGGCCAGCACTGGGGACCAAACGTGTGTCCCCTGCAAGAGTAATTTGTTCTTTTGACTGCTGAACCATCTGTATGGCCCCCAAATTAAGTTTGAAACAGATTTTCTGAAATATCATCAGGTGTTGAGATACTTAGGTTTACTTGAGTTTCCCATCCTACTTAATATTTTTTACTACATGCCTTTACTAACATCTTACTAGAACTCTTCGTTTTTGGTGTATTATGATGCAGAAGGCATCAGAATACCAAAGTTTCTGAAACAAAAATGAATTCTAAGTCGTGATCTTACCTGTCTGTAAAAGACTACTGTAATGTTCTTCCTGTTTGTACTTCCTGCTGTTGATGGGCATGCTGCCAGAAAGCCACTTAGGGAACACATCAGAGGAAGGGCTCTCCATAACTTTTGAGATCTGACTCTGCTGGCTGCAGACAACATGCATGGGAGAGCCTGAAGGAAGAGGAGTGTGCTTACATCTAGCACATGATTGGTAAGCAACAGTCAAGGGAAATGGGTGTAGGTAGCACAGATAAAAAAATATCAGTAAATATTTGACCAGAAACCACACTGTTAAATGGGTTGCCTGTCTCCAAAGGTTAAGGACAGGTTCTGTCACCACTTGTGATAGGACAGAACAATGAAGCAATACATACATAAAATTTTGGTCCTTAAAATTGTTCTTTTAAAATTTCCTTTAAAAAGGCTAGTAAGAATAAAAGCCTCACAATGTTAATGACAATATCACAAAACTGTACACTGAAAATAACTTGTATGCTATGGGTATTTGACATGGAGTGAGGAAAGTGGTCTTAACAGTTTCCAGAAACTTACACTCAAGATACTGATGAGAAAATTACAGCTGATTGTTTTCGATACCTTAAAGCTAGGGTAAGGGGAGTCAACTGTCATTACAAGGCTTCCGCTCTCTCTAGCACCTCTCTCTTCTTCACCCTCAGCACTACAAGCCAAGGAACTGCATTAGAGACCCAGAATTCTGTCATGAAATCATGGTCCTATTCAAGGTCATACAAAGTAGCAAAAAGGCTAATTTTGCTGATACAAAACTAGTGGGAACAAACCAAGGGAGGATTTCCTAAAGTACTCAAAATCTTTTACCCAGTTGTCTAACAAAGTCAAAAGAACTGAAGCATCTAGTGTTAAAAAGAACAAGTCTTTAGTCCCTACTAAAATTTACATATATTCTCTATCCTACAAAGTCTACTAAGTCACTAAATTGGATTCAATACAATACTAGGCAGGTATAAAAATGAAGTAGCTTCTATGCATTGACCTAGAAACACATCTTTAATATGCAATACATGCAAATAAACAACTTGTGCATAGCATCGTTAAAATAATATGTAAACAGTTATCTGTCTCATCGTGGGTTTACAAAAAAGGATTCTCACTAAGCCATTAAAGGTCACTTTGTACCCACTATGAGTTTGAAAAGGGAAATTCAACTTCTCATGCTTCTTGACCATCAACTTCAATATAAACCAGTATTACATAATACTAAGAACCTAATAAAATAATTTTTAGTCTTACCTTCAGGGGAAAGGTCACTGGTTTTGGTAAAGCTTGGAGCAGTGCGCTTAAAGATCTTAGTTCTTGCTCCTCCCACAACCACTTCTGGTCCAAGTAAAGACACCAGCACTGCCAGGCTACGAAGAGTAATTGCCACAATGGAATCACTGGTATCGCGAAGGCCCAGTAGTACCTAGAAGCAAAATTGGGGATAAGTGTAGACAACCATTATCTTTCTATGCTGGAAAGGACCAACTGGCCTGCAGTCATAATGCTTGTTCAAATGAATGGCATTTTCCTAAATGTTTCTGAATTTCTAAGGTTGGTGGCTCTCCAACCTTTAAGGGAAGGAAATAATATCCATTCCTCCCAGTTCATCATGGATTGCTACTTAAGAAAACCAAACACCAGGACTGGCAAGCTAGCTCAGTGGGTAAAGGCTCTTGCTTTGAAGCCTGAAGATCATGTAGGTCCACCCACATGATAGAAAGAGAACTTACTACACAGGTTGTCCTTTTATCTCCACACATGAGCTGTGGAAGATTTGTATGCACATAAATAGAGCCCCACTGAAATAACTGGAAACTTAAATCTCCAGCTGCTACAAATGTCTGTTTTAAGTATATGTATTCATACTTTCTCCATATAGAACATAATAGTTCAGGAGTGACACTGCTCTGCAGGGCATGCTCAGATCATTCTAGGGACTGACAGCTATGTACGTCACTGGTCTAAACTTTATGTATACTCAAATGGCAAGAGCCCACAGATCTCTGTATGTAGTATATTAACACTTGCCCACTGGCTGAGTTGATTATGGTCTCTAATCCGGTCATCTAGCTGCAATTCAGAGAACTGGTTGTCTGGTTTACTTAAAATAAGGGCAGTAAACCTTACTTATAGCAAGTTATGGGACATCCAGTCATGTAGCACCAAAACAATGAGAAGCTTGTGTTCAGAGAGTCAAAAATAAGACAGATGCAAAGAAAAAGTGAAAGAAGCAAAATCCAGCAAGACTTAGTCTACCAAGTTAGGTAGTTTGAGATGCTTTTATTATTTATAATTTTTAGCAATTATTCTTTTGGGTTTAGCTGGCTTTGTGAATTTTAGTTACATGCAACCAAAAGCACCTTAAACAGCCACAGGGAAGATACTGGGGCAGGTTTTGTTCTGTATTAGAAGAGAAGATGGATTATCAGGGCCTAGGTACCTGGCTCCTACATTACCAAGAATATTGAGTTGCCATAGTTTTAAAGTAATTCTCAGTATGACTAGAACAATTAGTCAAATATTTGTGGCTAATTCTCACTTACGTAAGATGAAAGCATTCTATGACCTCATGGCAGTCCAGTGGTAACTTACCAGCCACTTCCTGGAAGTCACGCTTTAAACCAGAACCTCCTACAATGTAATACACTACTCACAAGACAGTCCACCCAAGCCCAATCCGTTCTCAACACTTTTTTGTAGCGAGAGAAAGCCAGTTCTAGCCTCCAACTCCCACCACTTGTCTTCTCTTAATTAAGGCATTCAAAAGATTTTGTCCTGTCTTTCACATGACTATGATAAAATTTGACCCAATTACTCTATAGTTACCAAAACCAGCTACTGAAGTTAGTAGTTGTTTAACAACTTACTAACCACTCAGTTTTCTAAAGTAGGAGAGTTGGTTATCTTTCACATGCTGAGCACCCAACTCAGCCTGTAACACTTGCTTCAGGGTTAGAGCACCATGTTTCTCTTTAAATTGACACCATGCAGGCTAACACTCACTCCTGCATATCTAAGTGCAAAGAGCCAGCTCCCAGTTAAGCATGTTTCTACAGCCGTGTGTCAGCGCATGCTACAGTACTGAGTTAAGTGACTTAGTGGGGTACGATAAAAACCTAGATTCTCCTCAAGAGTCTGATGAGAAAAACTTGGCTATACTGAGGTCCTTGCTAAGTCTAGCCTATCAGTCATCCTAGGTAACAGGAAGCCAGTTTGGATAAGTCAGCCTGAGGTCGAGGGCTGAAGCTTTAGCCAACATCTTGTGAAGTGTTAAAAGTCCTAAACACTAGTAATAGAAAGAATCCTGAGAGTTAAGGAAATGTTTGACATCCTAAGGCATCGCCTAAAGGAACCATCTGTCATTTATAAGCTTGAATACACAAAGTATTAATCTCACTGAAAATAAATTGAAAAATACCATGTGTCTGGTAGCTTTAAAATAACTCTTTAAAAATAACACCTTTAGAGAAGGTTATATTGGGTTAGCATGACCCTTAATGTCAGTGACTGGTATCCTGTACCAGGTGAAGTCAGATAAGGTAGCATACACCTGAAATCCTATCAGTCTGAGGCCAGCCTCTGATATACACTAAGACCATGGTCTCACCCCACTTTCCCTGACCCCCAAAAGCCAGTCCTAGAGCAAAAGCTCCATGAACATGGGTGAGGACTGCCTGATACAGCTGCTCAACGAGAGAAATTAAGTACTGCTGCTGGGAGGCCCTCAGGAGGGCTACATCTGACTATACCTTCAGTTCACACTTTAGGTCTTCAGACAAATTTCTGTTGTTTTGATTCATGCCTCTGTGAGAACTTTTTATAGCATATTAAAAAAAAAAAAAAATCAATGCAAGCCTGGAACCCCTGGGTAAGCAAATACTAATGCTCCCTGTGGTAGACAAACAGGTTGAAAATCACTGATAACAAATCTTTCAATGGCAAAAACCATAATGTAATTATGGACAATCAGTATGTTCATAAAGCATCCCACAAATGCTAGTGAATGGCCATGAGTTTGCTTAGGCATGTTTTTGTCTTCTCATGCATTTACCTCTAAGAATTAGCACACAGAATTGTAACTGTTCACAGACTAAAGACTGGACTGAAAATATAGTTTCAGCCCTTTATACTCTAGTAACTGAAACTCACCTTCTGTCTCAAGTCTTTGTGAGTCATTATTTGAAAACCTTCTCCTTTCATCCCTACAGTGGCAGCACCTTTGCTCAGTCTCCTCATCCTGCTTTTACAAGGTTTGACACACTCCCACTGCCAACTCGGTTCTGACCTGTGGTAAGATGACTTTCTTTAGCTGTTCCTGAGTAAAGTGCTCCACATAGGCCTCGATGTGGGACAGTAACACCATCCGCACATGCTCCTCATGCACCTCGAACAACTGGAGAAGCACAGGGATCACTCGTGACTGGAACAGCGCTGGCGAGAGCAAGCAAGGAGTTTCTCCTGGTGCATTCTCTACCCCAAATCAGAGGGTAGACAGAACAGTTGTTCAGTGAAAAGAGTAAAGAACATAATTCATCATCTGAGTCCAAAACTTTAATACATATTTTATGTACCTGTCTAAATTTTAAGCTCCAATCTGAAGGTATTTCTTCTGTGGCTTAAATAACTTCAAGACTTTACTGTCTCAAGTGTTTTCTACATTTTGCTCCTTTCCTGCTTAGTGAGTCTGGCACAAGTCTTTAACAAGCACTGAGGTGATTCATGCCTTCTCCCTCTAAAATCCACAGTGAGAGGATGGAAAGCTATCAGGAAAATTCATTACTAAAATAAAAACACTCAGTCCAGAGATAAAATGCAACTCAAAACTGAAATAACTACTCATAATATCTGCAGGAGTGATATCATTTCGAAAATGATGTCTCTGCAAGGCAGGAGAGATGGCTCTCTGGTTAAGAGCCCTGTACCAACTGCAGAGGACCCAGGTTCAGGTCCCAGTACTCAAGGATCTACCATCCCTAACTCTAGTTTCAGGGGACTTAGTGTCTTCTTGTGACTTCCATGGAAACCAGGCATGCATGTGAGGTACATGCATACATCAAAGTATAACACT
The DNA here is from genome assembly GCF_963924665.1 of Micromys minutus. Lineage (NCBI taxonomy): Eukaryota > Metazoa > Chordata > Mammalia > Rodentia > Muridae > Micromys > Micromys minutus. Next base: position 77,220,651 of record NC_137969.1, read on the forward strand.
CATGTACATAAAACTAAATCTTTCTTTAAAATTTTAAGAAAATGAATTCTCGAAGCAGGGTCCAACCTAACTCTAAATTGCTTAGTATATTAATAATACATTCTCTAACCTGATGTGTTTCCATCAACTGCTTCATTTCACATTCATGAAAAACCAATACTACAAAAAGCAACCCATAATTTCAAGAAATAAAGTGATCTTGGATATTTTCAAACTTATTCAAAGTACAACATGGTTTGCTTTCAGTAATTTAGGAAGCACAGGCCTAAGAATTTACTGAAAAGATAACCTGAAGATGTATGCCTTAACCTATTAAAAGATCATGTATGCACCATACTGTATTTGTGCATGCCTGTGTGTGTGTGTGTGTGTGTGTGTGTGTAAAACCACTTACTGAAGTAAATATGGCTCTCCAGGAAGATGTAATATGTTCCATATTTACCTGTGGGTTTTGGTACATTAGGGAGAAGTAACTGTTCTGTGCCTTTAGAGCCAAACATTAACTTAGGATACTGTAATATTACCCCACTCAAAAAAATGGGTTAATAATTGCCAAACTCCTTGATAACTAGTAACACTAGAAAAAAAAAATCACCTTTTTTAGGTCCAAGTAGATAGGGAAGAAAACTCTTAACAGCTACTGGCTCAGCAAACACCAGCTGGTTAAGCAGAAGAGGCACCAATCTTGAAGCTATTAATTCTTCTGACAGGCAGCTCACTCTGTCCAGCAGAAATCTGAGGACAAATGAGGGATGGATGCCGTTACTCTCCCACTGGTGATGTCTTCTGCTTGCTTTCTCACTCTGGCTCTCCATAGCCTCGCCAATGCCGTAAACACCCGAGCTGATGGTGTCTGCTGTGCATCTGCTTCATCTGTTCCTTGCTGTTTGTTTTTCTCTTGCTTGTCACATGCTTATTGTTACCTTACAGCCTTCCTTAGCACTGCTCTAACATCCTCCTCTCTCGCCCACTGCCTCAGTTTCCAGCCTTACTGCAACTCCAAGTGCTCCTTGCCCTCCCCTAGTTCTGTCATGTCTGTCTTTCTTATCTCAGTATCTCCTGCACTGGTCCATCATCGCTCTTACACCAACTCCTCTCTGGTGTAGGAACTGCGACGTCTAACCAGTCCAAGCTCCATGAGATCCAACTGTCCCCACAGAGATCAGCAAAGATTTCTAGCTATCTCACAGTTCCATTCGTTCTCGTTCTTCCAGGCAAAAGCTCAGTGTCTACAAATGGCATCAATGGTCTGCCTGCCAGCAGGAGTCAAGTGCTTGCTGTCAGCTACATACATCACAGTCGTCTTACCTTGTGCATGCACTCCTGTTGTTTCTATCTACAATAGCTTTTCTTTATCCACCTCCCAGCAGAGCAAAACTGGCACCCATCTTTATGTTTAAAAGTAACCAGTGTAGATTGTCTGCATTACTAGGACAGTGTGTCCCAAGGCATGTAGGGAGGCTCACCAACCACTGACGTCACAAGTCAACTCATCCCTATAGCACTGACTTGATACATAGGTTTCATTCAAGGGAGTAAACTAAGTGTTTTTCTGAACTTACTTGAAAAATTCAGTCTTTTCATCTTCACTCTTTAATGTCAAGCTTTTCAAGAAATTTACAACTTCTAGAAAATCATTTCTAAATGTGAAAAAAAAAGTAGGACAAGTTAAAAGGCATGTTTAAGTACTGAAGCCATCACTACAGACAGGCTTGCTATGAAAATATGTCCTCTAAGCCATATGACAGATTCACAGTAGCTTATGAGAGAAATCCAACAGCGCAAAGGAGCCTACTGACTTCATAATCTCAGAACATCTGAGAGGAGAGGAAGGAAAAGGCACTTGCTGGTGATCACGCTTCCCCAATGTTTCACTGTCACAGAACACTGGTTAAGTGGACTACCCTGGGAGAAACAGCATTACCATTTTAAAGAAGCTGCGGATTCCCGAGTCCCCTGTGGTAAAGTGAAAACCCTAAAGAGGATCTAGGAAATGGAATTTCTATAGAAGTCACCAGTGTTTCCTCATTTTTCTGACTTTTGTACCTAGGCAAGACCACTTTCTAAAGAGTCCCAAACCTGTAAACTATTCTGTTTCAAGACAGCATGGCTCCCATCCTAACATATCCCACCATACCTTCCTACCATATCCCACCATACCATATCCCACCATACCTTCCTATCATATCCCACCATACCTTCCTACCATATCCCACCATACCTTCTTACCACACTGCCCAGCACTTAAGCATACAAGCTTGCCAGCCTACATGGCATGCACAGGTGCTACCTTCATTTTCATGCTGATGTCTACACGTGATTCTTGGACAACTCATTAAGGCCCCATGATTCCCATGATTTCCTCCACATAAAAATTCATGTTACTTTTAACTGAGCCAAAACATAATTTCCATTAGCCTGGTGTTGACCAATAGTTTTACTGAAAACAAGTCTATTAACATACTTTTTTATGGTGGATAAATGAAAAGACAGCAGAAAATACACAAGAAACTCAAGAAACCACTCTACTATGTGAGCCATTTTTTTCTGCATAGTCAGTATGATTTGTGTTACATGCTGCTTAGGGTGATACCTGATGCTGCAGCAAACCAGCAATATGTACTCCAATGATTTTTGAGCATTTATGGTTTAATGCCACATCTTTATGTCTGCTTACATTTCTCACACAAATGGTAGCATTTGTGGGCTATAAATGTATGTGTTCAAATCGTAAACTTCTTATAAGAGACAAGTTGTTTACATTTCATGGCACAAAGCAACAAGCAGATCAACTACATTTATTTTATGTGTCCACGTTTCTTTCCTCCTTTGATATTTCTAGGTTGTAACATTCGTCAAAGTGTTTGAATTTCTTTAAGTCTAAACAAAAGAACCTCTAAAGATTCATGTCAAATTTTGCTGGGCCTGCGCATCCCAAAGCCATGTCCTGCAAGCCTGCGGTGTCTCGCCTTCCTCCTGCAGCTGAGCTACTGCACAAGCTGTAACTGGACTGGAGGCAAGTGTGCAGCCTCGGGGAGGCTGGCC